>NC_044981.1:54985735-55620466 GCF_008728515.1 Papio anubis
TCGATAGCATCTTGAGTTTAAGGAATGAGAATTCCACCAGTCACAGATTCTAGAAGTGGTACGTAATGAGAGTGATTCCATAAGTTGACCTAAAAGCAAAGGGTTCTGAAGTTTCCAAAGAGAGATAAATTGACTTAGTTTCTATGCAGTTTAAATTGCTAATCTTTCCGACTATTGTTTCTACTCATTTTGCTGCTAGTCTCATAATTACTTGCCTCTCCAGCTGCATATGTATCTTTAACACAGCATTCACCAGCTGGCATATCTTTAGATAATTTTTAGTAGAATTCTAGAATTACAGAAATCAGCCTCCAAAGGCTTTCCAACAAACCTTGAACCAAATATTTGCCAATGTGTATTCCTCCTTGTAGAAGGCGTTTGAGGGTGAAGTAGGGAAGATATTTTCTTCTACCCTGTTCCTGACAGGCTAGAGAAATATGAAGGGTAAAAAGAGAGACACATTGCTTTCACAGCTGTAATAAGGAAAGGGGCTTTGTGATTGGATCAGAGCCTGAAGTGCAAACAATAATTAACAGAGGGTAAAACCTTAGAGAACTAACTGTGGTGATTACCCCAGAGATAGCCCAATCTAGGATACTATTGAGGTGAGCCTTTTAAGTTATAATAGAGAGTAAGATTCATTAATATCATTCATTAATAAGATTAATTTTTCCAAAAATTTAGGTCAGTAGTTCTCAACACTGGCTGCACATTAGAATCCCCATGCTCTGTCTACAATTAAATCAATTAAGTAAAAGTCTCTGGGGGTGAGGCCTAGACATCAGTCTTTAAAAAAATCTACCCAGCCAATGCCAATCTACAGCCAAAGCTGAGAACCACTGATGTAGGGATATTCAGAAAGGAAGATAGAAAAGATTAGCACTAATTATCTGGAGCCTGATTAGGTAATTTCAGAATGCAAGAGCTGGTGAAAGTGGAAGT
Organism: Papio anubis; assembly: GCF_008728515.1. Lineage (NCBI taxonomy): Eukaryota > Metazoa > Chordata > Mammalia > Primates > Cercopithecidae > Papio > Papio anubis. The sequence continues at coordinate 54,986,678 of NC_044981.1, forward strand.
ACTGATCATCTACAGGGGAATATGCCCAACAAACATCCTCCAGTGGAAGATGCAGGTGAAGCCTGGCAGAGGAGAAGCAGAAGGATAGCAAAAGAACTAGGCCTGATTAGCGAACCTTTCTTTGACAGGGTTTGTTTAAACAATGGATGTCTTCAAGAGGCCCAGAACTTACTGACTTGTCTCTCCCTCTCTAGGGAGGAATCTGGAGGAATGTGTCAGACAGAAAGTAAAGAGAGTTAAGGTAGTGAAGACACTATGATTCAGCAGTGTCTTTACAGCTTGTAGAAATGGCAAGAACTAACCTCAGAAGCAGATGAAGATTTTACACATTCAGCAGAAAGAAGTAGGGAAATGAAATATTACTGGTATATTCCCCTACTACAAATAGACAAGTGGCCTACAGAAGGGGGCCCAAATGTTTCTGTTACTGTTGAAGCTGGCAAGTTATTCAAGGTCTGTAATAGGCAAAGGCTAAGGACAAAATGGTCAACAAGCACATGAAAAGATTCTTAATATCAGTCATCTCTAGAGAAACACAAATCAAACCCACAATGAAACCTCACACCCATTAGGATGGATACTATCAAAAATGAAACAAACCAAACCAAAAAATCCAGAAAATAACTAGTGCTATTTTTGAAAACTTGTGCACCATTGGCGGGAATATAAAATGATACAGCCACCACTATGGAAAACAGTATGGAGGTTCTTCAAAACATTTTTAAAAAGATTTATCATATAAGCCAACAATTTTACTTCTGAGTAGATATCCAAAAGAACTCAAAGAAAGGTTTCAGAAATACTTGTGTGCCCATGTTTACATCAGCATTATTCATAATAGCCAAGAGGTGGAAGTAACCCAAATATCTATTGATAGATGAATGGATAAAGAAAATGTGGCCATATACATACAACAGAATATTCAACCTTCAAAAGGAAGAAAATTCTGACAGGTGCTATAACATGGATGAGTCTCAAGTACTTTATGCTAAGCCAGTCGCAAAAAGACAAATACTGTATGATCCTACTTATATATGTACTTACAGGAGTCAAATCGATAGAGATAGAAAGTAAATGGTGGTTGCCAGAGGTTGTGGGGAAGAGAACATGTGGAGTTATTGTTCACTGGGTACAGAGTTTCAGTTTTGCAAGATGAAAGAGTTACGAAGATAGATGGTGATGATGGTTGCACAATCATGCAGATGGAATTAATACCACTGAGCTGTACATTTAAAGATGATTAATGTGGTACATTTTATGTTCTATTTACCACAATTAAAATTTTAAAAATATATATGACCAGATATTTTTAAGTGCAAAAAACCAAGGTGGAGTATAGTTTATATCATATTCAAACATTTTGGGGGTAAGAAAGGGGAATAAAATTTAGCATAATCTGTGTTATGACTTACTTTATTTGTATGTATACACACGCACATTCATATCAAGAACCATTAGAAGAACAGAAAATGAATAAAATGAGACAGAGGTGGAACTAAGACTTCTCATGTACACATTACTTACAGTATTGACTTTTGAATCATGTAAATGAATTGCTTATTAACAATAATAAGACATTTTTAAAAAGTTGAGGAGAGGCAATGTTCGAGGAGAAGCTGGTGAAGCAAGAGCCTCCCTGGGCCTCTTGGGGGCCTTAGGATTTAATGGACATATCAACAGTGGCTTCATTCCAAGTGCTTGCAGCTCCCATTTGTATGTGGCTGAGACAAATGTGAACTAAAAAGGAAAACACTCCTGGGCAAGAGGGTGCAAGGGCCTAAGAATTCCAGAGCGGGAGGGAGTGGAGCAGCTACCTTGATATAGGACTAACAGGGCCCAGCATCTTGCTGAGGATGGAAGATACAGAGGACTGGAGCGGTGGGAGTGTGCTTGGAGAACTGCCTGCCATACTTGAAGGGAGCCATGGTCCCAAGAGGGAGTGAAGGCCACATCATCCTGGAGGAGCAGGGAACATGAGATTCAAAGGGGAAAGAGCAGAACATAAAGGAAGAATCCTAGAGTGTCTCAAATGCCACTGTTTCCAAGAGGATTCAGTGTGATAGGGATCCCCTCCCTCTATATGGAAATACAGTGTCCCCTGTCATCCCAGGCACTTTGGGAGGCCAAGGCGGGTGGATCACAAGGTCAGGAGATCGAGACCATCCTGGCTAACATGGTGAAACCCCCTTCTCTACTACAAATAAAAAAGAAATTAGCAGGGTGTGGTGGCAGGCACCTGTAGTCCCAGCTACTCCGGAGACTGAGGCAGGAGAATGGCGTGAACCCAGGAGGCGGGGCTGGCAGTGAGCCGAGATTGCGACACTGCACTCCAGCCTGGGCGACAGAGCAAGACTCCACCTCAAAAAAAAAAAAAAAAAAAAAAGAAAGAAAGAAAAAGAAAAAAAATAAAAAGGAAATACAGTGTCCCAAGTAACTTCTAGACCAGCTCTCTGTATGGAATTAAGTTCACAAACTGTATACTTGCTCTAGACTCCAGCTCAGCTTGACCAGCATCCTGGCCATCTTGAAACCAAGGACATCTTCCTTATGCTCTGCATTTCCTCTGTTTCTTCCCCAAGGCAATGTTATTTTACTACTTGGGGCTTTGGTTGGCAAAGCAATATGGGTCTGACGAGGGGAATATTATTTTTCCAGGAAAATTGTTTAGGTTAGCACACATTCTTGTTGGATACATTTCCAGAAGCTGTATTGCCGGGTCAGAAGGTATGTGCACTTAAAGCTCTGATAAACATTGTCAAATTGCCTCCTAAAAAGGCCACTTCAACTTATACTCCTGGCAACAGCATAGGAGGAATTGTTCTCACCAATGTGATGTGTACAGCCAAACTTTTCTACATTTGCCAAACTACTAGGGGAGAAATGTGGTCTTATAACTCTTAAATTTCAGTAGTGAGTGCCATTTATACTACTTAATGTAAATTGTATTTTTCTGTCAATTAGGAAAATTTTTCCCTTTGCTATTATAATGCAAATATTTCCCCCAGTTTGTCTTTTGACTTTGTGGCATTATGGTGGGCAGACATTTATCTATCTTTCCTTCATGGTTCCTGGATTTTTGCATCTTGCTTAGAAAAGCTCTCCCTGTTGGCCGGGTGTGGTGGCTCAGGCCTGTAATCCCAACACTATGGGAGGCTGAGGCAGGCGGATTGCCTGAGCTCAGGAGTTCAAACCAGCCTGGGCAACATGATGAAACCACGTCTGTACTAAAAATACACAAAATTAGCCAAGCATGGTGGTGCACGCTTGTACTTCCAGCTACTTGGGAGGCTGAGGCACAAGAATCACTTGAGCCTGGGAGGCAGAGGTTGCAGTGAGCTGAGATTGCGCCACTGCACTCCAGGCTGGGTGACAGGGTAAGACCCTGTCTCAAAAAAAGAAAAGAAAAGCTTTCTCCACTGTAAGACTGTATTTTTTAAAATTCTCTCTTGTATTTTCAGACACTCTTTCAGTTTCAGTCTTATTTTGAGGGAAGGCAGGTTTCCACCAGTTAAAATAACAAAAGTATTTCATAAAATTAGGTATTTTTCTTATACATTGGTTTCGCAAAAGTATCATAGTTTTGGTCTCTGCTTCCACTGGAACGTTGTCAAGCATTTCTCACAATTGTAACCTAGAAATATGTCTACAGACACATAATTACATGGAACACATGCGGGACTGATTCTTCAGGCCTTGGGCAGCCTGAGTTCTGTTCAGGCACCCAGACAGGAATTGTATTTACAGTCTTCACAACAGTCTCCAGTAAACAGATCACACTGCGTGGGAGAATCACATTTGAAAGGGGCCCCAGTTGAACTTTCATTATTTGTCAATTTTCAGCCTGAAGCCACTTCTTATGAATTTCATGGGACAGGTCGTTAATACCATGTGCTATAAGATATCCATTAAAGAAGAATTCTCCTAAAGTGTTTTATTCAGAAACTTTAAGAAATGTTTCCAGAGCGATGGTTTTATCAACTTCAAAATAGGGCCAACTTTTAACTTGCCTTGTGTGAGTTGAAAGATCTTCCACAAGTTGTCATAAATCCCATCTCTAAGAAAAACACTCCCAATGCCTTATTCTTTTGGGACAAAACACAAAATATATTTAACATACTGCATCTTGGGGGTGAAAAATCCTAGAATTCTTGACATAAACACAATCCTTTATAGAGATGTGTTTCCAAGGATCCCCACCAACATAGTTCAAGAAATCTTCATAAGGAGTAATTTGTTGTTCTCTTTTGTACCCTCCACTGTCCAACGTACCTACCAGGAGCTGGTAAGCAGTGAGGTGATCCTGCCAAAGGAACAAAAAACAAGGAATGGAAAGAAGACTTTAAAGAGCTGCTGTTCCTCAAAGCCAAGAAATGTAGAGTCATTCATTTCCCCCCGACACCTAGCCCAGCTCTGGACTCAAAGGAGACAGCCATGAAGATGATGAAATCACAACCCCTCTCAGAGCCTCAACACCACTCCTCCATGGGAGCACTGGTGTTTTCGATTACCAGCACCTGGAAATACAATCCTTCTCAAGTAGGATTGATTGAGAGATTTAGCAAATAAAAATATAAATTGACTGGGTATTGTGGTTCATGCCTGTAATCCCAGCACTTTGGGAGGCCAAGGCAGGTGGATCATTTGAGGTCAAGGGTGTGACACCATCCTGGCCAATATGGTGAAAACCCATCTCTACTAAAAATACAAAAGTTAGCAGGACGCGGGGACATGTGCCTGTAATCTCAGCTACTTGAGAAGCTGAGGCAGGAGAATCGTTTGAATCCAGGAGGTGGAGGTTGCAGTGAACCGAGATCGGCCACTGCACTCCAGCCTGGGTGGAAGAGCAAGACTCCGTCTCAAAAAACAAAGAAAAAAAACAAAAACAAACAACAAAAAACCCCAGAATGCCTAAACTTAAATTCCATATAAGCAATGAATAATATTTAGCGTAGGAATTCCCTATGCAGTATGTGGGACATACACTTTAAAAGTTTTTTTAGTGTTTTTCTGAAATTCAAATTTAGCTGGGTGTCCTGTACATTATCTGGCAAAGCAGATATTTCAAGGCAACCATCTTAAGGACAGAGGTAATGAATAAAAAATTCTTCCTTATGATGAAATAAAAACTTGTCTTCTACCCATTGGTTGTCCTTCAAATATCCAGAAAGCTACAGAGTCATTAAAGTCAGAGAGACTTGGGTTTGGTTCTGTTACTGTGTGACCTTGTGCAGTTTTTTTAACCTCTATTTTTTCTGGTCCTTAAAATGGGTTTTTATTACCTGCATTACAGGAAAACCACGATTATTACAGTTCTTATAAGCTCCAAATGATCTTATTGAGCCCAGGTAAAATGGTTATTGTAATCAGTCACAATTGTGAATGTTTATGGAAATCTAGAAAAGACTGTTCTCTTAAGGGTGAACCACTGACCCGACCGTTATCCCTTTCTTGGGGGATGGGGAGAAATATGAGAGAAATAGAGAATGGCCACCCTCTGATTACCATGGAATTTAAGTTAACTCTGTACATATTCTGTATCTGGTTATTGTCAAGTTTCTAAATCTGCTGCCTAAAAAGTACAAAGAGTGTTCCTACAATACATGCAGGTTGTAATATTTTCCAAGTATACTAACAATAATTGTGAGACTATGTTTGTTTGTTATAAAAAATGAATATTAGTTGTAAAATAATTCTTGTTAACCCACTTAAAGTTTAAGTAAATTTATTCACCAAAGTTGTGACAATTAACAGGCTAACTGGATTTCACTGATCTGTTGTAATTAAAGTGTGCAGTATATAAACTTTGTAGATCCCTTTACAAAAGAGATTTCCTTGCAATAATTAAATTGCAGTTGTTTATATTAAAAATTACATAAAATCTTATTTTTCTACATTATGTCCATTTCCAATAAGGTTTTGAGTTGCTTCCTGGTCCCTTGCCTGTAGAAACTGGCCAGTTGCCCATATCTTATAATGAGGTACCACAGTGGAATGGATCTTCCTTCCCCGCACCCCCTGCTGAGCACTATATTTCCATGAATGCAGCTCAAAATCATTTGATAGCCACATCACCAACTCACTTTACTTGAGCTATCAACTATAACTCCTTTTTTTTTGTTACCTATGCTGTGGATAAATTTATCTTATATCCTGCATTTCATTTTCCTATTCCCAAATGTATAAGACTTAGTAAATTTTTCTTTTTATTTGTAGGTTAAGAATCTAGCATGTCCAGATCATTTTTGCATGTTTCTAAATCTTCATCTGTCATCTGATTATTTTAAAAATACTTCTTACTACAGAAACTCAAGCTTTGAGACAGGAGGACGGAGGAACCTTAGGTTTAAAAACTAAAAGAGAGCACTGTGTAGATCGCATTGGGATAAGGTGGTTTTTCTTACCAGCAATTGTTTGGTAACCATCATTCGGGTCCATTAACAAGCAACAGGAGTGATCAGGTGTGTAGTCAATCCCTCTAGTGCATCTACTTCCCAGGGAGGCCATAGAGGTAAGGCAATTGACAAAGATGATAGTAGGTTTCTGTAGTATTATGAGCCCAGCAGAAAAATAGATAAGATTTATTTTACATTTTCAAACATATGTTCAAGAACGTGAACTACAATCAGATAATCATTCTTCCCTACTATTTTTCCACCAACCTGTTGGTAAGTGCACATCATATACTGTTATAGCTCTGGCATTTATAGTCATAAATATGGTTTCGGAACAGCTTTCTGTCAGCCAGAAAGAAAAAGGCACTTTCCTCTGAAGGCCGTCCTTGGTCTTAAGAGACTCAAGCACCACATATCAAAGAGATAAGACGCAACTATCAGCCAAGATCACCAACTCTTGGCACAGAGGATGGACTCTTCCATCCTGTTGAAAACATAATTCAGCCTAATCCTAAACAGTGTTTTCATATTATCCTCTAAAGCCAAAAATTTTCCTGCAAAGCTGCGCATAAATCAATTGTGCATCTTAAATTTACATCATGTCGGAGACCCACATTTCTTGTTGTTTCCCAGTAGCCATTTTAAATCCTTCTACCTTTCTCTTTCTCTTTCTTTTCAAAAGAATTTTTTCTGCTTTTCTCTTTCTAATCTTTCCGCCACATTTAGCTGTCAAGGAGATACTCTTTGCATAAACTAGGTGAATTCCATGTTTAAAAAATATGTGCTGGGCTGGGCGCGGTGGCTCACGCCTGTAATCCCAGCACTTTGGGAGGCCGAGGCAGGCGGATCACAAGGTCAGGATATCGAGACCATCCTGGCGGACACGGTGAAACCCTGTCTCTACTAAAAATGCAAAAAATTAGCCGGGCGTGGTGGCGGGCGCCTGTAGTCCCAGCTACTGGGGAGGCTGAGGCAGGAGAATGGCGTGAACCCAGGAGGCGGAGCTTGCAGTGAGCAGAGATCACGTCACTGCACTCCAGCCTGGGTGACAGAGCAAGACTCTGTCTCAAAAAAATAAAAGAAAATAAATAAATAAAAAGCATATGCTTTGTTGCTTTCCTTTTTTGTTGTCGTTGGTGGTGGTGGGGAAGCAGGATAAGGAAGAATATATTTTTATATGTGTCAAATTGCTACAGCACTCACATTAGGAACAAATAAGGTAAAAAACTAATCAATAAGATAAGGGCCAGGACAGAAAATAAATCTAAAAAATAGCCATTCAGAAAGTAGCACGGTACAGTAGAAATACTGAGGGCTTTAGGTTCAGCCAGAACTGGGCTATTCAACATGGAGTCCTCTACTTCTTGTGTAGCCTTCCGCACGTAATTCTCAGAGCCTTTTTCCTTACCAGTAATTTGGGGTAACTCTTAATTCAGTGTTGACTGAGAATTAAGAAAACATGGGTCCTACCACAGAAAGACCTGCAAAATCCTAATTCCTTTCAGTACCTACCAACAGTATGTGTAGGTGAGGGGAAGCAGGTAAGGTAGAGAGGAAGGAGTCAATCTGTCCAAAACGGCTTCTGGATTCTTGTGGCTTTTCTCCAGAAGCAATAAAAACTGGAAATTAGCTCTGTCTCTTAAAAGCCGGTGTATGTATATGGTATGCAAGCACTATCTCCATTGTTCATAGATTGTTTAACAATAATTCATAGGCAAGTTGGCTGATGGCTCCTGCAAAATCTCTAAGCAGTGTGGCTTCATTATACATAAAATCTAGTGGATAAACTTCATTTTGAGGTCTACAAAACAGGGCCCTGCTCATGAGGTGCAGTTCGTTTTTTAAAGAGAACATTGTGAAGCAGTCCCTTTGAATATAAAAGGAATCTCACTGGCACAAACCAAATGTCCAACCATGCTGAAACATGCAGACAGGAGGGAGACGACACAGGGGCATGTTTTATCTGCTGCCATACTTGTTTCCCTTGCTTCACAAAGGAGTATGGATCTTTTAAGATGCCTGTGCTGCAAATGTGGGATTCCTTGGAAGAAAATTTGAATTAGATATTAACCCTGACCAGCTAGTTAATTCCTAGGAGCTCCTAGGCCAGCAGAGAAGGACTTAGGTGCCAATGACAGCAAGCATATATTCCCAACTGTGGGAATTACGTATTCCCTGTGGAGAGAATCTACTATGTCCAAGTGACAGCAACCTAGAGCCTCCAGGGTAACAAAAGAAGGGTGTGAAGAGAAGGGGAATGAGGTAAAACAACATTTCGCCAAGGATGAGGTGGCATCCAGTGAGTTCCAACCTAAACAATATTTATCCCATGAATCCTCACAACCATATTTGAAGAATGTTCAGTAACTTCCCAGTGCCTCTCCCCACTGACCCTGTTAGGGAGTCACTGATGCCCATTTGGTCTCTAACCTTGTTTGTTGTTCTGAATGACAGACAAACTCCTGCGGCTTGGGATAGACAATCTTTGATTGGATGTTTGTGCTGCTCATTTCCAAACATTTTAAGTAAACCTCTTTGGTAAAGTGAAGTTTTTAAGAAACACTCCTCTTCTAATCTAGATTGTGTTAAACCAGAAATTCAATTTTGATGTGTCATGCTTTAAACCATATAATGATGGAAAGAACTATAGAAATTTTTCAAAAGCGGTTTTTAAACCAGTCTCTTCATTACATAAAGAATTCAAGGGATTAGAGTCCAGCTTTTCTGATTTAGCACTGTGGCAGGCAGTTTTCAAAGACAGCCCTCAGTGATCCCTGCCTCCTGGTAATCAGGCCCTTCTGTAATCCCCTGTCCTTGAATGTGGACAGACTTAGTGATTTGCTTCTAATAGAACATGGCAAAAGTGATAGGAGGTCACGTCTATACTTAGGTTATGAAAAACTTCATCCTGCCTTCTTGGTTTGCACACTTTGATGAAACAAGCTGCCCTGCTGAAGGGCCTCATGTGGCAAAGAACTGAGGATGGCCTCCAGCCAGCAGCCAGCAGCAAGTGAGCCCTTACTCCAACAGCCTATGAGAAACAAAATCTTGGCACCAACCAACCAACGAGCTCAAAAATGGATCTGGCTCCAGATAAGCCTTGGGATGACTGCAGCCTCATAAGAGACCCTGAAGCAGAGGACCCAGTTAAGTGCTGCTCAGACTCCACACCACAGAAAACTGTGAGATAACTGGCTCAAAGTCACAGTTTTATGACAATTTGTTGTCCAGCAATAGGTCACAAGTATCACCTTATTTCCAACTTTAAATACTAATTACTAACTACTTACAGTGTCTTTGGTCTATTTTAGTTTAAAAACATAATTGGGACTACCAAAATGAAAGTACAATATGACATCAAAAACTTAAAATAACGATCACCTCACAAATGTATCCGTGATTCATTCTGAGTATTGGGGTGATCCATGTTTTTATTTTCTTCTTAGTACTTTTATGTATTTTCTAATTTGTCTACAATTAACAGGCATAGTTTTAGAACCAGAAACTGACAATAAATGTATCACTGAATGTATAAGATATCCCACTCTCAGAATGCAGTCAATAAAGATCAAATAAATGCACTAAATACAAATTCTTCACAGAATTAACTACTTTTCAAACATGGTTTCACAAAAGCAAATGATCCTTCTAACACTGATATATTAAACTGATACTTAAAAGATACATTTCTAGAGGTAAGAGTGAGCAAAAGAACACATACATGAAAGTACCAACATAATTTGAAATATATTTGAGTGACAGAATCAGGATAAATGGCCAGGACCACCTTATAAAGCACTGTACTCAACCTGACTAAAAATGAAGTAAGAAAATCTGGGTGTACATCACTCTTTATATCTTTTGATTAGAACCTTCTTTTTGTTAGGTTACATTGTATATGTCTCCACACTTGAAATATATTTTTTGGGGAATAACTTGATTCAAAAATGACACACCAAGCCGGGCGTGGTGGCTCACACCTGTAATCCCAGCACTTTGGGAGGCCAAGGTGGATGGATCACAAAGTCAGGAGTTCGAGACCAGCTTGACCAATATGGTGAAGTCCCGTCTACACCAAAAATACAAAAATTAGCCAGGCGTGGTAGCAGGCGCCTGTAGTCCCAGCTGCTCAGGAGGCTGAGGCAGGAGAATTGCTTGAACCAGGGAGGTGGAGGTTGCAGTGAGCCGAGATCGCACCACTGCACTCCAGCCTGGGCAACAGAGCAAGACTCTGTCTCAAAAAAAAAAAAAAAGGCACACCAAAATATAGTCAATGAGGAGTTCCAACACTTATTTATATATATTGTCAATGAACTTAAGCAGAAGGTAGAATATTCAAAAGTCTAACTCCAGTAAGTCATTTGGGATGCCTACTGGGCAACAGGGGAGGAATCAGGACTCTGGTCGCTACATGATGAAATGACTTTACAGGGGAACTCATCATGCATTTTGTTATTGTTGAAGTGGAAAAGGATAGTAAATATTTAGCTACCTCAAATAAGACCTGAGTTAGCAAATCGGTTTTACTGACTTGTTTGGAACCAGATCAGGTTGAGACATGAAACAATGGAAAATCTGTCTAGTTATGGAACATAAGACATTTCCAATGCTCCAAAGAAGAGCTTAAAACTATCTTAATATGAATTTTGCTACTCTGGAAAACCCAGATGTGGTATAGCTTCCTGAAAGACGCCAAGATCATGTCTTCCTTATGAAGTTACCATCTTTTTAGAAAAGAATGCATAAGCCCAGGTATAATGGTGAGAGGCAGTGGGGTGATCATTGGTCTCAGCCTGAAAAGATCTATCTACTCAGTCATTTTTTTAGCTGTGTGATCCTGGACAAATAAAAACCTCTCTAGCTTCATTTAAATTATTTATACAATTCAAATGATATTTATTTACTATTTCAATGGCTGGTTGAAAACCTTATGAGATATTAGAGCTTCATAAACCAAAATTGACACATAAATGTAGGACTTCAAAAAATCACTATGAGCATAATGAGGTAGCTAAGACACAAAAGGTTCCCCAAGAGAAACAATGCAAAATTAATCCATGATCAGATATGGCACTGTGAAGTCTAAGAAAACATTGCTCCAAACCTATTATATTCCTGTGAATTCACTGGTCCATTCTCAAGCAAGTATGCAGTGACGAGACTACTGACCAGGACATATGTCCGTTGGCTGGGTATTTTTGAAACAAACTTTCCTACACTGGATAATTAAAAACACAGCTATGTACATTTGTCTTCCTGGTTGGCACTCCTTTCAGAAATGCAGTCTTTATGTTAATTCATTTTTAACTCATGCCCAGAGACATTTCTAAAAGTATATACCAAAATACTATACTTCTGCCTCCTTCAAAAGCCAGAGCTACACACACACATACCGCTAAGCCTACCTGGGGCTTTGAAGCACAACCAACTGCAGCTGAAAGGCAGGCTCTTCTACTCTCTCCCTCACTCTAGGGACTCTCATAGCTTTCTCCACGCAGATTCTGCTGTAAGCACAATAAAAATCAATGAAGACTTGGAACAGCTAAGACTAATATTTAAAGAAATGCTGAGGCTCCTGAAATTCACATTCTTGCAAATTTTAGATAATGCCCCAAATATAAGTCACTCTTGGTCATATACACACTCTTGTGTGTGCATGCATAGTGTTCTAGCTTTCTACCACTCTGACCCAAATACCCACCCACAGTGTGCCTTCCTCCCAAATCCTTTCCTCTGGGTACCCTAAAACCTGCTTCTGAGGTAAAAGCCCATCCTAGCGACCACGCTTCCTTCCTTCGCTCTACCTATTGAGCCCAACTGAAGAAACTCCAACTCTAGATAAATGAACTTTCTGTCCCCTCTGTTCCTAAACCAGCCTGTACACTGGAGATCAGGGTAACTATCAGTTCAGGGCCTTGGCTACTTCTAACCTTCTCTGGTCAAGTCAAAAACCTGTCTTCCAATTTACTGAGATAGAGAGTGCAGGGCAACTCCCTCAATGTCTCTTATCCCATTTCAATCTCCCTTTCTTCCAGTCCTTCATATCAAAAGGCATGTCCTTCCCCATAAGGCCAGTTCCTCCAAGCTGATGTCTAGAGGAGAAGACATTGAAAATGAGGAAATCAATAGATGGTCGTTGTAGTAACACAAGTGAGAGGTAACAAGGGCTGGAACTAGAACTGAGGCTTCAGGAATGTTAGTATGTCCCCTCAGCCTCCCTCAACTGGAATTTTCAGAGAACCACAAATCAGGGATATAACCACATATAACCAGTAGCACAGGTGTGTATGCCCTTGCAAAACTAGTATCAGAAGAGAAAGGAAGAAACTTTACAGCATACTTCCATTCTGTGGAAAAATACAGTTGAGAAGAGGTAGAAAGAAGAAAATAGTATAGAACAATGAACCCTAAAATTAGATTATGCAAAGTAACTTCATAGGATGTTGGAAGAAAATGTCTATTTATATTTACATTTCATCTTAAAAGAGGAGGAAATTAACCTTTACTAACATTTACTACAGACTGACACTGCTACCATCTCTCCAGTGACATCCACGTCGTTTGCATCTTCTCAGGATCTGTAGCTTAGGTGACCCAAGGGCAGAGTGGAAGTCCCAACAGTGCCCACACTCCTTGGTTTGCTTTTAGCATGCAGCAAACTGAAGTTTATTTATATCAAGTTGGGTGAATGTACAGATTTTTATTAACTCTTCTGAATTAAATAATATTTACCAAAAAAACCCAAAAAAAACAAAAACAAAAAAGGCTTAGACAGATCCCTGCAACAGAACCATGGATTTAAGACGCTTATACTGCAAGAAACAAACAAGCAATAAGAAAAATGGCAGAGACAACGCTTCTCCTAGAACAAAGGAGTTAAACATGAGGCGTTAAACCAGAGAGAATCTCATCTGATTTGGCAAAACTCAGCCACACCAGGAGTTAAACCAGAAAGAGTCTCATCTGATTTGGCAAAAACTTGACCAAAATAATTGTCAAGACTATTTGAACTAAGGATGTACACCAATGTTGTTAGGATAAATTTTAAGATTAGAGTGAGCCCTGAGAAATCAGCTAATGATAAAATACGTGCAAATAATATCTTGGAAAAAATATACATATATTGGAGGTGTTTGCACAAAAAAACTTTTACTGATAAGATTCCAACCAAGAAGTCTAGAGGCCATTGGCATAGAAGCTGGAGTCTAAGGCTGTGGGAACTACATTTCCTAGTCTTTGCGCTGGGGCAAAAATAGCTGTACTTTAAGATTAGTAACATTCTAAAAGAATGTTTTATTTTTATTTGGGGGACATTGTTGAAAACTTTTTAACCTCTATTTTATTTTCTTCTCTGATGAAGTCTTTTAATTTGCAATAATGAAGTACGATAAAAATGTGTAAACTAATATTAAATTCCCTTAACACACTTTGCTTTGTATATATTCTTAACTTAGCACATGAGAATTAGTAGCAAGAAAAAAAGAAACCTATTTTTGTTATACTTTACCCTAGCTAGACATTCAACATCTACATAGACGTAAGAGTTACATAAAATCAACCAAAGTTGCAGAGTTTGGTAGGTTAAGTCAGATATTTCAAATAGTCATACAAACTATTTCCTGCCCTGTCCTTGACTCTATTCACTTCCAAGCAGATTTTGTAACTGACAAGTCAATCCCCAACATGACTGTAAGGACCTTAGTTACTAAAGTATTATACTAAAAGACAAAGCTCAAATGTCTTTGCCTTCTTTGTGGGACCCCAGTGGCAGTGGCATCAGACATACACAGAGAAGCAGGCACTGGCAAATGTACTGTTTGGTGGTATCAGATCACCATTTAACAATAAAGAACACACATTTCAAAGCACCTTGTCAAAAAGGAATAGATAACTGTATCTCATTACAATTTCCCTTACTACAAATAGAGAAAGCAAGTTTTAAAATGATCCAAAAAAGGAAAGAAGATCCTTTCTTCACCTCCCCCTCCTTTTCATTCCACAGGTCAATCCCAGACAGCCATGGGGCACTTCTCAAACTCTCCCACCTATATCTGAGACTTGGCCAGGCCCATCTATTTCTGCACGGATATCAAAGGGGACAGTCCACTATTTCCAAAGAAGGTAGCAGTACATGAGAATTAGGAGCTTTGATTTTTAAAACAAAAAAAGTCCACAATTCAACTTCCCTAATGCTTAAGATCCAATTTTTCCAATTAAGATGTTTGGAGTTGAGATTCTCCAGTCTTCTGGTTTTTAAAGAAAAAAAAAATGAAAAAAGAGAAAGAGAAAAAGAAAAGAGAAGGAATGTGTGTAGGGTGGGGAAGAGGTTTCTGTTACATTAACTGAAACTTACAGGAGGACGCTGGAGATGTCAGCCTGAGGCTCTGGGACTATTAGCGCAAAAGGAAAGAAATGAGCAGGCACCATGTCAAAGTTTGGAAAGCTCACCTGGGGCCAATGCTGATAACTGGGAGCAGTTCCTTAAGACTTCTCTATTTTAAACCACTTATCTTTTTCAAAAAGCTTGTTTTACTACTTAAAAAGAAAAATCCCTAGCTCCTTCAGAGGGGTAGCATTGAAACAGACTGAGATAAAAATCATTGCCTTAAATTTGTCTTTGAAGTGGAAATGTGATCATATGCAAAGCACTAAAGGAATAAAAACAATTTCAATTGCCTTCTAAGATGACATGTTAATAATCAAATGCAGGAACTATACAGCATGTGATCTCATAGGTTAGAATTACCCTTTCCATCATGGGCTCCCACCTGAGACCGATGCCCGGACAAAGAAGGGATTACTATTGCTTAAAAATCTAATTTATGCCAGTAGAAACTCCAGGCTCTTCAGTGTTGGCCTCCATTAAAAAGGCCAAGAAGGAAAAATGTAATACTGTTCCCCTGAATCTGAACACCGTCACTGACACTTGCTAAAGCAAATTCACAAAGTTATGCAGAATGTTGGGACCCTTATGCCTAAAATAACAATCTGCCATCCTTCTGAGGATATCTGATACTGTTTTTATATTTAGCAAAATTTTACAATTTCACTTTTAAATGTATACAGGCCAGAATACTACTACTATATTACCTTAATTAAATCTGTAATCCTGCCACACATCCCTTTCTTTTTAGTGATTTATTAACTGATTCCCTCTTGAAGAGGGGAGGGCAGGAATCTTATAGTCTCATGTCACTTACAATGGCTGGCACATGGCTGATACTCAGAAATATTTGTTGAATGAGTGGTTAACATTATTATAACTCCCTGTTTTTGATGTCCCCCAAATTTAGCCTATTTGTTTCTTAGTAAACATACATCATACATATAACCTTTATTTAAAACAAATAATAGAAGAAGTTCACTTTAAATAATCAGGTATTCCATATATTCAAGTGAATATGTTTTATTAAATGCATACTAATATCTTTCTATAGTATGTGAGTATACATAATAAATTAAAATGTATATATTTATTAAATATAGATAGATATAATACCAGAACATGATTATTTCAGATGAGAAATCAAAATAAACCCATTTTTAAGTATCTTTTGGTCACTCCAAATTTGATATTGCTCATAAAAAAATACACTAATTTTCCCTGGGGAAAAAAAATTAATTCCATAGCAACGCAGTTAAGGGACATGTTTTATTTCATAGCTTTCTGCAAGCAAAATTGCTCTGATACAAAATGAGTTCAATGATACAGGTGCTACTGTCCACTCAAGCAAAAGAAAACCTCACATGTATATGAATGCACTTTATACTTATATTCTTACAGTATAATAGGTCTAATATCCAGGATGCCTCTGGCCTCATTGAAAGCAATGGCACAGAAATGCTGCAAGGTACTTGAATATCATAGTACTGGCAAGTGCTTGAAGTAACTTCCTGTGAGTTCTCTGTCAGATACTGCAGACTGTGTGTGGGTGCGTTTATCTTTCTGTCTTCCATCTTTTGTGTTACATTTAAATCATCTCAAAAAATATCCCCCGCATGTATCATTCAGCTTCTCAGAGTTTCCATAAAAACAGGAAAATGTCATGAGGTATCCTTAACGTCAGGGATTGATATAGTGCTGTGGCTGTCACAGAGGATGTAGACTTACCTGTAGGTACAGTAACTGAGTTTAGTGTGTGCCCTGCACATTACAGTGCAGAAATGTTAGTTCATGTTAAACTTTTCCTCCTCACATATGATGTGATTTTAACCCCAGAATATCTGACAAAAACATTATACAGATAAAATAAAAAGACAAATACACAAATAAGGCCATCTGCAGAATTTTAAACTCGCCTCTTGCAATAATTCACAAGAATTTCTACACCATATTTTACATTGTTCAAACTTAAATAATAAATGCTCAAGGAAGGGCCTTGGTAGAACCAATTGCACTATCTCTTTGAGGACTTGTCCAATTTGCTGGCAGGTGATTTCCTCTGGGGCGTGGGGATTTTTGAAGGCTTGGCTGTGGATGGCCGAGAACCTGCTCGGGGTGTAGGTCTGTGTGTCTGGGGGACAGTTTCCACATCTGAGCACACAGACTGGATTTCTGAAATGTCAAAGTCTGATGCATCACTGCCTCGGCGGCTGCTGGCCCTGCTGCCAGCTTTGCTTCCAGCTCGACTTCCTGGTCGGCTGGGAGTCTTCTTGGAATCTGAGGAAAGAAGGTAGAGACAGCTCACCCTTATTATTGGGTCCATCTGCAACCAATTTTTGAAACCTGATGCCACTTTAAATCTTAACTTTTTTTCCTGGTGTGTAGTAGGCACTCAGAAAACACTTTTGGATTCACGGCCTTTCCCTATTACACAAGGGTATGATGCAGGCTTACTCTAAGTAGACATAATATAGAAAAGCCTAGATTTCTATCTAAAAGGTAAGTTTCAGCTTCCCCTACGTAAAACAGGATTCCATTTATTGCAAACAGACATAAGGAATATGCCTATCCTTTAAGATTGTGCTTTCTAAAGTTTAAATTAGGTATCCAGGGATGTGTGTGATGCAAACATAGAACAAACAAGACAGGCTTAAGTCTTGCCCGAGAATAGGTAACTCCAAGAATACAGGAATTCAACAGAGGAGATTGGAAACTTTAAAGAGGCGTCTTGCTTGCTGAGCTCAGAACCCAGAGATTAGTAGGTTCGCTATTTTGTGAAGCAATGTGAGATATACTGGCGTGAGGCTCAGTGTGGCTGGGTTTTTCCAACCACCCCAAAACAGGGCCCTCTGCAATCTCTGAGCTGGTAGAAGAGCCCAGACCTTTCAGCTTGAAGGCGTAGAATACCACTGTATATTTTCTTCTGTTCTACGGTAATTCTTTCATCTTTCTTGGACACTTTTAGATACTTGTGCCCATGACTCACTTTATCCCTGACTTTTGGAGGACCAGGGCTACATATTATTTTAAGACCCCTGAGGGTCAATTTGTAATTTCTTCCCCAATGAGGAGGAAAAGGGACTGTAATCCTCAGATGACCATGCTGCAAAAGCCATTAAAAAAAGAAGGGCACCACACTCACCAGCAAATTGTGTTCGGACTCTGGCAGCTGCAGTTGTTATCAAGCCACTGTCCTCCCCAGAGTGGAAGCCTTTCCCTGATAAATATCCTGGAAGTCGAAGCTTGCTTCCTTGTATTGGCGTTCCCTGTATTTAACCAGCGACAAGACATTTCAAAATACTGCTCCTGCACCATGATATTCCACTAACACCACTTGTTTACACATGGCTGGAAACTCTCTACTATTCCTCTTTAGGAGGTGGAGCAGGAGAAACTCTTCAACTAAATAAGGCATGGGGTTCTCACTTAATTTTCTCTTCTAATTTCTTATTCTTTCTCAGAATTCAAAAGAAACTTTCTAAACAATATGAATTCATGATTGAAGAGAAAACAAAATGGAGACCCCCCCAACTGAGCATAAAAGTGATGGCAAGGAGAAAAAGACAAATTAAACGGTGAGTATGTTAGTATCTTTCAGACTGCCAGTGAATATTACAGAGGTAATGGTGTATTGCTAAAGAAATGGTGACTCCATGCATAGAGGGGGCATGGAGCAGAGAAAAGCTGTGCCTGGATATTCTGCTGCCTCCATTGCTTTTACGGAGCTAGGCAGAGATAGAGACAGAATGATAAGTAAATAAATAATGGATACAGACGTCATTTAAATAAACTTAACTGCAAAAAGAAAAAAAGTGATTTTTAAATAACTTGCTATCATATCGCTTCACTTCCTGGCTCTATCACTTCTACAGTCTTTACAGACAAAATATTAGGCAACATTTGGAGAAATTTTTTTTTTTAACAATCTTTATATGAGTTTGTAGAGAATGTCTAAAACAATCATAACTACGAGATTTTATTATACAATCATTGCACTTTTTCCAGATCACTACAACATTTAAAAAATTCTCCCAAAGTTAAAAAAAAAAAAAACCCAGGTATCTTGAGGAATACAAGGAATGTAATATAATATTCCTCAATGAACGCACAGCCAGAGAACTATTTGGAGGAAATGCATCGAAACAAATTACATGTATATTTTTAAACAACTGATTTTCCCTTTATTAGCTTAAAATGTTATAACCATCTGATACATGAGCTACTTTTATTAAGTCATTTATCTACATATGTGTATACTACTCATATACTTAAGTGTAGTATTTATATGTGATTTGTATACACAGAATGCTCAAGTTTTCAAAATACTTTTACACACATAACCACAATTAATCCTCACGCTTACCTAATCATAACCTTGAAAATGTGAAAGATTAGAGCCTGAGGAGGGACATGATTTGCCCAAGATCTGACAATGCTGATCTAGCTAAATTCCTGACTTAAACAGAATCTCAACAACACGAGAGAGTGAGAATCCACAAATTATGAAACATATCCCTCAAGGTGTCAGAATTCATAACCATGAAAGACCACAGTCATTCTTCTCAGAATGCCTTCGTGATTGTTTCGATTTTATTTCACAGTCCCTCCCATAGAAACATGTTGTTTTTTGGGTGTTTTTGTTTCATCAGGTTATTTGAAATGAAACACAGTTTTTCACTAGTCAAAATAACTACTCAGACTTTAATTTGAGAGAGTATCCACTTAAAAAAATTTTGAACACAGCATCATAGCCTTCAATATTTCAAGTAAATGTTAGTATATCCCTTAAGGTTGTTTGAACCTTTCTCAGTTTTTTTCTACAATAGATCCATAATAATTGACAGACATCTCTAGAAGTAATATATAATACTAACATCGCCCACTTGGTGGGAAGGGGTGGAAATCTGGGGCTTGGGGAAATGAAGAGGAAGAAATGAGGAAACACTAAAGAATGGGTTGTTTTTGTTCCAATTCTCCCACTTATCAGCAACGAGATTTCCATGGAGTCATGAAGGTAACACACTTTTTTCTCTGCCTCCCACTTATTATTAACGTGAGGATTAAGGAAGAGAGAAGAAAGTGTTTTGAAAAGCATAAGGGGGCTTTTAAAAGTTATTATATTACTTTTATTTGAGGATCCTGGCCTTTAAGTTACGTCCTTTATAATTAAGGTGAAATACCTTCTTCAATTTCAAGAAAAGGTATTTAGGGATTTTTCCCCATTAATTATTGGGATTCTAATAACATATCTGATTATTTTGTGCCTATGTCTGTTGTTTTACAGTGAAGTTTCTTAAAAAGATATACGGTTGATTTTCAGTTGAATGTAAATGAACTGATACATGAGTTATCTTGGCAAATTTTATATCACCTACATATCTTCTCCCCATAAATCATGCCGTATTAAAAAGTTAGAGCATGCTTAGTAATTAAAATCTTAAAAAAAAAACCATACATTTATTACCTGTTAAAAATGACAGATAACTTTCTGCATACCTAAGCCTCCCTCTGACCCCCTGCACTGATACTGAGAGCTTATGACACACCCGCCCAAAGTTATGGGGCAGGTATAAATGTAACAGACATTCAGAAGGACCGTGCCCACAGTGAACATTCAGTAAACATTCTTTTCAGTGATTCTCTTGCAAATGATACTGCCTTTTACTCCCATCTGAAGGGAATGTGTTGCACTTCTTGACCACATTATATCTAGTACATTTAGTAGCTTTAAAAGAAATTTTACTTAAGTCTGGATATAATCTACTATATTTTACTCTCCCAAGAGATAAAAGTGGAACTAAGTATGAATGAGAACAAAAAGGAGGTAGTCTGCAGGAGTGACTGGCTCAAACTGACACTGTTTAAATTGCTGCAGACGATCTCTTCTGTTAACCTCTTACTCTCACATCTTCCAAGAACTGCTGGGTTGATACTTATTTTATAGAAGTGTATAAAAAGACATA
This sequence comes from Papio anubis, assembly GCF_008728515.1. Classification (NCBI taxonomy): domain Eukaryota; kingdom Metazoa; phylum Chordata; class Mammalia; order Primates; family Cercopithecidae; genus Papio; species Papio anubis. The sequence continues at coordinate 55,007,416 of NC_044981.1, forward strand.
GGATTGTCAAAGTACATATATTAAGGGAGTGGTGAAGCAATGTTAGTGGGTGATAGTTTCAGTTAAAGGAGACTGTTAAGACTGGACTCTGGGGCCTTACGATACCTCTGCAGATGGCACGGGAAAGTCTGAGCACTCTGCTGCTTTACAAGGAGTTGACATTTTGCTGTTTGTCAACCATGGTTTACCATAATTGCGTGTTAAAGGATGGAGAATCTGTATGGAACAATGGCAAATCAAATGAAAAGGATAGCAGATAAAAAAACCAAAGCCACAGAAAGAGATACTCATAGCAAAGAGTCACATCTCACAGTAAGAATAATCACAATTTTAAATAAGTGGAAAGATCCAATGGCAAATCATACACACCAAAAAAATGAATGAAGCTTTAAAAAGAAAAATCAGTCTGGAAGATCACAAAGGCTCCCTAAATAGATCATCTCTATGTGAGGCACTAGGCAAAAGCATATTAAAAAAAATCCTGTATTTTCTATATTGTGAGAAGGTGCACAAATGGAGATAGCTGGTCCTACAAATTCTAGGGCCCTAAATAGAACATTCAAAAGTCTACTTGGGAAACTGATTGCAAAGGGGGAGGAAAAGTCTTCATCCCTGAGTCTTACCTTGGGTGTGGTGGTGGCAGGGACCTGTGGGGTGGCCGCCTGTGCAGCCTGACTGGACACAGAAGTGGATCTGTTGGGTGAAGCGCCTCGTGATGATGGCCGGGATCTTCGGCCTCGGGGTCGGAAAGCAGCCATACCCTGGCTGGCACCATCTGCTAAAATGAACTTCTCACGCAGTTCCATGTTTGTCCTTCCTTTGGCTGGTTTACACACACACAACAATGCACACAAAGAAAAGAAGGAAAAGAAGAGGCGTTCAATCGTTTATGGGAAGAACAGCCACCTGGCACCAGAGATCACATTGAGAATTTCAAGAACATCTTTTTGCCATGCCAACTCCAACTCAGCATAACAAAAAGTTAAATGCATTCCTTTACAATGCATTCCTTTTGGATACAGGTGAGTTTGGGGAGGAAAAAATAAAGTGTGCTTATTCTAATACTAGACACCAGCAAGAATAACCACTATTAAAGAAAGTGTCAGCATGAAAATGGAAAGCTCATGCTAAAATATCATTAATCCACCAGCTACTGATGCCCACATGGTTTCATTACCCTCTCACCACACTGAGAAGACAGACCAGTAAGGCAGGGACTGTGTCTTTTGCATGTACTATTGACGCAAAGAGAATGCCAGTATTTCAACATTGGGATTAATTAAACAATATAATTACACAGAATGAATGATGGCTTGTTAGTCATGATGACAACATATAAACTTCTGGGTTTTTCACTTAAATGAGGCAGCTAGTATTTTTATTTTATGCCTTGAAAAACTGTTTTACCAACATGCAATAACAAACACCAGACCCAAGGATCTGTGAGGTAATCAGTGATGCAGCACTCATACAAACACATATGCACACGGAGAACACTCCACAAGAACCCGATGAGCAACGTGTTAGCATGTGTTTGATCACTTATAACACCTGCATTTGTAACACAACCAAAGTGCGTCAAATTTTCAGACTTTAAATTTGGAAGCACCAGCTCAGTTGGGTATGAGTTAAGCCATACGCGATGGATAAAGCATGTTATTTTAAAATAAATGACTGAAGCAAGAATGGAAAAGTAGGAAAGAGAAAAGGAAAGAGGGGAGAGGCAAAGAGAGAGGTTGCCAACCTATAGTAGGCTGAGTAGTAGTAATTGAAGAGTTTGATTCCGAACGTAACATTTTACTCCCATGATGATGAACTAGAAAAAATGACACAGGATACCAATCACATTAAAAAATACTGTTAGCAGAAGAAGAAAACAAAGTACAGTAGTTGAATATGCAAAGGGTGCTCAGATCCAGCCTTTAGCATACATTTTAGAAGAAAAGTTGCATCAGGAAAAGAAGCACTCAAAGGATTGGCTCAATAAGAAAAATGTATTTGGAAGACTGTGCCACAGCCATGCTAACCTTCGTAAGCGACCCAACAGAACACAATGTGTTCTGATTTCTTCATAAATGGAGATGCATTTCACCTTAGGCTACATTATTTTCAAAATACACAACAAACAGGAGCTTTTGTTCTTGTTTTACTTCTCTCACAGGTGTGTCTTTGGCCAGGAGAGAGCGGGGTTACTGCATATGATTGTATAACAATCCATGGTGGCCTTGGCAGAGAAGCCTGATGACTCTGTGATATGTCTATGCGTACCAGATGGTGACACCATCACCAAAATCAAGAGGACCTGCAGGAGGAAACCTGGGCTCCCACTTGGGTAGCCGAAGGAGGCAGCACTGACATGAACATTTGCTGTTTGCTAAAGAGGATTACAGTGAGCTCACAGGTTAAAGAAAATTAAAACAATTTTATTGGTTTTTTTTGGGGGGGTGGGAGGGGAAGAAAAATGGGCCTACTGAGTAAATGGTACCTAATTAGAAATTGCAATCAAATGACCACGTGTAACATAAATTGGTTAAGAACTTAAACATTGACAGAAGGATCTGAAAACAGAAAAACTAAAAGCTAACTTAGGACTTGGGCTGGAAGATATGTAGAGAGCTATAGTATTAATATGTTTATATTTTTAATGTTCTAATCTGCAACTTCAAAGAGTCAAGTTAGCATTGGATTATTATTTAAACATTTTTTAATTACGGCTTTCCTCACCTGCCCTTCATTTCATAAAAACTTTGACCTTTAAACTTTTATTATCCAGTATTTTCAGTCTTCATTGCCTCAATTTTCTTTTCTCTTACTTTGCTATGTAATAATAGACAAAATCCTTTCCTTGGTTGGTATAATTGTTTGGAAAATCAGAGATATAAAAGTCTCCTAAAGAAAATGGATTCTAGTATTTCCTGCCCACCATATTTATCCAGAAGAAGTAAAAAAAAGAAAAAAATGAGAAGAACATGGTTTACATGACTGCCACAGGTTCTTTGGGAACTTTAGGCTGACAGACCGATGTGAAACATTCACTATTGGAATAAATGACCAAAATTATGCCCAGTATGTTTTGGTGCTGGAAAAAAATATAAAATTGAAATACTTTCATGATGTTATCATGATAAGCATCTCCTTACCCCTGCAAGGATCATTTTTCACTAAGAACTCATCAAGTGCCATCCATCCACCTCCAACACGAACCATCACAGTACTCCGCAGGATCCGGACCAGTCGCAGTTGCTGGGAGTCTCCAAACTGTTCAGTGAAGAAAGAAAGAACCTCTAGTTGTCAATAATAATTCTAAACTGCAGGATGATGCGCAATTTGCAGTAGCTAAAGCAACCGACTTTAATTTCTTGCTTAGTTCGTAGCGATTAGTAAAATCTCAGAAAAGGGGGTTTGTAATGATTTGTGTTAGACAGCTGCATGCTGATTTAGCCCAAAGGAAACAGTTTGGAAAAAAAAAAAAAAGATTACAAAGGTTATCAAGTATACTATCAAAGCTTTGGTCCAAAAAGTATTTTTCTTTCTTATGACAGAAACAATATTAGTAAGGCAGTAATTTTAAAATGTTTCTAGGAATTAAACATAGCCATGAAAGTAAGCATTGGCCCACTTGCCCAGGGCTTATCTAAAATAAGATGATTCTAAGAAAAATTTAATAAGCTTTGATTCTTCTTCATTAAAACTATCTCTTACAGTAAAACTGCTTTCCACTGAAATCTGTGAGAAATCTTTATAAACTCATTTTGTTTTCTCTAAGAGCAGTTTTGACTTAAGAATAAAGTAAATGAGTATGACCGTACAAATTTCACAGTCAACTAAAATTTCTGCATCCCTAATGATCTGGTAAACCAATTTGTTAAAGGCTGGGTTAATATGCCACTTTAGATTACTGTAATATTAGAATAGCCAATGACACATTATTAATGATATGGCTGCCAAATCTAAAAGGTTTCTCTCACAGTTGTCTGTACCATAATTGTTGATACTAAGAGGCAATCATCTTTTTCTTGCCCTTTCAATAGATCTCCAACAATGTAGATATGCTACAAATTCTGCAAGTCCTGAATAAATATCTAGATTCCAGGTTTCTGATCATACGTTTATGTTTTGAAAGCCTGTGAGAAATGATTTTATACTTTAAATCATTTCTAATAGGTTCATGTCCAACTCATAAAAACTACCAGACTGAATTTCACGGTTGTTATCCCAGCAGACAAGAAAGCAAAATGAACAGTCAATTAAACATAAATGGCTTCTTTGTAAAGCAGGTAACATACAATTGTGACTTTATTTGGGCTCATTATGGATAAGCAGAAAACTCTAAGTAGAAAAAAATCTGCTACTTTTTAGTGTTTTAATATTGAGTTTCAAGAAGAAAACCCAAAAACAATACCAACCAAACCCCTCGGGATCCTAAAACTCAGAAGGACCTAGAAAGCATGTAAAATGCACCAGCAGGAACTCATGTGTTTTTCCATCAAACTTTTAAAAACCACTATTTCTAAATCTTTTTTTCTTAAACATTGAGACTTAAACTTTCCTATCATTGTTCCTGAAATGTTAATTAAAATTTAAAAATAAAAGTGTCAATTTATTTTGTTAGAAAAAATTGGGTGCTGCTAATAAGCAAAGGGAAAGGAGGGGATTCAAAGAAAATTACCCTTAAGGAACCAGATAATGGGACTAGATGATTTTGGTTCAAGATTATACTCACAACAAAAGTTATAAGGACATAACTAAAAGTTCCTTATAGAGATGATATTTCAAGTGTAATAAATACAAATAATTTTCTATTTTAATAAGGTATTCTCCAGACAACTAACACTGTCTTCAGAATTTCTCTAAATTTTCCCAATAACCAAATCACAAGACAAGAGAAAACAGACTAATGTTGCTGACTGTGCTTTCAGTGAGTAAAACCTTTTGAGGTAAGTATTTCTCTCATCCTCTCTGCAAATAAAAGATGCTCTCTCATTTGCTGACTCCAAAAATTGCAAGGACGGAAAAGTAACATTTTATGTTTTATATTATAACTAATGGAAGTTTTAAAAATAAATTATTTGCTTGCAATAAATGAAGGTAATAGATAATTTGAAGCTTGAGATGTAATATGGCTTTAAAACGGAGTGGCAGAGTCATATCTAATGTAATATGGTCAGGTACTATAGATAGCATGGTTGTTTCTAAAGTATAAAGTTAAAAAAAAAAAAAGCTCATGAATATGTTTAAATCAAAACAGAGTATCTCTTGTCTTTAGTTTCAAAATTCTGATCATGATGTAGTGCCACTAGACAGTTCATACTGACTTAAATGTCAACATAAACATTTTATATTGACTTCAGTGCCAATATAAACATTTGAACAAGATGGCATAAAACGTGACTTTAAGATTCTGCATATGTTACAGCAATAACTTTCCTCAAAAGGAATGATATTACTTAAAGCCCACGGAGTTAACATTTCTACTCAGAGGATGCCAATCCCCGAAAATCAGTGATTTTGAACAAATGGCAAATAGCTTCTTTGGAGAGAACTTGTTACTTGCGGCTGAGTGCCAAGGAGACCTCTTGGCTCTCTGTCTTCCTGTGTCACTGCCTGAGGCTGATCCTCCTGGGCTACTGTAGACTGTATGTCCTAAATAGTTAAACATCAATGAGCCTAACACAGAGATGTGTGGAGAATCAAATTTGTGTTCCAATGAGTATTAGCATAAAATATATGCTCATATTATCAAAAATGGGAATTAAAAATTGCATTTGTAACATTGTAGCAAGCCAAGCTACAATTCATTATCTGGTTTGCTTAAAAGTAATCTCCTCATTTAAGACACAAGGCAAAAAGGAATCCTGGATCAAGGACCCTTATAGCGCTTACAGAAACACCACGCCAACCAACAATGTAGTAGCTAGGGAGACAGCATGGGAAAGATTGGCCATGGCAAGCTTTAATGACTATGAATTAAAGTTAAAAAAAAAATCATCAGGAACTTGAGAATACATTCCACTGGTTTATACCTGATTTCCCAGGAAGAACTGATAAAAATGAAAAATGGAAGAAAGACACAATTAGTTCAACAGGAAACTTTCTGTATGACTCTAGAACATACACACATACTCACACTCTGTGCTTCTGGATGTAGTATCTAGTTTAGAGATGTGCAGGCACCCAGTTTGAAATCTGTCCCAATTTCAAACCAAATAATCAGACTATTTTCTGTACATGTATTTTTGAAAATCTTAGGATTTCAAATTTAAGTTAAAGTTTTGAATACATTGATGACTATTTTTTAATATGGAAGTATAAAAATAAAAATAATGTTTCATTTATAAGTAACACACTATATTGGGGAAACTCAGCACATTTCCTATCTAGCTACTACATATAAGAGATGTTCAAAAAAAAAAAAAAGAGAAAGAGTAATGAAGTCACACTGTTCTTCTGTTTTGAAGAGAGTGAACCAAGTTAATTGAGATTTTTAATAAAAGCAAAAATTACTGCACAAGTGGAGAAGACGTTATCCTCTTTTTTCCTATTTATTAAAGTGAGTCCATATTTTTAACTTTGTGGTTCTGGATTAGAGCAGCTTTCTTGTTTGAAATCTGAAAACTTACTTCTAATCATAATAAAATATAAAATAATATGAAGCAACCTAAATATATGAGATTTGAGTATTTTATTGTGAATAACTTTTCTTTAAAGGCAATGTGCATGATGTAGATGTCAAAGATATTTCCTAATATGCAAAATGCAGGCTACCATTATACAAATTAAAATGTTAAACATAAGAGTTTCATATACCATTAAATTTTGATATGAGGTAAAACATAAATAAATAAGATTCCTGGAAAACAACGGAGATCAAATTATATACAGATTTCAATTTATGTCCTTTAAAGGAACTACAACATTATTTTGAAAACTTACCCTGTATTTATTATCACCAATCTGTTCAACTTGAAATCGCTTTGCACATTTACACTTAGCTACCTGCCTTGTCACCTGCCAAAAACAATGATGAAATATTTACTTTAATGTTAATATTACATAGTAGAATCCTTAAAACTTTGACACTACAATTAAAGTGAAAATAAAATGATTGTACGAATTGTGCATGATATCCTGGCAGAACACACTATCAGTGTTATACGCAATGGAAAGATAATGAGTACCTCATCTTCGATTTTGTCAGCATCTGTGATAGGTTTATATGCATCTTTATTTGGGTGAAGGGCTGCTACAAATTCATAGTAGTCAATATATCCATCACCATCTCTGTCAAAGATGTCTGCAACTGCGCTCATCTCCAAGCGACTGGTTGGAAACTCTAAAATTTTGAAAACAATGATAAGTAGCGACTTGTTAGTTCTTTCTCAAGGTATTCTCAATTGCACATTTTAATCTCAATGTGGCTGGTTAAATCATCAGTGATCAAACATGTTAAAATCCTTTTTTAAAAAACTGATTTACATCATAGCAAATGAAGAGCTATATATACTCTTAACTTATCTTTAATTACTACTTAGGTGAATCCTGTAAAATGCTGTTTTTTTTAGGTTGAAAATGTTTAACATTGGCAATTTTATATGGTTCAATTACTAAAGAATAATTTATGAAATTTACCTTAAGAATGACATCTAGTAACATCTGTCAGGGAAATCACATACAAATGATTGGGCCATCAAACAAGAAGGTGATAAGTATCTTAAGAAGTTTTACAGAGTTCTAATTTCCTACTAATGACAAAGTTAGATCAGAATGTAAATTAGAATGAAACAGAAAGGGACTTGAATTTATTGACTTCCTATTACATAGATGCCAGGCAACACACACACACACACACACACACACACAGAAAACACCTTAAGAATCATATATTATTGACTTTATTATTCTAACAAGTTCTCAGCCTCAGTGGAGTGAGGGAACAACGTATCTGTGATCACACAGGTAGTGAGTGTTCCTGAATCCAGAGCCACAGATTTTACCAAAAAACACTTTTTTAAGGGTAGTGACTTCCTAGGCAACTTATAAGGCAATGCCTTATTAGTAACACAAGTTCACTAGACCCACAATTTTAAAATGTGCTTCTTTCCTTTAAAAATTGTATTAGTTACAGTCACCTGTCTTGGAACTTACTTGAGGAAAGAATTCCATCAATAAATTCCTGCCGTGTTATTTTCCCATCCTGGTCTTTATCAATTCTCCTGAAGAAGTCCATCACTCGAGATTTCTTGTGATTCATCCATCGCATGTATTTTTTGCGCCAAATATCAAAATCAAAGTTAGCAAATTCCCTCAGCTAAAAAGGACAAAAGGTATTTTGGTTGAGTTAATGTTGTACTAAAATTGTAGATTATACATATGAATAACTTTTTAAATGATTCTCTAGGTAGTACACATATCCTTTCCATTTCAAAAAGAGGTATTATCTTGCCAAGGGGACTTAGAAACATTTTGGCTTTAAAATGTATTTCATTTCTGTCACTGATTTATCTTTACAAATAAAATTCCTAAAAACTTACGCTGTAAATTTCTGATTAATGCCAAAGTCATAAAGGTGGTCTGGCTCTAAGTACCACCACTAGTCATGCTCACTGGGATAGCAGGTCCAGCTCAACAGCACTTATCTAACCCTTTGCTCTCTCTCCCTCTGCACTATCAGCCACTCTCTTAACTCCCCAGGCCTTCTAAAAATTTCCCAATTGCAGAATCCAAAACTTGAAATCTTAGGTAATCAAATACACACAATCAAAAGATCTGAAATATCAATGATTATATTTGCCAGGCAGAATGGCCAGCAAACATTATGACATTATGTCAAGTTAGATTTTATTCTTAAGGAATCAGCTTCTGATTGTTAAAATATAATCATTTTTTTTTTACTTTATTGATTTCCTAAATCCAAATCCCATATATCAATGTTTCACAAAATCACACATACTTGTGGTATTTATTTTGGAATTTAAAAATGTACTCGAATAGCAAGAGTTTGCTTATTATCAGAAAAGTTAAAAAATACCAAGATTTTGGCGATGGCAATGTGTTACGAGAAATGAGGGCAAATGACAATAAGGTGATGAGGGTATGAATTTCCAAACCTCCTCCAGCCTGTCCAAGGCATCATTGAGTTTCCTCCTTCTTTCCAACGCCAGGAGCCAGACTTGCTGCCATTTGCTCACCAGTAAGTTAACCCTAGGATTTTTGGTTTCAATTTGTGTCTGTGACCCAGAGGGATACAAGCTTGATGCTGGAAAGCGTTTTCCTGTGAAGATATAACTTTAGTTAGGATGGCAGTTTCCAGGCTTCTGAAATGTGTTAAGGCTTGACCTTTTTTGCTCCTAGCTAAGACTGCATCAACTTAATTGTGTGTTTGTACAAGTAAAAGTATCCTGATTTAGATGATGTAAAATGTCAAGGTCCAAATCTGTTTTCCTTATTAAGGATCACACACTGTTCATGCAAGTTGAAGAAATATCTCTTGACAAGGGCATTTAAATACTGGAAACCTCTCTCAATAAATTTACGCTTAAAACATCTTCCAGCTTAAAATTCATGCCATTTCAATGACAATGAAGCATGCTGTGATCCTCCTGTTTGTTAAAGGAAATCTCACAGGCCAGTGAGACTATCTTACAATGAGTTACATCAAACCTAGCTGTCCTTCCTAGAGAAGAAGGCAGAAAGGGAGAGCAGATGAGGGCAGCAGACACTGGGCAGTCACAGGAGTCAAAGCAAGACATTTCGCAAATGCCAATAAAATATGGCAGCATGTGTATGGGACCCCAGCCTTTGCCCACATCCATTTTCCACTGAGATTGCATGTTTCCTATGCATAGTCTCAAACCCAAGTTTACTGCCTTACTGAAGTTTCCTCCTGCTTTCTGGCTGTTTTCCACAAGTCTCAACAACTTCACAAAACAATGACCTTAACAAATTTTTCTCATCTTACTAAATGGCTAAATATGACCTAGAAAAATTACTGGCCTAGGGTCATATAGAATGTTAAGCGTCCCAGCTGAGATTTACAGTACAAGAAATACTTGAGCATTTAACTATATGCCTGGAAGTATGTTAAGCATTTTATATGTACTAGCTCATTTAATTCTCACTGCAGTCCAATGAGGTTATAATTATCCCCTTTTACAGATGAGGAAACTGAGGTTCAGAATGAGTTTAAGTAATGTGTCCAGGGTTATGTTTCTCAGTTTGGTAAGTGTTGGAGACAGCCAAGGAGTCTGGCTATAGGGCTCTTAATAGTTTACCTTGTCTCCTTGTGTAATAAGTAATCACAACAGCTCTGACATCATTTCTTTTTAATTAAAAAATTAAGTAATACACAAAATGCATTTTCATTCAGTAACACAAATTGTGTTTCTTTTAAATTTTCTCCAAGCTAACTATGATTGTTTTTAATGTCATGTCATGTTGTTAAAGCAGCTCTAGAAGTAAACAGAGCCTGAAGTCACACGAACATGTGCAAAAGCTATCAGACTGCTGGCCACCAATGAACAACTAAGTCATGAACGTTATCCAGGTCATGGTCATTTTTATTATGCTCAGCTTTAAAGTTATATATATAACAGAAGAAAAATGAGACAATGCAACGGGGGTGATGATTTCTGTTCTTATTGTAAATTTTTTCAGTTTTCTTCTAGCTAATATGAAAGATACACTTTAAGACAATAAAGTTACATATAGAAACCTGGGTATATTTTTTCTTTATTTTTAAGTAAGTTTCTACAATACTTGAGCACATATATTCTTTCAAGAAAGCATTTCATGATATCCAGTGCTCATGTAAAATCACCAACTGCCCCCAAATTTCAAATAACTCAAAATAAAATTAGCTCCCTTGTTTATTGACATTTTAAAGAAATTGATCACTGCTTACTTCCTGCTCGTCCCTTATCCAAGACTGGAATATGGGATTGTAATGAGGAAGGATCAGCAGCTCTCCTCTTGTAGGTCTTCGTTACTTTATCAACATCAGGCTGTTTTCTGGTCATTTCCTCCATGAAGGTCTGAAATGAAAGAAATTATGTCAATCAAATAAGAGTATACTAGAGAAAACCATCTTCAGAAATGAACTAAAAACAGAAGGATGAAAGAACCATGTTATTATTTCTGAAGAAGAATAAATCATCATGCTTTATCTTCAGGGTAAAAAAAAATCTAAACCATCATAATGCAGCATTTACTAACTTTTAAAGAATATAAAATGTGGCTGGGTGCAGTGGGCTCACACCTGTAATCCCAGCACTTTGGGAGGCCAAGGCAGGTGGATCACCAGAGGTCAGGAGTTTGAGACCAGCCTGATCAATATGATGAAACCTCGTCTCTACTAAAATTACAAAAATTAACCAGGCATGGTAGTACGTGCCTGTAGTTCCAGCTACTGGGGAGGCTGAGGCAGCAGAATCGCTTGAACCTAGGAGGCAGAGGTTGCAGTGAGCCGAGATTGTGCCACTGCACTCCGGCCTGGGCAACAGAGTGAGACTCTGTCTCAAAAAAAAAAAAAAAAATATATATACACACACACACACACACACATATATATATATATATATATATAAATAAAATGTAAAGAGAGTACACTGAAAATAAAAATAATTTGTTTTAGTTGAATAATGTACATGGACACATGGGAGAAGTCATGTGAATAAAATAACCTGTCTGTGCACCAACCAAACTCAGGCTTCCAAGCTCCTCAGAAGAATCTTTAGTGAGCATCTGTCTACAGAGAAACTAGTTAGCTAGGATGTTTCCAAGAACTTTTCTGTGGCACATTTCACCTACATATTTGAAATATTTAAGATGGCTTTGATTAGGCAACACAGTGAAACCCTGTCTCTACAAAAAATGAAAACATTAGGCCAGGTGGCATGTGCCTTATAGTCCCAGCTACACAGGAGGCTGAGGTGGGAGGATCACTTGAGCCCAGGAGGTTGAAGCTGCAGTGAGCCATGACTGTGCCATTGCATTCCAGCCTGGGCAACAGAGTGAGACCCTGCCCCTCAAAAAAAAGACGGCTCTTTGATATATTATGACATACTGCATCCACATTTAATGTGGACATATCAAAATATTCATAAATAGGCTATTCCAAGGATGGTAAAAGCTATTTGGTTTAAAGTATACTACCATTGTATTTAAAAGGTTTAACTACCTTGCCACTGCTTATCTCATCTCCTTGGGCTTATTATTATTATTTACTAGGTATCCCTATATTTGGAATATGCAGCAAAGGCTGAGGAAAGGCAGAGACTGTGAAAAATGATGGGAAAAAGGAGACCCAGACAAAAGGGAAAAGTGAAGTAACACCTTTCTGGAATATTTGTCACACTGAAGAACTCTAATACCTCTGATCACAGGGAACATGACCTGGTACACTTAGGGCCATTATAGACATTGATGTCTTAGACTTTTAAAACACACACACATATACACACAATAATGGCAACATTAATTGCTTAACCAACTGAGCTGACACTTAATATTTCTCTTTGTAAATGCATATTAAACACATTGTGAGCAATCAAGTAAATCAAAGTGAGTGTGATACCCATCATTTGAGTTTAAAACAAGTAGGATATATATAGGAAAAGTGTTTTTTCTAAGAAAGACAACATGTTCCCTTTTTCACACGATGTATTTCAAGTGGTGACAGTCATCTTCGAAGACATAAAAATGCAAACAGAGCAATCAAACAAGGTACCCACTGAAGCCAGGGAGGTGGAGGTGGGTGAGATCACCAAAAGAGGGAACAGAGTGAGGGAAGTAGAGAGCTGAGGATAACACATAAGGAGTAAGGAGAGCTGACGTTAAGAAGGCAAAAGGGAGAGCAGGAGTGAGCGTGAGACAATACCACGAGTATAACCCCACAGAGGACAAAGAAGGAAAGTTTTGCAAAGGTCACAGAGGGTTCCTGTAAAAAGAGGTTTTAGGGCAGCTGCAGAACTGGAAATACAATTGTAAGGAACTGAGGAGTCTGAAGAAGTGAAAATAATAACAAAGCAGTGTTTTGAGAAGTACAGCAGTGAAAGAAAGAAACTATCTGAGAAAATGGTTAACAGGAGTTAGGATTATATTTATTTTACCTGGTGTTCTGCAATGAGTGCTTTCACCTCTTCGATCTCCTGGGGGATGACTTCTTTATCCTTATCAGTAAGTGTAGTTTCAGCCCATTGCAACCAAGCCAGCAAAGCTTCCAACAATTCCTGTTTGGCAATAAGCCCAGCCAGAGCACTTGCTAATCTCTGCTGATGTTGCTTTGCCCAGGCCAGCACCTGTCAGAGAAACAGAAATTTCTCAGAATTTCCTCCAACTTAGTAAAATAATTGCAGTGATATAAAATAAATAAATTTTAAATGACAATTAGGATCATCCTGGGCTAGACCCATAATGCTTCTGGTCTTTTTAGATTCCATTAGTGGCATCAAGATCTGGCTCAAGGAGGATATGAGAGCCCACGATGATGTTCATTATCTTCAGAATTTAAAGATGCATGTCAATCACTCAGGCTTCCTTTTGCTTTCTAATTTGAGTTCAAATATGCATTCTCTGAAGGATCAGGTGAGCTTACTCCATGTGGCACAGAGTAGAAATGTAAAAAGCTAAGATATTGGTAGGGCGCGGTGGCTGACGCCTGTAATCCCAGCACTTTGGGTGGCCGAGGCGGGCGGATCACGAGGTCAGGAGTTCAAGACCAGTCTGACCAACCTGGTGAAACCCTGTCTCTACTAAACGTACAAAAAAATTAGCCAGGCATGGTGGTGCGCGTCTGTAATCCCAGCTACTCGGGAGGCTGAGGCAGAGGAATTGCTTGAACCTGGGAGGTGGAGGTTGCAGTGAGCCAATATCGCGCTACTGCACTCCAGCCTGGGCAATAAATCGAGACTCTGTCCAAAAAAAAAAAAAAAGGCTAAAATATTAAATACAGAATTAATTCACTTTATGTATACCAATTCACTCCACCAGTATATACTGCTCCGAAACACCATCTAACTGCTGGATTATTCAATAGAAACAATGTGGAAGGAGGCCAAAATGTTATACAGTGTACTAAATATTTGCCTTCAAATTTTCCAGGGATATAGCTGCAAAATTTCTTTGACCTTTTAAAGAAAAGTTAATTTCAGAGATTGTAATGCATACAAGAAGCGTATTTACAAGAACATTTTCTATGTAGAGGTCTCATTTTCCCATGGCCATAAGCGCATCTTAATTCCTAAATTTCCCACACCCCTCAACTCTCTAAGCTATTGCTACTGTGAAGATTATCTGAGACACACTGACCTCCTCAAACCTCGCCCGGATGATTGTTATCCAGTGCTTAATGGTGGTGATGGAGTCGGGGTGGCAGATAGCCAAAACGGTGTCGCCCATAGTGGTGGCTTTATTTAGTTCAGCTCTCTTTTCTTCCAGTTTCTTCATGAATTCCTACAGCAGAAACAAAGACTTCAATTAACTGTTGGCATTGGCTGAAAACAAAACTCTGGTGACATTTGTTTGACTGCCAGAATTAAACAAATAAGCAAAAACTTCAATTGGTTTATTCACAGTGGAAATCATTTACTAATTGGGGAGGAAAAGGGGACAAAATAGAAAAAGTACTTTCTAATATGTACTTTAAAATACAAGTACAGTCATCCCTTGGTATCCATGGGGAGTTGGTTCCAGGATATTGTGCATAATAAAATCCAAGGATGCTCAAGTCCTTCATATAAAATGATGTAGTATTTGCATATGACCTAAGTACATCCTCCCCATATACTTCATATCATCTCTAGATTACTAATAATACCTAATACAATGTAAATAATTGTAAATAGTTGTTATGGTATTGTTTAGGGAATAATGACAAAGAAAAAAGTGTGTATATCTTCAGCACAGATGCAACCATCCATTTTATTTTTGAATATTTTTAACTATTTTATTTTTGAGTATTTGGATACAGAGAGCCAACTTTATAGGATATTTCATGCTTTAAAAATGTATTATACAAAAAATAACTCTTCCAAATTTGGATATAATTATATTATTAATGGAGAATAGCATTGGGAGAGGCAGTATTGCTAGAGATAGAAACAATATTGATTGACCAAAAATAAGTTCTAACAAATAAGATAAGGAGGTTAATATTTAAAATAGCATTAACTATGCCAGGAAATATAGGAGCATGAATTAAAAAGTACTAAGTAGAGAGAAGACTGGGTAAGGAAATATAAATGTTTGGGGGTACAGGAGACAGGGCCCAAAGTGTCCAGGCAGTAAAAAGTGAGGGGGAGGTTGGAGAGAGTGAGCCTGACAGCACGTCAGCCCATGTGAGAACTGTCCCTTTAAGATGCCAGTAAGAGGCACTCTCCTCTGTTCTGGCAGTTCTAGTGGTTCGAGCAAGTCCCTCTGAGCAAGCAGAATGAACAAAGCCTTGACATCCTCGAGGATGATCTTTCAAATAAATGTTTTACAAATGTCTCACATACATAATTGTACTTTCTACCATCAGAACTACATCCATAGATAAACACACCATAGAACTTTGAAAATGTGACTACAAATTGAGAATCTTTGCCCTTAAAAATGCAACATGCTTCCAAAATCTCATATAGAATGTCAGAGATCTGCAGACACCCCAGTCTCTCTGGACCCCTGCACCAAGAGCAATTACTTGATTATACAATGAGTGTCAGAGGCCGCAGATGTCGATGATGCCCGTGCTACTCACACTATGTGAAGAGGGGTGTTCACTTTGAAATATACGTGTTTTACAATAAAAATACTACAAGAAAACCTAGAAAAAACTCTTCTGGACATTGGCCTAGGCAAATAATTTATGACAAGGATCCCAAAAGTGAGTGCGACAAAAATGAATACAGACAAATGGGACTTAATTAAATAAAAAAGCTTCTGCACAGTAAAAGGTAGAATCAACAGAGTAAACAGCTAAGCTACAGAATGGGAGAAAATATTTGCAAATCATGCCTCTGAAGAAAGACTAATATCCAGAATCTGCAAGGAACTCAAACAACTCAACAAGAAAACAACAAACAACTCCACCGAAAACTGGGACAAGGACATGAACAGACATTTCTCAAAAGAAGAAATACAAGCATACAAGCAGCCAACACACACATGAAAAATGCTCGGCATCACTAATTAACAGAGATACGCAAATTAAAGCCACCCTGAGATATCATATTACACAAGTCAGAATAACTATTACTAAAAAGTGAAAAAACAACACATGATGTGGATGCTGAGAAAAGGGAGTGCTTATACACTGTTAGTGGGAATATAAATTAGTTCAATGTCTATGAAAAACAGTATGGATATATTTCAAAAAACTAAAATTAGAACTACCATTTGACCTAGCAATTCCACTACTCGGTATCTAACCAAAGGAAAAGAAATTGTTATATCAAAAAGACACCAGCACTCATATGTTAATTCCAGCACTATTCATAAAAGCAAAGTCACAGAACCAACCTAAGTGTCCATCAACAGTTGATTGGATAAAAAAAATGTGGTACATATATAGCACGGAATACTATGCAGCCATAAAAAAGAATGAAATCGTGTACTTTGCAGCAACATGCATGGAGCTGGAGGCCATTATCCTAAGTGAAGTAACTCAAACAGAAAATCAAATATCACATATTCTCATGTATAAGTGGGAGCCAAACAATGGGAACACATGGACATAAAGATGGAAATAATAGACACTGAGGACTCCAAAAAGCATGGAGGATAAAAGGGGCCTGAGGGTTGAAAAATTAAAAAAATTACCTATTGTGTACAGTGTTTAATATTTGGATGACTGGTACAAAAGAAGTCCAGTCTCTACTATTACTCAATATACTCAGGTAGCAAACATGTACATGTACTCTCTGAATTTAAATTTATATAATATGTTTATATGTTTTACTCTAATATAAGTGGCCTTTTGTCTTTAATCTCTGTGAAGCAGCTCTGTGACATATCTCCTACTCTGGCATTTTGCTATATTAGACTGTTTGGTCCATAAGATTAAAAGACTGTGTTTTATTCATTTTTATGTTCCCAGTAATTCGTTCAAAAGAGTGTATGATTTACTGAATAAATGCTTTCTAGACCTTTTATTTACAAGTTTACTATAATGGAGTCAAGTTTCAATTGATGGTACACTCCGATAACATGACCTACTTTTTAAATATCATAACTTAAAAAAATTATCACTTTTTCAATACAGATCCTCCTAAATGAAAAAAGTTAAAAACTGCAACATTATAAGGAAGAGGAAAAAATAGGTTAATCTAACATCTGTGTTTCCCCCAGAGAACAGCTGATACAAATAATGTACTCTCAATCACTTGTACACCTATTTGGTGGATGGGACTGTCAACATTCCACTGAATTCTATGCCCTTCCAACCTAGTCTGAACCTTACCTTACTGGTTTGTTCTCATGTGGGAAAGCCTGCCGTTTTTAGAAACTGGATTATACTAAGAAGTTTCTAGTCCTAGTGTTAAGAAATTAAATATTCGGTTTTTCTTTGATTGGTGAATGGTGAATGTGCGAAGGGAAACAGAAGAGATGGAAAAGAATGAATAGTGTTACTGCAAAATATTATTAAGAAATGCTTCATAAAATTACTGGTAATTTTATGCTATTTAAAAATAATTTGTTATAAAAACCACTACCCCTGCTCTGGATACTTGCCTCCTGGAGGTTTCCTGGTCCTGTGAGAGTGGTGATACCACAAATAGGCTCCTTTCTGTAGGGTGTTAGATATGCACGACGGGCTTTAAGTGGTGTCCAGCAAATATTTATTGCTACTCTGAGACCCAAACCTAAGAATGTTAATAGAACTCAATGCTGGCTGATGGTAAGCCCACAGTAATATAATATAAACTACATTTTCAAAATGTTGAATGGACTCAAAAATTTATAATAAATTTGATGTAATTGTCTTCTTCTTATATTCTAGCTTCAAATTTAAATGGTGTATATAGCATTTCATTCTTCCAGAAAATGCTATGAAAGCTTGCACCACTTTTTAAATGACGTGGCAATATTTCATTGATATAGATGCAGCAACCCATTTTTGATAGAGGGTATTAATTAAAATAACAACTCTCTACAGATGATGTAATCCATGCTACACTAAAATTAATGATGTATTTCCAGCCTGATCTCAAAAGACAAAATTATTTACTGGTGTTAAAAAGATCCTTTAAAGTTAATAGGAAATGCTGACATCAACACTACATTGAGTGTTACCATTTCAAATTCCTGACTTTTTGAGTCAAAGGTTAAAAAACATCTGTTAAGAGATATCTGGATCACTCTCTGAAGGGTTTTGGCAAGATTCATGCATTGCCACAGGAAAAATCTTGATTTGAAAACTCAATAGCCAGATTTAGACTTGGTTAGTTATTCAACAGAATATTGGCTTGTGGAATTCATTTTTAAAATTTTTAATGTATACTATAGGTTACTTCTAAAAAGGATTTAAAAGGCTCTTGATTAAGAACAGAAGCAGCGGAGGCTTAAAAATAGATTTAAAGGTGAGTTATTAAATTACCTGTGTGTCTTGTTTACAAAGGGCAAAATTACTAATTTACAATCCTACAGGTATAATTTTATAAATGCCAAACTGCCTATTAAAGAAGTTTTATTTTTGAAACCCACATAATGACTGCAACGATATCGACCAATTTTGGTCAAAAGCCAAAAAGCCTAGATAAATCAATATGCTTCCTTGAGATAGGAAACAGAATAACTACCTTCCCTAAAAAGGAAACATAAAAAGACAGGTACACATACATGTGTGTGGGTGCACGGGGACATACGTATGTAAGCAAGGTGGACAGAAGTACACTCTCAAATGTACCAGGTGTTTAAGTATTTCTCAGGAAGGAAAGTATTCATGCAGTTGATATTTGTAATCATGAGTCTATTTTCCTTGCTTTGATTTTCTAATGTAGCTTTACTTAGCATTTATATATTACTCACTTTATGCTGATCAATGAGAGTCCGGAGAGCATCCTCATCATCTGGGAGGACACCATGGAAACGCAGGGTTTGCTCTGCCTCAGCCAGCCACTCCAAGAGGGCATGTACCACCGAGTGGAATTCCTCTGCCTAAGAGTTCACACACATACACACACACACACCCCCCAAACAAAATTCCCAAATATGCCTGTTAGCACAATTCACAGAACTGTATAGTGGATTCATCCTTTCAATGAAAAAAAACAAAAAGTTTTAAATTTAAATTGCTTCACTACTCCCATTAAGAAGATAAAGATATACATATTTTAAAAATAAGAAAACACCTAATATATAAAAAAGGCCTATATGAAGAAAAAATTACCACTTTAACAACTTGATTTTAGATGAATGGCAATCCATCATACTTCCAAGCTGAAACATTACTCAAGCAGCACTTCTATGTGAAGATTAGAATGCCTCCCTCTAGCAGTAATTTAAATTCATGGGGGAGGGTGGGAGAAGGATCAAGGCAATGATGCTATTAGAATTTCCTTCTTCAGACTGTCCTGATTGAGACACGAGGTTTTTTACCCACAGTTTACTCAGTTTTTTACTAGAATAGTTCTTGTCGAGGTTTCAATACTTTTCCCATTACACCCAGCTCTCATTTACATGCTTTTTACCTGACGCAGGGCTGCTTCTAACCGCGTTTGCTTTGATATGGAAAGTGCACACACGGTCTCCCAGCGTGTGCTTAATTCTTGCATCTGGACTTTGACCCAGGAGGAGTCATCCCGACTGCCTTCTATGAGCTCTCGGGCTGAGCGCTTCAGGGCCTGCACACTGCTGGTCCTCTTCCCCAACTCTTTTTGGAAGGCCTAAGAAGACCATATTTTGAAAAATTATTTTTAATTACAAAACCAAAACAGTAACACATACTGTTTGAGATATATATGTGCATATAACATCATGTACAGATATCTAAGACCTAAAGTTCAATAACCATATTTCTGGCAGCATCTTCAGAAGATAAACGACACACTACTCCTATTTGAGCATCATCAAGAATAGTCTTGTATACATTTATTCAGTCCTGTCACATTCTCGTGAGAAAACGAGATTACCTTATTTTAAAATGATATATTGGATTTAAATAATGGCAGCCAGCCTTCTTTATTTCAATTTCATAAAACAATGCATCAGATTCCTTTTTTTAATGATTCTTTAATATGGTGTCCCAATTCCTCTCAAATAATTAGTGTGAATTCCAAGTGATCCTGGCTTCGGCACTACTCTGAGAGATGTACCTAAGAAGCTAACAGAGGACTAAACAATCCTGATGTGTGTACCATGGAGTTCTTAAGAGATAATGGCAGGGAATTCCATAGGAAGTTGGCAGACGGTCCTTGACTCCTACAAAACTCCTTGGTCTTTCATAATATATTAGGTACTAACTCATAATGTCAAATTTTAGAGGCTTAAATCCCCGTCTTTCACCTTAGAGGAAAAGTTTCTGGGGTTTTTTTTTTTTTTTTTTTTCTCCTGCCTAATTTTGACAAACTTTGATGTGCCAGAAATTAAATTGATATATTTTGGCCACAGACTGATCTAAGAAGTGAGCCCAGTGCTCTTTATTTTTGATCCAAGAATCTGTGTATGCAACTAGATCTTTCAAACATTAATAACCAACACTCTGTCACAACGAAATTAATGAGTTTTTAAAAAAATCATCATAAATGAATATTACCATTTGGCCTTATCTATAGATTTCTATTCTGATACTCAGATCATTCACAAAAGTGAGCCTATCACAAAAGTGATTATTTGACGGATTCAACTCTAACAGTTATGATATGCCTGCAGATAGATACAAATGCGCACATATACACCAATACACACATTCACACACACACATAAACACATGTGCAAATGGTACAGTATTTAAATATTCCATTTATGATAGGACTAGTCCAATAGTTTTCAGCAGACTTTCCAAAGCATTTTGCATACTTGAACTTCTTGAGCCTTCCAGTTGTATTACTAATGCTAAATGATTCATTCATTCTTGATGACCTTTAATATATAAAAGATCTGGCAATTACCTAGAGTACTAAATATTTAGACAGTGAGTTTACAGAAATGGCATTTATGTAAAAAGTAACACTACCCTATTCATTACTCATTGAATAAATGCCAGGAAATAGAGAAGTATTAACCATACACAAAATATTTATTTCAATATAAGCAAAGCCATGTAATTTTTAAATTTTTAGCTTTTGTAGACCGAACCGTTGTTCTTTATTTATTCTTTTATTTTATTTTAATTCAGTTTGTTTCACTTTTTGAGTGTAACAAACTCTCTTATGGGTATAACGATAGAATAGAAAGAAAAAAGGGAAAATAAATATGCAATAAGACTATTTTAAAAAGAATGGTAAGATCAAAATAGCATAACCAGTATAAAGAGAACATTACAAATGAAATAAGTTTTCTGAACTCAAACACTAGACAGAGGAAATACAAGATGAATTCAAGTAGAGTGACGTAAGATGTTTTTATATAAAGTCAACTCCGACACAACTATTCTAAATTAGTACTATGCTTCATATTGTTTCCAGGCTAAGTTGTTTTATATGATTTGATCATAATTTAGGACCTTACACTTAGCTGGACACCTTGAATATTACCTTTGATTTACGTGACACGACAGTTTAACATAAATATATCAGGAGATTTCAAGAAAGCCAGTTTTCTTGAAGTAAACAATAATCAAATCCCTCATAGCACATGCTGCTGACTCATAAATTGCTATAGTTCAAGGGGCAAGGTTAAAACAGTTTTGGTTCCATATTTTTAAAAGCAGTTGGTCATGACCCCCACGGATCATGTCACAAATCTACACACTTATGCAATAACTTAGTGTCAGGTCACTGAATGAATGATTTTAAATTTTATTACATAATTGTTTAAGTGCATAACTAAAGACAGTAAAACATTCTTGAAATCTGTTTTAAAGCACCAGAGAATGAAATCACTTTCCAAGTTCTAAAAAGGTTTTAGATCCGGTAATTAAAAACAAAAGTATTTCACTGACACTAAATAATATTTCCCCATCACTTTTAAAGGTAGCTTCCAGGTTCTGCTCAGACACATATTTCAAAAATAAAGACTGTTATGTCATATGATCTATAGTCTCCTGATTTTAAAAGCTAATTTCAATGGTTCATATTTTCTTGTACACTCAGAGTAATCAAACAAGATAAAATAAAATGCCCCAGATAACATTACCTTGTGATTATCGATCAGATTCATCACTAAATCAATGTCTCCATGAACAGGTTGGTCTTCTGCCAGCTGGGGTTCAACTCTATACAACCAATCAATGAGAGCCTGTAGGGCATCTGTGAATTGTCCAGAAAATAACAGGGCTTCCTCCAATTTGTTTTGTCTAGGGAAAAAGGTAGAAAAATTGATCCTTGCAACAAAAAAAGCCACTCATATATCTGAACATCTAAAATTAATTGATGAAGGCTGAGTGGTACTCAAGAGGAAGAGCAGTATATTGGTATTCATTGTTGCTTCTTTGCTCTTCTTAGAAAAAACCCCAAAACTTTTCTAAACTTTCTTTTTTATTCCTTAAATACACGGCATCTGTTCCAGGAAAATTCCCACCTTTGGAAACCATGGACTCTTCATGTTTCTTTATAAAAATCGACCTTTTAAATTGTTCAAATATTTTTAAAATTTTGTTTTAGATTATCAGGCAGTATACTTGACATTTTTTCATATACACTTCTATACATTTTAACACATATATAGATTCATGTAACCATCACCACAATCAAGATCCAGAACAGTTCAACCATCCCAAAATTCTCCCTCATGCTGTCTCTTTATAGACACACCTTGTCCCTGTCTTCAAGCCCCTAGCATTCACTGATCTGTTTGTCATGACTTCATTATTTTGTCTTTTCAAAAATGTTGTAAATAAAACCATATATACAATACTGCAAAAGGTATGTAAAATTTTGTGGCTCAGGAATTTAAGATTTTTAAAAAACTAACATGACAAAAACTTACTGAGTTCCCTAGAACTGAATATAACCTATTTAATCTTGATGCTGACAAAAATCATTAGGATTAAGGAGCAACAGGAAAATTTGGAAACATGTACAAGATATTTGAACTCTACTACTATTGTACTTAATTACTTAAAATTTTTGAAATACGTCTTGGGTTTTCATGGAAATGTAATAAGAAAGAGGGAGATCAAAAAAGGGTAGATGGAGTTAGAAAGAAATGCTGGGGCCAGATGAGTGGTACTTTGCACATCACATTAAGAAGCCTATGTTTTAATGCATGCCCAGTAGTAAGTCACCAAAGGGTATGAAGGAGGGGAATGACAAGATTCCATTTACATTTTTAAGAGACAATCCTAGTAGTTACGTACAAATTGAGTTAAAGAAGTGATAAAGGTGGACGTGGGAAGACGAGCCAGAAGCAGTGGGTGTAGTCAGGTGTGAGATGGCAGAAGCTTGGACAATGATATCACTTTTTATTGTAATGAGTAGTTAAAAATAATGAACAGCAAAGTCTTCTCAATGCAGATGATATTTGTGTGGGGTACTTAGGACAAGCAGAAGTTTCTTAGGCAAAGGAAATATTTAAGGTTTTTGAAATGTCCCTGCAAAGCACCATTACTGTGTATTTGAAAGAGGTCTACAGAGTAACCAAACTGTCTTAAAGAACATTTTACCTTTCCACAGATTTTCCACATATGGTATCCCATTTGTCTCTAAGTTCACTCAGCATGTCATCCAGTTTCAGGTTGTCATCAGCCAGGGAGGTTTTCTCCTTCAGAGAACGTCCAGTCCTGTTGGTGGTGTCGTAGACAGAATGCTTGGCTCCGAGTGATTTCTGAAACTCCTATACATTTAACAAGAAAAATATGTGCATTTCTTCTTGGGACTAATAAATAGGTAAGAGGCATTAACAGAGGCATTCCTAATAAACGGAGATGAATTATAGACAGTCCCTGACTTATGATGACTTAGGATTTTTTGACTTTACCATGGTCCAAAAGTCATAGGGATTCAGTAGAAACCATACTTCAGTCACGTATTCAATAAATTACCTGAGTATTCAATACTTTGCTATAGAAACAGGATTTGTGTTAGATGATCTTGTTCTATTGTAAGCTAATGTTAGTTGTATTAAATGCATTTTTGATTTACAAAATTTTCAACTTACAGCACGTTTATGGGGATAAAAACCCATTGTAAGTTGAGGAACATCTGTATAGTCTTTCTACACAACTCAATTATAAGCTTTTATAGAGCAGGGACATTGTCTTTGTAGACCTCTCATTATCATCTTACACCTAGTAGATGTTTATAAATACTCAACAGGAAGAGTAGAAAGAATGAGATCACTGCTACTGAATATCCAATAGCAGGAATGAGAACAAAGAAAGGTCAACTTAATGGGAAGCTTACAAACTCATAAAATATAATGGAAACATTAATATAGTGACTCTCAATCCTTGTAGCAAATTAAAATTACCTTAGATAGTAAAATGCTATGCAAATGTACAATTTTCTAAAATAATCTCAAGGCTATAGTTACCTAAGAAGTTTTTACTGCCTTTAAAAGCTACATACTTTAAAATGTTTTAATATGACTAAATTATTTAGTTTGTCATGGGTAATAGGCAAGTGCATCTGGAAATTTCTAAGTAATAGACAACACAATTATAATCACATTATTTCTACAGTTTGTTATCCATAAATATTTTTTTCGTATTATTCTAAACAGAATGCCAATGTTATAGAATCATGGTATTGACAGAGATTTTCTTCACAAAGCAGACATACAAAAAGTGTTATGGTTGAATACACATCACTGTTGCCAAACAGAGACTCTAAAAAGGTAGATATTCTTATTTATAGGACTATGCAATACACTTTCATAAGACTACATGATACAACATCCATGTTCAAGTTCAAATAAAGCATTCTATTTTGAGAAGGAAGCTCTCATTTCGCTATCAGAGGGGAAGGAAGGAAGGTGCTGTTCACTGTCACTGTGCTCCCAATATTGAATGTGGCAGCTCACAAAGGGTGCCAGCAGAGCAAGCCATTCATTAGCCCTCATCTGGCCAGAGAGCAGATGCTCAATATGTTTCCTCCCATCCCTCTAATCATGACCTCCAAAGGTTAGACCCACTGATGGAAGCAGCCACCTGTGTGAAGATGATGGCCAGGATTTCCTCCTGATAATGATAAAATTTTTATCAGCCCAATTTTTCCAGTCTTTTAAAATTATCATGTTTCAAGCGATAATTTATATGTACATGCCTAAAATTGTAAAACCCTTTGCAAGAATCACTCTCCTTTTACCCACATCCTCACCCTGACGGCTGGTAGGGTCACTTTATAAATAGAATTACATAGAAATCCAAATTCAAAAGAGCTGGAAAGGGTGGGAGGGAATGCTCTTTGAATGTTATGTGGTAGGTATAAAATGTGATAGACATAGAAAAGGTAGAAAATATTTAAAAAACAGTGTTTCTACATGCTTTTCTAGTCTATATAAACATGTCTTTGGATATCTTTGAGGTTGGGTGTAATTTTATATGTGCACAAACACAATAAAATATTAATTTTGAATTTCGGTACGGGCAACCAATTTTTCTCATTCTATTGTTTAAAAGAATCTATATTTCAAATATCTATTACTTTTTCTACAGAATTATCTTCAAGGTGCTATTTTGTCTGTCAAAGAAAGTACAGAAAAAGACAGCTATCATGAAAAACTGAAATGCCAATGTTCAAAACCACTACAAATCCTTTATATGTTTTAGAATGTAGACGACTTCCATTTTTATTTTGTATGTTTTTCTTTTTAACAATTAACCTTGGAATCATTAATGAAATGGTCACTGAAGAGTAAAGATACTGCAACACGACTAACATGAAGAGCAACAGGTTTTAAATTTAATATAGGTTCACATTGGACAGCTTTTTTTCTTTAGTGATGAATAAACACGTGATGAAGCAAGGATTTTAAAGTGATCTTGAACTATATAATGAGACAATATGCTCTTCTTAATTATGGACCTACCTTATGTTGTGCAAGTTGTGTTTTTATTTTGTCTGGATCATTTGCTATTTCCAGTTCAGAATCCAAAGACTTTTCTGACTCTTCCAGCCACTCCATAAGTTTACTCCAAGCTTCATGGAACTGGAAAGAAATTCACATCTTTGTCTGAAACTTTTTTAAGCATATTATACTTGAGACCTAGTATAGTTTTAAGACAGAGATTAATAGTAATGAAAATGCTAAAAATTGTTATTTCAAAATTTCCACTGAAGAAGAAAAAAGTAATGCTTTCATTGGCAAATTACAAAAAAAGTCTTGATAATGCTTAGCATTATTGGTGGCTGTGCCCCACTGTCACTTCGTTTTAATTCATTCAACATATCAGCTCTAAAAGAGCCTAGAAAAAAGTTAGGAAGCTCCAGAAAGAACTTCTTCCTTATACTTTCTTCTTGTTCAATAATTAACATAAACTCGCAGAAAATGTTTTGTATTTTTATTGTTGTTGTTGTTTACTGCTGTCTGTTGACAGATCTGGGTTTACTCCTAGGGAATTTAATCCCTATGTTAAGAAAAAGGAACAAAAATGGGGAGGGGGAACTATAAAGCTTGTAAATTGATTTTTTAAAGTAGCAAAAACAAAAAAGACACCATTGCATTCCTATTTAATGCAAAGATATTTCAACATCTTTATTGCTGCTATCAAAATCCTCAAATTAATGCCTATGCCTCACATATTGGTTTTATATGTCTGAGCAGCCACAATATTTGGGTTCTAACAAAATGTTATTCTCTTTGGCATCTATAACCTTGCAAACATTCTAGTACTATACATATTTGATTTTGAGCACAGTTTTCTGTTCGCCATAAAGAACCACCAGGTACTATTTTCTGATACAATTGTGAAATTGGTTATAAATTATATCACAATAAGCTTAAGTGAACAGATACCTAACAAAAAATTTAGTAATCAAAATTAAATCTATTGTATACCAAAGCACATGAATAATGAAATAACAACAAGATGTTTAACAATAAGAGCAGATTAAGGACACAGACTCACAAAACTGTAAGGGCTCTCTGGAGATCATCTCATTACAAACCTTCATATCCCTCTCACAACTTTAATCAATTTAAACATGGAAAAATGGAAACTAGAATAGACACGTGAATTGTGGAAGTCAGAGAAGTATGATCAATATCTGAGCCAAAAACCGAGACATTAGAATAAGAAGAAATAAATTGAAGAAACAGCGAGTCAAGGTGGTAGGTAGTTTGACTCCAAATAATACAGGCTATAACAGTTGGATGGTAAGGTGAATGATACAAATGCACAAGTTCTGCTTTCAAAACTATTTTTAAGCCATATAAATAGAGGAAATGCTCTACATTTGCACTAAAAACAGTAGCAAATATTTATAAAGTTAATTAGACAAAATAAGAAAATAAAATTGATTAAATCAAGAAAGGAGGAAAAAGATGAGCAACTGGCTACTGATATCCAAGAAACATTTATAAATTGATGTTCATAACTCAAGAAATGCCTGCACTACACATGCTATTGCACCACATAATGTGGAGAGAAAAGTGTCAGGCTCAGAATTAATACTGTCTTAAAGAAACATTAGAAACCAAGTCTATCCCAGTGACTCATCTGTAACATTGAACATTTCACACCTCCCATTCAAAATGGGGTCTACGGTGTGTAATGCTATAACAGTGCAATTTGTCATTTCTAAAACCTTTAAACATTTGTACTGTTAGCATTAAACACTGAAACACTTGACTCTCATGACGTCTTTTTGCATCACCCAATTGAACCTAACTCCTCAAAACAATGGGGTATAACACTAAGGCTGGAAAATTGCAGCTGACTGAGGCAAAAAGTAATTGTAAAATCCTCCTACAATATTACACTAAATTTCTAGTAAGAATCAAAGATTTAAAAATATATATATTTGTCAAGCAAGGTAGGTACATCTCTCTCTTCCATGGAGTACAAAGATACACAGATAATGCATAACTTTACCTCTTTGTGTTTAGTCTAGAATGGAATGCTAATAACAGGTAAAGGGAGTAAGGAGAGTTCTTTGTGAAATTTGTGAAATTCCCTAGATTAAAATTTTAAAGTGGCCCCAAAAGATTAAAAAAATTAATTTCAAAGTGAGATGGAGCTCTATTATCTGCTCAAAATATTAGATAAGAAATGAAGGTCTGTCAACAAGTGTTCAGAGAGGTGGGGAGTGCCGACCAACTCAGACAGAGAATATGACCCTTCAGAAAGCTGTTGGGAGGGCTGCATGTCTGGCTCTCAGCACTGATAGCTTGTGAAGAAAGTCTGGCTTAGGAACTACACAAAAGGTAGCAATACAATGAAGTATGATGTCTCACTCTGATTATGAGAATGGAGGTCAAAAGGACAAAGAAAAAGAAAACAAACCCAATAAAAAAAAATTCTGAGCTTCTTTCTGGGCCTCAATGATAATAGCCTGTCTATAAAGTCAAGCTGTAATCAGTCTTCTTAAGATTAGTCCCCAGGGGCTGAAGTTGCTGCCAGGTCAAAAAGTGATGTCAGCATCCAAATTGAGGCCACAGACCTCTCAGGAAAGAACCACCATGGCACCATGCCATGATTGTTATGCCTAATACAGCCTGCGATAAAAGTACATCCATAACATATATTTCAACAGCTAGAAGTGATTTATTGACAAGTTTAGAAGAATTTTTCTAAAGGATTATTACCTGCTTGGCTCTCTTCCTTGCATCATCCAAAGATCTTCCTCTCTCTACCAACCGTTGAACCACTTTTTCCCATCGACTTTGTACACTGATAAGTAGATTCTTGATTAGAACAACATCTTGTTTCTGACTAAAATATTTTAGGTGGGTTCCAGTTTTGTCCAGTTCTATTATCTGCTCACGATGAGAATTTACTTCATTGGCAAAAACCTTTCCCAGAAAAAAAGGACATAAGTAGAAACAAATGAAAATCAGATCAGTATTAAAAATGCTTCTGGTGTCATAAACCTGAAATTGTTTTAAAGGCCAAACAAAAGCTTTCAAAATACCAAATGCATTCTTTTGAGTTTAAAAAGGCCTGCTGTCAGCCAGGTACAATGGCTCATGCCTGAGATCAGCACTTTTGGAGGCTGAGGCGGGAGGATCACTTGAGGGCAGGAGTTCAAGACCAGCCTGGCAAACATGGTGAAATCCCATCTCTACTAAAAATACAAAAATTAGCCAGGCATGGTGGTGGGCGCCTGTAGTCCCAGCTACCTGTGGGGAGGCTGAGGCACAAGAATCGCTTGAACCGGGAGGCAGAGGATGCAGTGAGCCAAGATTGCACCACTACAGTGAGACTCAGTCTCGGGGGGGGGGAAAAAAAAAAAAAAGGCCTGGTGTCTGAAAGGAGAATCCTATCTATTTGACTCACTACATACCTTGTGTTCATCAATTTGAAATAAGACAGTATCCAAAATAAGACTTGGCCGAGAAGCTACATTTAGGGTCTGTTCAGCCTGAGTAAGCCAGTTGATGAAGTCTTGGAGAGAATTGTGGAACTCCATTGCCAAGTTGAGAGCCTCTTCCAGTTTAGTCTGCAAGAACAGATTGTTTAATATGTGATGTTCAAGGGCCTTGGTTATTTTGTTTGTTTCAGTTTAAACATTCTCTGGCAGATTCCTCTCCTATCCCCACTTTATGCATATCTATTAATATATTAACTAAATATCTTATAAACGTAATGGGCCTCACTAAAATACTGGCAAACCAAAACCCTTTAAGCCTAGTAAGCAGCATCTTACTGTAACTAGAAAAACTTTAATATACACTAAAGCATGTTTTTTGGAAACTAACCAAAGAACACAACTACAATCTATAAAAAGAAAAGTTGATATTTATACAATTAATTTGGGGGCACAAAATATTACAAAATATACTTTATGCTCCATCAGTGATGGCATATAATCTCATATTTCTAGCCTACTTTTTTTTCATAGCATTGAATAGCAATATTGAGATTCCTTAGATTGTCATTTTTGTGGTTTTAAAAAAGTAACAAAAACATATTCATAATTTAATCCATTCTCATGGATTAAAATGTAAGTACTTAAATTTTAAATGTAAGTACTTAAAAGAATATATACAATCATCTCACTCTCTTGCTTTCCCTCCCTCCCCCCCCCCCCCCATATACATACAGCTTTTTGTTTAATTAGACTAAACAAATTAGACTAAAATAGAATTAATTATTTAATGGTCCAGAATTTGAGTAGTTCTTAACATTTAAAAATATACCTTAGTAACATTCGATCTATATCTTTGTTTCTGAATATATCCCCCTTTAAATCTGTTCTCATGTTAAAATAGAATATTATTTTCAACTAACCCCATGAAATATCCGTATATATACAAAAAAAATGTTTAAACATGAATCACTGAAAGTTCTACTGCTGATAGCTCTACTCAGAAATAAGGCAATGTCCAAGCAATGGAAAAACTAAAACACTGATTCCATTATATTAATCAAAGTACATACTTTCCTTTCATTGAGTTTGCTTTCCACCGATTCCCATTTTTCTTTCAAGTTATTTATGTCTTGGTCAATATTTGTCTCTGCAGATTTTGGGCATCTTGCAAGCATCTGCTGGCCTTTCTGCATCAGACTCTTATATGTTTCTTCTTTAGCTTCAAAGGCGGCACAGACTTCCTAAATTGGGATACCCTCAAGTTATATCACTTTAAGAAAGTAAAATTTAAGAGTTCTATTTTTCTAGGTCATTAGTCCCAAGCCCCTCATCATATATTCATCTCTGTTTGCTCTCTCAGAGCAACCCTGACACATTTACATTTTTCACTACATTGAAACAACAACTAAATCTACAGTCATACCCTGTCTACTGAGAAATCTCAAAAATGGTGTTATCTTTATCAGCCCATTCTGGCATACTAAGATTTGAAGCAGTAGTTTAAATGCTGTCAAGAAAGCTTTCACTGCACAGTAATTAGTTAGTTCTGTGACTTTGGGCAAGTAATTTCACCTCTCTGAGCCTCAATTCCTTCCTCTGTAAAATGAGAGGCTCCCACAGATCCCTCCTTGTACTGTGATACAATGAATGTAGTATTTCATTGGTACAATTTAATTCTGCACTCAGAAAACATGCAATGGACAGAAAGTAAATAACCAGCACAGTAATATATTTAAATTGATTATTCAGACTCTGGAATTATAAGAATCAAACTTGTGGTACTATAAATATTATTCTCATTTAGAACATTTCTAAAGCTTCTAACTAGAATGTTGTGTGTATCTTCTATACAGGACATAAAATATTGCTTAAACAAATTCAAACTTTAAGACCAACAAAACAACAGTTACTTCTCATTTAAAACATTAAGACTTGTTCTATTCTACTTATTTAACTATAATGTGGGTTAAATCATAGTTCTCACTGGAAGATTATGTATTTCTCACTTACATTTCTAACTTTATAAGTTTTAAAACCTGAGATATAACTCATACAATATAAAATTCACTATTATAAGTATACAATTCACTGTTTTTAAAATTATATTCACGAGGTTTTGTGATTACCACTAACTCCAGAACATTTTCATCACCTCAAAAATTTATTTATTAAGTTTTTAAAAAAAGCCCTATCTAAATGTATTTACAATATCACCTACTAAAACCTTTAAATCCTAAAGCAAAACTTTCAGATATAGCTAAAAACTCAGGAAACTAATATTGTAAATTTTGTACTTTTCTTCATTTCTAGCATAACAAAATCAAAAGAACTTTATTGAAATGATATTACAAATATCAACAACTCTTTAGAATGCTTTAAATCACAAATTTAAACTTATTTAAACAGATTTCTATAATTTACTATATAGGGTTACAAAAGATTCATTGTAAATACCCCACCCAAACTCAGTTAGCTGAAATGGAATATTTTTCTAAAAGTAAAGTATTCTAAAGATAAGTTCTTTGCTTTCAAGTTCTTATACTCTTCTAAATTAACATTTTTAAAAAATATTTATATTATTAGAAAATAATCCCAAGCATCTATCTGTTCATGAGTTCATTAAACTTATAATTAATGGACACTGTCAAAGCTGTGCAAGTACTTTCCAGGAAAGTAAGGAGCTATCTGGAAGTCTCTCAGGTTTTTTTAAAAAGGAAAATAAGCACTTACAAGTTATTTAGTCTGTTACTTTTCCAGTGAAACAAATAGGTCTCCTGTGGTACTAAAAACCAGTAACGACAACAACAAAAAACCACACACATAACTTTCAAAAACAATAAGTATACCATAAATATTTCTAGAAAATTGTATACCAAATTAGTAGGACTTACACTACTGATGGTGATTGTGAAATAAATGTGATGCTACCTACTGTCATAGTCTGTTTTATTTCTTTACAACATCTACAAGATGGTTACTTCCTCTTCAAATCACCAAATTCAAAATTATTTCCAAATAAGTGCAGTTTTATTAAGATCTTACAACAATATGATATCTCTATTAAAGAGTGTATATATTAATGTACACTGATTCATTTCTTTTGCCAAATTTCTAAGTACTTCTATTTTTATCTCCCAAGATAATAATCATCAGTATTTGAATATTTTTAAAAATTTCTGATGTAAATTCACAAATGTAAAAATTAGGGTACTCTTTCAAAATCTGAAACACTGTTTCCTCTCAGAACTTCTAGCGCTGAATTATAATGGAATATGAATTAAAAATGTCAATAAATCCAACGTAGCCTAAATTTAATTTGTCAGTCCCTATTTCTATGAAAGAAAGCCCGTATTTCAAGTCTCATCATTTTTTCCTCATCCTTCTTAGGAGCCAACTGTGTCACATGACCTAGGTAGGAACAGCCCACAGGTACAATACTCCAGACTGGACAATTACAACAGAAGCCTCCACTTCGTGTCTGTATTTGTTGTAAGTATGAAGTGGAAGATAAAGCTCTATCACCATTAAAACAAACAAGGAAGTTTTCTTTTTTTAACAGAACAAGAGTATATTTTCCAATCTTCCATGAAACCAAATGAGACAATCATGCTTATAACAATAATTTTAAGTCATTCTGATTATTTTGGAGGTTTTTGTTTACATTTCAATGCACAATAATTTTATAATTTACACTGTGCTATACTACTACCCATACAAGCTTATCATTTTGTGGGGGAAGGTTTGTGTCTAAAAAGTGTCTAGAATTCTAAAACCTCTTTTCATATACTGGCACACTAACCTTTGAAAAAAAGAATAGGTTCTGACTTTAAATTTTTAATCAATAAATGGTGTGTTTCTAGCATGTATACAGTGATTTCTGCCATAAACTCTATATCCTTTAAAGCCTTCTCCCATAATTTATGTATTGCCAGGGCCCATATAAAATGGTCAGTTTGTTATTCTGAGGCTAAAGCTGTAGGAAATACGTTGCTTACCATATGGACATTAAGCTGCTCCTTGGCTGTTTCCGGTAAACCTCCCAGCGGTTTAGATGCCAACAGATGACGCTCCGTGTCAGTCAGCCACTGCTGCAAATCCTCGATTTCGCCATGGAACCCTTTGGCCTGAAGTAATAGGGAGTTTTAAGTTGGGGCCATAAACGCTGTCAGTTTCAAGCAGGAAATAAGCTTCAAACAATCCCAGCCTGCTAAGCCTCTCTATGCATTCTTAAGAACAGCCAGGTACCATTAGAGTTGCCTTTCTTCATGAGGAGAGCGCTAGTAGATAAGAGTATTATGCTAAGAACTAGAAAGCTGTGTTCTCTTCTGCTGTTCTGTTCTTTATTTCATTTTTACTCCTCTCCTTAAGGTATAAAAATTAAACAGGACTCTGTGAACTAATAAAAGAATTCCATGCTATTTTGGTCTTGAATGCTATAGAAACTTTCACAATTTATTATCTTACTCACCTGGCGCAAGGCACCATCCAGCTGCTGCTTCCTTTGTTCAGTTTTTTCCAAAACATTTTGCCAGCGTTGATTTAAAACCTGTAGCTTGTTCTGAAGGTTGCTTGCTTCTTCTCCTGCACTTGATTCAATTAGATCATTTCCTGCTTTATTAACGGCTTCCACTGTGGACTGATGGGCTAATACATCATTTTGGAGCACCTGAAAATATTAAGATAACACCATGTTTGCTAGTTTGTAACATGTTAATATCAGCTTTAATGCAACTGTTTTCCTTTCTGGTTATGAAACATCCGGAAGAAAAAAACATTATATGTGTAGAATTTTAATTTTTTTAAAGAGATAGAGTCTTACTCTGTCGCCCAGACTTCAGTACAGTGGTTCTATTATAGCTCACTGCAACCTCAACACTTGGGCTCAAGTAATTGTCCCATTTCAGCTTCTCAAGTAGCTGGGACTACAGGCACACACTAGCATGGTTGGCTAATTTTGTTTTGTTTTTTATATAGATGTGGTCTCACTATGTTGCCCTGGCTGGCTAATATTAAGTTTTTAAATGATGAACTTCCTTTCCCTTAAATTTGCAACCTTCGTGGATATACCTTTATTCTATCAATGTCCCCTGAAATGACTGGGCAAGAACACTTTGCTAGTTATTCCCACTAGAATGACTTGGCAATTGATGACACTAAATATCTAGAGATTATAATTAAAAGGTTCTAAGATTTCTCACTTGGTTCAAGCTAATTTTAGTTTAATTCTCATGTCAAGTAACCAAAATATATTTTTACTCCTACATATCCACTTTCAAATATAAAATTATCATGTCTAAGGTATACAGTACCATATTTCACAATTAGCATTCTGAAAGAGAAAAAAAAGAATTCTAGAATATTCCTTCACCTTCTCTCATTGGAGGGGTACTGGAATTGACTGCTAAGTTGAAATATTGGAAGGCCCTAAAACGAACACTCTATATCAGAGATACTTAAACCCAGCATTCCAAAATTCAGTTGTTCTTTAAGTAGAAAACATATATAATGAAATGCTTACTACAGAACACAGCAAATAATGCCTTCCTTTTATACAGTGGAAATATATGAATAGGTTAATAATGTTTAAATGCAGTAAAATGGGGGAACTTAGGTTGCAGACAGCAACCCTAAGGTTAAAAAAAATCAATTTCTTTTACTGAACGAGTATAGCCTTAGTAATATTAATAGTTTCCTTTCAAGGAGGCTACACTTACATTTTTGGAAAGCAGAAGAAACCTCCCTCTAATGTTGGTAAAAGTTGATCCTACCCTGTACTCATTGACTCAGGGTTGGCAATAGTAAAGAAAACAGAACATCATCTCCCATCCTATGTAACACATCACACATCTGGAAGGAAATTCAGACCAGGGAGGATTTTCAGTGAATATCAGTAACCCTCTGATATCACTGTTTCTCTGACTGTTTTCATTCATATTCTGAGGCATCTGGTTAGGGAGTGTTTTTCAAAGGCTATAAAACCAACTGAGTAAGAAGTTATCTTTATAGAAAGCATTCACTTTGGTATGTTAAGAGTAGGATCACTCTGAAAATCAAAAAGTTAAATGTTTTCATGGCCAAAATATAAAAGAGAATTCTATAAAATTCATTCTTCTGAATGGTCTGAGTCCTGCTACAAAGTCAGAGCTTAGGAGTAGGAGAAGAAAGCAGGAAAGGAACAGAAACATTCGTCCCTTCCTCCAGTAATTCTGCTGGGAATTTTATGTCCTCTAATTTTGATCTTTGAGGAATGCAAAGAAAAGAGAAAAGGAAAGAGAGAAGGAGCCATTTCAAAGTACTTAAAAAGAGACAAACAGAAGTAAGATGTCTTCACCTATCCCGCACCAAAATAACTGGATCAGGGTGCCTCATTTTTCCACCTCTACCTTATTATACAAAGTTCCTATCCTGATGTATGTTAGTTTTAAGACAATCAATAGATTTATAAAAATATAAATGCAGCTATAAACTCACACCATGAGAATAAACATATTGTGTTGCTAGGCAGTTGGTCTCACCAGTCATTATGGCTCTAAGCAAACGTATAATGTAGACATTAAATAATGAAACAAGTTTCTATGTCAACATTAAGTATGCAAAATAAATCCAAATTGTTTAATCAAATATGGCTGGGCAATGACTACCAATGTAGACAGACAAGGTAAGAGAAAAATAAAATTTTAAACTAGGAAACAATTACTGTGGGGAAGTATGAAAGAAGGAGAACAAAAGCAAGAATAGTCAAAAACTGTACAGCATAAAGTGCTAAAAACCCACCTTTTTAAAAAAATGTTAATCAATATGTAAAATAATCAGACATTTCCTATTTGATAATCAAGGAAAATTTATTTTAGTTTAGGATTTAGGACTCTGAAGATACCACTATTAATGTGAATGTCAAAGTCTATGAAAGATTGTTGAATGCCAGGATAAACTCTACTGTGCATAATCTTTTATTCATTAAGTCTAGTGACTGAAGGGATAGGGAATGATCTATTAAGAAGTGTCACAAAGGTGACAACAATACAAGATTGCTCTGCATGTATCTCTTAAAACAAAAATTTTTCAACTTACTAGCTTTAAATCAAGTGCAGGACACATAACTTTTTAAAACATAATAAATATTTTTAAAAATTCAGAAAGAAAAGGAGTAAGATACAAAAATCCAGTCAAAGACAAGAGTGACATGGAGACAAAGGGATAAGCCCCAACATAATAAGAGATGTACAGACAGATAAAAATACGTCAGAAATGACAAGCTATAAATGAGAGAGACATGGAAATACAGATGCCCAGAGTGAAAATATACGTAAAACCTGCAGTAAGACATTTTCAGCCTATGATATTTTAGGCTATCTCTAACAACTTTAAAAAATAGGTGACATTATCACAATGACAGGTATAAATTAAGGATTTAAATCTTTAGTGTTTGCCATGCAGCCCTAATAAACTTTAGCACAAATTGCTCATCCTTATTTTGTTAGATAATAATTGCCTTGAATGAGAAAAATATTTTGACCACGATATTTTAAGAAAAATATTTTGACTATAATGTTTTAAGTTTTAAGTAGTTAACCTTTAGTTATAAATGTCAAATATGAACTTGTGTCAAGACCATAAACTTGAAACATGAATAAAGAAGAAATATATCTGAGAAATCTGATGACACTAGAAATGGACAGAGAAGAAACACAATATACATTAACAGCTACATACATGATGCTTGGCAAGTTCAATTTCAATGGCTTTAGGGTCTCCTCCAACAGGTTTCTGCTCACTTAACAAGCCCTCGGTGTGTGTCAGCCACGTCAGGAGCTCATCCAGGGCATGCTGGAACTGACCCAACGCTAATAGAGCACCCTCCAGTTTATGCTACAGAAAAAGTGGGAAGAAAATCCATTTGTAAATTTGATATTATGAATGACATGTCCATAAAATAAGGGCAAAAAATAATTGTTTCATGCTGCATAAGCCCATAAACACATCCAATGAAGCCTAATCATCATATCCTTCTGTTTTAAGTTTGACGCTCCTCGTGGTTATAAAAGAATATATGAGAATCAGAAAGAATTCTAATTTTATCTTTAATAAGTATTTTACATTAATATCTGAAATTCTTAAGAAAAGTCTTGGTATTTACCTGTCTGTTGATGATTCTCTCCTCCAGGCTATCCCATATCAATTTCAGTTCCATTAATGGGTCTTGAACAGTGTGTTTGTCACTCTCTTCTGTCACTTTCTTTAGCAAAAGCTCTGCTTGATGGTTCAGTCTTTCCATTTCTATCTGCTGTTGATAGGCCTCAGACTTAAATTGCTATTTTAAAAGAGATATACAAAGAAAATATTATTAAAAATCATTAACTCCAAACAAAAAAATCTATTGGTTATATCATTATTCTAATTCACACTACTTACTGAGGAGAGGTGACGCAAAGTTAAAATCTCACATGAGGCTTACCAATGGGAGAATTGTAAATGAAAAAATAAGGAAAATATTTTCTCTTTATTCAGTATTTTTGGATAGATAGATGTTTCTATTTATAATTTTGACATTTCATTTCATTTTATTCTCTACAATAAAAAATTAAATTTCAAGGTTGAACTTATTCCAATATCTTATATGTATTTGAAAAATGAGTTTTAAAATTATAGAAACAAAATGAAATATATGTTGACACATATGAAAGCCAAAAAAGTCTTAAGAAACTCAAATTAGTATTTCCTGCTCTTTTACACACATCCTATATCCCTGATAATTTTATGTTTTCTGTAGCTGTACTGTATTCATTAATATTCCTATGCCTCACCCACTGCTGACATAGAATGTTATTCTCTCTCCTACTTTCTAAGTCACTGACATAGTTAATAATCTTGGCTTTGCCAACTAACAGGTTAGCAAACAGTTGCTTGTAATAGGTAACTGTCTTTTCATAAAATATTTCTTTTAATATGTAATAGTAAAAAATTCATGGCTAGCAGTCCCTTAACTTTGTTTAAAAATACATGAATAATAATTTGAAAATAATAACAAAGGTATAGTGTGCACTTGGTATGTTCAAGTTACTTTCAACCAACTTATTGAGGAAATAATTTTATCCTTAATGTAAGCTAAAGACATAGGAGTAAGACCAGTTAGTAAGACCAGGAAGACCACTGAGTTCATATGCCCTAAGTGGATGAACTAGGACCTAAACTCAGATAACCTGATTTCAGAGTGAGCACTTCTAACCAGGCTGCTGTATAAAAACCACTGAGCTATATGCAAATATCCAAAATAAATTATCCACACCCATAACTGTACATAAAGTATATCACATGTTTGCCACATGAGCAGATTAAAGTAAAAAAAGTCTCAATTTAGTGATAACGATAAAATTCTCAAAAAGAAAATTTGTTTCTAAATGAAATATTCTATGTCACACTTAGATGTGAAAATGCTACAATTTTAAAGCCAGATAATATTTCACATAAAATCTAGCAAAGTTCATTGCAAACAGTGTGATGTCTCTGTATATGGAGAGCTAAAATTGGGAGGGAAATAGCTGATCCCATTTTGATAAATGATTATTGGTATAGAGGAATTCAAAGGAATTCAAACAGTTCTGCCATTTTCACATCTGCAGATCAAGAATTACAAAAGCAAAAAGTACGGAGAACAGCTATGGAAAACAACAAACATTTACAAATCAATCATTTTGGGAAACATTCTTATATCATGAATGTGTTTTTAACCTGTTAGACTAAATGAATTACTCAGAACACTCTAAAGAAAATAAAAATGTTGGGTTAATGGGTATAAAATATAGAAAGAATGAATAAGAGCTTGTATTTGCTAGCACTCCAAGGTCACTAGAGTCAAAAATAATTTTTGTACAATTTAACTAAAAGAGTATAATTGGATTATTTGTAACAAAAAGGATAAATGTTTGAGGTAATGGATACCTCCATTTTCCCTGATGTAGTTATTATATATTACATGCCTGTATCAAAATATGTCATGTAACCCATAGATATATACCCCTACTATGTACCCACGAAAATTAAAAATTAAAATTAAAAATATGTATCAGGAAAAGAAAAATGATGCTGTGGTGTATTGACAACATACTAGTGTAGTAACAACAATATACTACTGAATAAACAAGTTAAACAAGTTATAAAAATCCTTACAGTATTATCTAAATACATCTCTCTCTCTACCTACACACACACACACACACACACATCCCCCCCATGTCCCTAACATGAAGATATCAGAAAAGCTATAAATCAAATCTAAGAAAGGTAATCTCTAGGTACATAACATTTTGGGTGACTTCAAATAATTTGTTTTTCTCTTTTTTATTTGTATTTTCTGATTTTTCTATATGAACAGTTATTAATTTACTATAAAAAGAAAACTATTAATAGTATTTTCTTTCCTTTATTTAAAGAGCACTTATATATTGTTTAGTATGTGAAAGCACTATGTACATTAAACTAGCTTTATAATTAAGCTGTCATACTTACATTGGGTAAAATAAATTTATGTAAAAAATTACGTGAATCAAGAACTTAAAATTGCAAAGTCTTCGATAAATTAGCCCCCATACATACCTTTAGCTCTTCAATCTGCTGCTTGACAGTTTCAAGATCTGTTCCGATTGGAGACATTGAAGCTAATTTACCACCTGCAATATCCACCCAGTCAAATACTGCCTGAAAGACACAATAGTCCATGTGTTGTTACAACAGTACATTTGAAATTGCTACAGTATTTCAAGTACTACAGAAAAATACAATCATAAATCTAAAAGATATTATGGAATGAGACTATTTTATAAAAAATTAACATGGTTCACCTAAATTAGTAAAAGCAGTAATATACCAAAATGGTTGTCCCAAATATGAAATAGATACACACAAGTTTGCAAAAGAAATTGTTTATTCAACAGATTCTTGAAATATTATGACCTTCTAAAAAAATTCATCTGAAAACATTTATAGAAATACAATCACATAAAATTCTTCACTATGTATGCTTAAAAGGCAGCCTGTATAAATATAATGAAAGAAAAAGATTCAAATCTATTTGTTCATTCAAATAAGAAATTACTGTTTAGAACTTAAGCAAAATATTTGACTCAAACCCTTAAATCTTATTTAGATTAGCATTAAAATCCTGCACATATAAATTATTAGTATTAAGATCATTATTCTGAATTATAACAGGTTTTAGACTCTCCTGTTTTTCTTATTTATTTAGGTAATAAAAATAGTCTAAAAAGGTTCAAGTCACTTTTTTTTAGGTAATGAATACAAAATAAAGGCATTTTGCCATTACTCTGTCACCCAAACTGGAGTGCAGTGGCACAATCAAATAGCTCACTGTAACCTCAAACTCCTGTGCTCAAGCAATCCTCCTACGTCAGTCTTCCAAATAGCTCAGACTATAGGCACGTGCCACCACGGCTGGCTAATTAAAAAAAAAAAAAATTGTAGCTGGGGTACTTCAGCTCTTGTTTTGACAGGACCTTGCTATCTTTCCCAGGCTGGTCTTGAATTCCTGGCCTCAAGTGATCCTCCCACCACAGCCTCCCAAAGCACTGGGATATTTTGCATTTTAATGAAGTTTCCAAACCATATAGGAGGGCGATAAATCTTGGATTTTTAAATTATCATTAGCCAACCCTGACTAAGTACTTAAGCAACAACCCGGGAAATAAAACATATTTTACTTTACAATCAAATCTTGAAAATTAGCTTCCAAAGCTTTGACATCTAGCTACAGCTAGCTGCGCTGTAGCTACTTAATAAATCAATCTGCCCTTTGCTAGCACAGGTGATGCTACTAATACATGATCGACAGGACTTACGACGGGCCTTGTTTTTCTGGTAGTGATAATGAGACTGTACAAGCCATGGTGGCTCGCCCGTGACCTCCTAAATGGTTGCATGTGGTGGCATTGCCACCTCTAGCCATGGAAGAGATCACAACTCAATGATTTAACAATGACCTAGCCTCACAGACAGGCTGGAACCCGAATTAGTTACTTGTCATTGATACCTAACAGTAAATTATCACTTAGGTTACAAAAGAAAAAAAAAAAAAAAAAAAAAGAAGAGGGAGGGAGAATTAAAATAAAGTGTTATGTTATTTGTAGTAAAATTTTTCATATATTTCCAAAGTTCAAAAAACTTCTCAGCTGGCATAAAGCCTAGCTGTGACATTTATTTTTACAAATATAGAAATGGAATGGCATAATGAAAAAGGAAAAGATGTTCTCATCTGGGCTTTAAAAATAATATTCACTTAGTGTTATGGAAATACTTAAGCTTTTTCCATATGGTAAGAAGGATGAAAGATTAAACTCCTGCCAGCCTGTTAGGAAATGGAGCAAGGTTAAGGGAGGTAGGGAGAGAAATATACTCGAGTTGGCCTCAACTGACAGGAGAATTTTTAATATTAAAAAAAAACCTTATAAATGGTTAATGAACTGAATGAAAACCCTTAAGTGAAAAACAACTATTAAAACAAATTATATACATGGAAAAGAAGAAAACAGTTTTTACACACCAGATTATGACCTAACAGAAATCTATTTTTGTACATGGAGAACATTGGCTTCAAATCAAATTTCTTTACTTCTGACTTTAGTTAAACTTGGTGATATTTTTAGATAGTGTTTACTCCTTTCATCTTATTCCACTCAGAACAGAATTCAGATTTAGTTCCATTTCACTGTCTGGTGCTGAGCCATTTATAAAAAATACTGTGTGGGAACATTTACTTTCACTTAAAAAAATCAAAATATTTCTTTTCAAAGTAAATTTCACTGAATGTGTATACAGAAATGTGTTTAGATGTGTATATAAATCTACACATATCCGAAAGGTCAGAAATATCTTCTAAAAGACAAAACATGAACTGAGATACACAGGCAACTGCAGGAATAATTTGCCCACAATTGCATATGCACTGGCAGGTCTTGAGGTGGTGCCAATATGCACACATCAATTATTATGATTCCTCCTTCCAGCTAAGACCAGCACATACACTGTAATCCCCTTACCTGCAGTCCATCCTGGTACTGAACGGCAGCCTGCATTGCCTCCTCAAGTTTGTCAATCCGGTCTTTCCAAGCTTTATTTAGAGAATCCCATGCTGAATTTAACTACAAGATGTATGTTAGAACTCTTTTAGTGCCATATTTTAAATTTTCAACTACTTTTAACAAAATATTTTAGTTAACTAAAAACTTTTTAAAAGCCATTCTCATAAGTAAGCCAGTTGTACCTCATCTATACTCTTCTTGACAATGGGTTTATCAGGCTCCCCACATGCCGCAATGAGTTCAGAACCCAGGTTAATAACTATATCCAGCTCCTCCTGTAGTCCATCTATTTCTTCCCTTATGGCCTAGAATAAGAAAATGACAGCCTTTGAATTTTAAGCAAAACCACATCAAAACTTTAAAAAGTACACAACAATATCAATGGTAGTTATTTCTAGAAGGTGGCATTCTAATCATTTTTCTTTCTTTCTTTCTGTTTTCTAAGTTTCTGCAATAAATTTTTTCAATAAAAAATATTTTAAAAGAAAAACAGCACCCTTTTAGTAACAAATGCCAAATGTTTATTATAAAGATAATATTTAAGAAATGATAAATAAGAAATACCTTAACAAATACCAAAACAATTTTTTTTAAATATCAACAATACCGCAAGGCTTAGAAAGACATTTTGGTTTCCAAACAATATACATTAAAATAGACAAGTAAAATATGAATTCAAAAACTATACAAATTAATGTATCTGTTAGTAGATACAGAATAATCTAGTTATGGATTTACATTTTATGTCATTACCCTAGGTAGGACCAGGTAGGACCTGTAAGGTACAAAAATATCACAACAGAAAGGCAGTATCCTACTTTTGCTTTCATCTTCTTGGTTAAATATATTCATTCATTCAACAAACACTGAATAACCATAAACCAAGCCCTAAACCAGGCACTGGGGATACAAAGAAAAACAGATATGGCTATTCCCCTCAAGGGAATACCAGGAAAGGCAGAGGCATAAGCAACAGTAAATCATACTGTGTGCAGAGTCCTTTGCATGAAGAAAGCCTTATGGGAACACAGGTGCACTAACTCTGCTAAGTATACAAGAAAAGGTTTTATATGGGGGTAATAATCCAACTGAACCTTGAGTGGGCTTTGCCAGAAGAGTGGCAGGAAGGACATTCTAGAGTGAGGAAATAAGATGTGCAAAGGCACTGACACTAGAAAGAGCAAAACAGTTTGTTTTGGGAAACGTCCTTTCTAATCAGTAGCAGGGAGGGAGCTCGGTAAAGGAGCAAGAGAAAAACATAATTTTGGAAACATAGGCACGAGCTAGGCTGGGATGCAAAAAGCTGCATGCCCTGCTCTAGGGAGTTTGAGCTTTATCCAGAAGGCAGGGGATGCCTCTGAGTGGGTTTAGGTAGCAACAGAGTAAGAGCAGATCTAGAGGGAAGACTGGCGGCAAGGTGGGAGGCCTAGCAAGGAAAGACAGTCTGCACTTTGGATTACTGTGGAAGCTAAAAAGAAAAAGAGAGATAATGAGGCCCTGAAATAAGGCAAGAACAGTGAGGATAAAGAGAAATTTTTTGTTGTTGTTGTTTTGTGGGTTTTCTTGGTTTGTTTTCTGAGACAGGGTCTCACTCTGTTGCTCAGGCTAGAGTACAGTGGCACAATCTTGGCTCACTGCAACCTCCACCTCCCAGGTTCAAGTGATTCTCATGCTTCACCCTCCAAGTAGCTGGTACTACAGGTGTGCACCACCATGCTTGACTAATTTTTGTACTTGTAGTAGAGACAGGGTTTCGTCATGTTGGCCAAGCTGGTCTCGAACTCCTGGCCTCAAGTGATCCTCCCACCTTGGCCTCCCAAAGTTCTGGGATTACAGGCAT
This sequence comes from Papio anubis, assembly GCF_008728515.1. Taxonomy (NCBI): domain Eukaryota; kingdom Metazoa; phylum Chordata; class Mammalia; order Primates; family Cercopithecidae; genus Papio; species Papio anubis. Next base: position 55,051,893 of record NC_044981.1, read on the forward strand.
GAGACACCATGCATGGCCTGAGAAGTCGTTTTAAACATACAATCTCAAAGCGAAATTTGTGGGTATACTGTATCTCCTACTGGATCATTGTACATTCCATTTTCAGAACCAAATATAAATGTTAACAGAGTAACGCCTAATATTTACCCAAGGAATCTGGATTTCATCATGCCACAACTTATTTTTCTAACTTTAAATGAGATTTTCTGCTTACCTCTGCTGCTTCTTGCTGTTGTTTTACTACTGAAGGATCAATTCCAGGATCTTCCAGGTCCCGGATGAAATCTTGAGTATCTTTAATGGTAACTACCAATGACATGTGATCACACCAGAACTTTTCTGCTAGCTCCATCACATCCAGTAGTTTGGCTTCCCTTTCTTCCACCAGTGTGTGTATGTTCTCCCAAATGAAAACCATTTGGTCAAGTTTATCCTGAACAGCTATGAAGCAAAACAATATCCACAAGGCGATTGGTTAGCCCCATGGAACCAACAAAGCAGAATGTTACAGTTCACACAGAAAGTAGTGATCCAGTTTGCTAAATATCTAAAACTGGACCAAGTTTTGAATGATCCCAGTCCAGTGGGTATCAGTAGGTCCAAGAGTCTATGCCAAATAACACAGTATCTCTGGGTCTCCTACTCTTACCAAACCAAGGTTCTTCCTGACAAAAGTGAGCTCAGAGTAGAACCAAATTTATCAAGTTTCAAGTTCATTAAGGCTGTCCTTAATCCCAAAGGAAGTGAAATAATCACCTAGGTACACTTTTATGCTCTCCAAATCAATAGTAAAATGTCTGTTCAGTCCCAGGAATGTAACAATGTATGGTATGTATTTTGAGCTTGCTTCTAGAGTACTTTCATTGTGAATTTCCACTACACACATGCTCTCCCTTTTGACCCTCAGCTCATATCTCAAAGATGGCTGGCTGTGGTAGTGGTTCTCATTTTGGTGGCTATGTGACGCAGGATGCATGCTATGTAAGGTAGTAAAGTCAGTAATGAGGAAAAAAACCCAGATATGGCCTTATTAGCAATACACTTTAACCTACTGATTTAAAAGGCCTGAGAACACATGGTCTTTGAACATATGGTATTTATACATGGTCTATGTATACTGGCATGCTTTGTAGTCAACTGATTAATTTCACAAACACAGGAAAACATTAACAAGGGATTTGCATACACAGTCCTTCAACCCTAAACACATCACATTTGTAATACCTTTTTTAAAAAGCAGCATTTTGTTATCCAATTGGATGTTGAGTAAACAGCATAAACATTTAGAATGCTTTAAAAATAAAGTTTGTTTCCCTATTCCAAAAGTATTACCTTTGGCAGATATGTCTTTATCAGTCCCCCCAGATCTAGCGATCATTTCCTCTCCCCTCTGTTTAAGAGTTTCATACAATGGCTGTAGCTTTTCCATGTCTACTGACACATTCTTATTTTCACTGATCTGTTCCTTGATCTTCTCGACCTCTGCAGAGATAGACGGCGGCTGCCTCAGACGTTCCACAATGCGTTCCAGGCTCTCAAGAATCTGATCTATCTTGTCATGGAACTAGGGGCAAAACAAAGAGATCTTTTATGGAAAAAAGATCTGTAATACCAAGTGTGAAATTTAAATGAAGAAACATTTTTTACAATTTAGTGGCAAAATTAAGAATAAATCTTAGCCTCTTTATCAACAGACCCATTCAAAAGTTACATCCACCTGGTACGTGAAGACATGCCTAAAATCATGACGTATATGCACCTCTGTGTCACATGACCTATGTACAATAGACTTAGTTTCTTGTGAATAGTTGAGTGTATACATTAAGAAATGGTATATGTTAATATGCAATTGGACCAGGATGACATGGCAGCAGCATCTCTTTACCTGTTGCTTCATCCTGTTATCATAATTCAAATTAATTTTAAAAATCAAGTGCAATAAGCTGAGTATTTGTCTATTACAATGGATTGTTTCCTTCATTTTTAATGAACTATTTTGGCATCCTGAAAAGTTATATTATTTAATGTGAAATTCATGGAAAGTTTTGATTAGATTCCAGGGAATTCTTAAGTTATGCATTTCCTGAACTGAAAAATGTTAAAAAAAATTTTAACAAAAAAACCTCCCCAATGTTTTAACTTCTGACATAACAGAAGTTACAAGTTTCAGAAGTTTTTATTTACTTCATGGTTAAACACATAATCAGACACGAGAGAATTTAAAATTTTTATTTTCAACCATAGACAATTAAAGCTATAAAAACTTGTTCATTCGTATCTATGAATGAACTTTGTTCTATACTATCTCAAAGTTAAGGAATAATCACACAGGACTGTGACATTGGCCTACTCTAACGTGCCATATCTAATAATAAAACCCAAATCTTGAAAATGGAAAATCTTTGGGTATTTCAAAATTCAACTTCTTGAAAAAGATATTTTCAGAAAAGAAAAAACCATCAATATCCAACTTTATATTCTTTTTCTTTTCATTTAGCCTATCATTCTTTCTTCTCACTGCCTTCTTGAGAGTATTTTATTAATAATTATAACACTTTCCTTTATCTCTCCCAATGGCAAATATTGCATTCTATTCAGGATGGACACTGAATTAAATATTTGGACAATGACGACAACTGCATGTTTCTTAAGTCATTGAAAATTATTTTTATTATATCTATAAGCAGGCAGAGAAAAATAAGGAGATAAAGGCTGGATGCAAGCAAACATCACCTCTGAGGGACACAGACATCAATACTCAGAGTTAATGTAGTGAAATAATTTTAGTTAAAATTTAATCAGAAGATCCAGGAAAATGTCTTTCTGTGCTCTGTTGTCTGCAAGAACCCAATTCTATTTCTAGTGTAAACAATTACCTGAGTTGATTGAGAAATGGCTTCATCCAGTGCCACAGCTCGCTTTTTGACATCTTCTTTAATTTGACTGTAGAGGGTGTCGGCTGCCACATACTTCTCTTGGATAGAAAAGCCTTCCCCAGGGCTCAATTCCAGTAACTGTGGCCCAGTTTTGTTCATCTTATCTATATGAGGCTTGTGTTCAGCTATTAACTCTCGCAGTTGCTATAACAAACCAAACAGCTTTTGAGTATCTCAGGGTCACACCTCCATATTACAGCTGTCTACACCTGCAATGCATCCAGCTGGCAAGAAACTCCAAACAAACCCCTCCCCATCACAAGGCATTTAACACATGATGGCTCATACAGCTCTTTGCCAGGAAGAGAGGGCCCTGACACAAAGATTAAACAACAGTCTGGTCACACCAAAGCCCCTTTAGGGTACAAAGTTGCTAGTTCAGTGAAATAATGAATCCCAGTTTATTATGCATCTCATACCAAGAACAGCACATTTTGACAAGAGCATTAGCCAAGGGTCATATTATATAAAAGTATTCTGAACTCACTATGTCCCCAACCTACAGACACCAAGTCATATCTCATGGTGTTCCTTTCTGCACACTCATGATATACACAAAAATAATAGAAAGAAAAAGAGAGAGAGAGACAAGATGGGGGGAAGGAGGGAGAAGAGAGGGAAGAAAAAAGAATAGAAAGAAGCTCAATAGAAGTTAGATGCAATGCTGAGACAAAAACCTCAAGATAAGGAATGCTAGGGTGATGTAAGCCCACAAGCCATTGCATTTATATATATGGGCTGATAGAAAATGAATGAACATGTATTACACTTTATATTTATGTATGAATCTATTCTACATATGTATGATATATAGATATACATATAAATGAATCTCTATTCATTATTTTAAAATATAAAAGGCTGCAAGGGCAATCTATCAATACACAGCTATATACTGAGCATTGTTTGTAAGGTCTATTTAAGGAAAAATGCATGCCATATGAATGTGTTGCACAATTTTGTTAGCTAATCAAGAAATACAATGATATTTATACTAGTGGGTGGGTGTAGAATTCAAGTGGAGCCCCATTCCCTTTAATAGAGAAGATGTGTTGGAAGCCTGAACACAGAATATCTATACTTCATGGATCCCATGGATTTCAATGAGCAGTTTTTCATGGGTCAAAGCCAAAGCCACCCCTGCCTGCAGGTTTTTCTGAGGCTGGCCTCTGTGCAACATTGAGGGGGTCTTTCATTGTACTACATTATTGATTAGGTTCCCTCATCAGCAGCTCTTTGTCCTCACCAGAATGTGTATCTTCAAACTCCAGCCCCTCACAAAAGCTTCTCTGGGGAACCTTACTTTCAGGAAAGATAGTCTAGAGATAAGCTACCAGTCTCTTCCTGCAAACTTTAATTTCTATCAGTCACCAGGAAAAATTACCAGGATGGCCACATACCTAGATTTTTATTGAAAGTGTCTACTAAAATCAATTTTGACCATTATTTTGAGAACTTGTTGAGGAATTACATCATTAACTATCACCAATGTAATAAAATATTTTGAAGGTTTTCAGAACACTGCCTCAAAATAGTTTTAGAAAGGGCTAAATAAAGATAAATGTGATTTTAAAAGAAGGAAGAGTCTAATGTAGCATGCTGCACATAAGAATGTGGGAGGGCATATTTGCAATCTAGCTCCTGGGTGTCCCAGGCCAAAGTTTTCTTATGTTTTATTTTGCATAATTAGATATCTTCATGCTACTTTACCGAATGGAGGTGGTGATAGTATATCAGCTATAGATAATCTCATGGAAAAGGAAAACTGAAGATGTTACATACGTTCTCCTGTCAATGTTCTTTCATGAATGCTTGGAAAACAAGCTTTCACTCAAGAGTTATCAAGAGACTCTCAAATATTTCTTGAGTTCCTTTGAGTTTAGGTAGATCTCACCTGTATAGCACCACTATAAGGCAACTTGGCTTGGCAAGTAGTGACAGGAGTTGTCTTTTTTTTTTTTTTTAAGAGACAGTTTCACTCTTGTTGTCCACACTGGAGTGCCATGGCGCGATTTTGGCTCACCACAACCTCCGCCTCCAGGGTTCAAGCAATTCTCCTGCCTCAGCATCCCAAGTAGCTGGGATTATAGGCATATGCCACCACAACCGGCTAATTTTGTATTTTTAGTAGAGATGGGGTTTCTCCATGTTGGTCAGGCTGGTCTTGAATTCCTGACCTCAGGTGATCCGCCTGCCTCGGCCTCCCAAAGTGCTGGGATTACAGGCATGAGCCACCACATCCGGCTAATTTTGTATTTTTAGTAGAGATGGGGTTTCTCCATGTTGGTCAGGCTGGTCTCGAACTCCCGACCTCAAGTGATCCACCCGCCTCGGCCTCCCAAAGTGCAGGGACTATAGGCGTGAACCACTGCGCCTGGCTGAGGAGCCCTTTTTAAAACTTTTTTTTTTTTTTTTTTTTGAGATGGAGTTTCGCTCTGTCGCCCAGGCTGAAGTGCAGTGGCGCGATCTCGGCTCACTGCAAGCTGGGCCTCCCGGGTTCACGCCATTCTCCTGTCTCAGCCTCCTGAATATCTGGGACTACAGGCGCCCGCCACCACGCCTGGCTAATTTTTTGTGTTTTTAGTAGAGACAGGGTTTCACCGTGTTAGCCAGGACGGTCTCGATCTCCTGACCTCGTGATCCGTCCGTCTCGGCTTCCCAAAGTGCTGGGATTACAGGCCGGACTTTTAAACCATTCTGAAACTGTTCCATGACAGGCAAGAGAACACCTACTGGCCATCTACTCAGGTATGTGCGTGCATCAGAAAAGGGCCCAAAAGGAGATGCCTTTTGCCTTATATGTGACAAAATGATTCTTGGCAACATGCTGTCATAGGAGTCCAGTCATGCTGGAGCTATCCGGTGTGACTTTCAGATATCTATCATGTGGTAACATGGCCCTTGGAGCCATTTTTCATTCCTGGCTAGAATGAACTAGATTTCCCCCCAAAATACATGGAGAGGATACTGTAGAGCTGGAGAAGAAATGCCATCCTAGGAGGCTACAAATATTCTGAAACACCAAAGCTTTTAGTTTAAACCATTTGAAAACGTGGCTACAAAGCTTTCTACCTCCCTTTATACAGACAATCACAAATTTGTTTTGAGAGCTTAAAGATTATGCAAAAAGGCAAAAAACTCAATTTTTAAAATTTCAGCTCAATAACGAACCTTTCCATACTATTTGATGCTATGCTAAAAACGTGGCTATTCAAATCACCTCAGCATAGAAATCCATGAAACATTTTTTATTTAAAATAATTCAGTGAGTAGACACCAGATTTCTGCCACAAATAAACCTTTATACAAAAATTGAATTCTACATACTTGTCTTTCTCCTGCTGAATCATTTAGATAAAACTCCATAAGATTTCCATTCTATATAAAAGAAAGTTAAAGTGTGGTCTCTAAAACTCTCTTTTAAATAAATACTCCAGTATAGTCTTCAATGACAATTCATTAAAAAGGTAAACAAACAAGATTAACAAGTATGTCACATATTCCAAACAATGATGTAATAAACCCTGAATTGAACTTTTCCCTTCCTTTCTCTCTCTCCCTTTCTCTCTCCCTCCTTCTCTCTTGGGCACAAGTGTACACACACACACACTCGTGCATATACACACATACATGCACACCACGGTTAGTCTCAGAGTACATTCTGTACAGATCTGGAAGAGCAACTAGGTTCACAAGTCCATAAATAGCAAGAAATCTAGTTTTCTTTCTGACAGTCTTGAATGCGCTCTCACATAAACTCTTACAAAATTTTAAGCCATGTTAACAATTAAGTGACTGCTGAGAAGAGGGCTTCATGTGCCATTTCATACATGTTAAAAATGTGACGTAACTGTCGTTGTAAATGTGCTCCTCCTACTTTACCCATTTACAGTTACAGGAACAAGAACTTCAAAGGAGTTCCATGTACATAAGGTGAACAAAATAATCTGTCTTTACACTTCAGCATTTTTCCTTTTCATAGCTTTCACAATATTGCTATTTTGACACATTCATTATATTACACATTTTCTCCAAGCTCAATGGCTTTGTCTGTATAATCGTTCTCCCATATATTTCCACTCTGCATTTACATTCTAAATGTATAAATTTAAAACAATTCAATGTGTGTAAATTGAAAGCACTTCAAAAGCTTATTTCTATAACATTTTTAAATGGGAATTTTTTTCTATCTAGATGATTTATACTGCATATTTTATACAAGTTGTGATGTAATTAATGACATATACAATAAGTCTATCCACATGAGTCTTCTCACTATAACCCTGTATAAGAAGCAATTATGAGGTAAGCAAATTACACAGACCAGAACACAATATTCTAAAATGCCTTAATCATGTAAATGTTTAACAGCACTAAAAACCACCATAAAAATCATGATTCTCTTAATGGGGAATACAATATTCTCTTTCACACCAGGCTTACCCGATGTTCTTCCTGCTGCTGCCTTAGAGTTTCATATTCAAGGGCTGGGGCGGGAAGCTGAGAGATGATTGATTGTGTTTCTGTCAGCCATGGCCAAAGTTCTTCATATGTTTCCCAGAATTGGTTAACCAGGGACTGTGCCCGTTCCAGCTGCAGATACCTTTCTGAATTAATCTGGCAGATGGTATCATAGTTCTTCAGTACTTTGTCCAGTTTTTTCTAGAAAATAAAAGGATGAAATGTTTTACTGGTCAGGCCAACAAGCACACACACTCCAGAGTGCTCTGTCCAGCACACTACACCTGGACAGAGTGGGCATTCGACAAATGTATATTAAATGAATACATCAGTAAAAGCTATTCAGATTTTAATGGTTTATATGTACAAAAGTTCACTTTAAATTAAAGTGCCTCAAGTTTTTATGAATAAGACACTGAGATTTCCAAAAACAATAAGCAAAATTCTCCAGTCATTCTTACAATGGCTTCAAGACTAGAAAACAAGTCTCATATGATTCTGGCAACATTTATTTTGCAGAAAAAAAATAAAGACTACCTTTTGCAAATGAAATTGCAAAAATTTTTAGTTAACAAAGTTAATTTTTGACATATACACATATGTGTGTGTGTGTGTGTATACATATGTGTGTGTAGAGAAAGAGAAAGAGAAAGAGACATGGAAAGAGAGGAATCAAGACAGAACATTGTGCCATTGTGCTATACACTGATTTAACGGGGTAGTCACAGTGATCTAGATTATGGGATAAATTATAGCAAAAACTAATAGCAGAAGATAAAGCACAATCATAACCCAAAAAACCACTGAATAACAAAGAAACTATTTCAAGACAATCTGCATTTTTCACATCAGAGTCTTTACAAAAATAATAAAGATTCAATTATAAACAAGCAAATTGTTATTGTAAAGTATAAATAAATATAAGAGTGTATATTATTACACTGTGCATTCTATTATTTTGTGTATGGTCTACCTTAAAAGGAATGCATACTCTTTAAAATGTGATTTTAGGCATAGAGATTCCTATATTTTTTTGCCATGGGATATCCTTCCTACCAGAAGCATGAATATACATCAATTTCTTTAGGCTGCTTAGATGTTTGAATATGAATTGAACATTTTTATTTGTAGCTGGTTTTCTGCCAATTTAAAGGATAATTAAAACTACACAAACTGAATGCTTCCTTAATTACTCAGCTCATATTTTCCCTAATAGTTTACTGTAACTTTATATAAAATGGATTTCAGCATTAGAGAGAGCCACATATTTTGGTTTTTATTAAGAGGCCCAAATGTCTCTGAAGCATATAAACAATAGTTGATACATATAAAAACAATAATTTATACTGATAATAATGGCAATAATACAGCTAACATTAACTGAATGCTTAATGCGTGCCAGTTAACCAAGGTCTCAAACCTTAATAGCTTTTGTGCCTATTCAAAAAGATTGTCCTCATAGTGATTCTCTTAAGAAATATTCCTTTTACTGTTATTCTATAAACTTGAAAAATGCCTTATTTAAACTAATTATTTTTGCTGCTTAAATGGCAGCTGTGGATAACGGAAAAGTGTTTTTCTAGGACTGAAAGCTCAACACCTGCTGTTTTTTCAAGTGTCCCACTACCAGTCCACAGACAAGATTATACCTTCATTGATTGCTTTTCCTCTTCACTGCATGCGGTCATGATTTTATGCCCAGATTTAACAAGTTCATCAATAATATCCTTGTGTCTCAAAATCTCCATGGTGAATGTCTGTGATTTACCAAAATAAAGACAAAAAAATAAAACAAGAAATTGTATGACTAAAATGAAAACAATTAGGCGAGTAGTTAAAAATACCACGTTACACTAGAGGGGTCCTAAAAAGTAAATCATACAAGCACATTTTATAGACTTGGAGCACACCAGCAAATAATTTATATGGCAATTGGAAATGTATTTCTTCACCTTTTGAACTTGAAGCTGAGCAGAAGTCTGGTCTTGCTCAAGCCTGATGTCACCCAGAGACATCAATTTTTTCTCTGTCTCAGTAATCCAGGATAACTCAGCATCAGCTGCTTGGTCAAACTAAACAAAAGATAAATAATTAGGTCAGCACGTTCCTGTTCCTGGTGCCAGAAAATACCTACCTACCGTTCTTTGAAATATCCTTATTACACAAGTGGAAAATCTGAGCTTGTCTCCTCATGGCATCCTAAAATAATTCATGATAATGACTACATTTTAAAGAAAAGAGAACTTTCCACAGAGTAATTAAACACAAGCTTTTAAAACATGTTGGATTTATAGCACTGTATTAATGATTTTAGGACAGCTAGCACTGTTGCCTTCTTTTCAGGCAGTCTTAATAATTTGCACCTTAGGAGTACTGTCCAAATGTAACAGCTATGAAAGCCAACAGCCAGGTACCATCTTTTCATCATTTCACCCATCACTTCAACTCCTATGACATGCACCTAACATTCTGCTATCAAAGTACATGGTTCCTAGCAAAAAGAATAGAATATTCCCATTTATTTATTATACTATTAGGTTTATAAATATGTGTAATATACATCTCTAGATATGCAGAGTGTACCCCTAAATGATTCATGTATAATTTTTAAGCATCTCATTTAATAATGGCAGAAAACATTTTTAAGAGCATTCTTAAATATTTTAAGAAATGTTATTTTCCTGATCATAACAGTAATCTATAACAGTAATTTATAAGTACAGTACAAATTCATAAAGCAGAGAAAAACATATAGAAGAAAATTAAAACCTAGAATTAACACTGCTGGTACTGTAGTGAATTTTCTTCCACAAATCAAGAGAGAAAGATTTGTAAAAATGTCTGGGATGACACTGTATAAACAACTTTATATCCTGCTTTTTCATTTACTATGAACATTTCCCAGGTCATACTCCTTTAAATGTGATTTTCAAATAATACCATTATATTCTAGCATACCTGGATTTTCATTTAAGTTTTCTGCATTTTCGTTATCATACAAACAACCCTATAATGAAGATACTTGTACATAAATTTCTGTTGGCATTTCTAATTAGTTCCTTAGTATAGATTCCTAAAAGTGGCTATCAAGTCAAAGAGCACGAACATTTTCAATGTCTTCCATTGGATAAACCCTAGTGCCTTCCAGGGCCAAGCAGTTACCATAAATGGATAAAATGGGCCTGTGACACCACAGTACCGAAAATAAATGATCACTAAAATGACCTCAGTTGGAAGAATTAATGAGGAATGAACATTTGGCTATTCAAGTCCAGTACTGCCAGATCTCCTAACTTTTCAAAGGAATCTGGAAATCCAGATGGGGTGGGAAAACAGGTAGTTGGGGAGAAAGATGGGTGGACATAAGGAACTAGATTTTTTTAAATTCACACTTTTAAAACTCTCTGCAACACTATGCCAACTCATGGGAAAATGGAGTACATTAGCTTTTCTCTGTTTCTCATGATAAGTAAACCTAAAAATCCTAGGCATTATATATAAAACATATATAAGAAGATTCCACAAAGTGGAGAGAAGAGGACAGAACTACCATGGACCTTGGGCTGCCAGGAAGGACACAGTGGTGAGTTCTCTGGGATTTTCTTTTTGCCTCACGTATCTAAGACTAAATACTGGAGAAACTGGCAACCACACAACACTAATGGGTACAAAGTCCCAAAACAAGCCTCCTCTCTCTAGCCAAAGGACCAGGAAAGGAGTAGTGCAGCAAAACAGACAACTTTAAACAATAACCACTCTATTCCAACCAAACACTACAGAAAAAAATGGTTGCTCCATTCACACTCATGCCAAGAAAGGACAAATGGGGGGCCTACACTTCCACCCTTGTAATGCCGTGACAAGGTCCTCAACACTCCTGCTGGGAGATGTTAGAGAATGCCAAGTAGGGAGCCAGAAGTTTCATCCCTTCTGCCCAAAAACAAGGCCCAGACTATCTTATCAGTTGAGACCATGTGGGGAGGCTGGGCTTCCACCCCCACTAAGCAGTAACGAACTGCCCCTCCCTCCTCTCCTCTGGGGTGACATCAGAGAAGGCCTAGTGGAGAGTCAGGATCTCACCACCACTCAGTGTGTCACCATCACAGCCACCCACACTGTGGTACCAGTAGAGACCACATAGGGAGCTAGAACTCCCACTCCCACCCAGCAGAAATGACGAGCCATCTCCTAGGTGTCAACAGAGGTTGAGTTGGGAACCTAGACTTCTACCTTCACCTAGTAGAACCTCCAGCTTCTTCTCCCAGAGTGGTAACAGAGGAAGGCAGCTAAAACAGAAAGCTTAAGCTCTAACACTCATAACGTCATATAAGAGCCAGGAAAATCTCAAACTGAATTAAAGAAGATAATCAAATAGATGCCAATACCCAGATGGCAGACATGTTAGAATTATCTGACAATGATTTTAAAGCAGCCATGATAAAAATGCTTCAATGAGTACTTATGAATGTTCATAGTTGAAACAAATGAAACACTAGAAGGCTTCATCAACAACATAGAATATCTCAGCAAAGAAAAAGAATATACAGTATAAAGAAGAACCAAATGAAAATGTAGCACTGAAAAAAAAATGAAATAAAAATCTCAGTGGATGAGCTCAATGAAGGGGACAGAAGAAAGAATCAGTGAAGGAAAATAAATTACCACTTAGAAATAGAAATTGAAATTACCCACACTGAATAATAGAAAATAACTTAAAAAATAATTAGAACTGCAGGAACCTGTGGAACTACAACAAAAGTCCTAATATTCATGTTGTCAGAGTCCCAGAAGGAGAGGAGAAAGAGGTTGTGACTGAAAAAATACTTGAACATTCTTGAAATGATAACATTATAGAAATGGAGAAAAGCTTTGTGGTTGACAGAAGTCACGGAGGATAGGATGTGATGGAATGGGTATGGCTCACAGAGCAGCATGAAGGATTCTTGTGGTGAGGGAAATATTCTGTATCTTGACTGTATCAATGTCAATATCCTGCCTGTGATATTTTACTATAAAGATGTTGCCACTGGGGAAAACTGAGTAAAGGATACAATGGGATCTCTCTGTATTGTTTCCTACAGCTGCAGGTGCATTTACAATTAACTTAAAACAAGTTTAATTTTAATAAGACATTGTATGCCTGTATCAAAATAACTTATGTACCTCATAAATATATACATCTACTATGTACTCATAAAAATTAAAAATTAAAAGAAAATATATTAAATTAAAAAAATTTTAAAAAAGAAAAACAACTCTGTGAGTAACCTCTCACCTATAAGTTCCTATTTGTGTTTTCTCTCTTCGATATTTACTGCCCAATTGCCCTTCAGGTAGAATGTGCTAACGGACACTCCCACAAGCAGTGTTTTGCTGTAACTTCATCAGCGTGGGGTATAATTTATTTTTTGATATTGAAAATTTAATATTGTCAAGCTTATAGGTAGACTTTCTGTAATTATAAGGAAACCAAGAAACCATTTAAAATAATCTATCTTAATCTAGTTCAACAGTTTCTGTGATGTTATTTAATTTTAAATGGAGTTATTCATTAGCAATTATTGATCAATATGAAAACAAAAGAAAAACATTTCATCAACTAATTCAGCAGCTTCAGATGTGGAGAAAGAATCCCCACGAAAAACAAGTGAAAGAGTCTTCTATGTGGATTCTTACTTTTCAAGGCATATACAATAAAGTTATAGGTAAAAACTGATTATGTGATTCACTTAAAGAATATAAAACAGAGAAAAACAGTCCAGGCCTTTCTACCTGAGTGCAAATACTGCAAGATATCTGAATAAAACTTAACAGTTATGAATTTTTTTCTTGTACTGGTTCCTGAAAAAACCATAAAGTGACACCCCACCCGTTTGTGTTCAGCCGGACAGTATTTAAATGAGTGCCCTCACAAAGAAAGTCACGCTGTGAAATATTAATATTAGTTTAACACTATGTCTCCCGTATTTAAAAAAAAGATACAAAAAACTTTCCAACAATAAACAGCACGGTGATACCATCTAAGGTGCCAAAAGAGGAAATCCAAACAATGTTTCTTTGATCAAGTCAAACATTTGCTCTGCTAAGAAAAAAAAAAAAAAAGACTTCAAGCAGATATTTCTCATCTGTCATTTGAGAAAATTTTTAAATTAAATTATCAAATATTGTTAAGCAACAAAGGGAGTAGCTACAGGATCTACATTAAGTAATTTATAGTAAGGCAAGGCATTTTAGGCCTATGACTCACTCAAATGACTAATTAACATGCATTTCTAACAGACCATAAAAATGGCTCATTTTACATGTAAGCAACATGGAGAGAAACATACTAGACCAAATTTTAGTAAATTTGTTTACTACTCATATGAGTAGCAAAATTTGACTTAACATAAAATGTTGATAATCTGGGCATCCATAACTGCATTTGGGGAAATACTTTAATAGCATCAGAGGAGTCGAACCACCAACTCTAGCTACTGTAACTTCTGTTTATGGTTGAATTAGCATTTCAGGAATTTTCTAAAAGTTACTGCAAGACATTTTAAGTAGCTACGTCTAAATATGCCTGAAAAACACTCTCTAAAACAGTAACAGCCAACATCCTACTGAGCACATTGTTCGAAGTGCTTAACATGCAATATCTCCTTTAATCCTGACAGCTGTATCATGTGAGTATTACCATTAACTAACTCCATTTCCAGCTTAGAAAAATGAGGTAAAGGGAAGTTAACTAACTTACCAAAGGTTACTCAGGTAGTAAATGCTGAGTCTGAGATTCTAACGAAGGTGGTCTGACTTCTGGACTGCCAAATATCACAAAGGTCAATACATAATATGTTTTAATAGAGGTTTAAGGTTTTAATAGAGGTTTAAGGCAAAATGATAAGCAAACCTTAACCTCAAGGACATCCTTTTTACTCCCTTCCCCTGACTGGGGATCTTATCACTCTCTTTTGATTAGCATTTCCTCCCACATTGCTTCTCATTATTTGTAACACAGCCCATATTTTCCCATCCACAACACCTGGAGGGTCTAAACAAATCTCATTTCCGTAGGAGATGTTTCCTTCTGGTCCTTTAAAAGAAATAAACAGGTGGTATTTTTCTCCAGGCTGATTCCTAATGACCCACTGAGTTGTTTGCATTAACTGCACCCAAACCACCAATCCAAGGGCCTTTCTAACAGGGTTATTATGGGGCCCACTTACACAAGCCAAGCAATTAGAACTGCTGAAGAATGCTTGGGATTCCCAAACCCAGTGAGATATACATATTTTAGCAACTACTGACAACTGTACATTATAAGAAGCAAAGGATGATGAATTGCTCTGAGGCTTAAAGAATCAAGGTAGTCTGAATTCAGAACCCAAGTCTGTACATTTTTCAAGCAAAAGTGCCTTTCCCCATTTCCACAAAGCTTGTAGAAAGAAAGCAACAAAGGTATGCTACTCTGTGTAGGTTTAAAATGCAGAAATACGTAGTTTATAACTCATATAATGGCATGTATTGTAAAAGGGAGGCAGTTTAGCTCAACATCATTATTTACTAAGCTGCCTTGTCCCATTCAGATTCTTCCTAAAAGTAATGAATGGACCCAATTACTTTAAAAAATAATGCCCTTTTCAGAATATCAATGCCTGCAAATCTAGAGTGAGACTTGGGAGCTTGGTGGGTGGTATCAACAAATGTACAAGTTCTTACTCATTCACCCATTACTGAGGCTTTTCAATTATTTCTCAGATAATAACAAATAGGACCTTCATACCTATATTATGAAGGTTCAATAGCATATCTTTTCAAAACTGTTATTGTGATATAGGATTAACAAGAAAATCTAACCCTGTCAAATCAAAACTTTTTAAAAACCTAAATTTATACATGGTGGTTACAAAGTATATGCTAATTAGAAGATATCTGTATGTTCCCTTCTGTTCTCCCTTCAAACTTTTAAGTCTTTTCCATGTTTTTCTTGACGTCTTCCACACTGATGTTTGAAGTCAATACATTCTGTGATTGTGGCTTCACAGTTGACAAACTGTTTATGCTTTTGTTAAATTCCAAAAAGCAGGTTGGCATAAAGGAGGTATATCTGTATACACGCAACCTTAAAACTGGGAAAAAATATGAAGTATCTTAAGAGCTATTTCTGCTCAGAAAACAGAACACCTAGTCATTTAAAATCTAATTTAACTCTCCCTGATTTAAATGGGACAAATCATTAAATCTATAAATTTTAAAATTGTGAAGTATTATTCAAGGCACATGTTCTTACCCCATCACGTGTGGGTGTTGGTAGGCTGGGGGCAGGGGTCTGGGGGAAGAGTCACTGTTAATAAAATAAATTGCATGTGACTAAATGTGTGTCTAAAAAGATGAGCTCAGGTCATACCATGTCCACATTTCATATGGAGAAGAGACTCAGAATGGTAATTTGTTTAAACAATGTAAAACAGATAGTCCAAAATATATGGCTAATATTCAGGTCTAAAGATACGTTTTTTCCATCACTCCTTCTTATATTTCATGGATGTATTGTTGTTGGGTAAAACAGAAAACAAACATTTTTTATTAAACTGTACTCTGGTCCTAATTCCAAACATCTATAAGTAGGCAACCTTATAAAATATTTCGGTGATGTATTAGCTCCTTTATAAACTTGAAATTATGAGTTTAGAAACTTATCTTTTAAGTGTGAAATCTCTGCCACACCAGAAAGACAGATACCTACTACTCTATTCCACCTACTACTCTATTCTTAGGGGTTTCCCTACACGGTAACATTTTATGATCCTTTTAGTGTTGCATTCTCATCCTCCACAGTCTTTATAGCTGGAAATATTCTCATTACATACCTCGACTTTGTTGTAATAATGGAACCTTCAGATTATTGAAGAAGTTTAGAAAAAAATGGTTTACCACCCTTGAGGGTTTTTCTATATATATAATTTATGAGGAGGCACAGCAGTGAGGGAGAATGAAATATGGATTAAATTTTAGTTGCTACTCTGCCACTTACTGCTCATGAGACCACAGGCAAGTCACTTCACTCCCATGCAGGCTGTGCATGTTCCTCCCAGCTCTGAATATCTGTGTGTCTATGTAGCCTAATTGAAGGTATTTTCATTGGACAGACTTGCAGGTATTTCAAAGAAATGAAGATAAAAATACACACATGAACAACCAGAAGATATTAATGGCATTAAGATGTGTAATCTATTGGTAGTAAGATTTTTACTATATACATTGTCTTTCTCTTGCAAAACGATTTTACTACATAAATTCTTCTCTCTCAAGAGGAAGACTGGAAGGATACAGACCAAATTGCTTACATATGCTTTCTTTCATGAATTTTTCTGTATTCTTTGAGAAAATCTTGAAATTTTAAATAAGGACTGATTTTATCAGAAAAAAAAAATCATTATTTTCCTAAAGGATATATATTTTGGATTCCGGAAGACTTACGCTGACTTACTTTCCCCCACACCTTTGGAAAACATATGCTAAACCTTGAAGAACCTGGCCACAGTTAATGACCTTGACACATATCAGAGATTACTAACCAATGCAAACTCAATCTGTGACCGTGCCCTTATTACTGTCTCACTTTACTGAACCAGCCAACCATAGTCAACTTCTCAAGAAAATCTTACTCCCAAGAGTACAGAATAATTTTCTTGCTATTTAGAGAAGATGCCAGTTCTAAAACGTTCAAATACATTTCAGTGAAAAAAATATATTTTTCAATAGTTGAATAAACTTCACAAATAAACACTCTCATTTTCCTATAATAATGAGGCATACAAACTCCTCTGTTTAAAAAGAGTCACACAAATACATTCCTCGAGCATGAATGCCCTCCTTCACAAAAATTTCTTAGGCAGGGCTTTTGCTATCACTGTATTTCATCAGTTGTTGTGATCCTACAGCACAGCACTAAAATGAGGAGTGGAACATTATGCTTTAGAACTAACTATAAATTCCATTTCTATGGCAACATTAGAAAATTAATTTTGGATGCTCCCACAGAATCTGCTTGATTTATGCTTCTTGCTTTTGGCTCACATTAGTGAAAGCTTAGTCGTACACCATCACAAACTCTGCTCTAAAGTACACTGCAATATCATACCACCCCCACACATAAACTTTGTAGTAAATCTGATGACTTAATGTAAATATTCTCAGAAATTTCAACCAAAGTTAATCAACGCATGTATTATAAACTTCTATTTCCAGGACCCCACTCATTGCCCATAGTCTTCCCAGGGAGCTGTGGCTAAGGGCTGAATGCCTATAAAACTCTGGGAGTATACATTCTGCAAGAGTTACAGACAAATCGGAACCTATCATCTTTTCCCCCTTCTGTCATCTTCAGAAAAAAAACTTCACATTACCAAAAAAAACTGCTTCCTTTTTAAAAAGAAAACTTTCTCTTTGCCCCAGCTTTCTGCAAATGAACAGTTAATACATCCTTACATAACAATTCACAGTATTTACTCACATACAGATTAGACTTAGTCAATACATAAAAATTAATAGCAGCAATATGCATATGTGTAGACAAAAGCATTTTGTTTGGAAAGCTGGGCTGATCTTCGCAGTGTCTGACTTGGTAAGGATAAATCTGTGAAACAATGAGGCAGATGGCTGTTAACAATGTACAGATTAGCCTTGCCCTGGTGCTCAGACGTCGAAGGAGCCCAGTCAACTTCTTTTCAAATCCACCCTTTCATTTTGGAAGCACAGCAAATGAATGGAAACAGTATTAACAGGCATCTTTGTTCAGGTAAAGGCTCTGGGAACAGCTGGAGAAAATTTATTGCCTAGACAACAAACCATTTTTCCCTACCTGCTGTGATCGCAGAATGGCAGCATCGATCTCCTCCACCTTCTGAGTGATGGTGTCGCTCACTAATCGGTAGCGCTCATTGTCCTCAGCTACCATTTTCTCAAGTCCTTCTCTTGCCCTCCATGGTACCAGTTCCAGCAAAGCACTGCTCACTTCATTAAGGGAGTCCAGTAAGGCTTTGTTGTTCTTAGCTTCCTTTTTCAGTTCCTGAAAACATACAAATAAGTAAGTAACACTTAAGAGCTTCAACAGACTTTTCCTTTAACTGTTCTTGGAGCTCAAGTCCTTTGCAGGCGAATAACGTGATGGTTTGCCCCACTCCCCCCTCCCTTAGTTTCAGTTAAGTTAAATAAACCTTTTTTATTTGAAGCTATTTTGCGAAAAGAAAATGTTTCCTGAGAAGTTGAAAGAACAATTCATTTGTCGACATGGCAAGATTTTATCTTTGAAATTTAATATAAATATTTAAAATTTCAGAAGCAAAAACAAGCGAGTTAACATGTATTATTCTTTGCTTTCTGAGAAACTCTAAGTAATCAGGTAACAGAAAAGTAAAATGAACAGGATATTCCAAGCCAGAATTAAGTGACCCTCAAAATGAGGACAAACTGGCTTTAAATCATGACAGTAGACTCATTACAGGCTCAGTGAGCCTGACCTCACCAACTCTCTTTCACCCACATGTGATCATACTTCAAGGATGATAAAAACAGGCTGATATCTTGGAAAAGAGGAATGATTACCATGTAGTATACTACTTCTGTAATACAATTAGAAAACCCACCCCATGTTATCTTATAGAAATATTGATATTCCAACCAAATTATGTGTATCTCCGAAACAATGATCATTTTCCTTTTTTTTTCTGTTTTCATCATTCTTCCCTTGGGTAATCAACTATACTCCCAAATATAAGACTCTTGAAACAATTATAATATACTGTTTTCATTTCAACTTTTCATCTGGGCTCCTAAAAGTTTAAACAGTTGATCTGCTGCCAATTTCTATTGGGTCTTCACCCACCAAGGCATCCTTCAGCATATGTAATGACATAAGACAAATATAATTTTATTTTTGTGTGAATAAGACTCCCTAAAAGATAAAAGACTAATCCAAAATGCAGAAAAGAGAGCTTACTTTTTGTCTCACTTGTGCTTGACTTGCTTCTTCTCCTTTCAGAACCTGAGTTTCATATGAAAGTAGTTCCACCTCCACTTTGTCCAGCCAGGTACACAGCTCTTCGTGTGTGGAGTGCAGCCGCCTTGCAAGCTGCAGTGCCTGTTCCAGAGTCTTGGCTACATCAGTGCTCAATTTAGTAATGTCTTTGTACCTTGCTTTAATGGCTTCCAATTTATCTTGAATTATTAAAACTTCATCACCTAAAATTTCAAAGTCACGTTATTTCTTATGAAAGAAAAAAAGGCAGGGGGAGGGTTTCTTCAGATATTATGGAACACTGATGAAATTTTCTAGAGAACAAAAGGAGACATTTTTCTAAAGATAATCCTACTCAAGAGAAGCCCTTTTCTAAATGTAAATCTTTCCCAAGACTTCGGGCAAATCTAAATCACTTTGAAAATACAAATGTAGAAACTGGAAAAGGCTAAGTGTCTTTAGTTATGTGGAAAGCAGTACTTTTGTGTCTATCTGTATGAGACTTTGTTTTCAAAGAAGAGGAGTTAAAAACTGCTTGAGTTCAAATACTGACTTCATGCATGGCTTAAAAGCTGGGTTACTTTGGGCAAGATACTTAGCCTCTCTGCTCTTACTCATCATTACTCATCTGCACTATTCCAACAGATCTTTATTTGCCTCTACCTCATTTTTTGACACACAGAAAAATTGTGTCCTGAGCTTCAGATGTCTAGCTCAAGGCTCTTGATTCTACATTTAATTTCTTCAATACATAATAAATGGTACTTGCCCCCAACATATACATATTGCTGAACTGGATATAGGTATAGTGAAATTCCTATGGCCAAAGGAATTACTAAAACTAGTTTCCCTGAGTTGTCCCAAAAATCTCATCTAGATACTAAACTATGTATCAGTTTTCTTAGTGATTCAGACATGAAGAAATGAAGCCTGTGTATAGCTATGCACATAGCCATACTGTGTGTCACTGCAATGCAATCTATCTTAAAAAGAAATTGTCTACAACCTACGTGTTCATCTGCCTTTCACAAGTGGAAAAGTAATGTGACTCTGTCCTGGGCTTCTCTGATGAGCTCCCGTGCCAAAGTGCTTTATGTTATGAGTAATACACACAACTTCCATCAAGAACTCAAGTGAGATCATGAGAAAAAAGTGAGATCATATCCTAACCACCCCCTTGATTGGTCTTCAAAGTGTTCTCCAGAATGAAAGTCTTGGACTGGACCAAAAACTATAAAGTGTTTTGGTTTTCTCCCATCCCTAAAATATTTTGAAAACAATATAAATGCTGACCACATGATGATTTGATTTGAAAGATATCTCACCTGTGGTTTGTTTAAGTAGTTCTAAACCATTTAGTAAAGCCTGATCTACATTTTGTTTCCTGAGTAAGATGTCCTCTTGCAGAACCTAAAAACACAAGTACCATTTTTATGTGGGGGGAAAAACATTTAAGTTAGCATTAACATTAGTTAATCTCAGAGAACTTTAATTAGATTTCACAGAGACATATTTCAGTCACTATCTCACATTTTCAAATGTTCTTATTGTTCCCATGTTTAGACCTCTTCTTTTCACCACCGGGCCCCATGTCCCATGTTCATCTACCATAATTCACAGCATATGCCTTTTCAGAAAATACCTAGGGACCTATGAAAATGGGCTTTGTGGACGTACTGAAGTACTGGTTAATATACGTCTTTGTATACAACAATAAAATAGCAAAATGAAAAGTGAAATATCCAGCTAATTGGATAGAGCCACTCTTTTCTTTAAAATGACTTCATTAAAAGTAATCTGTATAAACAGTCTTTTTTGAGTACAGTGATTCATCAAAATCATCATAAACATAAGATGACACAGAAATAAGGACTAAGAAATGACAATTGAAATGAAAAAATAAGATAAAATAAAATAAAATAAAATAAATTAAAATACCCGAAGTTCAGACTGCTGCTTCCATAGCCCCTCAGTGCTGTAATCCTGGACTGAGAGCTTGCTCAGTTTGTCATGCACTTCATTCAGCCAGTTCATCAGTTCAACTTCATCTTCCCCAAAAATCTTAGCATTACATAAGGCCTGCTGGAGGAGCTCAGACCTGCTGTGACTTTTCTCTTGAATCTCAATGTACCACACTTGAGAGAAGTCTAATTTACTCTGCACCATATCTTTATCCTCCCTGGAGCTCAAAACCTTTAAGGACTGGCCAATGCTAACAGCCTGGTGTAAATGTTTATTGTGATTGATGATGTCATCTTCTAAGGCCTAAACAAAGTTTAAAACAATAAAGAAGAAAAAAAAAAGAATGGACAAATAAAAATGAAAACATAAATAAAACTAAAGCATGACATGTGAAATGGATTTAGTTTGCAATTAAACAAAACAATAGTACATAACTCAAATTTATGTCACAAAACCACACAATAAAAACTGAACCTCTCTAATGTGTGATTTATATCTTACTTTGTGCTGTGAAATTTGTTCCTCAAGTTTAGATGCTTGGGTTCCTATGGGTTCACAATTCACCAGCCTCTTTTCTATGGTTGTAAGCCACTCGTTCAGTGGTTCTAAGGTTTCATGAAATTGCTGGGCTACCACCGAGATACCTTCCAACTGACGATTCCTACAAATGTGCCAAAAGGTCATTTAGTGATGAAGAATGTGTGAAATATTCAACAAAAATCTTCAGTCATGCTCCTGCAATCTATTCTAAACATTTTCTGTAGAAACTATCTTAGGTTAAAATTTAAATCTCTTAACATTTAAAGAACATATTAAAACAATTCTTCTGTTAAAAAAAATTAAAGTTGAACAACAGATCATCCTCAAGTTCATGAATCTCATGAAAGTCTGAAGGAATCTTTTGTAACTACTTCCAATAATTACAGTTATAATAATGAGAGCAATGTTATAATAATAACAGCAGCAATAGTAATGACAATAGGTAAAATTTATTGAACATATATTCTGTGCTAGGCCCCATTTTAAGTGCTTTATATATTAATTTCAATTGGAGCAACAGTTACTGAGATTGCTTTTAATCAAATGGTCAAAACAGGTTTCAAATTTTAAAGAGCATACATAGTTTCTTCCTCCAACGCTTAGTGGAATTAATAGTGATTCCTATTTTATAAAAGCGCAGTGTTAGGTTTACTTCCCAAACCAATATTAATATTTTATGGATTAAAATATCATGAACAGAGGAGAACTATTCACTGGACTTTTACTGGTATTTTAAAATACCTTTGGAAACACGTTTCCTCGGTTGCAGAGGACTAAAGCTAAAACCTGTTTCCACGGCCCTCAGTATTTATCTAGGGCAAGCTATTGTTCTGGTCTGTATATGGAGTACCTGATTCAGTATCAAATCCTGTATACATAATTTCTGCTGGGATCAAGAGATACTGTTGCCTCAACTTCTTATCATGTTTAATT
The DNA here is from genome assembly GCF_008728515.1 of Papio anubis. Taxonomy (NCBI): domain Eukaryota; kingdom Metazoa; phylum Chordata; class Mammalia; order Primates; family Cercopithecidae; genus Papio; species Papio anubis. The sequence goes on from NC_044981.1 coordinate 55,074,726, forward strand.
TTCAGGGAATTACATGTTTTTAAAAATTAGCTTTCTATGAGGAAGAAGGGAATTATAGAAAATTGGCACGAGTTATTAAATATAATTTCTATAACATCAAAATACACACATATTTTTAAAAACTTTCAGTTGATACATTTGATCCTAAAAAATGAATAAAATTACTATATTCATAATTACCTCTGTATTATCACTATCTGTGACCTTTTTTACTAAATTCAAATATCCAATCATCTAAAATCAGTGGAAATAACTAGTCTGTGCCTGATGCATGGTAAGCAGGAAGTAACTATGTAATAAACAAATGAATTAATCACCCCCAAGGGAAATGCTTTTCTTAAAAAGTTGGGACATAGCGGTGACAAGCCATTACCATTAGAGGAATGAGGAAAGAGGCACTACAATCTTTGCTATCTCTGTTCACATACATGATAAACATAGGAAAATCATGATTTGAAGAAAAGTATTACCGAAATACCGAAAATGTCAGTTTTGTAGACAGAGGCCACTGCTACTCTTTCAAAAGAACTGGAAGTATATAAGTTACCTTGTTTCAGCTTTATTAAGCAGTGCCTCCCATCTACTATCCAAGAGACTGAGCTGTTTCAAAATTTTCACTTTATCTGCAGGCTCTGCTGTTGTAGCAATTTTTTCTCCTTCTCGTTTGATTACCTCCACCGTAGATTTGCGGTCATCCAACAACCTTTGAAGAAGCTTGAGACAAAACATTAAATATAAAAAAGCAAGGGAATAATTATATGAATATAAAGTAAAATGTATTCTAAGTACCTCTGAAATATGACGAAAATGTATTTTGTATGTATGCACATATGAAAGGATGTGAAAAGTGGGATTTTAAAGGTAACTCATTTGTCTAATGACTTATTACTATTGGGTCAGACACTGTGGCAGGGGCTTCTCATAGTAGACAAAACTAATATTGGTAAGGCCACTAAACTCATTATTAATTTTTCAATATAGAATAATACGGTAGAAGGTGCCATTTAGGATAACTCCAACGAATCATGAAAAAAGTGCAAAATCTCCATTTTTGTAATGAAATAAGAATACCTTAAACATTCAACAACTATCTGCCCTGTCAAGATACAAAAGGTTCCTATAAATCATTACTGTTTTCAAAACCCTTTCCCACGTTAAACAATCCATTATAGACAAGGAAGTTAAGACTCAGCCCAAGTTCACAAGTTAACAAGGCTAAAACGAAACGAGAGACTCTTGGCTCCTTTTACCAGGTGGGACTGGCTCCTAAAATCTGTGTGAGGCTGCAAACTGAAACAGCTTTTACACATCATTGCCAACAGGAAGAGAGGCCAGAAGATGTCAGAAATCTCCAAAGCTGGCTAAATAAGACTAATATTTCAGGATTTAGCACCAGAAACAAAATTCAATTGGATTCTAAGTAAACATTTCAAAGTACCTGAAATGAAATGTTTGCTATAAGAAGTCTTTTACCTTGCTCTAATCTAATCAAACAAATAGCTCATGAGCAACTGCTGTGCACAGGCACTGTGCTGCCAGCAATGAGGAAGGCCTAATGTACAAAACAGTATGCTTCGCTGCTTCCTTAATGATCCTGACTGATAATTAAGGATTAAAGATTTGACAGTTACCCAGAAGTAAAAAGCGAAAAGAGTATTTTGAGATCAAGACCACCAAGGCAGAAGGTAAGAGGAACTTGTTTAAAGAGAAGGGTAAGACGGTAAGACATACAAACTGTGTTGGCACAGGTTTTTATATACTAAAGTCATGATATAATCAAAGTACAACAGGTGCTCTGGCAGCAAGGAGAACTAATTACTTTGATACATTTTAATAACAAAGCTTCTAGCAATTAAAAAAGCAAAATCAATTAATAGGTTTTGTCGGCTAAGCATCATGACTCTGGGAGTTAACTTTAAATTGTGAACGGTAGACATTGTATTATGCAAAAATTACACAAATGCAATGTGTTTTCAGTTATGTTTCCTTAATCCTTACCTCTAAACCTATTTCTAATTGGCATAGTTTCCCAATATGCTGAAGTTTTCAAAAACTTTTAGGGAGACAGTATTAAATGTAGAAATTAAAGTAAGCAGTAAGTCTTAAATACAAAAAAGAAATTGAGGGTAAATGTGGAATTTTTGTTTTTTCCATTTTTAATTGATGAATAATAATTGAATTTATAGGGTGCAATTCAATGCTTTGATATATGTATACACTGTGGAATGATTAAATCAATCTGATTGACATATCCATCACCTCACCTACTCATCATTTTTTGTGGTGAGGACCTTTAAAATCTATTCTTTTAGCAACTTTGAAATATACAGTACATTATTATTAGCCATGCCAAATGAAATAAGCCAGGCACAGAAAGAGAAATTTAAAATGTATCTTTTTTATAAATTTCTAAAAAATGTAAAATTTTTAAAAATGTCTTTAAGTTTTAAATTAAAGTAATTAACATAATCCACCCACTTCTTTTTAAAGTTCCAGAGGGGAGCAACCTTACCAGGACGCCATGCTCTAGGATCCTTCCCACATGTCATTTCAAGTCATGGCTGGCTGATTACTACTCAAAGTAGTATTAAATGCTTCATACCTGACCATTGCCATCAGGGGCACAAAAACTATCATGTGGTCACTCTCAGGTATATATCATCCCTCTGAAGACCCTATTTTCCCAAATTGGCCCCATTTTAGTAGTGTCAAAAGACACAATGGCACATTCCTCAGCATATATGAATCAAATATTTGTCTCTTTAGTAATAGGTTGAACCAAAAGAAACTGTCAATATTTAATATATAAAAAGACAATTTCATAGGGATCAACCTAATATGTAAGGGAACAATGATATTTCCATACAAATGCCATCTTGTCGGTGAGGCCTTCCTTGATGACCCTATTTATTTATTTATTTATTTATTTATTTTTTTTTTTTTTTTGAGATGGAGTCTAGCTGTGTCGCCCAGGCTGGAGTGCAGTGGTCGAATCTCCGCTCACTGCAAGCTCCGCCTCCCGGGTTTACGCCATTCTCCTGCCTCAGCCTCCCGAGTAGCTGGGACTACAGGAGCCCGCCACCTCGCCCGGCTAGTTTTTTGTATTTTTTTAGTAGAGAGGGGGTTTCACCGTGTTAGCCACGATGGTCTTGATCTCCTGACCTCGTGATCCGCCCGTCTCGGCCTCCCAAAGTGCTGGGATTACAGGCTTGAGCCACCGCGCCCGGCCGATGACCCTATTTAAAATTACACACACGCCCTCCCTCCATTCAAGCGCTTTGGGTCCCTCATCTTTGCTCTATTACTTCCTGATGCCTCTCCCACATCTCTGCTTTATTCATCACTTGCTAACTTATCACCATTCATTTATTTACTTTACTTATTGTCTCTCAATCCTGCCACACCCTTCCCACTTGGTTTCGAACTCAATGAGAAATTTTCATCTTTTTTATTCAGGGATATATTCCCAGCATCTGGAACAAGGCCTGGCCCATGGTAGATGTTCAATAAATATTTGTTGAATGACTAACAAAATAATGTCTACAGCAGCAATAACGGGTTAACTAGGTTATCCCATTAATTAAAAGAGTCACAAGGAGTATTTTTTCTCTTGTTATTAAGATTTAATATGAAACACAACACAAAAGCATGACTAACTTACCTTTTGTTCTTGTATCTGGGCTTTTACCACTTTGAACTCGGCCGATGGGGGCTTCTGATTGGCCACAAGCTCCTCAGTATCCACCATCCAGCTAAGCAGGGACTCCAGGGCATCCTGGAATCTCCCACAGTGCAGCAAGGCCTCCTGCAGCTGGGCTGCTCGCTGAGCCACCTGCAAAGTGCCAATTGTTTCCACTTATTTATTTGTTTCACAAAATAATGCAATCTGAGCACAGATCACTACTTTACAGGCTTATTTTCCCACGTGTTCGCAAATTTTCTTTTCCTTTTCAGTTAAAATTTACCCAAAGTATCGATAGCGGGCAGAATACGAGTGAAAAGGAGACAAACTTTAAGCAAGCAGGCGTGAAAATAAGGTTACCATCACAAACAGTCAACGGAAAGCACTCACTCTTGGAGATTTTTGAATTGTCTAATACGTTTATGATTAGCAATGAATGATTCAAATATTTTAGAGTTATCGTAAGAAACAACACATTAGTCATTTTTATCAATATCGCATTTTATTTCCTTCTGATTAATATCAGACATAACGATTTTTAAAAGACTAAGAATAAATGGAACTATTACAGCAGAGAGAATCAGAATTGTATTTTGCTAGGCAAGAATAACAAAAGTATCCAATTAAGTTCTGCTAGCTCCAAGCTCTGGAGTCTTTTTTCAACCAACTAGGCCCTTTGTCTTCTAGTAAATGGAGTCTCTGTGTCCTCCATAGAGATATCTTATTGCTTGTCTCACAGATATTTTCCTTTTGGACTGAATAAAGTAGCTGGCAAGATATTGTAAGTGCTATGGATTATATTTACACCTGACACAGCATTCCAACTGTGTTTAAGGTGCACTACAATATGTATCAGACTTTAAAGAGTGAATAATATAGTTTCAAGACCTGGCACCTGCTTAAGATTTCAATGGAAAGAAAACAACAAGAATAACCACCACTGCCACAACCAGATATGCACTGCCATCCCATAATAATTTTCTGATAATTTATGTCACATAAGAGCTGCCTGCCGTCGTATGGTCAGTGTTATCTCCCTAAGATATCAGAGCATTATTTCTAGTGTTTTCTCTCATGGGAATTTAGAAAAAGGTTGGATCTACATCTTACAAGTAATTGGGGGTTGATGGTCTATAGTAAGGGTGGCAGGACTTAGTCCAGGAATGACATAAAGATATAGCTTTGTTTGCACAGTGTGAAATTAGTTGCTGATATTTGAAAATAGGAAGGTGTCACATAGAAAGTGAGATTTCCAGGTTATTTTGAAAGTAAATAGAATATCTGGCAAGAGTGGGCCTACGTCCCTACATGTCAATGAGCTTCTGGAACTAAGTAGTGACCTGTACCCTTACAGATGCATGTGCCCATCATACCTGTACTGTTCTGTGACCATGTCTTGATTAAAGGTGAGATAACAGCAGGGAGAGGCTCTGTCTTACCCAGTTTGCTTCCTTTCATTTAGATTCCCTACCTAGCTCCAGTAGGCATCTGAGTTTGAGCCACCCAGTTTACAGTAATATAAGACAATAGACATATTTAGAAAAGTTTGGTTACCATAAATATGATTCATGGTCACAACAAATGCTCATGAATAATAATCAGCAAAAATAGCAATGAAGGGGGTAAGAAAATTACCTTTTTATTGAGAGTCTTCCACCGTGCATTGACATCATCCAGGTCATGCTCCAAGCCCTGAGTGCTAGTGCTTTTGGCAGCACTCTGAATAAGGCCTTGACCTAACCAGTTTACATCTTGCTGTTTACCTTGCAAGGGTTCAATCTCTTCTTTCTGGAATACCTGCGGTTAAAGGAGTCATAATTATATGAGTTACATTACTTATCAACCACCAAATATATAATAAGCATTTCTTTAGGCATCAGGTTGTGGAAACTATCAATTATTACAGAGGTAAAGGTAATTTTTATTGTCTAGCCATAGGTCATAGCTACCTTCTGAAGAACAGAAAGAAACTAAATATAAATTAATAGCACATCAAAAGCATTTGAGAACACTAAAGAATGATGTTCTGAGTACACTTAATCAAGTTACTTATAAAACCAAGAAGACAGTACATGTCTCCTCTCTTTATTACTTATCATAGGATGAGAATGTTTCTATTTTCCCAGTTTAACTGTAGAAAAAGATTTACAGAAAATGCTAAAGAGCAAAAACATAAAATAAGTAAAAAATGAGCCTTCATGGGCAAGGCAATCCTAATAGGCTCTCCTAAGAATGGCTGCTGCTAGCTGGCAACTGAAGCTTGAGACACATATTGGAAATGGAAAATCAGGGACAGGATGAGGTGAGCCAAGTGGCCAAAACATGGCTTGGCAGGAGGGCCAAAATATAGAGATAGGAAAATGAAAAATACATAGGCATGTGCTGCAATAGTATGGATCCCTACACAAATAGCCTCCTCAATGTCTATGAAGTTGCCAATGGACTCTTAAGAAATGCAATGGCCGGGCGCGGTGGCTCAAGCCTGTAATCCCAGCACTTTGGGAGGCCGAGACGGGCGGATCACGAGGTCAGCAGATCGAGACCATCCTGGCTAACCCAGTGAAACCCCGTCTCTACTAAAAAATACAAAAAAAAAAAAAACTAGCCGGGCGAGGTGGCGGGCGCCTGTAGTCCCAGCTACTCGGGAGGCTGAGGCAGGAGAATGGCATAAACCTGGGAGGCGGAGCTTGCAGTGAGCTGAGATCCGGCCACTGCACTCCAGCCTGGGTGACAGAGTGAGACTCCATCTCAAAAAAAAAAAAAAAAAAAAAAAAGAAATGCAATGACCTCACCCCATGGATCTGATCACACACCTCACTAGCACAGCAACTCTGGATACTCTGTGGTCACTGTCACCCATACCTGCACTGACAGTCGTTTCCTAGCAATCTCTCTCTTATTGTCTATCCCATCCAACTTGTGGTTCCCCAGTTGCCTGTGACTGGCAAAGGATTTAATGTGCTAGATTAAAATACAAGTGCCATGAAAGCAGAAATTTCTGTTTTCCTTACAGTAGTTCTATGACCTGGGCCTACCAAGGTACCTACCATGTAATATGTACCCAATATTTATTTGCCAAATTAATATCAGTATAGAAATTTATATTTCTATCTTAGGTGGATGACATCAACCCCTTAACAGATAATACTGGGAGTAGATACATCAATATTATTATTATTTTTTTGAGACAGGGCCTCACTCTGTCACCCATGCTGGAAGGCAGTGGCACAATCACAGCTCACTACAACCTCTATCTCCCAGGCTCAAGCCATCCTCCTACCTTAGCCTCCCCAGTAGCTAGGACCATAGGTGCATGTCACCATGCCCAGCTAATTAAAATAATTTTTTTTTTGGTAGAGACAGGGTCCCATTATGTGGTCCAGGCTGGTTTCAAACTCCTGGGCTCAAGCAACCTCCTTACCTCAGCCTTGCAAAGTGCTGAGATTACAGGTATGAGTCAACTCTTTCATAGATAATATGTTTTTAATATAGGGCTTGGAGGATGCCATGAGGAAAATAAATTATTGGAACTAAGGAAGGAAAGTTTCACATAGATATTAAGGTAAAACACAGTTTGAGATTCTGAATCATTATCCTGAAGGGCACTATATAAGTATACCAATGATTGGACAGTTAATCATAATACATGGAAACAGAATAAAGGCACATATTAAAATAGCACTTAAGAAAAAAAATTACAGACACAGTATGAAAAATAACTTTGAAAGATGTAGAGACTGCAGGAGACAAATCCTCCAGACTCTGGTCTAAGGCCTAGCATACAGAATACTCCTGTGTTACTGTATATATGAGTAAATTAGAGAACAGCAAACAAATTAATGATCATTTTCTCTAAAATCTCCTCATAGCTAAAAACTCAAACTGCCTTTTCCACAGAATATACATATAGACAATTTCCATACTGGCAGTTTGCATATAACAATAATAAATATTTAAAAATCAATTACACGTAATCAAATAAATTATAAGATTCACCCAAATCATTGAGGAAAAACTTAGGAAGTCTCCATAATTTTGGAAAAAGGTAAAATTTATCAAATATGTAAACAGAAACTTGGCAACAAAGTGTTAAAGACAGAATTTGGCATTATAATTCAATTTCATTTCCATACCACTTTCTAAGTTATAACTTCTAGGACTAATAGCTTTGGATATGTTTTACTACTTAGTGGGGATGGGGGGTGGGGGTGTACAAAAACTGCTACCTTTTAAATTCCAGGAACTTGTAAATAAAGATTCAAGGAAACGTTTTATTTTCCCTCTTATACAGTTTTCAGGACAAAAGGGTAATAATAATGTTCTATTAAATTGCCTTAACCTCTGATCTTGGTTTTAAATTAATTTCAGGGGCATATATCAGAGCAGATGTAGGTAAATCTGATAATTTTCTAAAGTGCCACCAAAAATATACAAACAATTTAAAAAGATAACTACTAAAGAGTATATACTCCCCTAAGATTTAAATTGTTTTCCACAAATAAACTGAAATATCCTTTACAGAAAAAAGTTAATTTGCTAAGCTTTTAAATTAGCATGCCATTTACTGCATGCCTAAGAAAAGGGCATAACTAACAAGAACAATTATTTCACAGACTGAGAAGAGGAACTGTTTTGATATTGTCTAAGTTCTTCATCTCTCAATGTTAACAAAATACCTATGAAGAGAGACTTTCCCCCTAATCTAACCCATAGCACACAAGCATGAAGAGAAGTTTAAAATAAAATAACCTCTGAGGCAAAGTTTACCAGAAGAGTTTAGTAAAAGTACCAAAATAGCTGAACTTCAATCTGAGTGGGAAGAAAAAAATTACAGGCTTGACAAACAACCTCTACTTATTACAAGCCTGCACCCTTTACTTTCTTACCTCATTCACCACTCACAAAAAGTTGGGAGCTATAATGCCTGCAAAGTACAGCATACTAACTCTACTCTCACATGCAGAGCTCCTGAGAGAAATTTTTCAACGTATTAAAAAAGCTCCTTAATGTGGATAGAGTACTTCGCAGACCATAACAATATGTTACTGTTTGTACCTTCATGACTAAGCTGGTTCAAACTTAATAAATCCAATATAATAGTCCTTAAATGGCAGTGTCTTTACCACACTTTGTATAAAAGCCCAACATTAACATATTTACAGTGGAGGCCTTCTAAATGAAGGGGAATGGTCACCTTCTGCACAATCAATAACAGGACCCTGAACAGCTGGGAATAACAATTCTTCTCCAAAACAGTCCCTATTAATTTGTTATAATGATCAATTTATCAATATGTGGCATCTTGTAGGGTGCTAGTCAAACCCCCAAAACAAGTGTGGATTTGATTATTATTAGAAAGACTAGTGACCACTCTGAAACAGAACCACAGACTTTTAGCAGAACCACAAACTTTGGACACTGCAGAGTTTCATATTTCCATGAATTACCTGAACCAACTGAAAGCCATTGCAGACAGTGTCCAGTATTCCTGCCTGGGCCCCTGTTTTTCTGGGTGCTGCTTTCTTTCTTGCTGGTATGAATTTCAGGGAGTACTTCTTATATAGCATTTCGCTCTCCTGGGCAGAAAGAGGAGCCTCCACTTCCTCTTTAGATGCAATATTACATTCTCCTGAATCATATTGTGTCAAAAGTGTCACATTTTCTACTACGTTGGTGCTACCACAATCTACATCACTCTCCCCTAGATCTGTGTGACAGAGATCTAAATCTTGAGGGTAATCCTTCAAGAGTTCCCTACTTTGTGCTGTGATCTGGGATTCTCCTGGTCTGTATGTTTTGTCCTCTTCTCCAAGGTTAAAAATATGTTCATTTTCTCTATTTCTTGGCATAATTAATGGGTCACACTTCACAGGGCTCTCTTGCAAATTATTCCGCAGGCAACAATTTTCATCGTGGATTTCCCTTTGACCATTTACACATTTTGCTTCCTCTAGTGGAGAAACATCATGTAAAATCATTTTGAAATTTTCATCAGGGTGGGCACTTTGACATGAAAGCAGTGGGATTTTCTGTTCGCTAATGGAATTAACAGAAAAAAAAGGTCTGTATTGGTCTGTTACATGAATATCTTCAGCAGAAGACAAACTTCTAATTCGTGACTGGTCTCCAGTTAAAATGCCCTGTTTTTCTTCCCTCTCTGCTGGAGGGCTACATAAACCAGAGTCATCCTCCTCCGAAGTGAGAGAATTAGTACCCCATCTGCACTTGCTGGCCTTGGTAACAGCATCTGACATATCAGTAGGTTCAACAAAAGAGCTTTCACTTTTGTTTGCATAATCCAGAAAATTGGTCGGGACAAACATTCGCCATGACCGTCTATGCTCTTTCTTTTCTGCATGAGATTTGGCTTTAGGTAATCCTGTGGTTCGAATGATATCACTATTTAGTTTGAGTGCATCAAAGATCATCTTTTCGTCTAGTTTGTTAGCTTCCCGACCTCTCAGCTCAAATACACTGGAAGAAGTAAGGGCACCATTAGAGCATAAAGAACTAACATCCAGTGTTCTGTGACTGTAGGGTAGAGTTCGATCTGTAAAATGCCTGGAAGATAGACTACCTTTTGAACCAGAGTCTATCTGTTCATTTAGTCTAACAGTATCATAGATTGACCGCTGTGGGACATAACAGTCTTCGATATTTAGGTCCTCCTCTTCTTCACCCTTCCCTACACATGGGGGATTCTGACGTAAACAGTCTGGTCTGCTGAGTGGCTTCCCCATTTTGCAGATAGTTAAAACAAATATTGCAGCTCTTGACACAGATAATAAGAAATAAGATAAAGCATCTTTCAAGAAAGTATACTTCTGAACAGAGCTATGAAGTGTCTTCAGCATAAAGACACATGCTCACATAATATATGTCATAATATATGAGGTGTTTAAGGTCATCAGCAGTGCATCAGCAAAAATGCAATTATCCTTTTACCTGGTTGATTTTAGGATGATTCTAAACAATAAAGTGCATCAGTAACAGAGAACAAAAAATCTCCTTTGTCCACCTTTCCCAGCTCCCAAAGTTCCCGTTCACACACTCCAAAATACAGAAAATAAACAAACACACACTTAACAGTGGCTCAAACACTCAGAACATTCCATTGTCAGTCCATTTCCCTTTTTAGTCTGATATTTCCAGATTAAAATTTCCAAATGAGCAAGCATTTTAACAGGCTGAATGTTAATTTCGGCAGAGCTCTGGTTAACTGTAATCCACTTAAAGATGGCTTGCAGAACTCCACCATTCTAGTAAATAAACCATGCTCCAGAAATTTAAAAGACAAACACAGGGACCTGGTATTGTTCACATCAAGGCAAAGAGCAAATCTTCAGAGAAAACTAAGTCTAACGTAATGAGAAAGTTACATTTTTCTTTTACTTTTTTTTTTGGAGGGGGGAGTAGCTATAAATAAACTTGATTGAAAAGGCAGGTTTTCTTCCTGTTTTAAGCTTCTTCAATGCTATTCAGAACTACTCAAAGGAAGAAAAAAAACACCAGACATTTAGACACCCAGGGCAGTACAATCCAGCAACCGTTTAAAGTAAACAGAAAGTATGGTGTACTATTAAGCTTAAAAAAAAAAAAAAAAAAGCCATTTCCAAAGATTCTTATCTGGTCCTCCTTAGGAAGGCTTATTCCACCTGAGGCAATTGCAGCAACGAAGAGCTCCGCGGCTTCCTCTAAGGCACAGGCAGCGTAATTCACATTCAGCAGAAAACCCAGGGACTACACTAGCCTTTGAAACTGAACCAAGTTCTGTGGCCACAGTGTGGCCTTCATTTCAGCTGGGGCTAGAGAGAGACGGCGGCGGTGGAGGCAGCAGAAAGAGAACTCCGCAAGGGAGCTCCGGCGCTGTCCGCGGCTCTTCAGGGCAGCACGGTGCCGGGCAGGCATCCTCTCCAGCCAGGGCTCTTGCAGCAACGCCCTCTCTCTTCAGGCACCATCTGCTGCGTCCCTGGGCCTGCCAGGCGTTCCGGAGCCGCAGCTCTCTACCACTTCGGTGCTACGCCCTCCCGTGACTTAACTTCGCAGTCATCTTTCCTCTGACTCTTCGCTTCTTCCCGGGAGTCGGCGAGCGGTTTCAGTGGGAGGTACCTCGAAGCCGAGAGGTTGCAATGCAACAGCTTGTGGTGACATCAGCGCAAAGCAGGCCGAGTCCGGCGACTGGGGAGAGGGGCAGCTCGGGTTCAAAGACCGCGGAAACCCGGCCAACTACTTCAAAATGGGAAGGGATCCGTAGTACTTGCGGAGGCAGAACCTGGCACTGGGAGATCCGCGAAGAAATTATTTTGTGAAAGTCCGCAGACCGCACTCATTTGAATACTAAATGGGAAAAGGGGGGCTACATAGGTCCTTATCCTTCAGTTGAAACCACACTTTTACACTGAAGAATCTGATGCTTCAGCAGCATCTGCGATGCAAAGTGCAGATCACTTTGAAGTTGAGAGTGTTTTGCCGTTCCTTTTTGAAGCCCAAGTTCAAATCTAACTGTTCTCCAGAGTAAAGTATTCCTACCAGTGAGGGGCTCTCAGCACTGCTGACATAAATATTAGTAGTTACTAATTACCATACAGTACTCTTGAGGTTAACACAAGGCCCAAGAGTGGTACTCACTGACTCCAGATATTTATTTTAATAAACAAAATCACCTCCACAGATTTTTATCTACTGAACACCCTTTTAAAAATACTGTTTGAAAATAAATGCAGCAAGCCAACTCTTAGTCTTTGTAGGAAAATTAATAGTTTTATTTAAATAAAATCTAAACATTCTCTATTTTACAAAATAAGAAACATCGTCAGAGTATCAGAGTTACAAATGAAGTGGTCTTTCTTCAGTATCACAAAATAATCATTTGAACATGAACAAAACTGTGCTCACTCCAAATGAAGAAGGCAGTTCTAGTAAGACTTTATACTTTCTTTGTTAATTTTACAGAAAAGATGTGGAGGAAACTTTTGTGCCTTTAATGAGAAAACATTATCTCAATATTCATTCTATAAACCTGAGTTGAATCTTTTAAAAAAAAACAAAAAAACCTTTTCATAATGAAAACTCTATCGGTAACTCATCCATTCAACAACTATTAGATTATTAGATGCAACTCAGTATGTGGCCATCATTGACTATATATATGACTATCTATACAGAAAAAGAGAGAATTAAAAATATCCATCAACATCACAATATCAGTGGCAATTTTTCATGTTCAAGACGTGAAATATTTCAACAAGCACCTGATTCTGTGGTGTTGAAGCACACAGGCTGTAATAAGGCACTGATAAGAGAAAGAAAAATGGTCTTATAGTTACCAGGCTTGAACAGTGGATTGGGCACTAGGCTGGGAAATAGTAGAGACCAAGAGTCTTACTCCCAACTGCAGCTCTCTTGATATGTAAGCCTAGAAAACTACTTATTCATGGCAATATAAGTAATAAAGTTTCTTTGAAATCTGTATGAGTGCCTTTCTCTAAACACTCTAAGATCCTTACAGAACTTTTCATAATAAAGAATGGTTCTAATTCAGTCCACCTTAGACTCTAACTCTGAATCATCAGCACAATATTATTCTAGGCTTATGAAAAGCTAAGAGGAGCAACATATAACCTCACATTTGAGGTGGGTAGTACATTTTAAAACTGCACAGATAATTCATTCATAAATTAAATGATTCAAAAAAATAGTGCTCACTGTCTGCCAAAGAACATGGTAAGCACTGGAAAAATGATGTTGTGAAGACACAGCCACCACTGTCCTTACACCACTTACACTAGAGTGGGAATGTGAATGAGAAAATGGCCATGACACAGTTTGGAAGTAAACAGTGCTAAGGGAAAATATTCCCTAGTTAATTATGTTCAAGTATATACCATTTATTTAACATCTAAATTCCTTTTTTATTGAACTGATTTTTATATTGATTAAAATTTGTGACAATAATTTACATATATCTTTGTTACTTGAAATCACATTCCAAAGTCTTACCTGGATGACATGTAAGAGCTGATATATAGAGCAGAACCGGAGTGGTTTATTTTTCCCCCAAAATTTGGTTTAGACAGCTACTATAAATGTGATCGTCTCTAATGTTAATAAAATCAAGATATACTAAACCATGTTAAATATTAATCATGACATCTAGATCCCTCACATTTTCTTTTTTTCTGAGACAGGGTCTTGCTCTGTCGCCCAGGCTGAAATGCAGTGGCGTGATCACAGTTCACTGCAGCCTTGACCTCTTGGGCTCATGTGATCCTCCTGTCTCAGCCTCCCAGGTACAGGTGTGCACCACTACACCTGGCTAATTTAAAAAACTTTTTGTGGAGATGGCGTCTCACTCTGTTGCCCAGGATGGTCCTGAACAGCTGGACTCAAGCAGTCCTCCTGCCTTGGTCTCCCAAAGTGCTGGGATTACAGGCATGAGTCACTGTGCCCAGCCCCCTCACATTTTCATAATGAGAGAAATACATAATAAGGTAAGTAAAGCTTTCCTGAAAAATAGCATACACTATTATTTCATAATACAGAAATCATAATGCTGTTTTCAAAATGTAGCTTTACTTACTTTAGGTAGCCTACTAGATATAATCCAGCTAAACTATCTACTAAACCAGATGATTTCAGAAAAGTACACACTACTAACTGAATTATAAGCAAAACAGTAACATTTTCTCATTTTATATTCCTAAAGTTTAATTAAATCTTTTAAAAGGAAAGTCCCTGAAAAATCTTCCCACTAAGTGCAACAATGTACATCATAGAAAAGTTTTATCATTCACATTTATTATTATTATTTACTCATAGAAAAGAGCAATTTTATCAGCTGAAACATGGAGGTTTTAGGCTTGAAGGATTGGAGTTATTAAGTTCAATGCACAGTAAGTGACAAATATCTACGTAAGTAAATGCACTATTATCCATGAAATAACTCTTGGCCTGATAGCTCTTGAAATCAGGATTAGAAGTCAAACAAGGGATATGCGTTTTGTGCTGCAAGTACAAAAACAGGCATTAAGAGCAACAATTGTTCTTTCTAAAACAATACGCCATTAGCTAATGAAAACTGAAAGCATACTATATTTTGAGTTTTCAAACTATTAAATTTCTTCACATAAAGGGCTAAAGGTTTCCAAAGATATACATCATATGAATGGGCAATAACTACTTATTTCCTGGGAATATAGTTTATATTTAGAGGAAAGTAGAATGTTCTGACCCTAAAGTAAACCAATTTAAAAACAAGAGTTCACGGACTGATCTTGACAGGAGTTTATCTTGATGTGAACCTTAGTTAATATCTTTAATGAGCACTTGCTCTTCTTCCTTAAGTCACAACAATACTAAGACTATGCCTTTCCCATATCTTCAATGAGGTTTTCTGGTAACAGTGAAAAAAAATTCTATGTAACAGAAGATGATTCTATATATAAATCTTATTAATTGAAATATATACATATTTCACATATTTTATATATATACATGTAATGTCAAAAAGTTCATTTAAAGAAAAGCTATCCAGCAAGCAGAAGCAACTAACATGTTAATGGCCCTATTCAATTTTCTTCAGAGAAACAAAAACCAAACAAAATCTGGAAATACTTTTCATATTAAAATATTGACAAAAGAAATTAAGCTTGAAATGAAGATAACTGGAGATATGTGAGAACAGGATCTGTGAGCACAGACATTTTCTTGTTGTATCCAGTTCTTGAGCAGCTCCAGTTATTAATGAATGATTAGAGACCTAGATAAACATTTACCAGTCAAATGTTCTTTTCAAGAAACCAGTGTATAATTTCATAACAAGGCAAATTCTTCTCTGTCTCTCTCTCTCCCCCACATACCTTTAGGCAACTTTCCATATTAATAAAATACATTACGAAGGTCTCCTTTTATCAAAGAAGGGCCTATAATAATGATAGTAGATACCACAGTTTGGCTCTTTTGTTGGATCACTCTAAAATGGTGATACAGGTTTATCAAGGTAAAAGCAAAACAAAATAACAAATACCAAAAAATCCGACATTATAAAATCTCTGGCTGGAACTGCCTTCAGAACAACCAACTTTAATTCCTCAATCTTAAATGAAAGAATAAAAATTAAGAGGAGCTCTGTGACATAAAGGGTCGTAGCATTAGTTAGCGGCAAAACTGAAAAGAGAACCCATGTTGCAAAGTTCCCTTTTGACAGCCCTTTCTGAGAAGTATGGTATATTCCTTGTATTATGTGAAAAAGAAGGCATCCACCTGTTATGCCTAGTTTGTGTGGATAAGAATATGAGGTGTTAATAATACCACACAGCAGATCAGCTCCACCTCTTCATAGCTAGGTGTGGTCTCTGCCTCAGTAAGACTTCTCTCTTGACCAGTATATGCAGTATTCTTTCTTCCTAAAATTGTTAAATGCCACTTTGCTGGTTTTAACAATAAACACGTTAGGTTTATTAAATAATGTGACCTTCCTATAAAAGTCATGCATCAAGTTACAGTGTCTATAGTAGAAATATTTTCACCATTAAAAATACCAGAGGAAGGTAACAGGCAACCCCTTTGCTAATATAGCTTCATTAACAAAAATCCAATCTATTAAGGAATTTTCCCTAACAAAAACCTCTTCTGCAAAAGCTTTATCTAATTTCCCCACTCTTAATAAAAATGGAGAATAATTTGTCAGTGACCTCTATATAACAATATGAACACTTTAAAAGTACTATTAAAGCATTTTTTGGACAGTTTGATTTTCAATAAGGTGACATCAGAGGTTGTTTTTGGATCACTTGATAAACACCATAATAAGAATTTGTGCTTAAACTGCCTGTCTTCCTTAGCCCCATGCTACTTGGCATTTTAGTTTACCGAATATTAAAATAATGATATCTGGGTTAAACAATGCCTTCACCTGGACCAAACAAAATTCATTACAGTATAATTAGGCATATGTTCTGTTCTTTGTCTCTGGTTTCAACTTCACTTAAAAATCCTCTGCTCCATGTAATTCTATGTCCATTTGAAAATAAAAAGACGTATTCAGAGAGACTTGTACTGGAGATGTAGTCATTTGTGGCGACAAAATGAATTACAATTGGGACAGCAACACAGTGGCCAGAAATAAACTGTAAGCAGGTTCTGAGGTAAGGCATTTTTCACAATGGTCTAGATCAGGGGTATCCAATCTTTTGGCTTCTCTGGGCCACACTGGAAGAAGAAGAGTTGTTTTAGGCCACCCATAAAATACACTAACAGTAATGACAGCTGATGACCTTAAAAAATGGCAAAAAAAAATCTCATAATGTTATTTAGGAAAGTCTATGAATTTGTGTTGGGCCACATTCAAAACCATCCTGGGCCACAGGTGGGCCGTGGGCCATGGGTTGGACAAGCTTGGCCTAGATAGAGGTGGGGAGGGTACAGATTTAGCTAGGACTCATTAAAGCATCAAGTTTCTTTGATTTTCATTGAAATTAAATCATTCAATATGGTGATAATGGTTACTTCATAATGATCAGAAGACCTGATTGGCTGTTCATCACATAATAGGAATTACTGGGATGCATTCCTTGTATACAGTCAGTTACATATGTCTTTGATAAATAATAATGTGGAAATATTAATGTTACTTAATAATGTGGTTTAGATTTGAAGATAATCTTGAGCTAGGAGTCTTCAGATAGGAGGTAGGGATAGAGGGAACACCAAAGAGGTTTCTTTCTTCTTGCCTGGAGACAAACAGAATCGCTCTGCTATTCATTCCAGCAATTTATAACAGTGTGCATAGAATTTAACTGTCATAGAGAAGTGTAAGTGGAAAATGGTACTCTAACTTACCAACAGTGTAGAAAACACCTCACCCTTCAGACATGTTAGTCCAATGACTAGTACTTAGAAGTAGAAAAACTTATGAACAACAGAACTTATATATAATCAAAATAGTTTTAAAATGTCAAGCTAACTAACATAAAAGATAACACCAATCTATTTTCAGAATCTCAGAATAGTTTTCACTGAGTGAGTTAGGACATTTGGTTTAGAATAGCATTTGCTTTAAGTATTATGTTTGGGTTGATATCTTAAACATGAATGAATGAATTTTGTCCCTGTCTTTATAAGAAAACCTCAAGTAACTATTAACAGCTATTTCTTAAACTATAGAAAGAAAAACAGAATCGGGGAAGTCTATCAAACCTGCTTTAAATCCTCTATTATGGGCCCAGTGAATATGAGGCACCCCCTGCTGAGTGACTGGGTAATAGCTTTTATTCTCTGTTCTGCTCAGAAGGCAGTTTATTTTGCACTAAGAAAAACTATTATAGGATTTTATCTGTGACGTTAGGTTAAACTAAAGCTACCAGATAGATTAATGTCAAACTAGATTGTATTTCAAAGTCAATAAGGAGGACAGACTCAGTCCTTCACTTCTTTTCTGTTTTACTTTTAGGAATTATAACTAGCTTTTCACTCAATACAAATCATTCCATTTAAAAAATTTTAAAAACTTTCTAAAAATTATGTTAAAACTAATGTTTAACAAAAGTCTAAGGCCCAACAGAAACTAAATTAAGTACTGAACTGTAAACAAGTCAATTTACTACTTTAACCAAGAAAGAATCACTAAAACAATGAAATGTTTGGCTCCATCTCAGTAGCAGCAGTAGTGGTGATCACTGGAACCACTACCATCAACATCATCATTATCATCATCACCCTTATCATACCACAGCACCTACATAACATCAGTTTCTAAGACTGTTTTACATGTTTATCTCACATTTCTCATAGCAGCTAGTTTTATAGAACATGTTCCTTAAGTGGGTGTTCTTGGTATTTTGGATTAAAATGAACAATGGCTGGCTATTCAGGCTGTCTAAATTAGGCTACAGCAAAGATGATAAGAAAATTCCCCAGAGAAAATACTAGATGTGAAACATGGGTGACAAATAAAGTTTACACAAAGCATTGCATCATTTTCATCAAAAGAATCAGGTTCTGACACCATCTGTGTGACCTTGGACAAGTCACTTAACCTCCTTGGGCCTCGGCTTCTTTATAATAAGATGGAGAATAGTAACAGCATCTACCTCTCATGACTGTTAACAGGATTAAAGACAAATTAAAGTAGGGCTTGACACATAGTAAGCCCATAATAAATTGATTTATTGATTATTATAATTACTATTTTTAAAGAATACACACACACACACACAGATAAACAGAATTAGTGGTTGTGTGAGCTACCATAATCATATTCTTGTTCTTTTTAACCTATGGCACTGGAATATACTAAATGCAGAGTACTGGTCTACTTGAAAACTTTTTTTTTTAAGTCACTGGGTTTCAAGATACTGAAAGTATGCCATGATGTTCTTTATTGCTGAATTTCAATAAAATCAATCAACCCTTTCCAAATAATCTGAAAGCAAACAAACACAGCATGCTACATGGTTTATTTTAGGAGAAATTATCACTCTATATTTCTTCACAATCAAATAAGACAATCACTGTAGCTATTAATGGTAATGTTTGGGGTTTTCAGTTTGCAAAACACTTTCAGTGCAATGGTGAGAAAGCTCCTCCTATCTCTTGCTTTTTCTTACTTTCAATTCTCCACATGAAGAGCCACAGTTTTCACTGTACTTGGGAAGACCAAAGGGGAGGCACCCACAAGTAGCAGCACCAGTACTATTACTTTTGTTCACTGTCTTACAAGTAGTTAGAAGCAGCAAAGAGAAATGAAGGTCTTTTTTTCCTAAACAAATGCACAGGAAACCGAATGAAATGTTTCACAATTTAACCACTTAATGTGGTTAAATTTCATTAGTATAAACACTGCTTGATTACTGTCATTTAATCTTTAAGGTGCTGACAGGGTTCTATAGAGAATTCCAAACTTACTGACAAAGGAAGAGTTGCTCCCAAGATCTCTCCCAGTCTTTGATGAAGCAATTGCCACAGAACTATGCTTTTCTAATAGAGGATTCTCTCATATGAAATCTTCATTTTGCAAATCAGAAATATAAAATTTTGACAGAGCAATGAAGGAGGTCAAGTCAACAATAAGAATGTTTCTTTCACCTTCAAGAATCAAGAACTAAATACAGAATCACAGATTTGTGAGCCCTGAAGGAACTGGGCTTCAAAGGCGTTTAATAAACTGCAAATAATCATAATAGTAACAACAATACAAAGAAAAAGAAGGTATTTTTCAAGACTCAGTCATCTAAATAATGTTATCGAAGACAAGCAAATGAAAGAGTATGTCAAATATAACTGCATAGAATTTGGAAGTCCATTTGATTCATACCCATTTCTCAAAGAAAATAATTTATGGTTTTATAAACTGTTATTTGGTCTTAGTTTATTCTTTATGCACTAATGGTGCAATATATCTTTGCCAGTAAAACACATCTCATAAATATAACAGGAGCTGTGAAACCTTAAAGGTTTATATCAGCCCCATATAGAAAATCGCTTGCTATTTAGGACCCTTTGTTTCCAGGGATGAACCTATCTTTGTCCCCTATACAGATGTGACTTCTGTTCTCACTATCATAAATAAGGCCAAATCCAATGTCATGGAAACTGGCCCCCCATTTTTATCAAATGTTTCATTCATTAAGTGTCACCGATCACTGTTGAGTGGCAGTTATTTCTTGGCACTGAGGAGCTTATATTATGCAATAAAAAAAAAATTCACCTCTAATCCTCTGGGGCATGAGCCTAAGATCTTTGTGTAATGAAACAGATTGCAACATGGAACTCCATATTGCCTTTAAAAATATGAGCTTTTAGAAGAAAAATGTCTGTGGAAGAAATTAAATTAAGAAGGATGAGAAGACAGTTATAAAAAGAAAGGGCAGAAAAGACGGTAATTTACCACTGAAGAAAATGCTGGGAGATAAACATCTGCAATAGAGTTCAAACCACAGCCCCAGTCACCACGGATGGCAATTGTGAATGACTTCAGAAATGGACCCTATGATGTCAGTTCCTGGCTTGCTTGGAACTTTGCCAAGCACCCTTTGATCTGATTTTATCTCAGGCCTTATTCCACAAAGGCCCAAATCACCAGTAGCCTTGTAACTGCCCTACCTGTCTGGGTGTTACTTCCATATATGCTCATTCCGGCTCAAATATTGTATGACAATCATTATTAGAAGGTTCTACGAAATAGGCAATCTCCTTTCTGTACAAATTAGAAACTTCATTGACAATAAAAACACTTCGTAAAAATGGACAGTTCCCTACCTTGAACACCTCAAGCTGCTGATTAATTGTCTCCGTTTCCATGCCAACAGGACCTTGTGACTCTTCATGTTCTTCGGCTTTCTGGAGCAGAATAGAGAATTCTTTCAATTTGCTGTAAAATTCTTCAAGACGCTTAATTGTCCCTTCAACCTGCTCTTCTCTGGCTTGGGCTCGGTCCAGTAACTTGTTGCATTGTTTGCTTAAGGCCTCCAAGTCCCTTTTGATTCCAACAAGGTCAGGAGAGGTTTCTTCTGTGGCTAACATCATCTTGCAGGTTTTATTGGCATTGTCGTTGCTTGCTATGAGGGCTTCTAGTTTCTTTAGAAAGGCTTTTATAGTTTCCTTTTGCTTTTGCAATGTTTCTGCATCTCTCCCCACTGGAGCCATGCTATCCAGTTCATCATCAAACTCTGCAAACTGAGAAAACATTTCTCGAATGGTATTCTGGAAATGCCCAATGCCCTGAAGCTTGGTTTCTAAGAAAGAACACTTTTCATCAACCTGCTGACTTAGTGCACTATGCTCTTGAGCTATGGTTTCCGCCTGTAATAAAACATCAGAGGTTCCCTTTGAGTCTGAGGCCTCTACCACAAGGTCCTGTGCAAGTCTTTTAGCCAAATCTACCTGATGCTTCAAGGCCTGAAGTGATTTCTGCTGAGTCTGCAACATGGTCAGGTATTTGTTACTGTAAGCCTGGGGTCCCAGGGAATCATGGATATCTAGCTGCTCCTTTGCACAGTGAAGCTGCCTTTTAGATTCTTTGGAAACTTCTTGAAATTCTTTAAACTTCTGAGCCATGTTCTCTAGAGAGAATTTCTTACTGTGAAGTTGTTCAGTGACCATGTCCACCTTCTGGATCAGTGACTTATTCTCATCTGTAACAACTTCTTTATCTATCTCACAGACACTGAGCAAGCTATTGGCTGTGTTGTTCAGTAATTCTACCATACCAAAGTGTTGGTCCATTTCCTTCTGCAGAGACTTTAACTTGGCAATAGAATTCTCTCCTTCAGCAGGATCCAAGCAAAATTTTATTTCCTCCAGGTTGTTTTGGCATTTGTCTATCCATGGCCGGAGAGTCTCTACTTGCTCTTTATACTTAAGGGCTTTTTCCAATGAATCTTTTAACTTGTTTTCTCTTTCTTTCACCTGCTTATTAAATGTATCCCAACTGGTTTTAATTGTATTAAGCTGTAACTGTAAGGCTGCCTTCTCAGACCCTTGTGTTTTTAATAACAGATTTTCACCTTCTGCAATGGTTTTTTCATAAATATGAGACTGAGCAGTCAAAGTTTTACTAAAGTCTTTATGATCTTTAATTAACGACTCCAAGACATTGAGTTTGGCGGATATTGGATGAGACTTGTTTTGCTCTTCTTTCTTTGTATCTAGCCAAGCCTGAAAATCTCTAGACATTTGCTGAAATTGATGAGAGCTTGCACAGGCTGACTGAAGGTGCTGGACATGACTCTCTAGAAATAAAATTACAAGATATGTTTATTTTATATCAAAATGTTAATTTAATCTATGAAAAGCCAAAATAAAAATCTCTGAATATATAGAATTGTTGAAAAGCAAGGGCTTTTAGCATTGACTATAAGAACTACAAGTGAACTTAAGATATTGACAAAGGGGAAAAGAGGTAAGAGGTAGGCACAAGAAAATACACAATCAAGAAAAGATGCAGGAGACAGATGAGAGGGGAAAACAAAGAATAAGGAAATAAGTAAAAATGCGTCAAGGTGCAGGGAGTGGCCACGCCACACATCATCTGCTGTGCTGGTGTCTTCTCTATTCTAGTACGGAGAAGTGATGACGGCCAAGTTCTCAATTATGTTGATAAATAATCCATCTGTTATCAAATATGACTTTTTCTCATCTATGACTTTTTTTTTTTTTTTTGAGGCAGAGTCTCACTCTGTCGCCCAGGCTGGTGTGTAGTGGCGCGATCTCGGCTCACTGCAAGCTCCGCCTCCTGGGTTCACGCCATTCTCCTGCCTCAGCCTCCCGAGTAGCTGGGACTACAGGCGCCTGCCACCACGCCTGGCTAACTTTTTGTATTGTTAGTAGAGATGGGTTTTCACTGTGTTAGCCGGGATGGTCTCGATCTCCTGACCTTGTGATCCCCCGCCTCGGCCTCCCAAAGTGCTGGGATTACAGGCGTGAGCCACTGCGCCTGGCCATGTCTATGACTTTTACATATTATGGAGGCAACATAATGTAGCACATAAAAACTACATGAGTTTGTATCTTGGTTTAACCTCTTCAGAGTTGGAAGACCCCAGGCAAATGATTAAACCTCTAAGCCTAATTTCTACCACTGTGAATTGACAATATTAATGGTAGGTGCTGTACAGATTATAGTACATGTAAAGTTCTTAGTTTAATACCTATCACATAAAAGTGTTCATACCATTAAGAATAATAATGATAATAGCTGATATTTACTATTGTTAATATCATGTCAAACAAAGGAATAAGTCTGAAACAGTTGCTGTGATCAGTAAATCCAATCAATTAAAAAGCGTAACTTGAGTATATACTAGGTGCAAAAAACTAGAAACTTTTCAAACAGAACAAACTTAACAACAAAATGTGCCTTTCTTCATCAGGGCTTTCTGAATTCTGATAACTCACTGCTACCTCTGACAAATATCAACACATCTGCCACAGAATTATAGCCACAGTGAGAGAGGAAAATAGTGACAAATGCCTCTCTTTGACACATTTCTCTAGAAAAGTTTTCTATGACCGCATAGATAAAGTAACAGCAGATGAGAAGATGATGCCAAGCCTTTTACTAACTATTCATGTTTTTTTTCTGGCAAAATAAGACTGTCATACAGCAAAAAACATTTACATCTTTTAAAAACCAGTTTGGGGTACCTGAAATTTTAATAGGCCTTCAGGAAGTCAATTTTGCCAACAGATTATATGTGTAGAATGACCCTAATATTACATATGCCTAGGAATACAAAACTGCTCTCTGAGCTCCTATATTCATCCTCCTCTTCACTGATGTTAACAGTGGGGCAGAGTCTCTTTGGGGTCCTGGATTATTGGCAACATCTTGGAAATAAGCAATATATGACATCTATTTCTGACCAGGAAATACATGTATTAAAAGTAGACAAACCTGCTTTCTGTTCAATATCCTTAAATGATTTTAAGATGCCTTCTAGCTGCCTACTAAGTTCTGCTTTCAAGTACTCTTCTTTAACCAGTGCTGACAAATCCTCACAGAGTGCCTGGGCCACTTTTATCTGCTTCTTTTCCTGCTGTATTTCCTGCTTCATTTTTTGGGCTGTTTCCAACTGTTGGTTCATAGCGTCAGGGTGCGTGCTCACAGCCAGACTGCTGCTGAGTTTATTATCCAAGTCACTCAGTTTATCAGAAAGGCTTCTCAGCAGGCTTTGATACTGTGTGCTTTTAACAATGGCTTGGTCAATCCAGTCACATCTGTCACTCAATTGCCCTGTTAGGCTATCCCATTTTTGGGTCACAGCTGCCAGTTGCTCTTTCACAATCCCATGTAAAGAAGGGTCTTCTCCAGGTCTGCTCAGAATGCCCTGACCAGCTGCTGTGAGCTGTTCATATTGAGGTTTCCGAGTGGCGAATTCTTGCAGCAGAATCTAAGGTAACAAGGGTAAATAAACACAAGTTATCATATAATTGATTGTAGAAAACACAGATTTGGTGTCCACACAGACAGAAATGGTAATTATTTCTCTAGTTTCTGTTTTTTAGTTATTACTTTCCTACTTTTTACTTAAAGGGCAGTACAATTATCTTCAATCCAAAAAACTATGGTGCTTCACAGAGATATCCTGTCTAGACTAATCCTATCCCCTTAAAGGAAAAACCTGGACAAAATGAACAAAAATTCATGTGTGAATTTTCATATGAAAAGAGAAACACTGCTGTTAGACAAGTTCACACTGCACTCACACCAAATTTGTTTTTACCCATTCATGTTTTTGTCTTTGTAGGATTTTTGGAATACCCTATGGAATTTTATATTAAAGAAAACACACAGTGATAAAGGTGTTAGAATATATTAACTCATGATGCACTGATTTACAAAGGTTTTTGTAACATAAAATTAATTGATGTTTACAGTCTTCATTATAAAGGTTTTAGCCAACAAATCATGCTGCTCAGAATGTACAGACTCAACCTGACTCATAAAATGAATGATCCAAAAAATCTCATTCTTTTAGTATCATATTTTATCTATCTTTTATACTTTTATCTATATTTTATTTATCTGTCTATCTCTGGGAGACTACCAAGAGTAGAGGCAATTATTTCTCCCCAGATATTTACTTTTATCTTCTGTTTTTATTGTCTTTGGATTATGAACAGATATGAACTCAAACATCTGACTTTTACCAAAACTTATTTGAATTTTCAGCTTATAAAACAGCCTCCCTGCTCTAAAGCCAGTACTCATACATTAAAAAAACTAACTGAAACCACCACTGAGCTTCTGCTATTACACCTGACTATAAAAACATTAAACATTAAAAAATAAAACTCTTTTTTTGGATTTTTTTCCCTTGTGGATTTATCTGCTTTGTAACTAGACTCATCTAACTAAGACCCTGTGTTTCAGGGTTCCCTCTCTGCTTCCCTTATTCTTTGTCCTCTTCTTGTTCTCTCTGTCCCCCATCAGAACTCAACTGGATGAGTTTTACAAGTTTCATTATCTACTACCATAATCAAAATAAATAAAACCTCAAAGGAGTAATTTCTAAACAGTAAAAAGTATATACTAGCCTCTCATAAAGATATTACTTAATTGCATTAATACTTCAAAGAAGGCCCTTTTAACAGGATCCGTACCACCCACAATATGACTGAAATAATCAGGAGACTTGGCCCATTCATGGGCTTCAAGGAGGCCTCTAAGATGCCTCATAGCTTTAGTTCTCTGGGGGATTCCCACTAATATCAGGACAGTATCTTATGGGCATCTGAAACATTACACATATACTTCAAAGCAGTTAAATAAAACACCTACTGACCAAAGTTAATATATTTATAATGAAAACATTGGTCTCAGTAACTCAAATTGCTGTGCACGAGAGACAGGTTATTAGGTAATACTCACCTGCACCTGCTGCCTTTGCGTGTTTAGCATATTTGGGTCAATTGACAAGGGCCCAAGAACACTGACCATAAGTTCTTTTTCCACAAGCCACTGTTTCAACTGGGCCTCTACAGTCTGGAACTGGGTTAGATTATTGGAGGATTCTTCCAGTTTTTGTTGTCTATCAATTGTTAATTGATTGAGTTCTTGCCACTTAGAATCTAAAAGAAAAAAAATGAAACTGGTGTTTGATTTTTTTTTTTGCATTTAACATGACTATGTCTATGAGGACTGTATGATATGATTCAAAATGATATATAATGGCTATAATCCCATTTTTATGACTCTTGTTACATAGTTACTTAAAGGACTAACCTAAGATTTTATAGGTCTGATGGTTGTATGTTAACTGAAGTATAGGGAAAAAAATTGTGAATATGATTTTAGAAGATATTGTAGAATATGGAATATTCATTAAAGCAGACAGGATTCTAAGATCTCTTGTTCCTTCTATAAGTCCTATAGAGTGTGTTTATTAAACTATGACTTACTAAAACAATGAACAATAATCCTTTTAATATAAAATCTTCACTTATTCATTCTAGGCAAATTGCTCCCAAATTTGTATATCTATCCCATTATTCTTTCCCATTCAAATTACACACTAACAACCAGCTGCTGGAAAGTTCCAGTAGGAAGTCTCACCAATTAAACTCAACATTAAAAAATAAAACTCATTATATTCCTCTCAAAACTGGTGGACTTTTATGACTTTTAGATTTCTTTCAAAGGTTATCTCTTCTCCCATGTCATAAAGATGCAATAATTCAGAAAATGCTTTTATGAGCTTCCTAACTCTATTATATCATTGATCATAAAACCTTAAA
Organism: Papio anubis; assembly: GCF_008728515.1. Lineage (NCBI taxonomy): Eukaryota > Metazoa > Chordata > Mammalia > Primates > Cercopithecidae > Papio > Papio anubis. Next base: position 55,101,643 of record NC_044981.1, read on the forward strand.
GCCCTCCTTTACATTCTCAATGCCATAACTCCATTTTGGCCTTCATCATATTTTTTTTTTAATTATTTGTATTTTTTAAATTGATATATAATAGAAATGTATTTTTAGAGTGCATGTGATAATTTAACACAATCCATCCAGGTGATGAGCTAACAGCATCATGTTTTCCTAGACCAGTAGTTCACACACTTGAGCTGCATTAAGAATCACCTGGAGGCATCTTTAACACAGATTTCCGGGCTCTGCCTTGAGTTTTTGATTCAGTAGGTCTGGAGTAGTATCTGAAATTCTGCATTTCTAAAAAATTCCCAGGTGATGCTGTTGCTGCTGATCCCAGGAGCACACTGGAGAACTAATGACCTAGTCTAGCAGTCTTCTAACTAGTATCCCTGCTATTAGTGTTTCTCAACTGCAAGCCACTTGTTTCTAATACAATTTCCCTAAAAAGTGTCACTTTTAAAACTGTCACTTCCCTGCTCAAACCCTTCAACAACTAACTCCTCGTTACCTAGACAATAAAATCTGAAGACCTTTGCCTGACATTTGAGGCCTCCCACAATCTCTGAAGGTTTGTACTCTGAGATGATCCTCTAATCTAGCCCTGATGATTTCACCCTTGTAATCCAAACAGGCTTCTGCTCACACAGGTCCTATGCCTGATATTCTATACCTCCTCCCCATACATCCCAACCCTATCCTTCCTTTACATTCCATTGGATTTACCCTCTGCTAGGAAGCCTTTTCTGTTCTCTCCATCCTCAAGACAGTATGCTCCCTGTAGTCAAGGGTTACTAATCAGAGCACTTCTTTCAGCACTTCAACATAGTCACTCAATAAATATTCACTGATGGTGTGATCAGTTGATTTGAGAGAGTTTTCATTTAGCATAACACACTAAAGGAATGACTTTAATAGAACACAATCACTGAAACCTTATCTAATAACATCATTCCATATGACATTTTCTGGTCAAACACAATCTCACAACAAAATAATGCCATTAAAACAATAAATCAGGAAGGAAAAATATAAAAGCTCATCAAGAAGGTTTTCTGAACTACATATTCCTCATTTCCATTCCTATTCTAAAATAGTTTTTTTTACATGATATTACTTGGGTTTGCTAATACTCTCCCCAAGTAATTCTGAGATCCTAGAAGACAGCCACTGAATTAGGGGCAAATTAATTACAACTTGATAGGAATCTCTAAAGTTGGATTAAATATATCTCTGAACATGAAGATCCCTTAGGGTAACCTTTTTCAAACTAAAATATACTTAGAGATTTCTACATTTATCATAGCACACCTGACTCTAAAGGAAGGACAATATTTAGTAATGGAACAATTGAAAGTAAAATAATTATTATAATCATAGTATGTACTTACATAGCACTTAATATGTGCCAGGTACTATTTGTTTGAGGCATATTCAACTTAACTTATTGGGTTCTCCAAATGAAACTACGAAGTGGGGAAAATTATTACCGTTCTCTTATACTCATTTTCTTTTTTTTCTACCCCCTTTACACTCATTTTCTACATCATTATAGTAATAAAAATTGGTAAGACAATAGGGCTTATAAAGAAAATTCTGTACCTCTGAGGAGCAGTGTATGCTCCTCTGTTTATACAAGGACAGAATGTGGGTAGGAGGATAATTTTGGATAAAAAATTGATTGGGGAAGAGCAGAAGAGCAAAAAGCACGGAGCAGGAGGGGTCCCAGAAGTAACTGCACGAAGGAGAAGGGAGCACACCTTTTCCAGATGAATGAAAGAAATATTTAAAATATAATACAGCTTGGAAATATATAAAGCATAATAAAGCACCAACAGCTAGTAAAAAGTAAAGAAACATTAATGAAAACAGGTACTCAATGCATAGCACTTCATTAACTAGTATCTACATTCTTCATAAAAATAAATTTAATTACTGTGTTTACCGTAAAAAACATAAGATATGCCAATTTTCTGCACACTATAATTTGAAATGACACTTTATGCAAAAAATAGATTCTGAAACATTAAAGCAAATCCAAAAATAAGTGACTCTGTTGAATGTTTTCTGATAAAGATTATGATTAACATGAAAAATGATTGCACTTTTCTTCACAGGTGTTCATCTAAGTAATGCAACATACCTATTTCTGTCAACATCTGTTTCCATCTGGGGGCCTCAGGAGTATCTGGGTTCTCCTCCAACAGCTCTGTCAACTTGTCTTTCAACTCCTGTACTTTGTTTACATTCTGCTTCAGTTCTGCCTCAAATGACTAACAAAGGAAAAATAATAATAAACTATGCGAACAGCAAAAGACAAAAATACAATAATGACAGAGGATTTTTTTCTCTAGAATGACCAAAAGAGGAAAAAATCTACTGTTAAATGCTGTGGTGGGTGAGGGCCTGGATTTTGCAATTAATTATTTTCCTTTCCTCTTCTTAGCTCGTGTTCAACTGTGTGATAAAGGAATCCCCACAGAGGAACACTAGGACTATGGAGATAATGACTCTTGTCCCCATTAGTGAGAAAGAATTTCATATTTTCAAACAAGCCACTCTGGAATAAAGAAAGATGACATCAGTAAATTTTAATAAGTAAGAAAATCAGTCTTAATAAAGGCTGCCAGAAGTGGAGAATCTACACGTGAATAAGCACTTTTTTTGGGCAACACATTATAGAATTCAAATATAGGTTGTTAATTTGTAGAAATTTTGCCATCATTGCCACCATTATATAAAGCCATTTTCCCAACCTTGGCAGCTGTAGAAAGAAATACTATCTATTAAATAAAAGGAAGGCATTAGCACCCTATTTTTATACGACAGAGAATAGATCTCTCATACATTTAGCCCTTAAATAAATCTTTTCTAATAGCTGACTGGTTAACATCCCAGGCTTACACTGATTTAAAGGTGGCAAAGTGGCTTACACCAAACAGTTTGCTAATCTATAACGTGGCTGTGCCCAAAATTTTTTAAAAAGTAACTATTTTTATCAATCTCTACAGAAAGGCACATTAAACAAAACTGTCAAATTATGTGCTAAAGTTTATAGAGCTAGAAAACAGAACAGAGCTTCTGACTACCAGAGCTCCGTTCCAACTGCTAATCCATTCTCTTTCATGTCTTCCATAGGTGCACCCACAGAATATACCTTATTCTGCTCAACTTGAGTCTTCACAGCTTCAGTATCTGTAGGTGCAGGTGTCTGATGCCATTTTGTTGCAGTTTTGTTCATTTTCTGTAACCACTGCATCATTGCACTTGATTCTTCCTGAGCCTTTTGCAATTTGGAGAGTTTAGTGTTCAGTTCTGCTATTTTGTCCTTGAGTAAGAGGCCAAGATCTTCATAATCATGACTTATGTCAGTCATGTCCTTTTTAATGGATGTTAAACCTAGGAGTAAGAAAAACAACTATATTGACATATTTTCAGGACATTCGGAGCAGAGGTCTAGAAATAAAAGGTTTTTTTACATGATATTTTATAACGTCTAGTTTGTCACTATTATGCCTAGTATGATAAAGTCATAAATGTTTTAGAAATAAAAGGTTGGATCATCTTATAATGCTATTTGATCACAAATAATTCAAGAAAATTGCATAATACAAGTAAAATAAAAAAGATATTTTAAATGTAATAAAAAACACAAACCACAAAATGTTACTTAGCAATATCTCAAACACCAAACTCAATAAATCAAGTCAAATAATGTTATCCCAAGTGACAAAATATCTCAAATTAACCAAAAAGCAAGCAACAAAACCAAGAGTCAAATTGAACAACTTGATTTTATTCATTTCAGATACACAAAACTGCATAAAATGTTATATAAATATAGTATCTATGGAGATTGTGACTATTAGATCAAATACCATTGTAATTCAGGCTTGAAATTTCAATATAACTACTGTTTGCCTCTAAGATTTTCTCTCATTAAAAAAACACCAAATTACATTAATCAATAACAAATTAAAATTAATATTCACCTTTATTTGCCCAAAATTCCTCAGTATTTCTGGCTGTTCCTTCACCATTTAATATTGCTCCACCTGCAAAAATATTAACACTAAAATAATCACAGAGTTTCATAGCATTTCTATACATTAACTGTAGATGGCATTAAATCAAACCCCATCAACAGTAACCACTTTAAAATGTTACTGCTATTTGAAAACATAAAATACTGACTCAACTTCAAAATCAAATGAATGTCTAAAATTTAAATATCAAACAATATCCTCTCTTCTATGTAAAATTTATTCTTAAAGTATTGTCTTAAACACTACCATTTCAGTATGTTTATATTATATAAATTAATCATTAAATATTAATTCAACAAAATTTTTGTGATGAAATCGCTTTATCATAATAAATTCCTCTATTCTAGGAAGAGTCATATTTATTAAATTGCATTTTAGAGCAATAAGTGGAAGCTTAGTTTTTTTTAAATTTGTATTTATTTTTATTTATTTTATTATATTTTAAGTTCTGGGATACATGTGCAGAATGTGCAGGTTTGTTACATAAGTATACACATGCCATGGAGGTTTGCTGCACCCATCAACCCATTATCTACATTATTTCTCCTAATGCTATCCCCCACTAGCCTGCCCACCCTCCAACAGGCCCTGGTGTGTGATGTTCCCATCCCTGTGTCCATGTGTTCTCATTGTTCAACTCCCACCTATGAGTGAGAACATGCAGTGTTTGGTTTTGTGTTCCTCTGTTAGTTTGCTGAGAATGATGGTTTCCAGCTTCATCCATATCCTGGGAAAGGACATGAACTATCATTTTTTTATGGCTGCATAGTATTCCATAATGTATATGTGCCACATTTTCTTTATCCAGTCTATCATTGATGGGCTTTGGGGTGGGTTCCAAGTCTTTGCTATTGTGAATAGTGCTGCAATAAACATAGGTGTGCATGTGTCTTTATAGCAGCATGATTTATAATCCTTTGTGTATATACCCAGTAATGGGATTGGTGGGCCAAATGGTATTTCTGGTTCTAGATCCTTGAGGAACCGTCACATTGTCTTCCATAATGGCTGAATTAATTTACACTCCCACCAACAGTGTAAAAGTGTTCCTATTTCTCCACATCCTCTCCAGCACCTGTTGTTTCCTTTTTAATGATTGCCATTCTAACTACTGTGAGATGGTACCTCATTGTGGTTTTAATTTGCATTTCTCTAATGACCAGTGATGATGAGCTTTTTTTCATGTTTGTTGACCACATAAATGTCTTCTTTTGACAACTGTCTCTTCATATCCTTTGCCCACTTTTTGATGGTGTTGTTTTTTTCTTGTAAATTTGTTTAAGTTCCTTGTAGATTCTGGATATTAGCCCTTTGTCAAGTGGATAGGTTGCAAAATTTTTCTCCGATTCTGTTGGTTGCCTGTTCACTCTGATGATAGTTTCTTTTGCTGTGCAGAAGCTCTTTAGTTTAATTAGATCACATTTGTCAATTTTGGCTTTTGTTGCCATTGCTTTTGGTGTTTTAGTTATGAAGTCTTTGCCCATGCCTATGTCCGGAATGGTATTGCCTAGGTTTTCTTCTAGGATTTTTATGGTTTTAAGTCTTATGTTTAAGTCTTTAATCCATCTTGAGTTAGTTTTTTTATAAGGTGTAAGGAAGGGGTCCAGTTTCAGTTTTCTGCATATGGCTAGCCAGTTTTTCTAACACCACTTATTAAATAGGGAATCCTTCCCCTACTGCGTTTGTCAGGTTTGTCAAAGACAAGATGGTTGTGGATGTGTGGTGTTATTTCTGAGGCCTCTGTTCTGTTCCATTGGTCTAAATGTCTATTTTGGTACCAGTACCATGCTGTTTTGGTTACTGTAGCCTTGTAGTATAGTTTGAAGTCAAGTAGCGTGACACCTCCAGTTTTGTTATTTTTGCTTAGGATTGTCTTGGCTATACGGGCTCTTTTTTGGTACCATATAAAATTTAAAGTTGTTTTTTCTAATTCTGTGAAGAAAGTCACTGGTAGCTTGATGGGGATAGCATTTAATCTATAAATTACTTTGGGCAGTATAATTATTTTCACGATATTGATTCTTCCTACCCATGAGCATAGAATATTTCTCCATTTGTTTGGGTCCTCTCTTATTTCTTTGAGCAGTGGTTTGTAGTTCTCCTTAAAGAGGTCCTTCACATCCCTTGTAAGTTGGATTCCTAGGTATTTTATTCTCTTTGTAGCAATTGTGAATGGGAGCTCACTCATGATTTGGCTGTTTGTCTATTATTGGTGTATAGGAATGCTTGCGATTTTTGCACATTGATTTTGTATCCTGAGACTTTGCTGAAGTTGCTTATCAGCTTAAGGAGATTTTGGGCTGAGACGATGGGGTTTTCTAAATATATAATCATGTCATCTGCAAACAGAGACAATTTAACTTCCTCTCTTTCTATCTGAATACCCTTTATTACTTTCTCTTGCCTGATTGCCCTGGTCAGAACTTCCAATACTATGCTGAATAGGAGTGGTGAGAGAGGGTATCCTTGTCTTGTGCCGGTTTTCAAAGGGAATGCTTCCAGCTTTTGCCCATTCAGTATGATATTGGTTGTGAGTCTGTCACAAATAGCTCTCATTGTTTTGAGATACTTTCCATCAATACCTAGTTTATTGAGAGTTTTTAGCATGAAGGGGTGTTGAATTTTATCGAAGGTTTTTTCTGCATCTATTGAGATAATCGTGGTTTTTGTCATTTTATTGTGGAGGATAAGTTTTTGATGTGCTGCTGGATTCGGTTTGCCAGTGTTTTAGTGAAGATTTTCACATTGATATTCATCAGGGATCTTGGTCTGAAATTTTCTGTTTTTGTTGTGTCTCTGCCAGGTTTTAGTATCAGAATGATGCTGGTCTCATAAAATGAGTTAGGGAGGAGTCCCTCTTTTTCTTTTTCTTTTCTCTTTTTCTTTTTTTTTTTTTTTTGTGACGGAGTCTTGCTCTGTCACCCAGGCTGGAGTGCAGTGGCGTGATCTCGGCTAACTGCAAGCTTCGCCTCCTGGGTTCATGCCATTCTCCCGCATCAGCCACCCAAGTAGCTGGTACTACAGGCACCCGCCACCTAGTCCAACTAATTTTTGTATTTTTAGTAAAGACGGGGTTTCACCATGTTAACCAGGATGGTCTTGATCTCCTGACCTCATGATCCAACCACCTCGCCTCCCAAAGTGCCAGGATTACAGGCGTGAACCACCGCACCCAGCTAAGAGTTCCTCTTTTTCTATTGTTTGGAATAGTTTCAGAAGGAATGTTACTAGCTACTCTTTGTACCTCTGGTGGAATTCAGCTATGAATCTGTCTGGTCCTGGGCTTTTTTTGGTTGGTAGGCTATTAATTACTACCTCAGTTTCAGAACTTATTGGTGTATTCAGGCATCTTCCAGATGTCAGCCGGAGCTCTCCTGTATGAGGTGTCTGTCGACCCCTGCTGGGAGGTGTCTCCCAGTCAAGAGGCACGGGGGTCAGGGACCCACTTGAGGCGGCAGTCTGTTCCTTAGCAGAGCTGGAGCGCTGTGCTGGGAGATCCGCTGCTCTCTTCAGAGCCATCAGGCAGGGACGTTTAAGTCTGCTGAAGCTGCGCCCACAGCCGCCCCTTCCCCCAGGTGCTCTGTCCCAGGGAGATGGGGGTTTTATCTGTAAGTCCCTGACTGGGGCTGCTGCCTTTTTTTCAGAGATGCATCGCCGCCCAGAGAGGAGGAATCTAGAGAGGCAGTCTGGCTACAGCGGCTTTATTGAGCTGTGGTGGGCTCTGCACAGTTCGAACCTCCCTGGCAGTTTGTTTACACTGGGAGGGGAAAACCACCTACTCAAGCCTCAGTAATGGTGGACGCCCCTCCTCTCACCAAGCTCAAGCACTCCAGGTTGACTTCAGACGGCTGTGCTGGCAGCGAGAATTTCAAGCCAGTGGATCATAGCTTGCTGAGCTCCGTGAGGGTGGGACCTGCTGAGCTAGACCACTTGGCTCCCTGGCTTCAGCCCCCTTTCCAAGGGAGTGAATGATTCTGTCTTGCTGGTATTCCAGGCGTTACTGCAGTATGGAAAAAAAACTCCTGCAGCTAGTTCAGTGTCTGCTCAAACGGCCACCCAGTTTTGTGCTTGAAACCCAGGGCCCTGGTGGTGTAGGCACCCAAGGGAATCTCCTGGTCTGTGAGTTGAGAAGACCGTAGGAAAAGTGTAGTATCTGGGTCAGAATGCACCATTCCTCAAGGCACAGTCCCTTACAGCTTCCCCTGGCTAGGGGAAGGAGTTTCCCACCCCCTTGCGCTTCCCAGGTGAGGCAACGCCCCACCCTGCTTCTGCTCACCCTCCGTGGGCTGCACCCACTGTCTAACCAGCCCCAGTGAGATGAGCCAAGTACCTCAGTTGGAAATGCAGAAATCAACCACCTTCTGCATTGATTTCGCTGGGAGCCGCAGACTGGAGCTGTTCCTATTCAGCCATCTTGCCAGTCACCTCTCACTTTATTGTTAAAATTATCTTAACGATAAAGGTCCTGAAGCTCAGAAGGTACTCAGTATATAAGTGTGTTGAACAATGCATATGTGACTGACAAAAGAGTATCTGCCTTACTTAAGGACTGAAAATTGTCTGGTGCAGTTAACACAGTGCTATTATGGGCTTAATGCAGGCAGAATAATTTTTTTAAATACATAAGAAGTTGAAAGTAAAAAAGAAAATAAACAAATCGATTATTAAACCCATATTACGTCAACACGAAGAGAGAGCATGGTGGTTAGGAGTACCTAGGTCTTGCTGTATAACTTACCTGATTTTAAACTCCAGCCTCATTAATTACTAGCCAGGTGACTGGACAAACGAATCAGCCAAACTGATGGGAATAATAATACCTAACTGTGGGAACCAAACACCAACATGGGAACCAAAGATCCATTGTTTGCAAGTAGAAACTAGTCAGTAAGTAGCAAACTAATAGTTCACTTTTATTACATAACAATCTAGCACTGGTACTTTTTCATAATCAGAATATTAAAATATCAGTTAGACTTTCTCATACTAGTATCTATTGGCTACGTATCCAAAACACAAAGACATTTCTCAGATCAACCACATAATAACAAGTCTAAACAGAAACATTAAAACATCTGAATCTTAACTTTGTCCCTTAAAAAAAAATTAAACATGATGGGATTTCAGATGGAAGTAAAAATATCCTGTAGATGCTCAGTACTAATTCCTACCATGCTTGGTAGTTACCAAGAGTCAAAAAAAAAAAAAAAAAAAAAAATCGCAAAACAACAGCAACAACAACAACAAAAAACACTTGATATTTATGGCAAATATAAAGGGGACATGAAGAGCTAAAATAAATAAAGCACAATAGAATTCCTCTTCTAAAAAAAAAAACAAAAACTTGACATTTCAGGAAATCTGATTAGAAGAAAAAGGAGAAATCATCACACCATTATAATATGGGTAGTCCCTGAAATAGGATTAATAGAGTGGAATAAATGGTTGGCTGAGAAGGGCCCAGCTGGAACATCAGTATCACAATAGGGACAGCTGGGGGGCTGGTTCAGAGGATACTCAGAACTCTCAGAAGAAAGATATCAGAGCTGCCTTCTGCCAATTATTTTTTTTAAAAAACTTGTTACTGTATGTTTCAAACTAAAAACTATAACCATAACTTGCTTAAATTAATTTTAGAATCAATATTTACACATGACTCTCCCATTTTATTGAGAAAAGTGGCTTAACCATGAGTTAGATTGTGATACAAATATGCTGGCTCACATACTGCATAATTGTTTACTTTGGGAATGATGTACAGAATGAAATACACAGGAATAAAATAAGAGAGTGTCCACTGTATAGAAAAGGGCCAATTTCCTTCCCTCACTTCTTTCCCAGCTGCCCAGACTCATTTCTTTATCAAATATTACAATTAAATATTTTAAATAGAATTTCAATATATCCATCTAATTAAGGTAAAAAGCAAACAAATTTGAATATGATCTGTTCCCTTCCCCACTATAACATTCCTTATTCTTACATATTAATTTAGCTACATTTTAAATACAGTCTAATAAAATAAAACATAAGAAGGATTTGAAATTTGATTAGTACAGATACATTCCCAACACAGTGTGCTTATAGATGCCATGTTTCTTGCCACTTTCACTTTGTATTTCTGAGGTTATTTTATGCATTAATTTAAAAATAACATACACAAAATTGACATGAGTAAACTCAATGCTTACAGTTTTTGCCATAAATGTAAATAAAGCTCATACCTGATTTAACTGCTGCTATTGCCTTTGCAGGGGTGGTCACAGCACTTATTAAGTTACACAGTGAGATCCCACTGTTGTTTACTTTCTGAATCTCTGGTGTTTTTAAACTCCACTTTTCTTGTAATTTCTTGAGATATAAAAACGCATTATTTTTCCATCTTAATATTTTCAAAGTTGCACATTATAATTCAATTTCTTAAACATATCTCAAAGTAGTAATAATTGTAGACCCTGATTTGTGAGGGAGTCAATGAAAGAAAAAGGCACTTATTTGTTCCCATAGCCCAGGTGACTGTTAACTCAGTTAACGGTGGGGTATGTATGGCCCATTCTGCCTTCAAAGGTTTCGTAAGTGGCAAGTAAAATCCTAGCCACAGTGGGAGTCAGGCTATTCTTGGCTGCTATGGGTTCCAAAATAACTGTCAACTGTAAGTCTGTAAAACTGTACTAGGTAACAGACCAGTTACAAGATAAAAGGTACTAGGAACAATAAAAATAAATAGGAATTCAGAATTTCATTTTACAGTGTATTTTAATCCTACAAATTTCAATAGCTTTTAAAAACACACACACATCCACAAATTTGGAGTGGAAAAAAAAAAAAAGCCATACTGGTCACAGGTGTTATGCCTTGAGGCAGATGACAAAAGACTTGTGCACTATTTATGCAGGAGATTCAAATAACTTCTCTTTCCGAATACTCGTTATAGTGATATATACAAGCTAGAGTAAAATGCTAAGTGAAGAAGATGTTTTACTTAATATTATGAGAAATGGTATAAAAATTACTGAAACTAAGTAGAGATTTGGTAGGAAAGGAAACTTGATTACTAGAATAGTCAGCAACTCATTAATATATTTTTTTAAAAAGCAAATCAACGGAAAAGTTTATGTCCTTTTCCAAAAGAATTAGTTAAGCCCCACGCCATGATTTCCAAAGGTCAACAAAATATACAGTACATATATGAGGATCAAACTTAGACGATATTAGATCAAAGAAAACTACCATTAGTCTTTTAATCTTTCATTACTGGCACAAATGAAAATTTAGTATTAGATAACAATGATTCACCTTAGTATCTTCCAAAGATTTTCCTAAATCCTCTGCACCAAAAGAAGGCTGCACAATGGGAACTTTTTTTGTTGTTTCTTTTATCCATGACTTCAATGATTTAACAAGAACTTGGAAAGCATCCAACTGTTCTTGACAAGAAGTTACAGCTTCTTTTCTACATAACAAAAATCATACAAGAATTTAAGTCACAGAAAGAAGAATAAAATTATTATTCTCATGACACACTTAATGTTAAGAAACCATCTTCCATGTGTACTCTAACCCTTTGATACAGGAGGAAAGGTTTCATAGGTGACAAGTGAAATCAGCTAAATCAGTAGTCCCCAGCCTTTTAGGCACCAGGGACTGGTTTTGTGGAAGACAATTTTTTCCACAGACCAGCTAGAGGGGATGGTTTGGGGATGATTAAAGCACGTTACATTTATTGTGTGCTTTATTTCTATTATTATTACACAATGTAATATATATTAAAATAATTATGCAACTCACCATAATCTAGAATCAGTGGGAGCCCTGAGCTTGTTTTCCTGAAACTAGGCAGTCCCATCTGGGGGTGATGGGAGACAGCGGCAGATTATCAGGCATTAGATTCTCATAAGGAGCATGCACCCTAGATCCCTTGCATGCAGTTCACAGTAGGGCTCGTGGTCCTATCTATGAGAGTCTAATGGCTCTAACGATCTGACAGGAGGCAGAGCTCAGGCAGCAATGCAAGTGATGGAGAGCAGCTCTAAATACAGATGAAGCTTTGGTGCCACGACTCACCTCTTACTGTGCGGCCCAGTTCATAATAGGCCATGGACCTGTAGGTACCTCAGGGGTTAGGGAACCCCTGAGCTAAATAACTATTGGTCTATTTCTCAGGCAAGGTTCATAAAGATAGGAGTATTCAAGAAATCTGTAGCCTGTATATAATAGCACTCTTTATAATGCTACATAAACTCTAAGAATACACAAACAGTTTCAACATTATTTAGATTCAATGAGCTTTGATCTGTCCACTTTATGTGATGCTGAATGCCAGCAGGCACAGAACCAGAAGGGAAAGGTTGACAATCACTGACATGAGGAAAACATAATGCCACCTAGTGGTTTCTACACTATACTACAGTCACGTTTATGGATGGATAAACTGGGGCAGGCAGTCCAGCTTAAAGTCTCCCAAAATGAGATGAAACCTAGTGACTGGAGAATGTTCATGTGTGCCTCCCCTACAGAGACTCAGGAAACTCCCTGGTGAACTGTATGGGTTGTTCTGTATGCTTGGCACCATGGAGGCAGTACACATGCCCAGCACATGAACAACCGTGAGGACAGTTAACATTTGGCATGTGGATGACACGTACACATATGCAAGCGTGCAGAACACTGGCAAATACGAATGCACTGCAGCTGGATTAATTACTGATGACTACATTATTTTAAAGTTGACCCATTTGAAAGAAGAAACGACCTAGATATCACCTAAGAAAACCAAGAACGTTTCTTCTATGCAATGTGAATTAAATACCACATGACAGGATGGAACATATAGCTCTGTGAGAAATAAAGGCAGCACTCAAACATTTCAGGTAGAGAATTCTGAAGAAATAAAGAAGAGTAGTTGGAAGAGAAATGACTTTTCTATGTTTTGAGGCTTTTCTATATAAACTTTAGCAAAATCCAATGTATATTCTAAACTAACACAAGATCAGAAACACAAAAACTCAATCACAAGGTCCTGTACAGCTTTTTAGCTCAACTTAGGTTCATTCACTTGTTTCTAATCTTGTTTTTTCACAGTTTCCTATCTCATCTACTGCTCTTTAAAAAGTAAACTATTATATTAAAAAGGCCATATTGAAACTGCACATCGTTTGTGAGTTGAGCTCACAAAGCAAAGAACCACGAGCTGTTTTTCAAGGTTATTTCTGCCTTTGCAAATAAAAATGTGATATTTGCCATAGGCTTCAGAGACTACAGCAAGTTTAGATCATTTTCAGTAATATACTACCACCATCATTTTTCTTATGTAACATTTTCCACTTTTATGTAAGAAGTATTGAATTTTCCTCCTAAATGTTAAACCAAATAATGTAATTTTAATAGCAAACAATGATCAAAATATAAAAACATTTATAAAGTAGCCCTATGCTTATTCTCAAGTTTTCAAAATTGTTTCAGTTATCTATATAAGTAAATATAAGTATCTCACTCTAATTAATATAAATAGAATAAAATACAATTTTTAAAGTGGTACTTACTTTTCTTTGATGGTATCTTCCATTTCCTTGAATTTCTTTGACAAATTATTTGTTTTTTCAAAAACCAAAGCCTTATCACTCGGTAAGCCATGGCTGGATATCTCCTTCAAGAGACTATGTAAAACTTCAAGATCTTTCTTGTGTTCTAAAAATTCAGAAGTTGATTCCTACAAAGCATTAAGATATTTAGTCAATATAAATATTGCTAGATCTTCAAATGGCATTCCATTCAGAGGTCTGTACGGAATCAGAATGGCTCTATTCATAATTTCACATAAGAATGAGTCTGCCTATGGCCAGTATTCTAAATATAATAAACATGCAAATAGGCTTGAAAGAGAACACAGTAAACATTATTTGATTTAAAATGCATTCTATATTTTGTCTCTTTGTGGTTTCTGGTACGTAAGATGATACTTATACTACCTATGATATGTGTGATAAATGATATTTATTTCCAACCAATCAGCAAAGGCTTCAAGGAAAAGATAAGGTTTGAGATTTTTAAAGGAGTAAAACATAGATCTTTACTGATCTATAAGCAATTAAAATGATTGCCAATTATAATTCTGGCAATAAGTATATCAGTTTGCCCTAACTATTAATCTATCTGATTAGCCTCCTGAGTAGTAAGGAAGACATACCTGCATATACTGAGACAATTCAGTAACATCTTTTCCTGGCACGTCTACTTCAGTAAGAGCCTGAGTTTTTGTTTCTAAAAATGTTTGGAGCTTTTCTGAGAGGTTCTCAAACAGTTCTACTTTGGTTTTTAGTTCCTCCATTTTAGCAAGAGTTTCTTTGTGTTTATGACTTGCTTCTGAAAACCGAGCAGACAAGTCTTTCATTTTGGCTTGCAGTGAGGATGCAGTGGATGGATCTGTTGTTTCCATAAATTTCTTCACTTTTTCATTCATGGCATTTATACTGCTCTGACGACCTGCAATATCCTGTTCCAGCATCTAAAATAAACCAAGTATTGCATATGTTTTATTATTATGTTTACCAATAATGTGACAGAATTTTTTAAAATGACTATTCCTAACAACATAAGCTTGCACAATCTGTGACTAGGAAGGTTAACCATTGAAACTGAATGACAAGTTTGATCTGTCCCTTGAGGAATGCCATCCTAAACCTCTCCGAGAGAGTGAAGAACAGCTGGCTAGTTGCTTGAATGAGGCAGGAGGCTGCTGCTACTCAGCAACCCCTAGAATCTAATGGAGCCTGGGGATTAGCCATGGTCCTAATTCTTAAAAGACTAGACAAGACTGATCTGATTAATCTCATGTGCAGCTGGCTGAAACAATGATAAACAAGATAAGACTCAATGTATGCATAAGCCCTCTATAAGAAATAATATTCAAGAAAAAGTACACAAAGCCCTTCCTACACTTCTTCACAGATAAACCATTTTACACACTTGATTTTGTGCATTACTTTCCACACTCACATTCAGTAAATGTCTCTTTTTCATATCCTTAAATTTATCTTAAATCTATCTATACTTTGAACCTATAAAACTGTTTTTTCAAAAAACTGTAAATGGGACTTTTTTTAAAGTCACTTACAATGTTTTTACTGATGATATCCTGAAGAGCAGCAGAGTTTAAAGGCACTTGACCTTGTTCTTTCAGAGAACTTTCCACACTTCCCATCCAGTCCAGCATTTCATCCAAGCCATCCTGCACACTCAGTGAACGGGTCAAGGTTATCTGGAGTTTTTCATTTCGTTCATTAACAGACTTGGACAGATCCTCGTATCTCCCAACAATGTCATCTACTCCAAACAGATCAGGAAATATTAACAACAAAGTTCTCTTTGCCCTATCCCTTTTCAAAAACACATGAAGGTGAATCATACAATTTCCACATAAAAATTTTAAAAATAAAAAGTTCAATGATAAATTCCTAATGCATAATCAGAGCACCACCTAAAATGTTAAAATATAAAGAAAGAAAAGAGCTCAATGGAAAATGAAAATTGAAATCTTTTTTAAAAAGTTAATATATATCCCATCTGCATTTGAAAATAGATTTTTTTGGATGCATAAACATTTGAATTGTCTCAGAGAGATGAAAGAATGGTACGAACAGTAAATCTTTGAAATAAATACTGGTTCTCAATCTGACATTTCACATTAGCCATACTTATTGATAATTACTTACGGGGACAAAAAGGTGAGTCGCACACAGCTATTCTCAAGACAATACACAGTTACAAAGACTTATGAAGAATTAACTTCTACATATAAAAATCATCACTCTCTCTCCCTCCCTCACACACACCCATGCTAAGCTTTTGTCATACTTCACAACTTAAGCAAATCACTCGAATGCACAGAAACTGGCAGACGCAAGTAAGTTAAGAAAATAGGCAACAATGAAAATCCATTTAAGTTGAAATTATGCTTCTAAAATATACACTAATTGAATTTATTTAAAAGTTTAACAGCAGACAAAAGAGAAGAATAAACTTAACAGGCTAACCTATCTCATATGAGGATAAACTTTACCTTCAATTCTAAAGATTCAAGATGCTAAAAAAAAAAACCCTTTCTGGTTTAGTTTTCACTTAACTAAAGTCCCACATGTTAACATCCTACATTCTATATTGTAGACCAATGAAGAGTTTGAACAATAATGGTTTTTAATGTATTCATCTCTTTCTCTCTGGAAAACAATGTTTTAAATGGTGAATTTGTCACTTATTGTCCAAGAATTTGAAAAATAGTTTAATTATTTCTGAATGCTTTAGTCTTACACATTGTAGAAAGCTTCAGTAGGGAAAAGCTGTGTCCTGAAACATCTCTATAAAATGAAATATCTTACTGGCTTGTGTTTGGACCATGAAACATAATCTATACAACAAAATAATATAATTGTTCTAATGCTACATCATGAGAAAACATCTTGAACATTTTCACTGGAGTGAGAGGTTAAGTTTGGATGATTTAAAGAGAAAATCATGCTCCTCTTACTAAAACACAAGGAAGCCCATCAGCATACTGAGTGGGGAGGGAGACAGCATTTAATATGCAGGAAAATGCTGTCAGCAGAGGAAACAAGCAGTTGTTCAAAAATAAGCTCTAAACAATAGATGCTGGAGACTACTAGATGGGGGAGAGGGGTGGGAAGGTAAGGGCTGAAAAACTACCTATTGCAGACTATCTCATTACCTGGGTGATGGGTTAGATCATATGCCAAACCTCAGCATCATACAATATACCTTCTAACAAACCTGCATATGTACCCTCTGATTCTGAAATAAAAGTTGAAGGAAAAAATGAGCTCTAATTTGGAAACTCACAAGAGCACATGCTCTGAATGACAGCTTGAGGTTGGCAGGTTAGCGACTTCTCAGTTGGGCAACCGCATCAACAGGGTAAGTAAAATCAGTGATCTGTTCGGCCGTAATAAGTGACTTCCCAAGGAAAGCCAGCTATTTTCATATAATTAACAGATCTGAGTGTTACTGTTTGCTGTAGACTAAATGTGTCCCCCAAAATTCATATATTGGTGCCAAAGTCCCAATGTGATAGTGTTGGGTGGTGGGGCCTTTGGAAGATGTGATATTATCATATAAGAAATATTTGGTCTCTGATCATAGCTCTTGACATAAAGTTCCTAAAATCCTTCTGATTTCCTCAGTAATACAGACACTAAGGACAATCTTTTGTTCTGATATTTGGTCATTGACCCCAGTTCCTGACACAGAGTTCCTAAGACCTTTGTGATTTCCTGAGTGATAGGAGTGTATGACAGAGCTCCTAAATCCCTTGGAATTTCCTGAGTGAGGGGCATCTTTTGTTTGAATGAAGTGATGCCTGGTGCCTCCTGGATAGTCTTAGGGTAGGGGGAGCAGGGGAGAGTGGCAGATGTTGCCAGGGAACCAACCATGTGATTAGACAGTTGGAACTGTCACCCTCTCAACCTCTGAGGAGGGAAGAGGGGCTGAAGGTTGAGTTGCTACCAATGGCCAATGATGCAATCAATCATGCTTATGTAATGAAGCTGCCATAAAAACCCAATAGGATTGGTTTGGGGAGCTTCTGAATAGCTGAACACATGGAGTCCTGGGGGTGGCACGCCTATAGAGGGCATAGAAATTCTGCTCCCCTCCTCCCATACCTCACTCTATATATCTCTTCCATCTGGCTGTTCATCTGTATCCGTTTTAATATTCTTTATACTAAGTGGGTAAATGTAAGTAAAGTCTTTCTCTGAGTTCTGTGAGTCACTCTTGCAAATTAACTGAACCTGAGGAGGGTCAAGGGAACCCTAATTTATAGCTGATCATTCTGAAATACGGATCACAATTTGGGACTTGTGATTGGTATCTGAAGTGGGGATAGCATTATGAGACTGACCCCTTAACCTGTGGGGTCTGAAGCTAATTCCAGGTAGACAGTGTCAGAATTGAATTGAATTGAATTGAATTACGGGACATCCAGCTGGTATCTGTTGGAGAATTGTTTGGTGTATGGGGAGAAATACACACACACATCTGGTCACAGAAGTGTTCTGTGTCATGATCAATGGTGTATGAGAGTGAGTAGCAAAAACACTCAGATTTTTTCTCTCTCTCTGAGGAGGTAATTAGGTCATGAGTGTAGAGCCTGTGTGAATGGGATTAGCGCCCTTAGAAGAAGAAACAGGAGAGAAATGATGTCGCTCCACCACTCTCTACCAGCAAGATAGCAGCCATCTATAAGCCAGGAAAAGGGCCCTCACCAGAACCCAACCATACTGGCACCCTGATCTCTGACTTCCAGCCTCCAGAACTATGAGAAATAAATGTATGTTGTTTAAGGTATCTGGACGATGGTATTTTTGTTATAGTAGCCTAAATGAAGACACTGTTTAGTTTGTACTTCTTAGTGATAAAATATTGTCACTGAAGTAAATTCTTGACTTTAGTAAAATAAAAATTATTTTAGAAAAAGGTACAAAAATCTACTATAAGAATGTTATTTTCTTAAATCATTGGTTTTCTTAGAAGTCAGAAAGATCTTAGAGAAACTCCTCTATACCTTAGTTTCACACATTTCCTAGAAAATTATGCCAGAAGTTTTAGTTTTAAAATAATGTAACAAATGAATTTTAAGCAACTAAAAGTGAAACTATGTACACTTAACAATGAGAAAAAATATCAAAATGCCTCTTCAAATAACAGAAATACAAATAAGATAGTCTTTCTTTCTCCTTCATATCCTTATACCCAAATCCTCATAGCATTGGTATCTAAGGTGGATATATGAGATGCTGCACTGGGACAGAGGAACAAAATGTTAGAACTTCCATTCATATTTTCATTTTATACTTTAAAACTCTATACTTTTGTGTTTCATAATTATAACACATATGATATAATAATATAGTAATATGTTCATATGACTTATAAATATATCTGCATGTATGGGGATGCAGGCTGAAGATAAATTTTTGATGGGGGTACATAATAAAAAACATCTGGATATGTGTAAGAATAAAATACAGGGTTTCCCTTCTACACAGTGATCTTAAAAGAGCTAAGTTCCATTCTTCTCTTCAAATAAAATTTCAACTCAGATCTTAATTCATGCTCTATTTAGGGCAAAACATATGTCTAATCATCTGTTGTGGAATATTTTTACTTCACATATTCACACATAGAAATATACAATAACATTAAATATTGTGAAAAGCAGGGCAGTAAAAACAAAAAATACATATGTAAGATAGTAAAAAATATATATTGATAATCCACTGCATATTTGATATAAACTAAATACTGTGGGTAGATACAAAGATAATATACAATAGCTCTTTTCTCAAGAAACACATTAATCACAAACTCTTGGGCTTGAATGATCCTCCCCAAATGTTGGGATTACAGGTGTGAGCTTCTGCACCTGGCCTGAGAGATGTGCTTTGAGAAGTCTTCCCACTTCTCTGTGTTCTAGAATTTTTTTATCGGCCGCACTCAAATTGAGAATTCAGTTACCCCAATTCTTCAGTGATAATAGAAACTTGATTACGGCTGTAGTGGTACTTTTGTGCACAAAACATTTGGGGAGGATTATTTAAGCCCAAGAGTTTGAGACTAGCCTGGACAATATAGTGAGACCTCATCTCTACAAAAAAAAATTTTAAAAATTAGCTGGGCATGATAGAGCACTGCTGTAATCCTCACTTCGCGGGAGGCTGAGATGGGGAAGTCAAAGCTGCAGTGAGACATGACTGTGCCACTCCACTCAGCCTGAGCAATAAAGTCACCCCATCTCTAAAAATAAATAAATTCAATTTGATTCAATTAAGCACATCTTTCAACCTCTTAAACCCATGTTCCCACTATTGATAAAGACTTTTGGCCTTAAGTTGAAAGCCTTCCTCTGCCCAATCCCATCGACCAAGAGAATTTTGTGAAGTTCTACTTCCTGTGGTGGACATTACGTAGTGAGTTTCTGTTACGTTTTCTAAATATCAAATTTAAATTTAAATATACTATTTTCAAGACACACAGCTCCTGCCCCTAAGATTCTAATATACCTGCCAAAGAAGGCATGCCTTTTCCCAGATTCAGGAACACCATTTCACAGAGAAAGAGCACACAGAACACAATCTATAACTAGTGAACATTTTTCTCCGTATCTATTAGGACACCTTTCTTCAGAATTTACCTGTGAGACAGGAAGCAAGGACATGAATATCTTACCAAGTGTTTTCTGGATATCATTCTTGGCTGGAAGTAAAGATCCCCTGGCATCTAAAAGCACTTCAGCCGTTTTCTTCAGTTTCTCTACAGCAACCTGCTGACTTGATATCTGTCCTTGCAGAGCCTGTAGGATTAAATGCTTTTCAATTATACTCAGTAGGACTAAATAATAGATTTCTAATGTGGACAAAATGATTTATAATAAGATAAAGTAAAATTGGACAGAATAAACTTCTCATCATACCAACTTTCATCATCAACTTTCCAGAGTTCTTAGAAAAAGGCCAGTTATAAAGCAGCATTAGCAAAAGTATCAGCCAGTCTGGATAATACAAATTAAGTTGTGAAATAAACCCTTAAGCATATGTTCATAATAATTTCCCTGGTTCCTGGTCATACAATCCTCTAACTTTATCCCTTGAGTTACCCCTTAACCCCTACTTCTAGGCTTTGCACAATACCCCAACTACTACTAAAATGAACAACAAAATAAAATTTGAGACCATTTTTGACTCCAGGTAAGGAGATAAATAAGCTTGCCCAAATCAGTAGATCCTGACTCAATACTGAGTCATGTTTATTTCTGTTAATTCAATAAAAGTTACTGAACATCTAACAAAATCAAAAAGTCTTGCTACATTTTGTGAACAAATAAAAATAAAAATGGACATGAAGCTTACTTTCAGGGATTTTATGGTCTGAGGCAGGAAGTGGTAAGTGCCACAGGTGAGTATGAAAAAATGCTACTGGAAGTTAACAGGAAAAAAAAAATGGGAGGGAAATGAGGGCCACCTCAATGGTAGTGACACTGAGATGGCTCTTTAAGAAAGTGTGGATTTGGGAGAACAACTCCCTGCAGAACAAACGGAAGACACAAAGATGAGGACAGAAAAATCACAGGAGAAGGGGAGAGTCCAATTCAGTTTGACAATGCGTACGGGTGAGTAAATAGAAATAGGCCTGGAAAGGCCTCAAACGTCAGGCTAAGGAGTGTACATTTCATCTCACAGCAATGGGGACTTACGCAGGGCTTTTGGGTAAGGGGTTGACATGCTCAGGGCTGTCCTACAGAAAGGCTAAATTTGTGGCACTGCATGGGAAAAATCCAACAGATACGAAAGAAAGCAGAGATACCAGTTGGGGACAACTTCAGCAGTAACAAAACAATGAGGACTACTGAAGGCCGAGGGCTGAAGACAGCTTCACTGTTCAGTCTGTTTGGACTGAGAAGGTGGAATTAGTTAGAGTTGGGAAGAGTCCAAAGGACTTGGTAATACTACGTAAAGTTGTGTTACCCACTATGGTAGCTACCAACTACATGTAGCTTTTAAAATTTAAATTAATTGAAATTTTAAACAATTAAAAATTCCATTTCTCGGTTACACTGGCCACATTTCAAGTGCTAAGTAGCCACTGTGGCTACTGAACACAGCAGAGTACCACTGGCATGGTGACTCACACTTGTAATCCCAACGCTTTTTGGGAGGCCAAGTTGGGAAGATCACTTGAGGCCAGGAGTTCAAGATCAGCCTAGGTAATAAAGTGAGACCTTATCTTTACAAAAAAATTAAAAAATTAGCCAGGCATGGTAGTCTGTGCCTGTAGTCTCAATTACTCAGGAGGCTGAGGCAGGAAGACCGCTTGAGCCCAGGAATTTGAGGCTGCAGTGGGCTATGATCATGCTACTGTTAACTCCAGCCTGGGTGGCAGAGTGAGATTCCCACTTTCTTAAAATAAATAAATAAATAAATAAAAATTTTAAAAAATAAAAAATTTCATCATCACAGAACGTTCTATTAGACAGCACTGCTGTAGGGAGCAGGAACAAAGGATAAGAGGAGACAAGAGTAGAAATGTCCAAAGATTTTGAGCCTAGGTAATCAGTGGAATTTACTTTTGCTTTCTTTTTTTGGGGGGCGGGGGGGGAGGACAGAGTCTCACTCTGTCGCCCAGGCTGGAGGGCAGTGGTACAATCTCGGCTCACTGAAGCCTCGACCTCCCAAGCTCAGGTGATCCTCCCACCTGAGCCTCCCAATTAGCTAGAACCACAGGTATATGCCACCATGCCCAGCTAATTATTTTGTATTTTTTGTAGAGCCAGGGTTTTGCCACATTGCCCAGTCTGGTCTCAAACTCCTGGGCTCAAGCAATCCTCCTGCCTCGGCCGTCCAAAGTGCTGGGATTACAGGAATGAGCCAATGCTCCCCGCCAATTAGTGGAATTTATTTAAAAAAAAAAAAAAAAAAAAAAAGTGAGAGCAAGCTTAGAGTAAAGGAATGCCTGTTTTGGAATTCATGATTTCAAAGTGCTTTTGGGACCCTCGTCCAGAAGGAAACAGCAAAACTGGAAATGGGAGAGACTTGGAACCCAAACTGGAAACAGACACAGAGAATTGGAAGTCAAGACACATGATGTGACTCCCAAACAAGAAAGCACAGGCATGCCAGAGAAGGAGATTCTAAAGAATCATGGAGAATATTTATATATAAGTGATGGGGAGAAGAAAAAAAAAAGAACACATGTAATTGGTGGGGTGGAAATGGGCCCAGAACAACTCCGTCCCCAAAGATTAAAGGAAGAGAGAAGTGGAAAAGGTTAACAGTGTCAATTGCTTCGGAAAGGATAATGTAAACTGAAAGACTAATGAGTCCTGGATTTTAATGAATAGCGGTCCCTGCATATCTCTGAGTGAACAGATGTGGCTCAACAATGGGAAGGAAGAAAAAAAAGGTAGAAGCAGAAGCCATAGATACGTCTTCCAGAAGTTGGACCCTGCATTTCTAACAGCTCTGACAGATCTCTGCAAAAGTGGGCTGCCTGGCCACACAGGTCTATCCCCGGCCTTAATTTCTCTTAAGCAACTCACGCTCCTCTTCTACTCTTTCATTTGGATTTCAAAGCCCCCAGTGTCCAATTGTAGATGTGAACTCATCCTTGGCCATGGGCCTAGCTTTCCAACTGCCTCTTGAGTGTTTCCATCTGGGTGTATGCAGTCACCTCCAACTCAAAAAAGCTAAATCTGAACTCATCATCTCATTCTCTGTACCTGTACTTTCTCCTGGGATATATCTACCTACCCAAGTAGTCAACCTGAAGTTCCTCCTAGATTCCATCCTAAGGCTTCTTTTCCACATGCAAATCAACCATTTAAAGCTTTTTTTCCACACATGCAAATCAATCAACAATTTTACCTGCTTAATATTTTTTAAAAGTCAACTTTTGCTCCATATTTCTGTATCATTACAGGATAATCTCTCACTTGGATTGTTAAAAAAAGAATCCTGTGTTCCTTTCTCCAATCACTTCTCTAATATAGCTCCTAATGTGTTCTATCTAAAATACATATCTGACCACATGTCACCCCGATATAGTTTGGATATCTGTCCCCGCCCAGATCTCATGTTGAAATGCAATCCTCAACGCTCAAGGTAGAATCTGGTGGGAGGTGATTTCTCATGAATGATTTACCATCATCATCGTGGTGCTGTCCTCAAGACAGTGAGTGAATTCTAGCAAGATCTGGTCATTTAAAAGTATGTAGCACTTCCTCACTGCCCCCATCTCTCTCTCTTTCTCTCTCTCCTCTCTCTTACTTGCTTCTGCTTTTGCCATGTCACATGCCTGCTCCTGCTTTGCTTTGCACGGTGAGTAAAAGTTCCCTGAGGCCTCCCCAGAAGCTGCGCGATGTCAGTGCCATGCTTGTACAGCCTGTAGAATTGTGAGCCAACTAAACCTCTTTTCTTTATAAATTACCCAGCTTCAAGTATTTCATTATAGCAACACAAGAACACCCAAATATAACCCCCTGTTAAAATCTTTTAGTAGTCTCCCTTCACAAAAAGGCCAAGACTTGAGCATGCTACAAAAGGTCCAACGAAACCTATTCCCTAATTCTACCTTCAATCTCAACTTTCTGTTCCAGAAATGTCCAACACAGCTATTTCTTAGCTATTTATTCATGCTGGCCCCAACGTCTTAGTAACTCTACATATCAACTTTTTCATGCAACCTTCCCCCATCATCCTGAACTTGGCTCTTATTCACCTTTTAATACTCAGCCGGAAAACCTTCCCTAAGTCTCTCCTCACTCCTAGCTTTGGTAAGTACTCCTTACAGGAACTCCCATAAATAGCCTGTGACTATTATTGGATTTACCTGTGTCTTCTATCAAGCTATAGCCTTCTTGAGAACTAGGAAGTCATCCCTTTCAGCTTTCTATTACTAGAGCCTAGATCAGTGCTTGACACATAGCAGGCTCCAAAAAATTTTTTCTGGAATAAATGAGCAACTAAGTAAATAAACGAACATATCAGATGTAAAACCTAAAAAGGTTATCTTCTATTTCAGCACTATTTATTATCATTATTTATATGCCTAAAGCTAATGGTAAAATTTCCTCAACTAATATTCATAATCCAAGAAACTGAGATTACACACAGGCAGTCTATGCATATGTCAAAAGGCCCACCAAACTATGACCAACATAGGATCTAGAATACCAGAACCTATAGTTGTTTCAAGATGCCAAAGAATCCTCATCAGAATGGATCTGTTTGAAAAATTCTCCTAGCAGTTTAATTATGGAAAGTGTAAACAAATCCCTCAAGACATGAACTTTTTACCTGTGACCAGACTGAATTCTAGACCACAGGGACAGCTTATTCATGTAACATGGTGACTTAGGAGATGAAGTAAGTGAAGGGTGCCCTCCGAAAATTGTTTTTCAGAATGTGAGTTCACCAAGGGCAGAGACAGGGTTTTAACATCTTTGTGCCTTCATGAAACTCAGCATACAAACGTTTACTGAATGAATGACATCTAAAAGTGATCATGGGTCTATTAGAATATCCAATACCAAAGACGGCCCTGACTACCAGCTTAAAACTTAAAAGTGAGTTATAAAAGAAGCATGTCTTCTTCACCTCTTCTTGTCAAAACATCCCATCCTTTTACTCTTGACAGATACATTCAAGAGAGTTAATCATTTTTAATTCCTAGCATGTATTATGGTCCTAATTTAACGATAATAGTTGTTTATAGTGCTATTTTGGAACAAAACTGTTAATTACATATTCATATGGGTACCTTATATTGTTTTGAATGAATTTCAAGGAAATTAAAACATGAAAGAAGGATCTGTGAGAAGAGAATACCTGTTGGGACCAAAAGACAGCAAAGTCTATAAACTTCTGGGCATTCGTCCAATTCATAAAAGTTTCCTGACTTAACACCACCCCAGAGATCAGTGCAAGTCTGGAAGGCTGACATTGTCAGTCAATGTGATCCCCATTGCTGGTTCCACACCCAGGCCTTGAGACCGGTCCCAAAATCCTGTTTTCTGCACCTCTTATGGGGCTAAAATCTTGTTTTATCCACTAATTTCCCTGGAAGGGGATCATGAGGAGTGTTATTATGGCCTAGTAGTATCAGACTGTTGACAACACAATTAACAGTTCTTTGAATAATAATGCTAATAACAACATGCTATTGGCCAAACGTATTTCAAATGAAATGAATAAATTGGGTGCCCCAAAATTACATTTACGATACATCAGAATATAAGTAGAAGATAATATGTTACAGGTAGAAAGACTGATTTTTTGTAGTAGTCTAATGGGTTTATATTATTGTTAAAAGTAATTATACAATGTTAATAAACATGAAAGAAATGAAGGCCACCTAATCCTCATAAAAACTTATCCTTGATACATTCTGAAATCTTCTGAGAGAAAAATATGTGCATTATCAGCAACAAATTTAATTGTACATTTAATTTTTTAGAGTTCATTCTCCTTTGAGATCTCTTTCCTCTTCATATTTCTTTAACTGTCTTAGGGCTATAAGAGTCTTCTTCTGCAGCAATTACTAAATAGGTTTTTCCATTTTAAAATTTATCTATGTATCTGTTTAATTAAAAAACCATCACATTCTTTTGGGTTTTTTTCTTTTTTTGCTCTAGTTATATAAAAATCACTTTTATATGGAATATAATCTGTTTACTAATATAGATCTAACTTAAGATGTGTTATTTCTATTTTATGTATTTTCTATACTTAAAATAACTTCCTAATTAATTGTAATATATGCAATCAATAATTATTTTAAATGATATGTATTTCCTACTAAAATAATGACCTTAATGTCACAGTATCTCCTCTATGCCCACCACATATCTTGTCCTTGAATATACAATACACTGGGAACTAAAAACTTAATTAAGATAGATTTGTTCTTGTACCTGTGGAAAAAGAGAAAGAAAGGAAAAAAAAAAAACAGGAGTGAAAATGCACATTGGAAAAAAGGAAGCAACCCTGAGGAGGTTGCATGGATCTGGGGATGCTGACCTGGCCCACAACATCTCCCTAGTGTCCAGTGAAGGGCTGGGTAAACTCTTCAGCCCAGGAAAGAAGCAGTGCCCTCCACCCTCTTGACCTCCTGGCTTGACCTCCTTCCCTGCTCTCACCCTATGCTTCCCACCCCTTCACAGGCCTTCTCTCTGCCTGACATTAACCTGCCACATTTCACTCAGGTATGACTTAGCTTTCCTTAGCTTTCCAGAGTTGTCAATCTCAGGCAATACCTAACTTTAAGCTTGCCCATCAGGGTACCTGTTTCCCGTGTCAACAGCACAATGACAATTTCTGACTCTGTAAATAATATGCAATTAACTTCTGAAAGACAGTTGTCTAACTGGCAATCCTGTGTTTATTTTCTAGCTATAGCAGTAATAACCTACTAGTATTAACCTGCAAAATGGAATCATGTAATAGATTTCTGAAATGAAAATTTTAAACTCAAAATTACTGGTCACATTAGCTCTCATCCTTTACTTTAGAATTTTAAAATAAGTTTTAGATTATAAAAATAGATTAAAAACTCTCTGCCGCTGTATGACTGGGAGTCCCACAGTTATGCAGTTTTGACACTGAGCCTGTATTTCTGAAAGAGCAGGTGGACTTTTTGAGAATTGTACTGAGTAATTACTCAAGTTTGTGTCTCTATGAATCATGAAGATATTCAGTAAGAACCCTAATCCTGGTCCTTAGAACTGCTGAATATGATGGTAGCATCCCTTCTTCCCTTCCAGCTGTCCATTCTTTAACAAATATTTATTGAGTACCAACTTTGGGCCAGGTAATATTCTAGGTGCTGGGAATACAGCAATGAGTAAAACAGACAAAAATACCTGTTCTTGTGGAGCTTAACTCAAATGGAGGAAAAAACAGTGAACAAGATAAGTAAGCATATAGATAAATAAGTGGCCAGGAAAATAATGAGTTTTGTTTGGGGATTGGGGGGGGCACTGGAATGCAGGTCATAAGCCATAAGAGCAATGTCAAACCTGTTAAAAAACATCAGGAAAGCCAGGCACAGTGGCTCACACCTGTAATCCCAGCATTTTGGGAGGCTGAGGCAGGCAGATCACCTGAGGTCAGGAGTTCGAGACCAGGCTGGTCAACATGGCGAAACCCCATCTCTACTAAAAATACAAAAATTCACGTCTGTAGTCCCAGCTACTTGGGAGGTTGAGGCAGGAGAATCGCTTGAACCCAGGAGACGGCGGTTGCAGTGAGCAGAGATCACGCTACTGCACTCCAGCCTACACGATGGAGTGAGACTCCATCTCAACAACAACAACAACAACAACAACAAAATCAGGAAAAAAAAAATGTACTGTGGAGAAATAGAGTCAAAACTACCTCTGGAGGCAGAAGTATACTTTTCACATCATTTGTTCCCCTCTCTTAGCTGAAACTATCACAAAAGAATGAGAAATTGAAAGCCTTTCAGTAAGACTACTGGAAATTTGGATCTTTCTCTCTCTTTTTACCTTCGTCTCTTCTAATTGCCTTTGAAGATTTTTGGGGTCCACCGCAATAGGTTCAGATAAGTGTTTGCTCGCTGTGGCCTCACAGGCCTGGAGTCCAGAAAGAAGTCCACATGAAGCATCTTCATAGTGTTGATATTTATCCACCAGATCTTTAAGATTATTTCCAAGAACATTGCACTAACAATCAAAAGGGAAAGCGGTAGGAGATTAAAACCCACTATTTTCATATGCATCAAATAATCTTAGGACCTATAAAATCTGTAACTTGGAAAAAAAAACAGACTTCCACCAAAGTTAATAAAAACTCTGTAGGGCTAAGATTTTCTCCTTTATATGAAGAGGTATGCTATAAAAAGCCAAAAAGTAACATAAAATAAAGAGACAGTTCTGGATTTATACCAATTCAAAAACATATTTATAGAGCTGAGTCTTAATGTAGAATAAAGGATAAAGATATCAATCATCAGAGGAAGGAAATTTTGATACACCATGTGTATAGACATGGATTTGATGGAAGGGTTTTAAAGGTGCTTAATAAATTTCTGTATGTTGCACAAGATTGATTAACAAAAGGAAGACAGAGTATATATTACAATGGAGCAAAGTCCAAGAGTCAATGATGGTCTTTAAATCATTTATGCAACTTGGCAAGTCTGTTCAGATTATATTATAAACCAGAAAATATTTTCTTAGATTTTTTTTTTTTCAAAAAAACACTTTTACTTGACCACAAAAATAAAAGAAGCAAAACAGTCTTTTATTCATTAAGGATTAAAATAATATACTGATCAAATATACAAGACAAACACCTGCAGTGAGATGAAACCAGCAGTGAGATGAAACCAGTTCCCAAGCTTGAGAGGCTGCAAGCATCTGTTTTCGCTTAGAGTCAATGCACAACCGCCATCTTGTGGTCACATTGGATATTAGAGCATTTGGGAGCTGGGACTTCTGGAAATCACGCTCTCAAAACTAAAGTAATTTTAAGTTTCTAATCTTCAAATACATTGTTCAGAAGTAAAGCAGGTGAATAGGATAGAGAAAAGGCCGGGCACCATGGCTCACAACTGTAATCCCAGCACTTTGGGAGGCCGAGGTGAGCGGATCATGAGGTCAGGAGATCAAGACCATCCTGACTAACACGGTGAAACCCCGTCTCTACTAAAAATTAAAAAAAAAAAAAAAATTAGCCAGGCATAGGAGTACATGCCTGTAGTCCCAGCTACTCGGGAGGCTGAGGCAGGAGAATTGCTTGAACCCAGGAGGCAGAGGTTGCAGTGAGCCAAGATCACGCCACTGTACTCCAGCCTGGGCGACAGAGTGAGACTCCTTCTCAAAAAAGAAAAAATGAAGTAGGCTAAAACTACCTTTTCCTCCTGTTTTGGATTTTAGGTTTCTTGCCTCTTAGTTCAAAACTATAGTTGAAAACTATAATTGCAGATTTACTTTTCCCTTAAAAAATCAAAATAACATTACCTTAGAGTAGAGAGACCTGAATCGATCAGTAGCATGATCCAACTTGTGCTGCACTTCTCTGTGGGTTGCAGAAGTATCAACCTGGCCACCATCTCTCTTGCTGCAAGATTTGGCAGCTTCTAACACTCTGTTTCCAGAAATTGTGATGTATCTCAAGTCACCTTTGTGAGAAATAACGTCTTCTGAGAAACTCTTCTGCCTCTTCAATTTGGTCATTAAACCATTGAGGTCATCTGCACCTGCCTCCAGGTTTTCAAGTTCTTGTTCTGACTGCTGTAGCCAGTGCTCAAACTCGGTATAGTCAGCATCAAACTTTTCTAATTCTTCCTGCAGAGAGTGAGTTAACTTCATTTTCTTCTCTGACTCAGCCAGTGCAGTTTCATAATGCGCTTTCAGTTCTTTCATGTTCTTTTGCAGTTTCTCTTTTTCTTCAGGAGAGAGATACTGACCCTGTTTCTCAAGCAACACTTGTGCAGACTGAGTGGCTATGATGACTGCTTGGTGCTGAGAGATGATCTTCTCGTGTTGGGCCTATGTGAAAACAAATTGATCATAATCTTCAAGCAGTAACAGGGTTACACCAAGGCTGCAGGGAGCTCCCTGCCACCTCAAGACTGACAGGTTTCAGTGATCTACTGGGCTACAACTTGCTTCTCATTCCCCTTTTCAAGCTATACCATACCCCCTTTTATTGGTGAATATCAGAATAACAAGGCATTTTGAGCATGCTAATCTTATTTTAAAGGACATTTCCAATCTTCTCTATGTACTTAATCAGATAGGACAGACACCATTTTTCAGAAGTTTGGAAAAACAAATTTCTATTCCAATTCTAAAATAAGTGTCTATAATCTGATCTCATTTTATTCCCTGCTTTCTCACAACTACCAAAGAAAAATGTCTTTACCTAATTTTGGGGCAAACAAGTATAATATCTTTTTATTACAAAATGATTCTGCAAAAACTTTTAAATAGGGAAAAAGAATCTGTAACTTTAAATAGGGAAAAAGAATCTGTAAGCTTTAAAAAGGTTTCAAAAATAACTAAGCTAGAACACTGTACATTCAGAGAAGCCCAATGGACATTAGAGAAGCAGATATAATAAAAAGAGAATCCTGGAGCTACTCAGCTTCACTGGGCCTCAGTTTCCTGCATGTGAAAATGGCGACAATAACTCCTACACATCACAGGTTGCTGTTAAGGAGTACATGAGATCGCATATGTAGAGCACTCCCTGCAGAGCTGGGCATGTGCCAGAAATTCAAATCCACTCTGAAGGCAGGAAGGCAGGGCTCCCAGGCAGGTGTGCTGCAGGCAGGTCACAGGTATGCAGAGCTACTGATCCCCTCAGTCTTCAGGACAGCAGGGAGGCATTAGGCAGGTGAAGTCCCTTTCCCCCCAGACATAAGCACCTTCTTCCATTCACCCCAATATGCCATACAAGTGTGGCAAAAAGGATACCAATCCTTTGGGAGGGCAATTTCCCACATTTCTTATACTGGCTTACATGGAGCCAAATGACCCACTCCCACTACCTCAGAGCCCCTTTTATTACCTCCAGATTCTTTGCTACTCCCACCCTCACCTCCATTCCTACCCTGGTAAACACTTTAGGACCTTTGTCTCCTGTTGTTCTTTGTCTAGTTACAGCTCTTTCATCGGATTATCTGCTTGGCTAATTGCGCCCATCTCCATTGAGTCCTATTCAAATGCTGAAAACTGGTCCCCCACCCCACACTCAACCACCCTTACCTAACTCCTTTTCTCCCTTAGTACTCACTACCTTCTAACCTACCATATAACTTAGTTATTGTCTGCTGTAACATTCTCACCAACCAGAGTGCAAGGGGGGGGCGCAGGGAATTTATTTTGCTCACTGTAGAATCCCAAGTACTGAGAACAGTGCTGGCACACAGGAGCTGAGTGAAAATAACTCTGTGCTGTGAAAAGGACTTCTTTAGAAGGACTGCTATGGGGCAGCCATTCACTTGTAAGTCTGATACCAATTAGTCAGCTCAGAACTGGCTCATTAACACTGGCATCCTCACTGTCTATAACAGTGCCCGCCACCTAGTGGGCACATAGTAAATATTTTTAACTAACTTCTTTCCCATAGACTTGTGTTTTTGGTATTTGAAATACATTCATATGCTACCCCCCACCTCCAAGAAGGGCTTTGCACAAAATAGGATGGACAGACATATTCAACACCACATAAACGATCAGATCTGTCCCCTTCCTCTTACAGATGAGGAATCTCAGGCTGAAGGAGGAGAATGGCTTGGCCCAGGACATACAGGACAACTACTGAAAGCTAAGTTCCTGGCTCAGGTGCTGTGGCCTTCTCTCCACGCTACCAGATTAGGACTTTTTTTTTTTTTTTTGAGACGGAGTCTTGCTCTGTCACCAGGCTGGAGTACAGTGGCATGATCTTGGCTCACTGCAACCTCCGCTTCTGGGTTCCAGTGATTCTCCTGCCTCAGCCCCCTGAGTAGCTGGGATTACAGACTGCACCACCGCACCCAGCTGATTTTTGTATTTTTAGTAGAGACAGGGTTTCACCATGTTGGCCAGGCTGGTCTCAATCTCCTGACCTTGTCATCCACCTGCCTTGTCATCCACCTGCCTCAGCCTCCCAAAGTGCTGGTATTACAGGTGTGAGCCACCACACTCGGCCCAGATTAGGACTTTCTAAAGCACAGATTCCCATATTCTTTGAGGTAAAATGATCAGATAGGAAATGCCATGCTGTGCCTAAAACCAAGGGCTTTCCTGTGCAATATCTTTAAGGCTACCCACCAGTATTTCTCACTACTTTGGTCGACTTACTAACCTTTCCTGACTTCTTTGTAACTGACTCATAATGTTCCTTTATGAATTCACTAGATTTTTTCATTTTAAGAGACTTTATTTTTCATAATAAGGTCCTATAGTAGCCCCTTAAAATTGTGAACAGTAAATACTCCCATTCTTCTTCCGGTTTAATTTGTATTTTCTATAAGAACCTCACAGGGAGTATCCTATTCCAAAGATTCCAACTATGAAGAGTGGGAGGAAAATAAACAGAGCTGCAAAAGTTTCTGAGGTCCAGTCATCTAACTGTCAAAAGCCAAATATTGAAATAAAATGACTGACACTTTATAAATGGTTCTACAGAAGTCGCCTTTGCTCCTATAGTAGCATTAACGTTAGCTTTAATTTATGTCATGGAGTAAACTGGTAGAAGGGCTTTTCTATCTCTTCTCAACAACAGCCTTAACTGAATAGATGAGCTGAGCTCAGAAAGAACTTAAGTGAGCTCAACTTAGGCCGGGCACAGTGGCTCATGCCTGTAATCTCACCACTTTGGGAGGACGTGGGCAGACTGCTTGAGCCCAGGACTTCGAGAGCAGCCTGGGCAACATAGTGAGACCTCATCACTACAAAAAATAGAAAAATTGGCCAGGCATAGCAGAACAGACCCAGCTACTCAGGAGGCTGAGGTGGGAGGATCAATTGGGCCACGGAGTTTGAGGCTGCGGTGAGCCATGCTTGTTTCACTGTACTCTAACCTGGGCGACAGGGTGAGACCTTCTCTCAAAAAAAAAAAAAAGATTGTTCTCTTAGAACACAGATTCAGATTTAGCAGAGTGAGCATATGGCCTAGTTTTAAATCCAAATTCCAGCCCTTTCTAGATGTGTAACTTCAGAAAGCTACTTTAATACTGTCAGTCACAGTTTCCTCATCTGTAAGATGAAAATAAAAACCCCAAAGAGTAACTGGGAAGACGAAATGAGTTAAAATGGAAAGAACTTAGAAGAATGCCCACTTTAACTGTTCTATAAACGTTAACCATTATTATTTTTTATTAAATCTTTATAATAATTCTACTTCACTTACATGGAGAATGCCAACTCTACAGTTTATTTCTCATTATTTTTTGACTTGCTTAGAACTCTCATAATAATTTATATCTGACATGATGAACTCAGAAAAAAACCTCTTTCGTCATTAAGGTTTGAAAAGAATGCATGTGCTAGGTTATTTCTCTCTTTACCGACCTGGAAATAGAACTGAATGATATCATATGTTTACAACAACATACCTTAACTTTCTGATATTGCTGATTCAGATTCTCCTGAGTGGGTCCAACTTGCCCATCAACATCAGTCTCCAACAGGTTACCATTAACTTCATCCTCTTCTCCAACTGCTGACTTGTCATCACCTTCTTGAAAATGGGTCCCGTTCTGTTCGATTACCTGTCTGTGTTTCGTCCCTGCCCTTTCTGAGTCTTTGTCAACATTTGACAACCAGTCCAAAAGGTTTTCTATTTTGGTTTTGCTCTCTTCCAGCTGCTTCACCGCCGCAACCTGGGGAAGGAAAGTTCACAGAAGGAATTCAGAACGTGGGCCAAGGCATAGTTTTAAGACATTCCAAAAGTAAACACTTAGAACATTTTAAATTAGAATGAGGGTACTAAAAACTGACACACATTGAAAACTTAACACACTGAAATTAAACCCTAGAGCAACAGGCAGTTACTTTGAAGTTTCCCCTGTTCTTAAAAATACATTCCAAAATTTTAATTATAATTGATGAGTGATCACACATTTCACAGGAAGAAAGTTTCACAACCTCACTTAAATATTAAGAAAAAGTTAAGCAAAGCCAACTCTTCAAACTTTTTGTAGTAATTGGTCAATTATGTACCTGGAAATCCAGAATCCTATAATAAACCTTAGTGATAATCCTTATTTACTACCACTGGATATCACTTAATAATAAATCAAGTAGCTGTTAGGCTAATCATTTTTGACATAGTAATAGTGCACCACATATTTGAATAAGGACCTTTTCAGTTTCTTCCTTGATTGCTGTTGTCACAACTTTATCCAGCTCCTTTTTAGACTGTTCTGCTTTTAAATTAAGCTGTTCACACTTTATCTTAGCTTCATTAAGTTTCTGTTCAATCAAAGCCTTATCTTCCCGTGACAGCTTTTCACCATTCTCTTTTAAGAAGTTCTCCGTGTTTTTCACTACTTCAGCCAATGCCTGTGCACTTCCTTGCATATCTTTCTGTAATTCCTTATAACACAAAATAAAAAAGTATATTTGATTAAATTATTACCTATTTAGTTCTTCCAGAGTTGTAATTCTAAAAGACAAGGTGAGTAGAGAGTCTAGTACATGTAGTCTGAATAAACACATTCAGTATGTTAATTTGAGTTGATTTATTTCAATCACAATACTTAATATAATTTGAAACTCAAACAATATTAAAGAAAAGCACGGATTTTCATGTTTAACAAAAGAATGCAGTCAGTGAAACACTGACAACGTATTAAGAATTCAGTATATGATCTATACAAATTTGTACACACCAGATTTTTTTATATTATATGAGCACATGTACAAAGGCTTGTAAATATATGGTAATATTTATTGTTTCTACACTTTTATTTTTTAATGTGTTTATTGCTCAGGATAAAAATGAACTAATTTTCCTAGCAAACTATGACACTTCCCTTTTCTAAACACCAGAATCTGTAATATGTAATGTTTGCTTCTTCGCCTGGCTGCTAGGTACCTCAAGATTAAGATATCTCCTCAGTAGTTATAGCTTTCCTACGTCTAGATTTTTCCATGTAGTTTTTCCTCTTCTTTTCCTCGGTTATCATGCATTTTCATTCTCTATATTATACTGTTTGAGTTTTAATATTATTTTTTCCATACTTTATTTTAATCCTCTTCAAATTGTCTTAAATAGTATTTGAATTGAAAGAAATCCTATTAATTGAGCCACGACGATGTGACCTTAACTGTGCTAGTGACTTAACACACACTATTTACTTAACTTTTATAATAATGTAACAATGAAAGTGTGCCCTATGAAGAAACTGAGGCTCTGAGAGACTGTTATAAAGCTAACAATATATAGAGTCTGGAATCTGAACCAGGAGCTATCTACTTACAGTGAAAATGTTCTCTCTCCTGACACCAAAATAAAGATATCTTTATCTGTTGTTACTGTTATTTTTCCCTTTCCTTCAATAAAAAGGAACAAATTACGATACGAGAAAGATGGAGTAAGAAGGAGCTAAGAAAGAGAAAGAACCCAAACTGATGGCTATTTCCTCTCAATTTGCAAGTCATAATTAGGTTGGCCTTAAATGGATCCAAATTCTAATTCATCACACAAGGTATTTTCATTATCAAATCCCCTTTAATATTTCCTCCACTCAATATCTCTTACCAAAAAAAGTCAAAAAAATCACCTAGCTTGCTTGAAGTTGGAAATCTAACTTTTAGTATAAAGTTTAAAGATTAAGCCCAGGGTGTCTTGGGTATGCCTTGCTTCTAAAAAGCTAAAATTACTGGTATTTTCAATAATCTTCACTGACTTCCAAATGATAGTAATTGAACATAACATCAACATAGAGCTGCTGATAGAAAATCAAATTCTACCTCTTGCTTGGACTGATATTTCTTTAACTCAACTGTGCCATCTCCAATCATGAAGGCTTCTTGGTGACCAATTAGGCGGTTTTCAGTTTGGGTAAGAAGATCACATATCCCTTGGAGTTTCTCTTTATACTCCTGCTGACGCTCTGCTACAATCTAAAGTGAAGAAAACCCAAAACATCTGAAATGTGCGGTGGTCACAAAATCGCTATTGTGATAGCTTCTTATTAGAATACATTTTCCAAGTTTTGTCTAATAAGCTTTTATAAGTATGCTGTAAACATGATAGCAGTAGGGTACAAACTGAGCAAGGTGAGACAGAAAATATGAGCATATTCCATATACAAGGAAAGTGATCATGTTTAGATGAAACTGCTCAACAGAATACTGGCCATGCATATTTGTAAGAGATGGAACTTCTGACCAACAGGAAGAAACATCCCATTTTCTTAAGCTCTTGAAACCTGCGACACATAGAATTAATTCTGCAAAAGGACATCAAAAGAGAAGTTAGTTGTGATTTGTAGGTTAACATATTTGATATGTGTATATAGGTTATCATGCTAGAGACAATGTCTGATGCTTCAAGAAATAATAAAAGGAACACTGCATGCAATATTTTTACTTAATCACTATGTCTAAGTGCATTCTCACCTCTTTGCTCATTATTGCTATTAGATATAGTACTCACATATTCATTAAATATTCTAAAAGATTAAGAAGTCAACACTAATTACTTGCACCTTTCATTTTCCTACTATATATACACTAATTATTCATCTTATAGCCATAGATCATGTTTACTAAGAGCCTAACACAGGCTAGGCAAGATACTAAGTGTTTTACATACATTCTTTTTATCAATGCTCACAACACTAGCAGGTAAGCACTATCGTTATTTCCAATCTACCAATGATTAAACTGAGGCTAAATGACTTGCCCTAGTTCACAGAATGAATGAGTCGCACAGCTGGGATGTGAAATCAGTCAATCTAGCTCCAGAGCCCAGAATTGCTGTGCTGTATTGCTTCTCAGAAGAAAACGAAACTCTTAATTAACCTTCTTTAGCCATATGTTCATCAATGTGTTAAATTTCTAAGTGCATTCAAATTTCCTAGTCTTGGGACGGGGCAATCAAGACTTTCACTTGAAGTTAAGTATTTTGGGGAGTCAAAAAATTAAAATCAACTAAATTATAGCATCATTAGTGAAAACAATATTGTTATACACTGTAGGATTTGTATGTACACTGTATCTTATCCACTAATGCCTTTCCAGAAGATATTTCCTGTCACACTATACTCCTTGGGTATCTACATTATAGTTTCACACTAAAAACAAAGAATGCCAACTCCACGAAGAAAGGCAAACCTTCTGATCATCAAGATCTTGTTCTAGATGTAACTGAGTCTCTAAACGTTCCACCTGGGTAGTCACTGACTCCTGTACATCAAGAAAACACTTCTGAGTTGTATTTAAGAGCCTCAGCAGTTGTTTGCTTTGGTTGGGAGACAGATCCTGTGCATATTCAGAAATGAAGAACTGCACATCGAAGGCAGTAGTCTCCAGCTGCATTTTGGTATGTCCAAGGTCTTTTAATACATTCTGTTAAAAAAAGTGGTAAAAGTTATCAGTAGAAAGCTAAGCTATGATAAAATTTATATTAACAATAACATTTATATTTTGTAAATACACTTCTCACATAAGGGAATGTAAGTTTTATGAATTTTTTTGCTATTCATCAAAAATCTATTTATCATCCAGTAATAAATGATAAATTAATTATTTAAATACCATGGTAGTTAGTATTATATAAAAAGATAAATAACGCCTCTAAAAATGGTTTATCTTTACCTGTCACACTGCACTTAAAACATAACTCTGACAAAAGGAAAAGACCTAACTTAGGTATATTTAGCACACTGAAGAGAAACATCTACCTTAAAATATTACTTGCTAACATTTACAACATCCATGTAATTGTGATAAGATATAAATAATACTATGGGGGATTTGAAATATGAATGAAATATGCCAGAATTTCAGTTTTCTGACTCTCAAGCCAGGAGCCTAATCATTGTTCATGAGGAATGCTGTTCAAACTAAGAACTTGGAAAAAAAAAAAAAAGGATGCCAAAAGTGACTAACATATAAACACAGTCATGAGCCACATACAACAGGTCACATATCAAATGGTGGTCCCATAAGATTACAATGCCTTATTTTTCCTGTACTTTTTCTAAGTTTAGATACACAAATACCACTGTGTTACAACTGCCTACAGTAGTCAGTACAGTAACATGCCGTACAGGTTTGTAGCCTCGGAGCAACAGGTACATCATACAGTCTAGGTGTGTAGTAAGGGATGCCATCTAGGTCTGTGTAAGTATACTCTTTGTTGTCTGCAAAACACAAAATCACCTAACAATGCATTTCTCAGAATGTATCTTCATCATTAAGTGAGGCATGACTGTACTACATATACTATTATGCATTTACATGACGATTTTTATATGGCTAATTCATATTATTATATATTTATGTGACTAATGCATAAATAAATATATAAATAAAAATCTCAACACGTCAGTGGTGTAAGAGTTTGATAAGGCATTTGGGATAGCATCAGAATGGCACCCTTAAGGTTTTTTATAGTTGTGTCAACTATGAATAAAGACATCTCTAGAGACAAAGGAAATAATCCTTTATAGCCTTAGCGAAGTCATATTTTCTAAACACTTGTTATATTAAAGCCATAGGTTTTAAAATATATTTTGTCATCTTTGTTTTGATACTTGCCTTGAGAAACTCCAAACGTTTCTTTACATATTCAGAATCTTGAACATTCACAATCTCAATATCCTTCACAGATCTGCTCTTCTCTGATATCCAATCTGAGAATGACTTAAGTTTCTGCAGAAATTCTTCATGGGAAACTGCTAGTTTAGACTAGAAAAAAAAATTGTGCATTCAGTTGTCTTTCCCCAAAATGTCAAATTCTTACAAATAATGACTCTGGTTTATGGGTTTAACAATCTAAAAATAAAATACTCCATCTTATGACTAAATCCTCAAATAATAAAATTTTCTTCATAAATCAAAATTTTGACATTTTATGCCTACCATTTCAGAGTCAATTGCAAGCATGATCTGTTTCGTTCTTTCTGAAGCCACGTTGCTGAGGGAAGAGAAGGCGGTCTTCAAACTCTGGTGGCTAATACTCAGTTCTTCAAGATGTCCTCTGGGAAAGTCACTGGGAAGAGACTTTAAAAACTCTTCGGCCAACTTCATATCTTTTCTTAAAATAACAGCAATTGGAGCTAATCCTAATTCAAATGTCTGCAAAGAAATATATCCCGGACCTATTTACTATTTAGTGTAAAACACAAATATAAACATGAAACATAGAAGTGTTCTGCTTCTTTTTCCCAGTCATACATCAGCTGACTACCATCCATAAAAAGGCAGTAGACAATTCTTACCTCCAACTGTCTAAGTTGATTCTTCAAAGCTTCCAGGTTGTTATCCAAAGATTCCTGGTTGTCTAAGGGGGGTTTCATATCTTGAAGCAATGTCAAATACTCATGCATTTTTTCAGTGTGCTGTAAACACTGCTGTAATTCACTGGAAAACTAAAAACAAGGTTGGACATTTTAATTCAACAACCTTTATGCAGATTTTTAAAGCAAATTGTATGGGATTATTCTCACATGGTTCATGCAGCTATTTCTGTACAAAATGTATAAGTCAACTTACTTGTCCGGTTGAGCTATCTCCAGAAGCCATTTCTTTTGACCCTGAAATACATTCCAAATGGCTTGGGAAATCATCACACAGATCCTTAAGCTTCTCATCTCTTGGCAATGCTGATGCACACACAGTAGAGCTTTCTAGTCCAATTTCTTTTACAGTTTCTAAATTAGGAGAATAGTGGTTTACTTCTTTGCTTTTAATATCACTAAGAATGTGTGGCTTTTCTTCCATCATCTCAGATGTAGAACATGCTTTTTGATTAAAGTCTCCAGCATGTTCTATTTTTTCTGAATATCCATCAGTAAGCAGCTTGTAGAAAATATTTTCAAGTTGCAGTGGAAGTACTTTAGATGTAATGCCTCTTTTCTCTAGGTCATACTCCATATGAGTTAATTCTCTCATCAATTCAAATAGTCCTGTAATTTTCTGGCTATGTTGATCTTGCTTCAATATATTAAGGAGAAGCTCAGACTTAAGATTTCCAAGACAGAAAGGATCATCTCTACTTTCTGCCTTTAATTCTGATGAGTTACTCATGGGGGAAACTCCAGAAGAGTCACTCATCTGAGAGTCGCTGGGCACAGTAGATGCTTCATTTACCAACTGTGATGTGGTAATCTGTTTAATTAAATTTTGAACTAAAATTTCAGTGTCTGCACAGGCTGAAGGTTCTTCAACCTCTTGAGGGTTCATATGACCTTCTTTCAACCTGCTTTTTAAGATATCCTTTACATCCTCCACAAACACCTGAGACAATTCGGGAATCTCAACCTCCTTTTCTTGGGGTCTTGGAGACAAGGCTTGTTCTTTTGGTAGCTGTTGCTCGATTCTTTCTTTCTTATTACTAATTTCTAAGAATGAATAGTCAGTATTTAAAGTGTTACTGGAGTTATCATTTCCTAATCCATTTGCACACTGGTCTGACTGCAGAAAATCATTTTTCCCAACATCTTCTACATGTTTAAGAGATAATATTGAAAGTGTGGCTTCAATACTTTCTGGTGTGAACTGAGAAATTTCTGTTCCTCCTCCTGAGATGCTTTCTTTACTACAAAGATCATTACTTTGGATCATCTCATTAACAGGTGACTCTTTCTGGGTACTAGTGGACTTCTCTTTTGTATTATTAACTCCTAATTGTAAATGTTCTTTCATGGGAGGGGCAGTTATTAAAACATGGCTTGGGACATCTTCATTTGGTTTGGCTACACCTTTTGCTTTTACATTTTTAGCACAATGTTTTAAATAAGTAAACAGATCAAGCTCTTTCTCAGGTCCATCAGTGAATGACTCCTCAAAATGTGTATTCCTTTCCCATGATGTAATGTCTGAAGTGATGTCATCACTCATCTCTTTGGAAACTGATGTGTCAAAAATTTCTTCAAGATTCTCAAACTGAACAGGACTTTTACTAACTATTATTTGTAGATTATTTGGTTCATCTTTAAGAGTTACAGTTGCTTTTTTAAGGCTTCCTTTCTGATTAAGTTCTTCATTGTTTGTGATTTGTGAAAATGGAAACTGACTATTAATTAACTTGAAACTATCCCTTGTATTTTCACCAGGCAAAAGTTTGAGATGCCTATTTTCTTCTTCTACTAGACCTTCTACAAGCACTTCTTCACCCAAGTACATTTTCTGAATTGATGTTTCATCTTCTATTAGAATATCACTTTTGCCATCTCTCCCTTTAATGAGATCGCTTCCATTTCCTTGAGGATCTTTGTCAGTTACAGAGGCTATCGATGACAAATGGCTTTCCTCAGCAGGTTTTCCCATCAAATCAGGCTCAGTACATATGATGTGATCAAGAGATGAGTCAATTTTTGGTGCCATATTCTTAAAATATTGATCTTTACCTTTCACAGAATCAGTCAATTCTGGCAATTCTGACCCTTGAATCAACTTAACCTTTGTGTTTGCCAGATCATTACCTAATTCAGAAGTTGAACTGATATTATTATTATGTGAAATACTGGCAGGGCCAAAAGTTTTTTCACATTCAGTGTCTTTAATGATAGGCAGCAATAAATCCTTAAGTACCATCTCATGATTCAACAGATTTTCTTTGCTTTTTCCAACAATCTCAATTGTATATTCTGGAAGGTTGCTTTCTTCAGTAGCTAAGCTATTTTCACTAGGTGATGCTAGCTGTACAACATTTACCCTTTGCTGTTTTTCTAAAGAGGTACAACTGTGCATTTTATCCAGAAGAATCATTTTATTAATATTTTTATTTTCATCACTGTTTTCATTTACAATAGAGGCACACAACTGGATATCCGTATCTTCAGCCACATCTTGGCACCTGTGCTTTCCATTCTCAACTCTTATACATCCTCCTTCTTCATCAATGCCATCATTATCATCATCATCCTGATCATTACTGTCATATATATAATCCCCATAACTTTCTTCACTTTGCATAGAATCTAAATGATCAGTATCAGAGTGAAATTCCTGTACAGTTACATACTCTTCCTTTCTTACTCTCCAACTGCCATTGTCATCAAATTTTAATGA
This sequence comes from Papio anubis, assembly GCF_008728515.1. Lineage (NCBI taxonomy): Eukaryota > Metazoa > Chordata > Mammalia > Primates > Cercopithecidae > Papio > Papio anubis. The sequence continues at coordinate 55,143,952 of NC_044981.1, forward strand.
TGCAGTGAAGCTCTCTTTTCCTCCTACAATATCATAATCAGTCAATGACTCAGATTCATCTCCTTCAAGGATATTTGTGCATTCCCTTTCTGATCCAGTTTCCAGCGACTGTCTATTCACCTTATCTGAGCCAACGGGATTTAAATGTATTTTTTCACCAGAATCTAATTCATCTTTCTCAACATCCATGAGGAAATCCTGACGACACTGTGCTTTGTCCTTCACACTTAAGCTACCAGCTAGTGCCCCCTGGGGAACCATGGAATTTTCGTTCTCTTTTAAGACATCATAAAAAACATCAGCAGGAGAAGCCATCTCATCGTTTTCCTCTTGCAGTGTGTCATAGTCCTCAGGGTGCAGGCAATCATGATCATCACCATCAAGAAGCAGAGAATCATGGTCACCGTCTTCAAACAAGGGAGTATCGTAAAAATCATCATCACTATCAGTGTCTGTTCCTGTGTCATTCTGCTGATCATTCAGCAGTGACGTTTCATAGTCACCAGCACTGATGGTTTCATCAAGCAATGGTGTAGCAGAGGTAAGAGATACAATGGCATTATCAGTATAACCCCCTGGAGTCACAGAACAGGAATACTCTTCTATTTCAGACTCATTTTTCTTGTCTTCAGGCATCTGCTGAAAACCAGGATGTGTTTTCTCATCCTCACCAGAAGTATCTGAAATGTATTTATCATTGTGACACTGTACTTGAGGATTACTAGAAATCATATTTAAAGATTTCTGTCCATACTGCTCTCCCGGTAAACTGATGTTAATAGCCGCAATTCCCAGAAACTGGTCTTGAAATTTTTCTCCTATTCTTTGACCTGATAACATGGTTTTGTCACTGAATGATAACGTTTGGGCTTCACACTTATTTCCATTGCTCTCTGGGGTGTGTGTATCATTAAAACTTCCCTGACGGTGCCTCAATTTATCATGACTTAACAAGGCACTTAGCCTGGGGGAATAGTCAAAGATAGGCGAATCCCTGTTTGTATTATCTTCATTCTCTGTTTCATTCACACCACAGAATTTATTCATTTTTGATTTTACAATAGGATTTTCTATCAAATCACCTGGAAAGTTTTGAATGTTTTTAGAATGACTACATTCACTTGCATGTTCATTTGTTTCCACTTGGCTTTGATTTTCATAGTTTGTAAGTATGTTTTCAGAGTCATTTCTAAGCATGCTAATGTCTGCAAGTTCAGTCTGTGTTAAATATGATATGGGACTGGGAACACACACACTGGGTGAACTGTTAACTTTAGGATCAATTGATATTGTACTTGCCGGTTTTTCTGACTGAGAAAATTCACTATTGATAACATTATTTCCCATTTCATGAAATTCTTCATCTACAGCACACTTTCTATTTTCAGGAGTCTCTTCATGTTCAGGTTCTGCACAGTGACATTTATTGAAATTACTTGGTGCAGTTGTACATTCATCCTTTTCTCTACCTGAAGCATTATTAAGAAATACACCAGAGGAGCTTAAGACATCGAGACATTCTTTTATGGCTGTATCTCCATCAAATTCTGCATGACAGCCTTCCAGTAGCATGCCAACAGCCTCATCCAAGTCTCCATCGTACAGCAAAAGCCTTTGCCCTGTGTTTGCATCCATATAGCTATTTATCATTAAATAAGATAGAAATAATTTTTTAGTTTGTTCTGAGGTCTGAGTAGTGACAGGTTCTTCTCCATCAAAAACATCATCTTCTTGTCTGTAATCATGAACTGTGGAGGGTTGAAATTTACAAAAAGAGAGCCATCTTCTGGCGTTTTTACAAGCTTCTAAATCTCCTAAATCTGGCATTTTATCAGGCAGTATTATATTTTTTAAAATTGATGCTGTGTTATTGTCTATAATTCCTAGCTGTTTAGCAGCATCCAAACCAATGACTTGAGAACTTTCTGGAATATAAAGAGCAGCTATTTTTTGCCTGCTATTCAGGATTTTGTAGGCCAATTCATTTGTAATCAACTCTTGCTGCAAGGAAGATGATGTGGGAAATATTTCACCAGAATGGGGCCAAATGAGTCCAACATAGCCTCGTTGAGCTTCCAGTACCAGAAGAGCACTGCTGGACGTTATTAAATCACACTGTACTGCTTCGTCTACAGTTAAACGCTTGGCAGGGTTTGACTGGATGATTCCACCACTTTGAACCTGATACGTGAGGATACTGCTAGCAGTGTCCCTGTCAATCACCCCTTCTCTGACAGCTTCTTCAACAGTCATTCTTTGGCCAGAATTGGAATTGATCAGACCTCCAGAAAGAAGCTGTGCACTTAACAACCTAAACATGGTTTCACGATCTATGAGACCTTCATGAGCTGCTCTTAAAATGCTTAAGTTTCTTCCACATTTTAATGTTATTCTACCTCCTTCTTGTGGTCTCACAGGTAGAAGCCACATCCCCGTGTTTTCCTGTAAAGTACTTCTTTGTACCATATCTATTAAAGAAACCTTCTCAGAGGTGCAGGGGTCAATAAGATCTTTGCACATATTTTGTCTTTCCAGAACTTTAGAAAATAATGCTGAGGAAACCAAGTTCTGTTGGAAAGCCTTCTGTAGGGTCAACTGTTCTCCTGTGGCTGGAATAACCAGAGAGCCTGTAGAAAGCAGTATCTCAAGAACTTTGATGGCCATGGATTCTGATATCATGCTTTGAGCCAGAGCATCCAGTACTGGAATTGTGGTAGGTGACGCAGCAGAAATAATCTCCTTAGCTTTATTTAGTTCTTTGAGTTGGCACAGAATTTGTTCATCAATAAGGCCATGACTTTTGGCATCTTTAAGTTCAAAGGACTTTCTTAATTCTGGTGAAATTAGACCAGAAATCATTAGCTGTGTCTCGAGCAACCTAATTCCTGTGTCATAGTCAATGAGGCCTCTTAAAACCGCTTGAAAGACTGAAAGGACTTCTCCAGTTGTCTGATCGATAGTGCCTGCAATCACTTTATCCAGCTGAAAGGAAAATGCAAAAATCTCAGGTCACTCTGTTACACAAGGGTGGGTGGAGTTTCATGCAAGTTAGGTTTTTTAAAAAGTAAATAATACATTTCAACATAAAAGTCCTCTACTTACCAAGGTGCAGCAATGTTGTGAATGTTAGGCAGTTCAAATGCACAAGTGATCTATGTCAGTGATCTATTCAACAGCACAGGATGTGATAAAAGCTTTGAAAACAACATGCATCTGTGAATTGAAAACTTAATATCGTGTATATTGACAAGGTTAGTGAGGACACAACAGAGTAGATGATGATAGTGAGAAAAAGAACACATATCGAGAAGGCAAACCATGCTTTCTGCATTTAGGTGAGATTAGAGTCTAGTGGCATGAAAGAGATTATCAAACCCCATGCTATTGATGTTTACAGCATACAGACTTCTTCAAAGATAGTCAAAAACTAAGAAACTAGAAAAATTGTTACATACCCCTAAAATGTGACAAATTATGTGGAAAGTATTCCCAGGAGTAATGAAATTAAATATAAAGATAACTTTTTCAATACTGAATATTATGTTAGGCCTGTTGATATACACTGTCAAGTTTTAAAAGTTTAAGTACCAGTCAAATTTTAAATGATTTACACTTTAAGAAGATGCTAGGGCATCCTCACTATAATGTATGGCCTTGTAGTACTCAAATAAATCTCATGGATATCTCTGAAAATCAAACAAACTCTATAATACATTAATGCCACCTTTAGAGATGACCCACAGGCTCTTTTATAGCCTATCATATTAAAATACCTACTATACCAGAAGAATGGCTTTTAAAGAGAAGAGTTAGAAGAATGAATGATCTTTTTCTTTTACCATGCAAGGCAGAGATTAAGATGTCACAGAAACTGATGATCAGTACGTATAAGATTGCATTTAATAAACAACACTGGAATCTCCAAACATTTAAATAAACTCAATCCATGTTTTAACTACGTACAAAATTCAAGGTCATTTCTTTATTATTGACATAGATTTCCAGAGCCATGCAATCAAACTAAGCTTCTTGAAACAGCCTCGTGTTTAAATAAATAATATTACCTTCTCCTCTACCTTTACATCTCCTGAGGTTTGTGATTCTTGTAGCTGTTTCAGAGATTCACTGAATAATAAATTATAACTTTCTTGAAGAGTTTTCACTTGTTTTTCCAATTCATTTCTTTCTTCATCTGTCATTCTAAAATAACCAGAAATGATAAAAAGACTAATGCAAGTCATCCTCAAGAAATAAAGATGACGTATTAGGTTCAAAAATTTTGTCACATTATCGTAAAATAAAATATAGTCTCACATACATATTGCTCCGGTCTCAGTATGACTATAGAAAAATTAAGAATGGCCTTAAAAATATCTAAGGATCTTTCCCTTGCCTGAGAAAAGGACTGAAGGAAAGGGTGCAAACTAATGTATTGACACTTATTTAACATACAAACTTCCAAAATAACAATTGCTGCTATCTGACAGAGGGTAAGATCTCATTGTTAATCCCAACATGTAGAAGGGGATTTCCATTTCCATCAGTACCATTTCTCAAGATGAAACTTGTTTAGACTAAAGCACAAATAAAGAGGAAATTTATAAGGGGATTAACCTGATTTGCTAAGGTGTACTATAAAGTCATTCTGAAATAATCCAAAGGAGGACATCCAAAAAGGTTTAAGAAAAACGTGGATTCCTTCCGTAAGTGAAGCATTGATTGAAATACACAAAGTGCTTTGTTGCAAAAAGTAGGGATAAAATATGAGAAATGAAGCTGCCATAGGTCTCAGCTAAGAAAATGAAGACCATATTTATAAATATTTTCCAAAGAATAAGTCTCACACAGTACTACTTAGATTTAAGACTTGACTTGGAGTCTGTACTCTACCTCCCACTTGCTATTAATTCTTAAGCTCTGAGCCTGTTTCCATGGGGATAATAAGAACATTTCAAAGTTGTAAGAAAGATTAAAAGTGACAATTAATCAAATTACTAAGTTGATACTCTTTACTATATTAAGTAAATTGTGATTAGTCTGAGTCCCATTTTTAACATTGCAATGAAAATTTACCACCTCTGTTTTGCTGAAAGCTTTTAAGAACACTTCCCCACTTAGAATAAAAGAGCTAATGACAACCAACATACTTATCTCCATGTTTTGCCAAAAAAAGCTGCATAGCTTGAAGTGTTTCCGATAACTGTTCCTTTTTGGTTGATATTTCCTCACTGGAGATCTGTAAGGTAAAGAAGCCACATTCAAACTCTTCCTCCAAAAGGAGTAAACAACAGTATTTAAAAAAAAGAAATTCATCAAGCTTTAGTCAAAACCTAGTCTGTTTTCTGGGTGACCCAAGTGAATAACCTATCAGTTATTAGCCATCCATAGGTCTAGATAAGAGTATTTTTTTTAGAATCCATCAGGAAAGCTCCTCTCTCTATCCTTAATGCCGTCATTTTCAAGAGAAAATAATAATACATTATACATTTCCTGCATCTGTCCTAGTCCAGCTGTGGATAAAGGTGGCCTCCACCTGCAGGTGGGCACTCAGCACTGGCCCAGTGTCATCCTTGTGCACTGCGGTACTCAAAAAGACACATGACTGTGGGACACTACTTCCAAAGGGCATCTTCCTTCTGCCAAGCTCCTAGATACAATGCTCCTTTTGAAAAAATTATGGCGGAAGTAATAATCTGTAGGTATACAGACCCAGAATAAAGAATTTCTAGCTGAGAGCGGTGGCTCATGCCTGTAATCCCAGCACTCTGGGAGGCCAAGGCAGGCAGATTGTTTTGAGCTCAGGCGTTTGAGACTAGCCTGGGCAACACGGTGAAATCTTATCTTTACGAAAAACACAAAAAGTATCCAAGTATTTTTGGCTCATGCCTGTAGTCCAAGCTACTCAGGAAGCTGAGGCAGAATTGCTTGAGCGGGGGAAGGGGAGGTTACAGTGAGCTGAGGTCATGCCACTACACTCCCACATGAGCGACAGAGTAAGATCCTATCTAAAAAAAAATTTTAACTATGAAAAAAATTAATTTCTAAAGCTAAGACCCACTTTGTAAAAGTCATCTGTGACTGTCATCTGTCAGAGAAATAAAATTGATCTGTTTGGGGAAAAACCAGAGGTCATAATACTCTCTCCTAATCCCTCAGTATATCATTTCCAAATCCCTTATTTCAGAAATTGCCATTCTTTTAAATGAGCAGAAATAAGAGGAAATAATGGGCCAATGAAAAGATGGGCCAATGAAGTTTATTCAATTTAAAGTTTATTTTTCATGACTATAGATAATCATGAGGCTGCATTGACTTTTGAAGGACACACTTATATTAACTAAAATTTCCTTTAACAGAACAACCATCAACTGTTCTTAGTTATAATTAATGCCATCATCTGCATTAAGAAGTATCTAGGGTACTAGGTCTAAATCTGACTTAGTAATGTTTTGGAGAATTTAAAACTAAAGAATGTCTACAAAAAAATTTTTTTAATTTGCCAGGTGTGGTGGCATGTGTCTGCAGTTCCAGCTACTTGGGAGGCTGAGGCAGGAGGATCACTTGAGCTTGGAAGGTTGCGGCTCCAGTGAGCTGTGATCATGCCACTGCACTCCAGCCTGGGTGACAGAGCAAGACCCTGTCTCAAATATATAAATATGTATATATATTTTTTAAAAAACTACAGAATATAAAAATACCAAGGGTTTATAATCCATATTTCTTAAAAGAAACTTATTATCCCAACGAATCTTTGTTAAGCTTTATGTCCCCATTTTAGTTGTCTATTTAATGAGGGGAAAAAAAGGGAAAAGGATATTTTACATGAAATATATGTATTAAAATTACTTGAACCTTTTTGGTGTAAAGCACCAAATGCAAGTGTTTTCCTACATCTCCCACATATCTTCCACATCTCACATATATAGTATGTAAGACGATGAGTGAATACTTTATTTCAATTGAGCAACGTTTCAAGTATATACTCTGGTCTGTAAACTTCTCCAAGGAAGAACCTCAAATAAGGAACACTTGCCTCATATCACAGCCAAAATAAGACAAGTCACTGATGCTTTCCCCTATTTAGTCGTATCAACAATGTCTATTTTAATAGATGACAAATACTGATGCAGAGCTAGATAAAGTGGGAGCTAAATATTAAGATTGGATGATAGCCCTTGAAATTTCTAAATGTCAGACAAGAGCAGGAGGGCAGTGTAGGAAAGTATTCCTTGAGAAAAATCCTTCTTATCTTAGCGGAAATTTATTTTTTTAATACAGTAACAATCCCACTGCTATCGCCAGCAGCAGCAGTATTAAAATTTACACCCCAACTACCAACATCCTAAGAGCTTCAAGTGGTACAGTCCAATAGATACCAGGGACATCTCCCAAGCTGTGGCCATCCAACATAACACTAAGCAGTTGGGATACAGAAGATAGCCCATTAAGACTAAAGAATTCACTAGGATAAAAGATGGTATCTAGAATTTCCAGTGATTGACTGTAGACACTTCCTTATGAGATGGAAAAGACCCAGAAAAGCACAACTAAAATCAATAATCAAGAATGTTAATATCCTGGTGTGTATTTTCATTGTTCTTGAAACTTTTTATGTTTACATCTGTAAGAATAAGATGACATATCTTTATGACATGGAGTGCCTGGATCTACTCTAGACATACAACAGAATGACTATGCTCTTCAGCTATTCTCATTGTAATAATCAGGAAGCAGACCTAACTATTAGGAAAAGCAGTATACTGAATTCATTTACTAAAAAATAAGAACAATATGTATCATTCAGGCTTTGGAATTAAACGGCTTCTTCTGCCACACACTAACTTTGATTCTTTGGGCAAGTTATTTAATCGTTCTGATTTGCATTATAGTGGCCTATAACAATGGGAAAATTAAGGTAAAAATTAAACATTGTGCTAGGTAAACTGTATCAACTCAGTTAACATCTCTGATATTATTATTGTTAAACCCGGACTTCTGTGAATACCTTTTGCATAGAGAAGGGAGGTTTCCCAGCCTTCTCTGCATCTTTCAATGTCTTGCTGATATTTGATACCCATTTCTGCAATTCTTTGGCTTTTTCAACATGCTCTTTCTTTTCTTCTTCCAGTGACTTCTGACAGTTGTGAGCGGTAAGAAAAATATACACTCCATTAAATGACTTAGCTATTAAACTGACCTCTCCATAGCAAACAAGAATGTAAAAATGTTTTTTTTCATCACACACAGGTTACTAAAACATTTTATTCATTCACTTAACCATATTTGCCATGTCACATAGCAGATGCACCTCCAAAATGTTTATGGTAGCAAAGAAAGCTATGGCATACATTCCTTAATGATTGGTCTAACCTCCCAGCTGTTCCATTAATGTCACAAATTTTAAATCTCAACTTTATTCATGAAGCACTAGAAGATCTTTGAATTGCTGCCTTTGCATTAGCATTACAATCATAATTGTACTGACAAAAAGGTATCATAGAAGGCTGATAGAATACAGAATGTCTACTATACACATAAGGAAGACACACAGAATGAAGAAAAATCCTTCCCCTCCTCCAACACACAATATTCATAATGTTAGCTTTCAAGTGCAAAGACTTAACTAGAAATGAGATGTTGTGGTAAATATTTTAATATGCAAAGGTGGTCACTATATATAGAAAAAGGCAAAACTTTTTCATTTTTCGAAGCAATCTAAAACACTGCAGCTTGAAGGCTGTGGGAACGAATTTATATCTTTCTCTTTGATTCCACGGTGCTTCATGACATGTTCTTTCAGTGAGTGCAGTGTATCATTTAATAAATGATCACTATTCAATGAAGGGGAGTTCTGAAGAAATGATGCTGTGAACTTGGAGTTCATCAAGTTTATCCCATATTCTATGTAAAAAAAAAATCATTTTAGTGTGGCCAAGTTTCAAAAAACCATTCTCAAGGCTAAATGAAACCATTTGAAGGGCATTAAATCTTATGTAATTTTCAATTTAAAACTTACTCTACTTTGAGCACTCAGCAATTTGCAGCCCTCAAGAAAGAGTATGTTACATAATTCACAGACTGCATACGTAGCTGATATGATCATACTCTGAAAAAGTGGCATGAACCAGCCAGCATCACCCCTTGCACAGTTATTTAAACATGTCCTATTAGGAAGAATAGTAGAGGCTAGAAATTCCTGTCATTAAGGGCTCAGATACTTCTAACAGTTTAAGTCCTGTGTGGAAATCAAAATCAGCTTTTTCTAAGGCTTCTTTATATGTCAACTTTCTTTTTGTCTGAGGACATATTATATTTCTGATACAAGACTTTTGATCTTTGAGTTTTGTGGCAATGAGGACATCTATAATACCTACTTGGAGAGCCTCTTCTATTGATAATCGAGAGTGACCCTGTGGCTCTATCAACCCTCCTGTCAAGTATTGAAATTCCAAACATCGGATTCCCATTTCCTTATTTATAATATTTGCATTCACAGCTTCCACCACTGACATCATTTTGTTAGTGATGGGATGGCCAATCCCTGTGATTACTAATTCACACTGTCGCAACTGCTGGGCAAACCCCTCATCAACCAGGCCTCTATGCAAAGCTTCAGCTACTCGGTACTTTTTGCCAGTAAGAGGATCAATTATGCCCCCTGTACTGACTTGGGCTTCAAGGCATCTGAGGGCAGTAATCCGATCAACCAAATTTCTACGGGAGGCTTTTAGTACAGAGATCCTTTCCCCACTAGCAGTCAACCAATACCCTGCAATAGGACTGTTCAAATCTTTCTTGGGAACTAACCGGCTCAGCAAAGTATCAGCAAGTTCTGTAAGTGTGATGAGACCTTCCTGATACTTTTTGACCAAGGCTTTGTCAATTGTTCCCTGCTCTATAGCCTCATTAATATTGAAATTTAATCCTGTTTTAGTATCAGTCAGCATATGAGAAGAATGCCCATAGGATTCAAAAAATGTAGCTTCTTTCCACTGATATTGCTGCCCTGAAAGTTCAAGATATATACTTTTCTCAATCAGGTTTCTCTGGAAAGCCTCATACGCAGTCAATTCTGACCCTGTTTTAGTATCTACTACAGAAATTCTATGAGTTTTTTGGACATTGAGATTGGAAATGTTCCTCTCCCCAAATGGAAACAGAAAGCATTGGGACTCTACATCAAATACACACATTTGCAGTAATTCTGAGTAATACAGAGCTTGCTTGTTATTGGGATTAAGGAAAACTCTTGTGTTGCTGGATGGCTCATGTAAAAACTGTAAGATGGCATTATTCAACAACCCCTGCTGCAGAGCAATTTCTGGAGGAACACGAATGCCTCTCACGGGGTCAATGACACCCCCACTGGCAATCTGGGCTTCCAAGATATGTTTACCTTTTTGTCTGTCAAGCATTCTATTTTCCATAGCTTGAAACACTGACAATGTCTTAGAAGAATATGAATATCCCACAGCTGCCTTCTCTGCCTCAAGAAGCCTAATTCTGAATTCGGGGTCAACAACTCCTTTAAGAACTGCATCTTCAACAGAATATATCTGACCTGAAATGGGATCAATTATAAAACCTGTTGCAGCCTGAGCTTCTAAAAATGCCAAAGCCATCATTTTGTCTATTACGATTCTCTTGGCCGCTGAGGCAAATGAAATCTTTTCTTTTGTAGATTCTAGGTAAAGCCCTGCAATTGAGGTGGCTTTCGTCAGAAACTTATTAAGAGTTTTCTGAACTTCTTCAACAGTCTTAAGACCGAGTCGCAGCTGCTCGATTGTTCTCATGTCCAGAAGCTTAGCTTCCACCAACTGCCTGGCAGTTACAGTGTGCCTAAGCCCTTGGAACTTAAATTCATCATCCCTAACTGAACATGCATGATCACCATCAAAGTTCTGGAAGATCTCTGGTTCTAAGCCCTTCTTAAGGAAATCCCCTTTCTTGAGTCCACCAGATGCTCTGCACCCTTCAAGCATCCATTCTTCAGCACTGGGAACTGGGTTTTTTTCTTGTTTTAATGTTGTGACTTCTGTATGCATATCATACTGCTTGTTCTTAGCTATCTGTAATAGGAATTTATAAAATGTTAAAAGTCAACTTAAGAACATTATGTCACTTTACTCATTCTCAATCCAAACATAATTCTTTGAATTACAAAGATGAGATTAGTGAAAAGAAGAAAACTTTCAAACCAAGGAGGGTTCAGGAATAAGTATTATATTATTTTCAGAGTCTGAATTTTATCTTAGATGACAATTAAAGGTATTAAAATTATATCTTTAAAGACTAAGACAAAAATCTAGCCACAGAATATGTTAGAAGTTAAAGCTAACTGCTTGGTACTTCTAGCTTTTTTGATAGTCACATATTTCAAAATGTATCTCCACAGATATAACAGTATATCTATTACATCTGTATGTTTAATCTCAAACATTCAAAAATTAAAGTGTTAATTTATAATAAAGATTCAAGTAAGTTACCAGAAAAAGTATAGCATTATTTTTCTGTCAGAACTACAAAGAGCCAAACATATTCAAAATTGTTTTAAAAATTTAGTCTAGGAGAGAAAGGAAACAAATGAAGAAACTTGACATTAGGTAGCTGATAAGGTCTCAGAACACAGAGCATACCTCTAAGGGTGTCAAAAGCTTCACCAGTTCCATTTCACATGCGTTATCTTGATACCTAACAGGTGGTCTAGAATTGTTCAGGGCTTGGTCTCTTATCTTCTCAATTTCAGATAGTCTTGTAATAGGGTTTGTCTCATCAAAAGTTATCTGTAATTCGGTGCTTGTCTGAGAAAAGTACTCAGAGTAACACTGCTGGCTTTTCTCTTTCTCAAGTGGAGCCCCTGGTGGCTGGAATTGGACTTCTTTTGGTATTTGTTCAACAACCCGATGTTGCCACTTTTCTTCCAATGGCTGTGGTTCTTGAGTCCATCTCAATAGAGGGGATCTGGGTGTTGGATGAAGGTGTCCAGTGTTTCTAGAGGACAGCTCTCCAGAGTGTTGGCACTCCTTCACTGTCATCTCAAAATCTGGTTTGAAGGTACAGTCTTTGGCTGTGTTCTTTTTTTTAATTTCACACTGGAGCAAAACTAATTGATGTTCATGCTCTTTGATCTGCTGGTCCATTTTTTGCTTCAGGTTTTCAACCTCACACTTCTGGGCTATCAGCTCATCCTCAAGTTTCCGACATTTTTGGTAATGATTTGCTTCCACGTGCTGCCCTTGCTGCATTTGTTCACGATACTGTTGAAGCTGTCTTTCAAGTTCTTTAATGTTTGTTTCACAAAGCTTAGCGTTTTCTTGGGCTCTACAGTTTTCTTGTTGAAGAGACACAAAGTCAAGCTTAATGCCTGAAATATCATTTTCAGTGATGACTTTGGACTCCATTAATTTTTCCATCTTCTTCCGAAACTCCTCTGCTGACTGTTTGAATTTATCAGATTCTTCCTGAAACAGAACCATCTTTCTGTGGGTCATCTGCTCCTCTATGGTCTTTAAGTGTAATTCATCTTGTACTTTTTTCAACCTGTTATTTAACTCTTGCACCTGTGCTTGCTGTAGCTGAACTTTCTGCTCCCCACGTCGCTTCTCTTCCTTGGAAGCATTCAGCTCCGCATTCAGATTTCTAACTTCTTTCTCGGTATTCTGGATGATAATGTTCTGTTGGTCACACTTTTGCTTAAATTCACTTACTAAATTTTGACTTTTCGCCAGGTCTTCTTCTAGGCATTTAATTTTTCTTTGAAAATCCTGCTCTGTTTTTGTCTGTTTATGCAAGTGTTCATTTGTGCTGCGTAGCTGATCTTTAAAACCATCTGCCTGAATTTTCAGTGCTTCACATCTTTGCTGGATAGTTTGTTTCTCTAAAACTATATTCTCTGATTCTGCCTGAATTCTCCGCATCATTAATTTGGTTTCATTATTCTGCCTAGTAAGCTCCTCTACTTTTTGTTTTAGCATTTCTGCACACTCATTACTTTTCTCCAATTCTTCATTGAGCCTTTGGATTTTATCATTATTTTCTTTTTCAGCTTTGATATTTTTAAGCAACTGCTCATGGCTTTTCTCAAATTGTTCTTTTAGATGATCTGATTTTCTCTGGCAGATTCGTAGTCTTTCTAATTCTTTCTCATCTTGAAAAGAATGAATTTGTGAATTTAAATGCTGAATACTCTTCTCAGCTACGGCATGTGCCCTTGTGATTCTGTCTACTTCTCTTTGTAGCTTCCCTTTTTCATGATGAAGAGATTCTAATTCTAACTGATAATTGTGCTTTATTTTCTTGAGATCATTAGCTTCTTGCATGGCTTCTTCAGCCTTACCTGTGGTTTGGTTCAATTGCCTACCAAGCTCTCTGAGTTGTTGAGAATACCCTTTCTCTGCCTGATCCTTCCTTTCTAACTCCAACTTAAGGCATCTGAGTGTATTATTTGTTTCATCTAGTTTATCTTTTAGCAAACGAGCCTTTTCCTCAGATGACGTTTTTTCAAGCTGGAGGGCATTAAGTTCATATGTCAGTTCTCTCATATCTTGTTCAGCCTTTCTATTGGCAGCTGTTAGTTCATCTACCTGCTGTTTGAGTTCTTCTGCTTTCTGTTTGTCATGTTCTTGCTGGAGACCTGTTACTGCCCTGCATGATGTAGCCTGTGTGATCGCACATACTGGCAATGCATTTTCTCTACATGTATACTGAATTTCAGTTATTTTTCTTCTGGCTTCCAATTCAATTCTCTGCTTTTCTTTCAACTGTTTCTCTGCTACCTGTTTCTGAAATGCAAAGTCTTTTTCCATCTGCTTTATCAGCTTCAAGAGTTCTTCCTCATTGTCTCTCTTTCTTCTTAATTCTTCCGTTAATTTATTTTTTTGTTGCTCCAAATCATTGAGACTTAAATCTTTTCTTTTAAGATGGTCTTCCAGTGTTCTTCTGGTGAAGGTGTTTTCCTCCAACTGATTCCGAAAATTCAGGAGGTTCTCTTCCACGGCAGCTCTTTTGGCCTCGGCCTCTATGGTGAGCTGCCTCACCCGCTCCAGTTCTCTTTCAGCGGCTTCCTTCTCTCTCACAATGGTTTCAAGTTCCCTGCGGTACTGCTTGGCTTCACTTTCAGCCCTTATCTTCTGCAGAGAGATATCTTCTACATTTCTCTGCTGCTTTCTCAATTCATTTTCTGCAGCCTCCCTGACCTTCGGAAGTTCTTCCTCTACTCGGGACTTTTGTTTCTTTAGTTCAGCTACCATTCTTTCCAGCTCACTTATCTTTCCTGTAAGTTTGCTATTCTCAAGCACTGTTGCCTTCTGACGCTGAAGCAGATCTGAATATGCCCCATGTTCAGAAGTCTCCTTACACCTTTTAATCTACAAGAGACATTTTGAAAGTGTCAAGCCTGTTCTGTTCAAAATAGCTTACAACGTATGAATCAATGTTCATAAAAGTACTTACAAAACCAAGTGAACTCAAATGCAGAACAAGTGCTATCACCACCACCACCAGCAGCATCACCTTCTTCAGAGAGGAAGCTTCAGAAAGTCAGCAGTAGAGGACAAAAAATCCTTCACGACAGGTTTTCTGAAGAATATCTTTTTGTCCCTCAGGAATAATTTTATTTTAAAAATTAGCTAGCTTAGAATTTTATAGCAAGAAGGGAACTTACAACAGATGAGGAAAGGGAGAAATGAGGAAGATAGATATTCTGCAAACTCACATTGGGTGAGTGACAAAGTGGGAAATAAAACTCTCACAACGGTGCCCTTTCTTCTCTTGCATGCAACATAATCCTAAGAGGTAGGAAGAACACCCAACACATAGGAACCAAATGACGCTAAAGAATTTAGTTTTCTAGCCTGATAGAAATTTAAAAATGATACTTATATTCCCATGTCTTATGGTTAAAAAAGCAAAGCACAGAATTTTAGAACACAGAGCCAAATTAGGAAATAACATGGGGAAGAAGGAAAATTATATAATAACTTGAAATTTGTAAAGTCAGATCCCTTATTTGTTTATACTTGCCATATTATGACAATTATAATCATCAGAATTGCTAATGCAAAGGCAGCTACAGTCCTGACGGCTTTGGAAAAGATGTGCTTCATATACTCAGAGATTTTGTTGCTGTTGTTAATAACATGCCTCATATGAATCACTTTGACAAGTACCTTTAAATACTCCATAAATATAAAGATATTTGTTAAGTATAATAGCTTTTAAATATATACTTAGGGATTCAGCTCCAATGTATAGAAAAAATTATAAGAAAAATTTTTTACTCTTCTAGGGACAGAATCAATGTCAGCTGGGAGGAGTATGCTTTACACTGATTACAGAACTACATGATCAGGATTAGTTTACAATTACAATTTAATTTCTCTTTATTAATACTCTAGTGTTGTTAGTTTTGTATCATCAACTCAAGATCACCATAAAATAATTTAAACAGGAATAGAGAAATTGTTTCAGACAGATTTGTTTTCATTGAGAAGCTTTGGTGAATTTCAAGAATTTAATTTCTATTACAGACCACACATCTTATTTTGCTTCCAATTTCTTGATCTCCAATAATTTTGATGAGAATTTCAGTCGTTTTCTCTGCTAATCTAAATAAGGTTTCTAATAATAATTCATGCAGAAACAATTCATCTCATAACCTGTTATCTCCAATACTCTATTTTCTTTATTTTAGTATCAGGGTCAATCCTGTGACACGTGAGCATTTTATCTATTTAAATACTAAGTTTTCAATATTTCTTGAGGAGGTTATTTCTAAGACAGTCTCAGTTCCTTATCAAACCTCCTTTAAAACTTAGCTATTGCTAAGAAATTCTGAGCCATTTCTTTTTCTTGGTCATGCTCAGATTTCAAAAAACTAAAAATTCCCTCAGAAAGAAAATATCTGTTGTTGAACCCTCAATGTCTTCATTAGTCAATGCAGGGATTTGTTAAGAATCTATTCTGGGCGTGGTGGCTCACGCCTGTAATCCCAGCACTTTGGGAGCCCAAGGTGGGTGGATTATGAGGTCAGGAGTTCAAGACAAGCCTGGCCAACATGGTGAAACCCCATCTCTACTAAAAATACAAAAATTAGCCCGGCGTGGTGGCAGGCGCCTGTAATCCCAGCTACTCAGAAGGCTGAGGCAGTGAATTACTTGAACCCAGGAGGCGCAGGTTGCCGTGAGCTGAGATCGCGCCACTGCACTCCAGCCTGGGCAACAGAGGTCTCGGGGAAAAAAAAAAAAAAAAAAAAAAAAAAGAATCATGTTGTCTGGATAACTCTTTGAGTTTTTTAGCATATGTGAGAAAAATTACTAGAAATAATTTAGTCCAATTGCTGACTTGCTTTCTTGTGGATCTCAAACTTAATTGCATAAAAATAACTTCCTTAACTTTTATCTAAATCTTCCTCAATGTTGCCCTTTAATCACAGTGATTAATACTTTGAATATTTTGTTCTCAGCAGACTAAAGAATCTCTCTCTCATATCTAATATCTATTACAGATATTTTTAGTAACATTTCTTTTAACTAAATCAGTATTACTTCTGAAATTAACTTGCATCCATCTTTGATTTTATGTTTATTATAGAAAATTCTGCTTTAAACCAAGGTTTTTCATGTGGGTCTTCAAACCTCAGTTGCAGAAACACCAATCTTTTGAGTCTAAAAATTGGGCTATGTATCTTTTACACGACATTCCATTAATGTAATCTTAAGTGGTAGTTTTTTTTAATCTATTTTAAATTATAGCCTTCGCTTGTTCTTCTATAACCATATTTGCTGGTTTCAATTAATTATAAATCTTTGACATTTTTAAGGACGACAATAATAACTTGCATTCAATTACGGCCTTCTAAAATATTCTTTGTTTCTATCAATTGCTAGTATTCTGCTTCATCAGATAAATCAAGTAAGTGGCCCATATATGTATAATCAGATACGCACTATAAGAAAAGAACTTATTTTATTTTATATTTAACTACTGCATATACAATTTAAAAGATCTGCATACCATTTAAAATGGAATAAGATCTCTCAAAAACTAAAAATATAAGAAAATTATGGATGTTCTTTCATAGATGAAAGATGCATGCAATTAAGATGGTCACAAATATCCTGGTTCTCTTAAGCACAAAGGAAGAGTGTTATAAAGTCTTGCAATTAGCTATGTTAGTGATTTAGCTGCAGAAAACTGTTAACTCTGAACAGACTAAAATAGTTTATAACAGTGGTCACATTTTTAGGAAACTGAGAAAGTAACATCCAATAGATGTTTACTGCTGTTTCGGCTCTCATATGAACGGAGCTACATTAAGCATAATCACCTTTAGAATTTCAATAAAGTCCAATTTAAAATGGCTAATGTTCCACAATTTATTTATTTCAACATTCATTCTACTATTTTTGTCTGTTCTGGGGAATAGAAAGTATATCAAGATAATAAAGCATAGCATACTCCCTTTTACATTAGATACAAGAGCCTTTGGTGACCATTGATTTTTATAAATAACTCCTTACTCTTCCTATTTCTGAATATAATTTTTAAATGCAGAATCAAGGCTGCAGAAGTTCTCCAAATCAGAATGGCATTTAAATAGCCTTTTTAAATGCTATGTGCTATATCTTTTTGCAAAAAAAAAAAAAAAAACCCAAAACTCCAAAATTCTTAAAAGTATCATCATTTTGTAAAAACATCTACTACTTTTAAGTTAGCATCTTTACATTATGTACAACAATTTTAACTTGAGATACAAATTAATTTAAAATGCTTAAGACAAAAGTGTTCATGTAGTATTCCTGTAGACATCATACCAGCAGTAACTATACTTCAAAGAAGTACACTTCTCAGCTGTGAGAAAGCTGAAAAATATTCTGCCAAACTGCCAAAATTTCATAATTTATTTAAGACATTAACCCCACCATATTAGAGTCTCGAAGTGAAAATGTAAAGTCATGAAATGAAATGACTTTCTATTTGAGTGAATCTTAAAGACAAACTAAAATCCTAGGCCTTCAGTCATTTTCACTGTAATTTTATAATTCAATATTTATTTTACATCTGCTTCTAGCCACATAAATTTATCATGAAACACGTTTTGCTTTCCCAAACTATACTGTAGTTACTGCTCATCTCTAGCTCCTTTATATTTACAGGCTGCTCACTATTAATGATTACCTCCTCCTCTTCCAGCCTCTTCAATGAATCACCAGCAAATTTAATATATTGTGTCATGAGAGTGACCAGGGCAGTATACCGAGTCCTTAAGTCCATGAACTGCAAGTAAGGAAAAAAATAATAAAAGCATTACCTCCATAACTCTTAATAAGTTGAATGAATTTTGAATAATAATTACATTAACTAGGCTTTTAGACAGCAAAACACACAACTCCCCCATAATAAATGGTAAGAATGAGCTTATTACTATTGTGCAAATCATAGTAAATGATAATTCTCTTCTAAATTTCACCATGAAGTACATTTATTTATCTCTATAGTTAATAATTAATCTTGAATAAAAATTCGTCAAGGGTTTTTAAAAACCCTTAATAGAATGTATTGTTCTGGGTACAGACTTTCTGTTTGGGATGATGAAAAGGTTCTGGAAATAAACAGTAGTACCAGTTGCACAATATTGTGATATACTGCAATGCCATTAAACTGTACATTTAAAATTGTTAAAATGGCAAGTTTTATACTATGTATGCTTTACCACAATAAAAAATAAAATTCAAAAAGAAAGTGTTCTTTCTTTTATGCCCTTTCCCCTCTTTCTGTCATACTTTTATTACCTCTTGAATAATGAGATCTGCTGAACTCTGCATTCTTCGGCGTTTCACTGGAGATTTTTGTTGTGAGTCTACCATGGCCCGGTAGGTCATTGTTTGTAATTCATAGTCCTGTATAAAGGAGTCAATAAAATAAAATGAATTGAAGCAAAGTATTAGAGTTTCATTCTGCATTAAGTTAACACAGATAATTAGAACCTAGATTCACGAAATTAACTTTAGTGATTTGACACAAATCATTAGAACCTAGATTCATTAAATTAAGTTTAAATACAGAAAATATAGTCGTGTTTCACATGACAATATTTCAGTCAAGGACAGACTATATACATGATGGTAGCCCCATAAAATTATAATGGAGCTGAAAAATACCTATTGCCTAGTGATGTCACAGCACAATGCGTTACTCATGTTTGTGGCAATGCTGGTGTAAACAAACTTACTGTGCTGCTGCCAGTCGTACAAAAGTATAGCACATACAATTATGTTCAGTATGTAACACTTGGCAATAAATGACTATGTTACTGGTCTATATATTTACCACACTGTACTTTTCGTTGTTATTTTAGAATGTACTTCTACTTATTTAAAAAAAAAAAAAAAAAAGTTAACTGTAAAACAGTTTCAGACAGGTCCTTCAGAAAGTATTCCAGAAGAAGGCATTGTTATCATAGGAGCAGATGGCTCCATACATGTGATTGCCCCTGAAGACCTTCCCGTGGGACTTGGAGGTGTAAGACAGTGATACTGATGATCCTTACTTTATATAGGCCTAAGCTAATGTGTATGTTTGTGCCTTAGGCTTTAACAAAGAAGTTTAAAAAGTAAAAAAAAAACAAAAAAACAAAAAAACAAAAATTAAAAACAGAAAAAAGCTTACAGAATAAAGATAAAAAGAAAGAAAATACTTCTGTATGGCTGTATAATGTGTTCATTGTTTTAAGCTAAGAGTTATGACAAAGGAGTCAAAAGGTTAAAAAAACTACAAGTTTAAAATGTAAAAAAGTTACATTAAGTTAATGTTAATTTATTATTGAAGAAATTTTTTTATAAACTAGTATAGTCTAAGTGTATAGTGTTTATAAATTCTATAGAGGTGTACGGTAATGTCCTAGGCCTTTACCTTCACTCACAACTCACTCACTAACTCACGCAAAGCAACTTCTAGTCCCGCAAGCTCCATTCATGGTAGGTGCTCTATACAGATATACCATTTTTTATATTGTATTCCTTATTTTTATTATACCTTTTCTATGTTTAGATACACAAATAGATACCATTATATTACAGTTGCCTACACTATTCAGTACAGCAACATGCTGTACAGGTTTATAGTCTAGGAGCAAGAGGCTGTACCATATAGCCTGTGTGTAGAAAGCTATAACATCTAGGTTTATGTGAGTACACTCTACGATGTTCACACAATGAAAAAATCACCTAACAACGCATTTCTCAGAACATATCCCCTTTGTTAAGCAACACATGACTGTACTGCAAAATTACATTTTTAGTAATCTATCCAATCCTGGAGATGCTTCCAAGATGGGGACAAAATCAGAAACATGTAGGGTGGTCAGGTAATTTCCCAAGTCTGTTTGGAAGCTCATGGAAATACAGGTAACAATAGTGTAGCCCTATGCAGCCCCCCTTTCCCGGCTAAGCAATGGAACTATGGATCTGGAAGGCTAAAACTGAAAAGTTATCACTGATAACTTGAAAAGCATGAAAAATGTCCCCCTAAGTGAGAAAGTTAGAAGTTCTCCCATGAAATACCCTAACAATGTTAAAGAAGAAAGAAAGAGAGAAAAGTGATAAGAAACCAACTACAGAGCTAATTATTGTGGTGGCTGGGAGTGGCAGGGGTGTACACATGTGAGAGAGAAGAAGATGAATGAATTGGGGGGCTATCATGTGACTAATTTCACAAAGAATTATTAGATAAGTGTCAAAAAAATTCAAATGAAGATTCTTTTTAGTTTTTAACACTGAGTGAAATGACTTGCATGGCTTTGAAAGTACATGTAGAATCACATACCTGAATATTAAATTTTACTTAAGTGAATGAATCTTCCTACCTTCACTGTAGCTGAGTACTGTTCTGCATATTTTTGACACTCGTCCATTTTGCTCTGTTTCATTTCTATTTCAGACACCAACATCTATAAATATACACAGTTTAGAAGAAAAATGACAAGGAATTCAGCTATTCTACTACATAAGATGCTCAGTAACTAAGACATATCTATACCACTTCACGGTATAGCTCCTTAGCCCTTTGTACTTAATATGCAACTTGCTTTATGGGTAAATTACAAACTTCCAGATTAAGCCACAGAAGTGACCCACCCCATGTGGCTTTCAAAGCAGAAATTACTAAACTCCTTAGGAATTATCCAAAAGCAGACTCGATGCCCTTGGCCACCACCTATTCCTGAAAAAAAAAGAGCTATCTGTGACTGGCCCCTAAAGATAGAATAAAAATCGCAAAGCATTCAAACTTTCTGTCAAATGTGGTATTTAATTTTCCATAGATAACCATTTTTACTTATTTAGGAACCCAGAAAACTACTGTGGCCAGCAAAGTGTCAAAGAGATTTCTATACCTATGATTAAATAAATTATCATCAGGAATTTGAAAACTATCCCAACACTCTCCACTTTTGGATTACTCATGCTTTCAAAAACTACTTCCAAGAAATAAAAATAAGTCGTGTATGTAGGTTTGGGTTGCAAGATTTTAATATTTTTGATATACTCTCCACCTTCCTCTAAAGAGTTGGTGACTTTTTCATTTAACATAAGAAAGGAAGATGAGGAGCATGACTGACCAAATGCAAACATAACTTCAGTAGAGGGAGTTATTTTTACATACCTTCTGTTGATTCAACTGTGTGGCTAGGGTTTTACTATTTTCAGGCTGATTTTCCTGAATCTTTCTCTGAGTAGTTTCAACCTGCTGGATCCAATCATCTAAAGGGTGGTAAGTATCTCTGTAGTACTTCAGTGATTTGCCAATGCCCTCTAAGTCCCGTAACCTAAGAGAATAGTAACGGAATAGTCACAGTGTCCAACAATATCCATCAGGAGGGTGGAAGATGTAGAGATGGGAGAGACAAAATAACTGGACTGCAATGCACTAAGCACAAGAGGGGTATGTATAAAGAACTCAAGGCTGCAGCACCCTGAGACACACCTCCAAGGGCATTCCTTGTTGGCTTTGGGTTGAATATAAACATTCTGCTCCTTGAGTTGTGCAATTTAGTGACAGTGATTATTCTAAGAACAAGCCCAAGAGGCTAAAGCTAAAAAGCAAGAAAAGTGGAAACTTAACCATAATTATTATCAATTACAGTATCTTGAATAGTAAGGCTTGCATCAAATGGCAGTTCAGTTTTGAAATAACAATAAGGTAGTCCAATGAATGGTTCAACATGGTCTCAGAGAGTATTTTCCAGATGCTGTGATTACATACTTGTCTCTATGATTTTAAAAACTACCACATTAAACCTATGCATCATATTTGTTACAGAGGTAACACATATTTGAACATAATTTTATTTTTTGAGAATGGCACTGTATCATAAAAGCATTTTATTTGCATTAATATAAGCATGAAAATGAATGAGAAAGGATATAAATTCATTTATTTTAAGATGAACCCTAAAATCTTTTTTAATTCAGTAACTGAGGAAATGATTTTGACTTTCTTGTATCTTCAATTAAAATGAACATCAGGGCATTTCCATTTATTTACATTTCTTAAGTCCAGTATAGAAGCTACACACAGCCCTATCACATGTATGCTTCATGCTCTTACTAAGTCATGGTTATTTGAATATTATAAGTTGGTAATAATTAGAGAACTACATTGTTTTTTCCTTCAGAAAAGGCAAGCAGATTAACTACATAAATGCTAGAATATACGAATAGAAACAGAGTTGAAAACAATGCTTATTTTGAAGTTAAATGTCTTACTAAAGTCGTCCAAGAAAGAAAGAAATATGGCTAAGTGGAGGTATTGTAATTAACAAATTAACTATGGAAGTAAAAAACATAGCCTCATGTTTAGATTTTACTCATTTACCATAGATAGACATTAAATCTGTGCTAAAACTGAACAAAAATGGATACTAACCTGTTGTCAATCTGCACATGAACATTTTGCCACCTTTCAACTAATTGATCTGCTTTTTCTTTGTGCCAGTCAAAATCAAGGTCCCGTTCTTTATACGTTTTAAACATTTCATCACTGATGGCTTTAGCTTTCTGCAACTCATCCTCTAATGCATGGAATACCTGTCTCTTTTCATCTACTTCAGATCTCCATTGCTAAAATACATTAATTGGTAAAAGTTATAAAAATATACAAAATATACATTTTCATATACATATACTTTCATATATACATATACATATGTATATACTTTCATATACAAAATGTTACATTAGTTCAAACTTTATGAAATTTTCAATATTTGACTGTACTCTGATTTTTTAATGACAATTTTAAAGTTCAGCCTAATAAAATTTGTATATCAACAAAATAAAATATATTCCATAGGCAAGTTTGCTACCTCCAATAATAAAGTAAGTCTTTTTCATTGTCTGCTTTTAAGTGCCTACTAATCCCATTGTTAAAAAGGAATACATGCATTAAAAATCACTGACATAACTTTCAAAAATTGATTTGCAATAGTTTCAACACTTGCTAAAGAAATACATACAGATGAGTTGAACTACAAGTCTTTTTCCTTTCTCAGATTAACTTTTCTATTTACCTCCTTGATAGCTTAAATTAACTTCTTTTTTAGCAAGTTATCTATTACAAATAATTTAAATAATTTAATTTTTAGCTTCAACTCCTCTTCCTACCAACATGAATTGACTATCAAAAGCTACTGTCAAAAGGGTTCGAACTTCAAATGAGAACTCTCCTCAAGCTAAAATGATTGAACATACTTATTTAGAGTAAGCTGTGAGATCAGAGAGACACAAATGGAATAAATCCATTCAAAAATCCAAGATATTTAATGCTTGATGTTTGAAGATCTAAGTGCTAGAGAAATACCTGTAGAATATGATATTTAAAAATAGCCAAAAGTGAGTCTCATACCTTTAAAGTACTTATTAGATTCTCAATATTATTCTTGTCAGCTATAACTGCTTCTTCTTCACACAGTTTAGTTTCATAGAGTTTTACAAGGGCTTCTGCAGCTTGAGTGTTTTTTAACACCAAGTTAACAGTTTTTAACCTTAAAAAGGAAATTAAACAATAGCCACCTATTGTTAAATGTTTACTTTTGCATAATGTAGTCCTGAAGCACCATTATGACACATGACATAACATGTTCTTCACCTTGGAACACTGATACATTTACCATGAAACTAACATTTTTCTGGCTTTCTTCTTAATAGAGAGTATGTGCTCCAACCCATGCCCTGACCCACAAGTGGTATTCAGCAAGAGATTGCAACATAAGATGGTTTCTTTCTAACTTTATTTAAGTATGAGATGAAAATTCATTGGCTACAACTGCTGAGCTACCCAAATTACACGCAAAATGTGGGAGGACCATACATTACACGCTAATCTCTGAAGCACATCCACTATCAACATAGAGAAGTGTCATCACTCCATAAAAATAACGTATTTCCAGGCTGGAGTGCAGTGGCGCGATCCTGGCTCACTGCAACCTCCACCTCCCAGATTCAAGCAATTCTCCTGCCACAGCTTCCTAAGTACCTGGGACTACAGATGCCTACCACCATGCCTGGCTAACTTTTGTATTTTTAATAGAGATGAGGTTTCACCATGTTGGCCAGGCTGGTCCCAAACTCCTGACCTCAGGTGATCCACCCGCCTTGGCTTCCCAAAGTGCTGGGATTACAGGCATGAGCCACCGCGCCCAGCCAATAATGTATTTCTTAAGACAAAATAAAATGTAATATTTATATTAATAAAAATAAAATTTTAAATTAATAGTAAATAAAAATGAGAGTTGTATGAAGCAATTTATTGAGATAGCAGTTACATACTTATCTATGTAAGTGGAAGACATAGAATAGACTTGGTTCATGTTCTGAAGGACCACATTAAGTTCCGATCGTAGGGTAGGGACTGATGAAGAGGCCGCTGCTTGACTGAAAAACTCCTCACACTTATTTGTGATAGTTCCCAAATCATCCTTAAGTCGTTCCAGCTCTTTCTTTAGTTTCTATAGAACAGAGAACAAACAAAGGTATCAGGCCATCACCTATGATTAGGTGTTTTTCTTAAACTAGTTTAAAAACACACATTTCACATTAAGACCAATGACTTAGAAATATACATATTCTTTGCTTTTTATCAAAGAAACCACGCCATGGCATTCAAGTTTTACAATCAATAATTCCCTTACTGCTCATCTCCTTAGGCTCAACATCTAACTTAGTACTTTTGCACACAGCAGGTGTATAATGACTTTTATTACAAGTCCTTATGTCCTTCATCACAATGAAGGTGAGTGTGTACATATTCTCATGTTTACCTGAGTCAGAGGTAGACTGAATCCTAGTTTATAATCAGCAATAATTACATAATCAGACCTCACCTCACACTAGACTGGCTAGTGTGAGTGTACAAAACTGAACATTAAGAAGTCACAAGAGATGATACATAAGGTCATTAAGAGAGTTAGTTTTTTTCCCAACATATTTATAGCTCTCACCTCTTGTTCTGTGATTCTGAACACACTTTCATGCAAATCATCTCTTTCCAGGGGAGTTCGAATCTGTCTAATCAGCCGATCTTCACAGTTCTCTAACCTAAGTCTAATGTTTCGAACTTCAGAGATGTAGAGATTATAAACTGACTCCTCTTGCTCCTCTGTGAAAATAAATATAATGTTTAGAAAATACCTTGTTTTCTATCTCTTAGAAGCTTCTGTTTATGTTTTAATATGACAACTTTGTTATTACTGGGACATAGCTAGTCAAGCGAATGGTTCCTGTTTTCATCACAAACCCATTCTAAAGGTATAAATCTTAAAACATAAATCTTAAAATTTAAGAAGAATTAATAAAATTTCCCAAATGCCATTTGAAGTACCAATTTCTGATTGATTAAATGCTGTCCAAAGTAATATGTTGCTATTTTACGTTCACAAGAATGTGAATTATATTAGCTACAGATTAATTACAAAAATCAAATAAAAATCCTTAAAAGTAAAAAGTAGGTGAACAACATTCAATGTTTAAGATTTTTTTAAAATAGAATATTACTAATAAAATTGTCTCTAAAATCAAAAAAGTTCAAAATAAAATCTTTATCTAACAAAAGTTAACTAGGCAAAAACCTTTTGCTTTAATCCTTGTATAAAACCCAAGTTTGGTAAGTGGGAAAATAATTGAATCTTTTCTGAAACTGAAGGATTGCAAAATAGTGAAAATGATGAAAAGTAAGAATTTGTTGTTTGTCCAATCAGTTGGTTGGCACCTTTTATTAATTCATCATTTGGAAACAAATAAATCCCTTCTTGAGTCTTCCTACCTCAAACATGCTTTTACTGTTCCAGAAATTGTGTCTACATATGATAGGCTGAGTGATACTATATAACTAAGATTGAGATTCTCATTGAGAGCAAACATTAGCCAGAACTAAACACCTATGGGGAAAAAAAGACGGGGATCCCCATGCTTTACCTCTTTCTGCAGACTTAAGAAGTTCTTGATAATACTGCTTACATACATTAACCTCCTTTTCCAGTTGTGTTATATCTGAGCCTGAAAAGATTTGGGACTCCTGGCTATCTTCCAGAAAATCTTCAAAACGAGATTGTAGATTACTTAGAACTTGCTGATGTTCACCAGGTAGCATTGTCTTTATCTAAAGAAGACCAAAGACTCATGTAATTCATTCTATTACTAACAGATTTGAATGGGATACACTTCAAATTGGTTGTATGGTATATGCCAATCTAAACGAATAATCATAAATAGAAACATTTGAAATTGACTGTCTTTTTCATTAACAATTTTAATTTTTTTTTTTCTTTTGAGACGGAGTTTCGCTCTTGTTGCCCAGACTGCAATGGCGCAATCTCGGCTCACTACAACCTCCCCCTCCCAGGTTCAAACAATTCTTTTGCCTCAGCCTCCAGAGTAGCTAAGATTACAGGTATGCGCCACCACACCTAGCTAATTTTGTATTTTTAGTAGAGACAGGGTTTCTCCACATTGGTCAGGCTGGTCTCGAACTCCAGACCTCTCAGGTGATCCGCCCAACTCGGCCTCCCAAAGTCCTGGGATTACAGGCATGAGCCACCACACCCAGCCAACAATTTTAACAACAAAGAAAAACAAGTCTACAAAACTCAATAAATGAAATCAACTGTACCCATCATTGTATATCCAACAACTACATTCTGTCTCCCTATCTCACAGTAAGCACTGAATGAAATTCATGATTTCCGGATTTCCTCAATTCTTAAAAAGTGCTTTATATGCTGTGGGCATATAACAAATATTCACTGAATAAATGAATATTAGCATGGATTTGCCGGACTCCATCCTATTCTACAGCAAACACAAACACCACCACACATATGAAAAGGCACGCACATTTTTGGACATATTGGGTTAACATATAGATTCATACTTACTGAAGCCACATTGCTGGCTCGAATTCTATCAATTTCATTGATGAGATAATGCCAGGATACTACACTCTTCATGTTTATGTGAGACTCATGCCAAAGAGTCAGGACATTCTGATACTGTTGCTCAATTCTGAAATACATGAAAAAGAACTTAGATTAATCTTTTTACTCCCTCTGAAAACACACTGCAATTTTTCTTTCTGTGTGAAATATTCCATGTTTATTAGTTCTAGAGACTTCTAATCCTGTGGGGCGTTGACAAAGTATTAATTGTTTCTTCAACCTTCAGAGAGCCCCCAAAACTAGATCAATGTTTTCAGCTAATATATACAAACCTGTTGGCAAAGTCCACCGCTTCTTTGTTTGGCGGAGGAACGGTGAAGCACACAGATGGGACCATAGCCTCGTTCCCAGTAGGACTAATGACCTTCCATTTAGCACGATGAGAGTTATTCGCCAAAACACATTCATCATCTTTGTAAATGGTTATCTGGTTTTAAATAAAGAGCAGAGTAACTCAATGAGGTCACTGTTAACTGTTTTCCATACTCAATCCTGGGATTTTTTTTGTTTTATGAGGGGGGAAATCATCACTAGTTAGCAATATGATCTCATTTACAAAATATATGAATAATGACAGAAACTGGTCTGTTTCTAGGAGTTGCAAGTACCTCAATTTGTCTGTAGTCACAGATAGCTTTGATTGGAATAGAAGTTTTGAGTGGACAGTCAGAATTCCTTGGCTTCAGTTGAATTACTGTTTTTGCTTTTCCCATTAGGCTTGCTATAGTGCTTTTGTACTGCAGAAGTTCTTCTTTCTCTTCCTAGGTAATAAATACAGTGAATTTTAAGAAGTAAAAGACTTGTACTCTCCATGCCTTCAGCACTTCACACAAATTAAACTTCATCAGAAAAGTCTTCTCTGACTACCTAGTCTAAATTTTCCATCATTCCCCCTCCACCCTGTCTTGTATCCCTCTTCCTTTCTTTGGTTTCTTTGGTTTTCTTTTTCTTCTTTGACATTTACGCTACCTAACATATTATATAAATTTTACTTATTTATCCTATTTATTGTCTAACTCCCTCTCTAGCATGTAAGCACAATGGTAGAGATTCTTGTCTGCTTTGTTCACTGCTGTAGCTCTAGAACCTAAAACAGTGCCCAGGATATATTAAGAACTTAAAAAGTATTTGCAGAATGAATGACTAAACACACACGTGCACACACACACACACACACCCCACTATAAAACCATCTTAAAATATCAAAGCTATCACTTAAAAAAACACTTTTGTTGTATTTGTTGCCAAAAGAATACTAAAACTGAATGTGCAAATGTGTAATTGAATTAGTGGGAAATATCAAGAGTGCCAATAAAATACAAAGTTCTGCTCATATAAAACACTAATCTAATCACTTATGCATACTTATAAAATGCATAGGTTTTGTATTAGTACCATTGATTCCTGAACAAGGTCTTCTAGCTTGTGAATGCTGCTTGATCTATCACAGCTGTACTTCCGCTGAATGGCATCTTTTAGATTCCTTAGGTAATCAGTAGCTTCTTTGGCATCATTGAAAAACTAAGGAAAGAAGAAACCTGGCAGTTAAAGTATGTTAAATACCAGCAAAGCACACAGCTGTCACCCTCCAAAACCAAGGTCCTATGTGTACCCCTCATAAGTGAGAACAGAATAAAAGCACAAGATAGCTTAATAGTCACATCCTTCCTTGGACCAAAGAATAACCCTTGAAGTTGAATAGTGTCCAAAGCTTATGTGTATATGATGTTTTGACTCTCTATTATTTTGACTGAAGGTCTGTTTTAAATTAGGATTTAAACAATTTTTAAGTAGGAGTGAAATTCCAAGAATACTTTAAAACTTCTACGATTTTAGAAGTTCAGCAGTTATAGATGGTTGATTCTCTATATGAAAACAGTTCCTAAATAAGAGACACATTTGTAGAGTAGAATAAAGATTTTAGGATATCTTAAGAGATTTTTAAAGGATTCTTGCATTAACAGAATACTTCAATCTATCTCATAGGACATAAAACCAACTCTTCCAGCCTACAAAGGAAACAGTTCACATTATATATATATATGGAAGTTATGATTTTATTGAAGTTATGATTCTACTCACATACCTCGAAATATGCAGTGTTCTCCTTTATGTGCTGCTCCACACACTGGCAGAGCTGTAAGATCCAGCTCCACTGCGTCTGCATTGCTGCTCTGTAGGCCTTAGAGATAAAATAGAGCCATCATAACTAACTGGAGAGAAACAAGGCACACACACCTTTTGATACTAATGCTTCTAAATGCTAACTCCACTATCTAAATAGATGACCAATTGTTTTGGCAGAATAAGACTTGAAAATCAAGGCAGTGACTGGGCATAGTGGCTCATGCCTGTAGTCCCAACACTTTGGGAGGCCGAGGCAGGCGGATCACCTGAGGTCCGGAGTTCAAGACCAGCCTGGCCAACATGGTGAAATCCTGTCTCTACTAAAAATACAAAAATTAGCCAGGTGTGGTGGCACATGCCTGTAATCCCAGCTACTCGGGAGGCAAGGCAGGAGAATTGCCTGAACCCACGAGGTGGAGGTTACAGTAAGCCAAGATTGCGCCACTGCACTCCAGCCTGGGGAACAAGAGTGAAACTCCATCTCAAAAAGAAAAAAAGAAAAAAAGAAAATCAGGGCAGCACAATTTTCCTCCTATCTAAGTCTTCTCACTTATACAAAGTCAGTCCTAAAGTTAAAATACAAATTTTTAAACCACGCAAGTTGATTTATTTTCAATTTTAAGCTTCTTGAAATTTCTTCTTAAAATATAAGAAAAAAATTAACTCTTGCTACGGGAAAAAAAATATTTAAAAACTAAAATAAATGCAAGCTATCCCTCTTATTTACAAAACCAACGCTTGACTCCTTTGCCACCAGCTCTTACATCTGCTTTGTGAAATCCTCTGGTATGTTTTCTTTTGTGGCACATTCACCTCTCCTTTCTCTGAATTTTTATGGTGCTAGATCATAAAACATACCTTCTAACACAGAAATACATGGTTATGTAGTTTTCTCTTTGTTTCTGCTGGGGTAAGGTTTGGGGAGGGTGGAAAAGGAAATGTGTGTACTCCCAAATCAGTGTAATTCTGAAATTATAATGATGAAAATACTAGGAATTTTTATTTTTATTTTAAAAATGTGTTTCTTGAACTTTAATTCAATACAGAGTGTATCTTTCATGTAAACAATATTGTAGAAAGGATACCTACTTCCTTAAGGAAACATGAAATATTCTTTTCTATTTAAGGTGCAATTCACTGATTTCCAGAAGAGGGCACTCGAGATGTTTTGATGACTTTTAAGTAAGCCTGTCATTTTTCCTCCTTTTGGAAAAGCTCATTCCTGCTGAGCTATAGTTAGGCAGCGTTTCCAAATGGAATGTATGATGCAGCATTGAAAATCTGGCAACATATCATGATCATATTCTACCTCAAATTAAGCTACTTTCAGTAAATTGGCTAGAAAACATGTATCATATATTCTTTTTTCATATAAAACATGAAACAGTATTGATAATTAACTAAATATTATCCATATACCCAAACAAGACACTGGATAGGCCAATGGGATCATAAAGATGACCAAGGTTTCATTTTACTTAAGAAATTTTTCATTAATTAAATTATAATTTCTACATAAAAGTGATCAGAGTGACATTCACATGTTCCATTCCCATCAAAATTCTTGGCCCATAATCGTATTTCCTAACAGTTTTCATCTCTCTACCCTAAGAAATACTCTCTCTTTTTAGTTTATTAGTGTACAAAACTACATACCAGGCCCTCCATTATTCTACTTTCCTTTCCCAAAAGGTTCCCTACTCTTCTACGTTTTTAACATTCATATGTGACATTTCATGTAGACACAAAACTGTATTTTATATAAAAGATCATACATACATCCCTAAAACTTCCTGATGGGCCTAGAATTATACTAATATTTTGAGTTATTATGATTTCAGCGAACCTATCAGATTCCTTTTCTCAATTGTGAGTTTGAAGCATGACAACTTTCAGAACAAGCATCATTTTTTTTCCTCTGGCAAAATATCACATCTGACTGCCTATGAATGACAATTCCTAAGCCCATGTGTGACAATCCCTACTTTCTTACATAACCCCCCATCCTCCATTCAGAAAGTCACTAACTCTGTCTAATATACAATTTAAAACATTGTTCCAACTGCACAGGCAACCTGATAAATCCCATCTCAATTTTCCACTTCTGAATTTGAAATGTTCACTGCACATTATAAAGCCTTGTCACGATGCTGTCCCAATACACCTCACAAAACCAGAGCATAAATGAAAGTAGTAAACTGAATCATAACAGCTGGTATTTTTTTGAGAACACATAATGTACCAAAAACTATACTAAGCAATAAGAGTAAATTATTTCCTTCTTATTCTCATCACAACTCTATGGATTAGAGGTAATTTCTCCCATTTTTGGTAGGAAAATGAGGCTCGGCAAGACTATGTCACTTGTGCAATGTTACACAATCAGAAATAAATAATATGGTAATGCTTATATAGAGAAGGTATACATATAAAGGTATTTATATTTACAGTAATACATCTTCTCAGCCACAGAGACTGACAAGGGTACTTTTATTCTAAGTGATGGGTGACATACTTAGAGCCAGAGAACAGAAGGCAGTCAGTACAATTTGTCAGAAACATTATTTTTGAGCCAGGTTTTAATAAAAGTTAGATGGTTTGTAATTTTCAACTGCTCAGCAATAAAAGAATCTGAAGGGAAATAATCATATCAATATTCAACCAACACCATTACACTGTCCAGCTTACCTCAATAGTTAACCGGGCTGGATGGTTTTCTAGAAGTAGCTGCTCTGCTATCTCTTGAACTGATTTAATATTTTCTTCCTTTTGATCAAGTTCTCTCATTAACTCCTTCAAGAAACAATTAAGAAGTGTGTTAGAAAAATATATAAACCTAAAATGCAACCCTAGTATGCAAGTACAAAGGGTGTACTTACAGCATGATAATCTTTTTTCCTAGCTACATTGGTGTTTCTCTCACTCCAGTCATAAGCAACTTCCTCCTCTTCTTTTTCATTCAACCAAATAAGTTCATTAGTCGCACGACTTACAAAATTATGGAGTGTATCAAGGTGCCGTTCCTGATTCCTGGATGTATTCTTTAGTAAGGAAAATCATCATAAGAATCATGTTTTTGCCAAATACAGATAAGGGAAACAGAAGTTTTTTAAAAAAAAACTTACCAAGAGTTTTGCATACTGACTCTCTAATCTGTGCAACTTTTCTGCATAAGTCAGTTTAAGAGGTGCTGTCATTTGAATCTATAACATGAGATTAAAAAGACACTCCAGTTAGGAATCTGAAGGAATTCTGACTCACACTTAATGTATCTATTATTGATTTACAGGGTCTTTATGTAAAAAGCAAAACAAGAGTAAACTAAAACAAAATATATACAAATTTTAAATTCACATACCTCACTGATTTTAGCTTCTTTGAGGCTAGATTCAAATTCTTCAATAGCTCTATGAACATTTTTATGATTTTCTAAATGGCTTTCAACACTTGGCAAATCTGAGCCCCATTCAGTGCGGTCCAGTTGTACCTTCAAACAGTAAAATACTAAGTTTAGAAAAGAAATTGCTAACAATAAAGACGGAAACACTCAGGTAAAGTAAACTCTGTTTTACCTGCATCTCTTCAACCCAGTTCAAAAGATCCTGAACAAATTTCATGTTGATTTCCTCTTCTGTTAAATTTTGATCTAGCAAAGAAGACTTTAGAAGGGGTTTTCGGATCTGCATCAACTTCAGAGTTTGCAATGAATTTGGCTCTACTCCTGAACTGAAATTTGGAACTGATCCTGATGGGAAACCAGGTGTATAAGCTGGAGTGACAGATGGAGTCAGGCGGGAAGTCATCCCTGATGACAGGCCAGAAGTCATACTAGAAGAGGTTAGGGAAGGTGTTAAACTCTGGGTCAGCCCTGAGGTGAGACTAGGGTGTAAGGTCTGCGCAAATCCTGAGTTTAAACTTTGAGTGATTCCTGATATCATGAGCTTTGTCTGTTCTGTTGTCAGCATGCGTCCTTTGCTGTACACAGAAGAACATTCGTTTCTTAAGGCCATAATTTCATCACGCAGTTTTGCAACCCTGAAAAGAAAATCCAAAGGGATAAGGTGAAATACAAAAGGCACTTGTCAAAGAGTGAACTCTAATGTAAATTATAGGCTTTAGTTAATAATGATGTATCAATATTGGCTTATCAGTTTTAGCAAATGTGCCACACTAATGCAAGACGTAAATAACAGGGGAAGAGGGAGGTATAAGGGAGCATATGGGAACTCTGTATTCTTCACTCAATTTTTCAGTATGCCAAAACTGCTCAAAAATATAAACAAGAAAAACGAGGAGATAATTGTAGTTATATTGGTAAAATTTTGCATCATGATTTTTTTCAATGAGCACTGTACTATGAGGACTTTCAATCTTATTTGTCTTTATAACTATCATTTATAATGAATACAATTACTATAGCATATGATCATTTTTACATTTACGTATATATTTTTCATATTTAGAATTACTATAGATTCCTAAAGGTGAAATTACCGGGTCAAAGGATCATTTAAAATTTTTGCATTTATAAATTCATACTCACACACACAGAAAGAGAGAGAGAAAGAGAGAGAGAAACTATAGCCTGAAATATTCCATACCTACCCCCGAACACACACTTCTCAGTGATAAAGGTTTTCATACACATATTTTCTTTCAAGATTTTGTTATGAACATTTTCATAATAGGATAAACCGAAAACTAAAAAGCTGAATTAAAAATGACACTTTTTGGCCAGGCACGGAGGCGCATGCCTATAATCCCAGCATTTTGGGAGGCCAAGGCAGGTGGATCACTTAAGGTCAGGAGTACAAGACCAGCCTGGCGAACACAGTGAAATCCCGTCTCCACTAAAAATACAAAAAATTAGCCAGGCATGGTGGTGGGTGCCTGTAATCCCAGCTACTAGGGAGACTGAAACACGAGAATCACCTGAAGCCAGGAGGCAGAGGTTGCAGTGAGCCGAGATCGTACCACTGCACTCCAGCCTGGGTGACAGAGCAAAACTGCATCTCAAAAAAAAAAAAAAAAAAAAGACACTGTCTTATATTTTTTCTCTTTCAAACATCCCATGAATACTTTAAATATATGTAAATGTATGTATGTAACATACATACATCTAGTGTATTCATTTTAATGAGTTAGCTCCTGCAGCAGTATTATATGTACCATAAAATATTTTTTCTATTGCTAATCTTTAAAAAACAAATATCTACTTAAACACCAAAATATACAAAAATGTGACACATATTTTCAACTAAAAAAGAGCAAAGAAATATATTTCATAAAATTTTCATATTCTACATTCCTATTTCAAATGCCCATGAAACAGTTATACAAAAAAAGGACAGAGAAAGAATAAGTAGCACTCTTACCTCTGTACCAATTGATCTGCCTGGTAGTATTTTCCATCAATAAGAATCTGTACATCAATTACATGCTGGCGTAAAAGGTTCTCACATTCAAGTATATACCCGGCAATTTCTGCTTCATTCTGAAACTGCACTCCTGATTCTAATCTTTTAGAATCCTGTATTTTAGAAGAACGCAGTATTAATTCTGTGAAACAAGTTTAAAAACGACCTCAAATATAAAACATCAAATATTGGAACAGAAGCCTACTTGGGCTTTCTTTAGTTTTCCTTGTTGGTTCAAAAACATGTTTTCCCTCTTCTTGTCTCTCAGAGAGCAAACACCAATCACAATCTTTAACAAACTTTAAGTTTCAGTGGAGAATAGTATCAAGAATCAACCAAACATTATGCAAAAGTTTTAGTTCATCCAAACGCACAGTGAATCCTCTACACCACAACTTCAATGGCTCTTAAAATTAACTTACAGACTGAAGAGCATTTCGAGCAAGTATTAGTTTGTCTTCACAGATGACACTGTCCCTCTGAACTCGGTGGGCAATCTGTTGCAACATTTCTAACCTAAAAGATGAGACAAAATAAAATAAAGCTTTTCCCTTTGAAGTCAAAGAGCTCGCCATTCCTGAAAAGTGCTGCCCGTCAAAAAGTAAACACAATCCCACACCAATGATTCAATACCTGCGTCCATCAAAGGATTCATTGCCGAAGCTAATGCAAGAGTTGATCAGTGTTGGACCATAATGAACCGAGAGAAGATTTTCATTCGAATCAAGACTGGTTCGAGTGCTGGTAGTGTTACTAAACACAGAATCACTGCTACGGTAACTATAACTACTACTGTGCATTTTTATTCCTGAAACTATGTTCTTTCTTTGATCATTCAAAGTAGACTGAAAGGTAGGAGGTCTGGAAAAAGCTCTACTTCTAACGGTGAAAAGTGGCAGCTGAATATTACAGCTTTTAATGGCTCCTTAAATATGCTTCAACATGCATATGCAACACACAGCAAATAATATGCTGATAACTATTCAAAAGAATCTAGCCTAAAGCCATTCGCTTGCTAGCTGAGGTTTGCCTTTTGTAGCTTGTATTAAAATCCTACAAGTATGAACAAAGCAGGCAGATTGGGCGTCACTGCAAAGGATATGCCAAATATTTGCACTAAGAGTCATCCAATTGCAACCACCTAAAAAACAACTCAGATGCCTCACAGATGTCCAGGATAACTAGTAAAGATTATTCTGGCAATACCAATCATTAGCTAAAAGAACACAAATATCCAGTCATAGTCTGACTTCTGAAAAGACCAGGTCTGTGCTGAATAATGTAAGGAAGGCAAACAGCTAGAAATTATGAAGTACCTATAAACAAATGAATTTGATAAGAAGAAAGCACACTTCCATTTTAACCACCATGTCATTTGTTTATTAGGTTAAATTAATGAAAAAATATCAATTTACTTTTCTTTATATGACATGCTCCCAGTAATGTTACTTCTAAACCTTCTATAAAGTGCCAAGTAGAATACTGAAGCAATGCTTACAAATTTGTCTGTGCTTGTTTTTCCATTCTATAGGGTATTACATGGCATAAGAACGCTGACTCTTTTCCATTTGTTTTTCATACACTTCCATGCCACATAGCTATTATTCGCAATACATAGACAATGCCAAAAAACTTGCATGAAGAAACATGAAGGCATTTATCCAACCAGGCTCCTAAATATTTTCCTACCTCCAATAACACTGTTACTTCTCCACTCTAAGAATAGATATTTTTCTTTTCAGGGATCAAGAAAGGGGAAACTTGAGAGTGACACATCAATCGCTTCTCAGCCTATTGGCTAAGATCAAGTGTGAGAGTACCACATCAAATACAGTGAGTGAACAGAACAGCTCAAAACAATAACAGTGGCACCTAGCATTTATTAATTATTATGTGCAATAAATTAATCATTTTAGATACATAACTCATCTCATAACCACCCAATGTAGTAGGCACTATTACATCCTGTTTACAAATGAGGAAACCGAGGCTTAAACAGTTGAATTTGTCTAAGATCATACAACTTTGCAGGCTGAGCTAATAATCTAATTTAAAATTGAGTGGCTTCTAGGCCCTGAACTCTCAACCACTCTCTGCTTTCTTTTATGAACATATCTTAAAATTCAGCTACTGTTCTGATGCCTAAAAATCTACTCTGTATCCTCTGGAATACTTCTCCATTATTTCAAATGATTAATGTAGTATCTCATTTTAATCACCCAGAATTACCTCTTCCGTAAAAGCTGCATCCTGTATATTTTTGGCTTGTTTTGGTTTTAATAATCCAGTTACGTACACATATTACACTTTAACATAAATGTAATCAGTAATTTAATAAAGGACTGACATGTTAGACTTGCTCTCATATATTTATTTTATGCATTATTTCACAATGTTGAATCTTGAAGTCAACGTATAAGGCACAGAGAACATGACAATACTGAGCACCTCTAATGTGTGTCAGGCGCTGTGTAAAGCATTGGCAATGCAAGGGACAGAAAAAAACAAGGGTTTCTCTCCACATTTTTTGGAGGTCATATCTGTGGAACAGGCAAGCCTTAAGCAATAACAGAAATAAATATAAAAATATAACCAAGATAAGCACTATGAAGGAGCAATACATGTAAACATGAGAATTTTAAGCAAGATATCTGAACTAGCCTAGGAAACTATGGAAAGTTTCTTGAGAAAGTAATGTTGGAGCTGAGATCTGAGAATGTTTAGGTGTAAAGCAGCCAGTGTAGCTGCTGTGCAGAGAGCAAAGGGGCTGGAAAGGTGTGTCTGACCACACAGGCCTTACCCTGTAATATGGTTTGCCTGCGTCCCCACCCAAATCTCACCTTGAATTGTAATAATCCTCATATGTCAAGGGTGGGGTCAGGTGGAGATAATTGAATCATGGGGGCGATTTCCCCCATACTGTTCTCATAGTAGTGAATAAGTCTTATGAGATCTGATGATTTTATAAATGGGAGTTCCCCTGCACAAGCTCTTGCCTGCTGACATGTAAGATGTGACTTTGCTCCTCATTCGCCTTCCACCATGATTGTGAGGCCTCTCCAGCCATATGGAACTGTGAGTCAATTAAAGCTCTTTACTTTATAAATTACCCAGTCTCGGACATGTCTTTATTAGCACCATGAGAATGGACTAATACACCCTACAAGGTCTAGGTCCTATAGACATCATGGCTAATGAGGAACACAGATCACAATACCCAGGTACCAGGTTAAGACTGTAACGGAGACAAATTCATCCAACAAACATTTCCTGAAGATTAAATGGTACCTTCCGAGGCAACTGGGTATAGTGAGAGACAAAATGACAAAGAGCTAGTGATGATTTCATGGAGTAAACGCACTTGTAGAAGTGTGGCAGAAAGGGAACCTGAACTAACATTTATTGAGTGTGTTCTAGACGCCATCCATCACCCTTTAAATGAAGGCAAGCTAGATTTTGGTTTCCACTGCCCCTTGGAAAGAGAACTACAGCAAAAAATGTAATAAGAAATAAAATCAGTTCATTGTTGACCTATAAGCTTTTAGATCCAGGCCCTGGTGACTTAAGGTCAATATGAGAAATCACAAGTAATTTTGACTGGTTTTAAAACTGTAAAGCCTTATTAGATGAGACTTCACATACCAATCCAGCCTAGCAGGTCATTTATATACATATTACTTCACTGACTGACTCCTTAAAATCTCTTAGAAAAGTTTCTAGATAAGAAAATGGAGGATCAGAAAGATTAAGTGACTTATCCAAGACCACGTAAACAGAGGTGTAACTTAAGTTCTTTCACAAGAACACAGAGGCCCCTCTGCACTTGATATTCATGGCAGAAAACACCTCTGGCCTACCTTTCTACTTCTGGACGAAGTGCCTTCTCTCTCTCAAGCATGGCAATAATGAGTTTCCCCCACTCTTTTTCTATGTCATTTGGATGATAACCTTGAAGGAGCTTGATGCGTCCAAATTCTATCCAAATCTTGAGAAAACAAAAAACTTTAATGTGAAGCAAAAATAAAAACAAAACAAATCAAAGATTATGCTTGACAATATAAAGCAAATCTGAGCTTACCTCTAATAATTTATATAGGCGTTTAATTTTTGATTTTTCTGTCTCCTTTGGTGGAATTTCTGTTTCTTTAAACTGTAAATACTGATTATAAAGTGCCTAAAATAAAAAGGACAATTAAGGACCAAACTTAAAAGATCTGTTTTCATTATCTCACTAAGTCACCATTTCAAGTGTTATGTACTGTATCATATGCAGTCAATGGAATTCCTTTGTTAAACTGACACTCAAAGACAATACCAATTTCTAGCCAGTTGGTGATGTGGGTTATCTAAAATTTGATGAGGGTGTAATTATTGATGTGAGCCATGCTTTAGTGCCACACGGGGATCTGGATAATAATAAACTATGCAGTGTTTACTAGTGCTCTACTAAAAACCTCTCGTCCTCCAAACAAGAAAACATACCCTTTAAAAGATGCACTTCCCAAATGCTGTACTTTAGCTTTCAGTCTTTGGAAACATAATTTGAAGCAATTCCCATTAAGAAAGGAACAAAACCACTCTCTTCTATTGCATGGTTCTATCCTTCAAAAAAAAACTTCTTAGCAGAAAGGGCTAAAATTTGGTTTCAATGTCCCAATGGCCAATGTAAACATATTTTTTTAAACAAATGAAGATAGATGCTATTAGTTGATGGGGCTATTATTACAGAAGTTTCAACCGTATAATTAAATTATTATCTAGTTTGTATATATTAATTTGGGAACCTCTTAAATATAGTGTATTTATTAAAAGGGATCTTCATAAAAATTATGTAGATAATGCATCTCCATATTTAATAGAATAAGTGTGTACTAATTACTTCATTCTAATTCATATAGCTATAAAACAAGACCCTGTAAATCTTTAGGCTGACACATTTCTGAAAGATTCTATTCAAAGTTCTGCTAATGCAATTATCTGGCATTTCCCCATGATGTATTTTCTTTTCTAATCTATGTCTTGTTCTAGTCATCAGCAAGTACTCTGATCACTTCTTCTATAACTAAGGATCTACACTAATCAGAAGCCAGTACAATTCATCCAAGGGTCTGAACAATAGAAATCCATTTGGAAATAAATGTATTGGAACATGAAATCTGAAAATTGTTTTGAAATCAGAATGCAATGTTTCAGGATGTCTGTTGGTCATTAAGCACCAAATGCTCCTATGTGCTAAACACTGTTCATGGCACCACATGGTAGTTGTAGGGAAAAGTTTTCCTACCCTGGAAAATTACATGTCCATGTAGGGAAACATCACACAAACAGCTTGAGAACACTTAAAAAGTATCATATCATCAGATGCCAAGTAAATTCATGCCAAGGACAAACTCTCTGTGGCAATGGGAATGAAAGCTGTTCCACAGATGTTCTGTACGGAAGCAGGAGCACAATGAGTAACTCTAATGGAGCTCACCCCAGGTTATTACAGTTTTCTCTATCCCAGTTTGATCATGAAAATAAAGTTTACAAACCAAGGAAGTAAGGCTTTGTAGGCAATATTCGCATTATCAGCTTCTAGAAATAAAGTAGACCACCTTGCTATTATAAAACCACATATGCAAAAGAGACAACTTACCCTTTAATACGTTTACATATTTATAATGACCTTTTTTTTTTTTTTTTTTTCAAATGGA
This sequence comes from Papio anubis, assembly GCF_008728515.1. Classification (NCBI taxonomy): domain Eukaryota; kingdom Metazoa; phylum Chordata; class Mammalia; order Primates; family Cercopithecidae; genus Papio; species Papio anubis. The sequence continues at coordinate 55,184,679 of NC_044981.1, forward strand.
GTCTTGCTCTCTCACCCAGGATGGAGTGCAGTGATGCGATCTCGGCTTACTACAACCTCCACCTCCCAGGTTCAAGCGATTTTCCTGCTTCAGCCTCCTGAGTAGCTGGGATTACAAGTGTGTGCCACCATGCCAGGCTAATTTTTACATTTTTAATAAAGATGGTGTTTTACCATGTTAGCCAGGCTAGTCTCAAACTCTTGATCTCAGGTGATCCACCCACCTCGACCTCCCAAAGTGCTGGGATTACAGGCATGACCCACTGCACCCGGCTTATAATGGCTTTTATATCTGCAATGTCTGCCTCAAAAGAGTGCCCTAAGTTTTTCACTATTAGAAAATGTTTTACTGAAACATAAATTCACTTATACGGGAAGTCAGACATGTATTTTCAAATTCATGGTGAAATACAGTGTGTACCTCTTCCTGCACAAAAAATGCCCTCTGAAGCAGTTTTTAATAGGACTCAACCACAGGCACACCCCCAATCCAGTGCCACATTTGTGTGTACTTCCCAGGGGCCCTCCTACCTCAGCCATCCCCGGGAACTTCAAGCATTTCCTATGTACTAAAATCAATTCGACAATGCAGTTTCAGAGACTCTCTCAAATTAAACCTTTAACCTCTCAACCAAAGCTGAGAGACTACAGCTAATCTGTTTTAACTGTTAATGTTTTACCTCCATTTTCTCTGTATAATAAGAGAGATGAGTAAACAAAAATTTTGCCTACTTATTAATGGCTTTCCAAGGGCAACTTTTGTTGAATTTCTAAAATTACAGAATTATTATAGCATTACTTAAGGGTTTATAATCGAATCAATCCTATGTAATTTCTATAGTGACACTAACCTTCAGTTCCACAGGATTATTAGGAAATGTTCTCTCAGACATTGTGGTCACATGGTGTCTAATCCATTGGATGAGGTAGTTCACCATATTCTGGTATTCAATCCATTTGACTTCAACATCCTAGAACAATCAAATGATAGAAAAGGTTCACATCTGTAGATAATAACATTCATATCTAAGACAATTAAGTTGGAAGTCATTCTGTAAACGTACGTATTTGAAGCCTGACAGATAGAACCAGCTAAATGTTTTCTTACTTTCACCCAGCCCCAATCCCTGTCACATAAACACCTTTAAAAAGATGCTATCAACATTTGGCCACTAACACTAGCCTTATGAGTGCCAATTCTGATCCAAAGAAAGGGGCTGCCTGGAGTATTGTATTTAGAAGGCTTTTGAGGCTCAATCTAAGCACTACAGAAAAAAATCCAAAGTCAATTTGGGGTGTTTACCAGGGCTCAGGATGGGGGAGTAACAACTTGCATAAGCCAAGTTAGTTGCCATCTTTGCCAACTATTTTAGATCTAAATCTACTATGTATAAGACTGACCCAATATGTAGGAAACCAGATATGTATGCAAACTACAGGAAATGTATATGGTGGGATTATCCAAGTAACTCATTAGGCAAACTCTTTAAAAATGGAGGAAACTGGAAGGCTACCAACTGCTCTGTTTAAGTATTTGATGAATGCTTATTATGTTCAAAGGTTGTGCTGAGTGTTATAACAAAAAAATACTTTAAGACATAATACCTATTGTCAAGTTACTGTCTAAATGCAGAGGCAAGAGAGATACATAATATAAACAGGCAAAATGAAGAGCAGTATTTAATTAAGTGTTGAAATGTTGAAATAAATGAAATGGGTAGTATATGCTAGTTGAGATAAGAATCAGGCAAGCATATCTGTGCCTTAAAATAGTTTCTAAAGGCTTCTTGGGAAAGGCAGCATCTGAGATGTTCTGCAATGACTGGTAAGTAATTATTGGTGGGGGGAGGTGAGTGGGGGCACTGAAAAAGTGGACAAAAGGGGAGTCCCAAGTGAGTAAGGACACTGACATGGAAATGCCCTGTCTACCAGTAAACAGTTCATATTGGGAAATCATAGCTAAAAAATGTAGGTAAACAGAATAAATATATGCAGTTTTAAATGTCAGAATATCTAGATTGCATTTAACTTTGCAAGGAATATGTAGCCACTGAAAATTTTCAAGCTAAAGACATCAGGTTTTAGACAGATTAATTTGGCAACAGTGTGCAGAGGCAGTGGGAAGAAGAACAAAATGGAGATGGAAAGCTGTAAGAAAGCTAGCAGCCTAGTTCTGCAGTGATAGGCAGCAGGATCAACATGGAGGTAGTGAGAAGCAGCAGCAAGAGATGGCCAAAAGAAACATTCTGAAGCAACACTCAACACTGAATAGTCAGCGGTGAGCATGGGAACAGGCTACTCAGGGACCCAAAGAGCATGAAGCCTTTGAAAAGAAGAACCTGAGGAAGAATATGGAAACAGGTCTAGAAATAGCACACAGAACTGACAGAAGCAATCAGAAAAGGGAGCTCCTAATCCAAGGGAGCTAATCCAAGATGAGCTCCTAAATCTTCAAAGTAATGTAGGGGGAAAAGGTATCTGCAAAGAGGAAGGCAGAAATCCAAGTGAAGGGGCTCATTCCCAAATATGTGACACATACAGGGTTTCCTGTTCTCTTCCAGAAATGCATAAGCACTTGTTAGCATAACCACCAAAAAAAAAAAAAAAATGCATCACTGAAGTGAATTATACAAACCTTTAAGAAATAGCAGACTAATAAAGAGCTGAAAGCTATGTGTCAGAGACCTTCCCTGCTTACTAAGTGGCTCTGCTACTTTGGTCAAATCCAATAACTTTCCTCTGGAGCCCTCCTTTAAATCCTAAAAGTGTTATCTAGCCAACATTTCATAGAATTGTATGAGGTAACAAATTTGAAATTGTTTTCAAAAGTGAGATATTTTATACATACAAAAAGATAGCAAATACAGCAATGTAAAACAGCACCCAGCTAAAAATGGAAAACTCTAACTTTCAGAAAGTTAAAGCTTTTATTTATAAAATTATCAGTAACTATAAATAGCCTCTTTTATTTATGACACAAAAGTTTTAATGAGTTATACTTTAAATTTAATGGTAGAATAATATCATGAAATACACATAATATCAATTCATCAAACAGCATATTAACTCAAATTCTTTAAAATATATTCAACATTCAAAAACTGCAAAAAATATTATCAGTAAATGCAGTCAATTGGTCATTACTGAATCAACAGCTTCCAGTGTGGAAAAATCAATACTCACATTTGCACCAATGCCTTCCCCACCTTCAGGGACTTTAGGAAATGCATCATAGAGAGATGATACATAAGTTATTACTGATTTTTCATCAGGTGAGGAGACATCGACATCTAAAAACAGCAACATAAATTAATTATTTCACAAGGTTGACAAATTACTTTTGATCAGACTTTCATGCCAGTCCACATATAATCAAGAAAACAACTCACCTTCAGGGTCCAGAAGTCTTATAACACCAATTTTTTCTGCTACATAAAAAGCATGCTCTAAATTTGCAAGGTTGCTTTGAACAGCAACAGTATTCATATCTATCAGGTCCGGCCTAGGAAAAAATTCACTGTGTTAATTAGGCTTTCTCATGTGCCAATTCAACATTACATTTATATATGTTTCCATTTACATAACAGCGTCTGCTAATATTAATACCAAGCCTGCGTTAAAATGCAGACACTTTCATCAAACATTTAACATTGCTCACTTATCTCAGAAACTTTTATATCTAAAGCAAATATAACATGGAAAATATAACAATTTGAACATACATAAATTTCAACAAAGTCTACAAATACATCATAGTCAGAATACATACGAGTATTTGTCCTAGTCAACTGATTTAAGCTATATACTACTTCAACAGCATCTTTCCAATCCAACCAACATCTTATCAGTATTTCTCCTCAAAGACAAAAAGTTTGTAGCTTAGTACAATACTGCGTCCATGGCCTCCCCATTGCACCATACCCTTTCACGTCACCTATCTTCTATAATCCTATTCATTCTTCCAAGGAGAGATCAAGCTCCACATCCTCTGTGGGGCCTGGCTGATCTTCCTAGCCCTTATGTCTGTCTCTGTTCCCTGAACTCATACTTCCACCCTGCACCACACGATATGGCACTTAGGATAATCTTAGACTTCCTTGCCCTATTAATTCACTGTTTCATGTACCTGTACATGTTGTTTCTCCCAAACCATCAACTCCAAGATAGCAAGTACTATGTATTTAAAAAATTTTGTCTTTTATCCTTCTGCTGAAATAAAGAATGATATATAGTACACCCTCAACAAATACCTACTGATAAGTTGGTAAGTAGGTTGGTTCCTTAGTAATCTGAATTGTAAATGAATGTCTAAAATAAGCAATAGTATATGTTTTCACGAGCACACATGTATGCATGTGCCCCACACACACACAGTCACACAAACCAGACTTCATATCTTTCTAATTTGTGAGATTTACATAACACCTGAAACCATGCAAAAACTTTGAAGCTAGCTCTATCTACATGAGAGAGAAAAAGATTCCTCAAATACTTCTTATAGAGAAAGTGGCAAAATATGGACATTGGAGACTTCACTCAAGGCTAGAAGCCAGTCAGGAAACTTGGATCTCAAAAACAAAGCATTGAAAGAATACAGGAACAATGTGGAAACAGGAAAGCCTTCAAAAAGAGTGGTACTCACCACCCAAAAAAATCACTGAGTAAGAGCCTGTTGATAACTTACAAAGAAAGCCTCTCTACAAGCTCCACAAGCATTCTTGTTTGCTCAAAATAATCATTTGGGGAACCGCAGAAAGAGTGGGAGGGCTCAAAGGTAGTGTGGGAGAAATGAAATGCAAATTATTTTGTATACTACTTGGCAGGCTGCTTATACGAAAAGTTGTTTGAAAATAAATCATTAATATTAGAAAGGTAAATGGCAATTTGTGGTAAGAAAACTCTTTTTTGTGGTGAGTAAACAGACCTCTCAAGAAAATCTTATACTTTTATATCACTTTGCACTGTTCATAATCTGGAAATGTCGTTACCATTACCTACATGATAATATTCCAGGAAATAATTAGGAAATCCTTTAATGTTTTCAATCTACCATCAATACAATCACTCAAAAATGATTCTACCATTATTACAGGAACAATAAATCCACTGACAACTACGGAAGTAAATGACAGACCTCTAAAAATAACATTTTTTATTCACATAGAAACATACTGAAGAATCTGCCAACCTCAAGATTATTAAATAGGTATGTATAGCAGTCTAGACAAAAACAAGTATCTGAAGTTCTTTCATTAAAACACTGTTTTGTTTCTGTAAAATTTGCACCTTTTGGGGAAATAAAAAACAGCCTTTCTAAGTCTGCCAAATCTCAGAACAAGACATGGCATGTTATTATGAGAACCCTGCCATTAGCAAAGAAAGTAAACACTGAGTAATCCCAGAGGGAATGAATAAAGTCATTGAAGAATCAAGTTTTTCAACTAAGAGAATAAAACATAAAACTTCCTTCAGAATGACACAGTCATTTCAACACAAAAGCAGCTGTAGAATACAATGAGTCTGAGTAAGTCATCTCTTTTATCATGATGTTTAACACTTTAATGGAACAAAAACCGAAATGGTTTTCCTCCATTAAAAGACAGCAGATAAAGAAAATTAGTTAAACAAAAATGGGAAAATGGAAAACTTTTAACACCACTACAAAGCTGGGTGTGGTGGCTCATACCTGTAATCCCAGCATTTGGGAGGCTGAAGAGAGCGGATCACCTGAGGTCTGGAGTTTGACACCAGTCAGACCAACATGGTGAAACCCTGTCTCTATTAAAAATACAAAAACTAGCCGGGCATGGTGGCAGGCGCCTGTAATCCCAGCTACTCCAGAGGCTGAGGCAGGAGAATCGCTTGCCGAGATCGTGCCACTGCACTCCGGCATGGACAACAAGAGCGAAAGTCTACCTCAAAAAACCACAAAAAACCACTATGAAAATGTAATAGCCTATAGTATCTGAAATGCTATTCCTCCCTTAGCTCATATCCTAACAGAGTGGTGGTCCCTTTGTCTTTCAAATCTGTCTTTCCTCTACCTGCCTGAAGCATCCAGAAGAGGCCTGTGCTGTGTGTGTCCTGTCCACTACTTTCTTTATTCATAGTCTCACTGGGATAATACAACTTTCAAAAACTTCATTTATTTTTCACATATAAAAGATACTTTCATTCTAAAGGTTTCATTCTTTGTAACATCTTTTTGTGGAATGTTAACAGGAAATGTCTTTTCCATCTTAGGTTTGACTAACCGAAGAGCATTAGACTATATTATAGTGACCATGTTCTCATGTTATATTTTAGATAGTTGAACATTAACTATTGTAACTTGCCTGTTTTATGGAAACCTTTCCAAATCATATAACGTGATCCTTCGCCACTTAAAGTAATAAATGCTAGTCTTTTTATGGAAAAAAAGGCCATTCTCTTACTTTTTTATTATTCTATGATAATGTTATCTTTTCAAAATGACCCAATCATCATGCATTATAATTCTTTAAACATGTTTATATCCCAGCTTTTCTTTCATAAGCAATTAAAAGTAGCTTACAAAGAAAATACAAGATAGCATAAATTTTAAATTAGAAGTATAAAACCAAGAAAAGGTCTTAAAATGAAATTGGAAGTGAAACTAAAAAATTACAAATCACTTATATGCAAGCTTAGTGCCTTTAATTTGTTTTAAAAATATAGGGCAGAAAGGTATCAAAAAATGCTATTGTCATAATACAAAACAATTTTGGGTAAAAGTAATGTTTATCTTTCATACAACACCCATCTTAAAACAGCAATCTCCTCCAGACCAAATATATATATATATATGTGTGTGTGTGTGTGTGTGTGTGTGTATGTATCTCCACAGGCATATATACAAATACAGGCATGTTGGCATTTATGTATAGATAGGTATATGTATGGATATAGTATAAGGATATCACCACCTACCCTAACAGGTAACCAAAGCTAGCTGAACATAAAAATTTCATGAGAGATTTTTTTTGGCATAAATACTTCCAAGGTAACATTTCAGTACTCCAAAACTTTATTAATACATTAGCTCGCATGAGAATTAAATAGGATTCTGCAGGAACACATGACTTCCACAGTGTTACAGATGGCTAAAGATTAGCACAACAGGCCAGGCACAGTGGCTCATGCCTGTAATCCCAGCACTTTGGGAGGCCGAGACGGGCGGATCACCTGAGGTCAGGAATTCCAGACCAGCCTGGACAACACGGTGAAACCGAGTCTCTACTAAAAATACAAAAATTAGCCGGGCGTGGTGGTGTGTGCCTGTAACCCCAGATACTCGGGAGGCTGAGGCAGGAGAATCACTGGGACCCGGGAGGCAGAGGTTGCAGTGAGCCGAGATCACACCATTGCACCCCAACCTGGGTGACAGAGCGAGACTTTGCCGCAAAAAAAAAAAAAAAAAAGATTAGCACAACAGACTACCTAAGGCTTCCACAATATATCAAGTCAAACATCAATACACTTAACTGCAAGGAGCATGAAACGACATCAAAACACTTGGAAAGGAAACTCTTGGAAACATGGCAGAGGGGACACTAATTAAAGTTAGCTAAGAGAAAGAGAAAAATGTCAGCTAAGAGAAGAGTACTTTAGTACCACGTTACCAAATCCTGAACCAAAAACGTGACAATAGCTGAAAAGACACATATGGGAAATATCAATGGCCACAGTCCAAATTGGGATTTTTTTTTAAGGATGAAAAAATAAAGTGACTTAAATTCATAGAGTCTGTTAGGTTATGCTGGCTCTCAAGTGGCACTCAATAGTTATTTATGTGGATACAAACAGTAAGGTTCTGGCTACCCTGCATCTGCTTTCCTATGTTTGAGAAATTTCCCTTTCATAAGTCTTGGGGGTAAGGAGAGGACCAAAGCCCATTTTCCAATACAAAAACAGAAACATGTCAGGTTTTTCCTGACTCTTTTCTTTGCCCAAGAAATGTCCACTGCATACCTCACCCCTGTACATGATATTACCTGGCCAACTCGAATTCTTTCAGTAGACTCGGTTCCACCATCATTTCCTCCAGGAAGTACTTTCCTCTGTTCCCAAATGCCATCTGTTATCTTCATTTCTGTATTTACCACATTTTTCATAACCATACATCTGTCTATCTCTCATATTGAACCATGGGCTTCCTGAAGGCAGAGCCTGTGTTTTGTCCATGTTTATGTCCTCAATATCTAGCATAACGCTTAAAACATGAACTTTTGAGGATTAAATAAATAATAAAGAAATAAATGAGCTATGGGGGCTGGGACATATCAGTGCTTCAAATTCCTGGAGATATTTTTCATCCTAGACTTGTTCCTTCTCTTTTCACTAATTTCTACTGACAAAACCACCACCTATGGCTTCTAGTCAAGTTTTGGAATCTTTATCGAAATCCACATGGACCAGGGTACAATGTCATAGCTTCCCCATATCCTACACAAGCACACACCCTTTCGAGGTTTCTTAAGGCTTTGTCTCTCCTAAAAAACAATTTGGAAAGTGGGCACAGAGTGAGGACAACAAATAGCGGTGAAGTATAAAAGTTTCAAAAAGCACACACTGCTGCTTCTAGGTTCTCCTCCCCTCTTATGCTCTCATGTGCCCTCAGCTTCAGCTTCTGATAATGTTGCCAGTTGGGATACCTTATAAAGTAATAACAATCACAAAACAACAGGGACTAATAAATACTGATACCTACTATGTGGCAGGTAATGCATTAAAGGACTTAAAGCATTATCTCACTTAATCGTCTCAATGACCCTAAGCATAGGTTGTATTATTATCCTGAACTTACAGATGGAAAAAAAACAAGCATAAGGAAGTTATATAACTTGACCAAGAACACAAATCTGGTAAGTGGTAGTCAGGGTTTGAACTGAGGTCTGTCTGACTACAGAGTCTGATTTCTTCTCTGCAATATCCTGGTATCATAAACTGAGAACTAACTAAACAGTAACACCCAATATGAAGCCGAGAATACAAAATAAAGAAAATACAGAACAAATTATACTTCTACTACTGGGCAAATCGATAACGATGTTGGTAACTCCCATAAACAAACACAATAATGTCTATGTATATGTATGTGTGTGTACTGACACACTCAGAAAAAATAAATCATAAGAAACATGATGAAGTTCCAGATTATTACCAAAACAGAACTCATCAATGCATCCTATACCAATGTTTCCCACACTTGGGTCCTAATACAGATTAAGAATAGAAAGAAAGGCCTGGTTATCTGCATTTCAACAAGTTTCTCTCCCCTCTCTCAGGTGATTCTTTTCAGGCGTTTGATAACTAAACCATATTTAAAACCCTTGTTTCTAATAATTATTTAATTTTCTTTCAAGATTATAAGCATTTTGTATTGGGGACAAAAAATCCACAATGTCATCAGGCAATTATATAACGACACAAACAAAAGCACCCACAAGCAGAAACATGCTACTGTCTTATGCCCTCAGCTGGAGACAGTGAACCTTTTAACTCTTTTTCAGTGTTTATTTTTATTAAATATACAAGAAAAGAACATATTTAAATGTTAGCAAGGAGGGAGGGTGGGCGTGTCATTTTATGTTTGCCCAACTCTGGAGTACACTGTAAAATAACGAAGCCTGGAAAAGATAGCATTTGGTCACACACATATATATATTTTTAATCAGAATCAAAAACCCACCTAATCTTTGTGACTTGAGATATCTTATCACTTGAAAAACCACTGGGCCACAGTTTCATTCTTCAATTTAAAACGGAAAGACAAGACAGAAAGAAGAATGGTGGTTGTCAAAAGGGTGGAGGGAGAGAGAAACGGGGAATTAGAGTTTCATGGGTACAGAGTTTCAGTTACGCTGGATGAGAAGAGTTCTGGAGATGGATGACGGTGATGGTTGTACAACAAGATAAATGTATTTAATGCCACTTAACTATCAACTTAAAACTGATTAAGATGGTAAATTTTATGTACCTTATCACAATCTAATTTTTTTTTTTTTTTTTTTTGAGACAAGAGTCTCGCTCTGTCACCCAGGCTGGAGCGCAGTGGTGCAGTTTCAGCTTACCACAACCTCTGCCTCCTAGGTTCTAGCGATTTTCCTGCCTCAGCCTCCCGAGTAGCTGGGATTACAGGCACCCACCACCATGCCCAGCTAATTTTTGTATTTTTAGTAGAGACAGGGTTTAGCCATGTTGGCCAGGCTGGTCTCGAACCCCTGACCTCAAGTGATCCGCTTGCTTCGGCCTCCCAAACTGCCAGGATTATAGGCGCGAGCCGCTGCGCCTGGCCATAATTCTTTTTTTTTTTTTCTTGAGATGGACTCTCACTCTGTCGCCAGGCTGGAGTGCAATAGTGCAATCTCAGCTCACTGCAACCCCCGCCTCCCAGATTCAAGTGATTCTCCTGCCTCAGCCTCCCAAGTAGCTAGGAATTCTTTAAATTTTTAAGAGACCGTTTTTACATATTTGAGAGAAAAGGCTAAATTGAGGTGGAACACACACACACAAAGCACAGAGCTGTGAGTCTGGTATTCTGTGATTTAGTCCTAATTTGCTCTCTGACTTTGGACACACATCCTGTAACCTGTGTTTCAGTTCTTTCTGCAGAAAATGAGTATCAAGAATTATAGAAATTAGAATAAAAATCAGCTACAGAGCATCTGGAAATGGGTATGAGTATGGGAGGGAGGACATTATGGGCTGGTGGTAGCATAAGGTTCAAAGAACTCAACTGATTTACCCAAGATCTCAAGAGATTTACGTGAAAATAGTTGTGAAACTTAGTATAAAGAGCAATGTGCACAGGTTACTAAGACGTATCTATTGGCATAAAAGCAACACCACAAAAGGGTAATCAGAGAAGACAACTTGATGCTTTGGTATGCTACATAGAAATAACTCTTTCCAGTCAAAAAACTAGCAAGTTCATTCATTTATTCATTCACTCAAAATTTAATATGCATTTACCATGTGCCAGGAAGTAAGGCACTGAGAACAGCCACTGTGCATATGGAGAGCTCAGAGCTCCAAAGGGAGCTCAGGAGTAAACCAGGAGAAAACCTGGTGGAAGAGCACTCAGGTGATGAAAAAAGACATGCATAGGTCTGTGGTTGAAGGGCACAGGACTACAAGGAGACCAGTGCATGAGTGGGGAGCCAGCAGCCAGGGGAAGAACATGGTGAGACATGGGGCTGGATGTGTGGCAAAGGGCCAAGACAATGCGGACTCTCATGAACGTCTTAAAGGATTGTAAACTTTTTTCCTAAGAGCTATGAAAAGCCATCAAAATGCATTAAGGAGGATTGGAAGAGATTAAATGATCAGATCTGGGGGTGGACAGAGAAAAAAATTTAAATGGTCAAAGAACTCCCACAGAATCCAGTTAAGTGGCCACGGTGGCTTGCAGAAGAATGTGGCAGCAGTAGATAAAAAGTGGTCAAGTCAGGACATATTTAGAAAGGCAAATCTACAGAACCCAGTTACATGGCAATGGTTATAGTAAATAGGGCTGTAAGCATGGATGAGAGACAACACAGAGAGAAAAGAAAAAGTCCAACACGCAATCTTGAAAAACTCCAGTGTTTACTGGCCTTGTGAAAGAGGCCAAGTTTACAGAGGGAACTGAGCAGGAGCAGACAAGAAGTGGGAGAAAAACCAGGAATACAGTGCCATAAAAGCTAAAGGAAAGAGGATTTCAAGAAGAAAAGAATGGCCAATAGCGTGAAATACTAAAATGTAAGGAAGATGAGGCCTGAAAAATATCCACTGGATTTAGCTACACAGAAGTCACCCATCACCCAAGAATAAGCGTTTTAATGAATTATGGAGTAAGAGACTAGATTAGTATGTGTTGAAGAATGAGTATGAAGTGAAGAAATGATGATGGAGAGGATATTGCCAACTCTTCTGAGGACTTTGGCCTTGAAGGAAAGGAATGATATAAGGTAGTAGCTGGAATAAAGCATGCAGTTAAGGAAGAGTGTTTTTGTTGATTGTTGTTTTATTAACAGAAGAGGCTGCAGCGTACTTAAAATCCAATAAGAAAGATCTATTGAAAGAAAAAGATGAATATATACAAAAAAGGTTTCTAAGGCAATGACAGAGATAAGATCCAGGGCACAGCAGGAGGGGACAGGTTTTGGGTGGGTGGAGAGAGGACTCCTGTGTTGAAAAGGAGCAGGGGTGTGAGGATGGGCGCAGATGAAGATAGATTTGTGTCTTTGGTAGCAAAAAAGACTCTCTACTTGTTGGCTTCAATTTTCTCTGAGAGTAGGAGTCTAGATCACCTGTTAACACTGAGAAAAGGTGGTGGGAGGAGGTGCTGTGAGGAAGAGAAGGGTTAATCACACAGATAGAAAAAGACTGCTGGCCAGAACCATTTGAGGCTGGTGATGATGAAGTTCTAATGAAATCAATCTACCCTGAAGTATCGCTTTCTCTGGTGTGCTTCCTGTGTGGGGACATGCACAGACAAAGCACATGGCTGGGCTCATACAGGCTCAGCCTTTGCTGGCGAAACAGTACATACTCAGCAGTTTGCAAGGAACTGAAAAGGGATTGGGTGGAAGTGTAAAACAAAACAAAAACAAGCCTCATTCCATTTACCTAGACACCATTTTTAGAACACCTTCTATGCTACAGAACAACCCACACAGAGGTGACTGAAGACACATATGCCACTTAACATCTGCTTTTCAAAAGATCACAATAAAAATATACATTCAATATGTCTCACTATCCTATGACAGCAGAGAAGTTACCATAACAAATTCCTGAAGATGACTGTTTCGATTAAATCATGTTCAGGCTTAGCATGTCCTTACCGTTCTTACTGGTGCAAAAAGCAGCTCACCTTGCAAAAAAAAAAAAAAAAAAAAAAAGGCCTGCATAACTCAGTGTGGACATCCCTTCATGCTCATATTTGGGCACAGATTAGAAACAAGCTATGAAGGTAATTTTCCCTTGTTCTCAAAACTAGGTGCCTGAGTTTTTTCAAATGTTCTTCTTTTTTTTTTTCTACAAAGTGACTCTCCATTAACAATAAGGTAGACAGCAAAAATGAGAAACAGTATATTTATAGCAAGCTTAGTACTTCGAGGTTAGAGTCTAACAACTTCAATAATTAAAAGATACCTAATGAATTATGACTTTCTCACTTCACAAAGAACAATAAATCCAATAAGAGCCTAAATTTTAATGAATACAGAGAATGGTATTGATGTGGATAGAGAAGTAACTCCTCCAGTACCTATATTTTAGTGAACTAAGAAAAGTAAAATTTAAGTAAACTTTAGTGACTAAAGGATAAATACACCCTCCCCAAAAAGGGGGTAGTGGGAATCAATTTATTCTTATTATGGTAGAAAAATAATTCTCAAACTACTTCATATCACAGACTAAGATGAGAATGTGAATAATCAAGTCAAAATACAAGAAGTGTTAAAACAAACAGATGGAGAAGAAAAACAGATGGAGTTACATATACCGGCTGCACCTGTAATGTAAAAGAAATCTTCATGTGAGAGAAAGGTAAGAGAATGCTAAAGGGAAACATGACAAAGGCAGGACTTGTCAAGTTTCTAAGCAAGGAGAGTCTTGATCAAAACCCCATCTTCCCTCAAGCTCTACAGCCCTATTGTTAGTGGATCAGTGGCAGCATGCAGGGGGAGGGGAAACTCATGTTTACTACATTCTTCCTGAATTTCCAGGAGAGTAATAGGCAGTCTCTCGTATGCTACCTCAAGACAGTCCCACTCTAACTTTTTTTTTTTGTGTGAGACGGAGTTTCACTCTTGTTACCCAGGCTGGAGTGCAATGGCGCCATCTCAGCTAACTGCAACCTCTGCCTCCCGGGTTCAAGCGATTTTCCTGCCTCAGCCTCCTGAGTAGCTAGGACTATAGGCGCCACCAGTTAAAAAAAAAATACAAAAAGTTAGCCACCAGGCCTGGCTAACTTTTTGTATTTTTAGTAGAGCTGCCATTTCTCCATGTTGGCCAGGATGGTCTTGAACTCCTCACCTCAAGTGATCCGCCTGCCTCAGCCTCCCAAAGTGTCAGGATTACAGGCATGAGTCATCACACCTGGTTGACCCTCTAACTTTTTCAATGATCACGTCACTGAAATTTGTCAACTTATTTGGTCATTTTTCCCCCCTAAACTCTTAACACGTGCATGCTTAGACTAACAGCTTGCACATCAAACAGAGTGAAACATGGGCCTGCAATTTCATCACTGGGATAGCTTTAAAAGCTGAAAAGAAATAATTTTATGAATGAAAGGGCAAAGTAAAAGAAAGAATAGAAAAAAAAAAAGAGTGGAGCTTAGACCTGCTAAAAGGTACTTAACAATAAAGAGGTGTTTGTTTCTCAAAGGCATCATGGAGGGAAACAGTGCAGAAGGGGTATGCATCAGTACAACTCTTTTGACAGACAATTCAGAGGTACGTCTCAAAATTTTAAATGTAATACCCTTTGTCCCAGCAATTCCATTTCCAGGACCTTATCCTATGGACATATTCACATGCCTCACAAAGACACATACAAAGTTCAATACAACAGTTTTAAAAGCAAAAAAAAAAAACCAAAAAAACATAATATCCATCAATAAGGCACTCTAAATAAAATGTGACATGCATACAAAAGAATACCATATGGCATTTTTTTAAAATCACAGATACGAGAAAAAGTAAGACTGTGGTAAAAAGTGCCTGCTGTAGAAACTGCAACCAGGTTTGCCAGGCTCCCATGAAGAAGACAACCAGATGAGCTATCTCCCTACTGTGGCTGTGTCACTTTTTCAGTTTTCTGCCTCAAAAATGGAAGTAGGAGAATGTGGGCTATACCTTACATGACATCTATAAAGATCTTTTTCGGCTGGGCATGGTGACTCATGCCCATAATCCCAGCACTTTGGGAGGCCAAGGCAGGTGGATCATTTGAGGTGAGGAGTTTGAGACCAGCCTGACCAACATGGTGAAACCCCGTCTCTACTAAAAATACAAAAAAATTAGCCAGGCATGGTGGTGCATGCCTGCAGTCCCAACTACTCGGGAGGCTGAGGCAGGAAAATCACTGAACCCGGGAGGTGGAGGTTGCAGTGAGCCGAGATCACGCCACTGCACTCCAGCCTGGATGACAGGGCAAGACTCAGTCTCAAAACAAAACAAAACAAAACAAAACACACACAGTAATGGGAGGCTTCATATTACAGAGAATTTCTGTAAAATTAATCTAGGCAAGAAGGCCAGGAACATAAAAACAAAGTAATATATTCAGGTATTTCCTCTAAATATTTACATGCCAAATTACATCCCCCAAATTGTATGTAAAACCATATAGCCACAATAAAAATGGTCACCAGATGCAGACACTAACTCTTACAACTCGCTTGGATGCAGATGCATTACATTATAAGCAGTGTACATTAGCTCTTCACGAATTTTAAAATGCGATAATGGTTAGAACTCATCCATTCCTGCTCTCAAAGTTCAATCATTTGAGTTCATTTGGCAAGGTAAATAAGCAATTCGATTTTTTCTACACAAGCTGAAATACTGGTAACTATTTTTTAATTGATAACTTTCAGGCTATATGTGTGTCTGGCTTATGGCCAAACTAGAGCCCATGGCTGTGTGTATGCACACACATACACATACCCTCATACCTCTGCATTCTGCAGCCTGAAGGCTAAGTCAACACCAAGCCAACTTCCTATGGGAACATTTCAAACCCTAAAGGGCCTTCTCCCGGTATTAAACCAGTCCAATCCAGTTTAGCTTCTAAGGTGTGACTGAATTCATGCCTATGACTGAATCACCAGCCTCCAGGTCATACTATTAAACAAGCTGACTCTGACCACAGCTATACAATCTAACCTTCCCAGTTACAGCATCTTTAAACTTTAATATAATGAAATATCATGGCCCTATTATATTCTCATTCAAAATGCAAACAATGGACAAAATAATTGCTATCCAACTACATACTCAGACAAGTGAAAAGTTCCTGCCTAATTAGAAAACATTTAACTGCTTTGCTCCTGCATACAACCTATTCCCAAAATTTTGCATCTTAATTGGTTAATATACTTAAAACAAGCCTATGAAAAGACTGCCAGGGGCATTAAAAGGCAAATTATTTATTTATTTACATTTTGCTTTTTTATTTTTATTTTTTAAAAGCAATTTAAATAAACGAATGAGATAAATTAAAAACAAGAATAAGACAGGCAGAAACTAGTAAGCAGAAAAAATCTCTTCAAACACACACACCCCTAGTTTTAGTCTTGACATACTTCGTATCTTTCCATAGTGCCACCTCTGATTTGCAAGAGGCCCTTCCACACATTTTGCACTGTTCTCTCTGGCCTTCAGGTACATATTCATGTTCATGCCTGCTCAGGCAGACTTGTTTTTACACAGAGCAATGTTAGGCGCTGTTGTTTTGGAATTTGGCTTTCATTAATGTTCTAGGGCAGATATCCACTTGGAGAGAATGAGAGAAGCCAGACAAGTCAGAGGCTAAGTTTCAAGCTGGAAGTCAGAGCTTTACCTCTTTCAAAAAGAAACAAGTCAATTTTACTGTGATGCCTCGGCAAACCCTTAAATAAGAGGAGAGTTGAACCCTCTGCTTGTAACACCTACCTCTGAAGAATAAGCACTACTGCCCTGGATTTCACTCCTCTATATCAACCCCAACTCTTGGGGACTTATTAATCCACTAGTGTTTAAAGGATACTCCTAGGATCCCTTGCCTATTGGCTCTTGGTTAATTCTACTTTATTCTCTCTTGCTTTTAACCTACTTACACACCAGATGTTTTTGTGACATTCTTTTGATCTAAGTTCATCAAATCCAATATTCTTTGTTAGTCTTTTGATTGAAAATTAAGGTAAGATTAGGGGCAATAGTAAGGCTTATTTACCCACAGTTGTGGTTTTTAGCAAAAAGGTTGTATTACATTCTAAAAAAAATTAAAATATACAAACAGAACAAGCAGAAACTAGTACATATATGTAATATTTTTATTACTTGAACCTTTTCCATTGAAAACTGAACATAACACACAGAAGTTCCTAGAAGGAATTATGAACAGAATTTCCTAACACAGGTTTAAGGGAAAGACATAATGTATTTATCAGTGACCTATTTAAATAGAAGCTATAGAACTATCCCTTGCAATCTCTTCCACTAAAGCATATAACTTTCATTCTTATTACCTCCATTGCATAATCCAGGCTCTTCGTCCTCTTTAGGATAATGTGACATACTAAAACTGCTTAATTTCGCTGTAATTTTGCTCTTACTCATTCTAAGAATCTTAATGTTCTTTTATTATCCATAATTTTCCTTAAGTTGTTATGAGTTGTTGCTGATACTATTTTCATAGATGGCTAACTGTAAGTTAAACTGTAAAGCTAACTCTAAGTTAAACAAGTTCATTAAACCCTCATTAATTAAAGTTAAACAACTTTGGTAACTAATTAATTAGTTAAACAACTAAATTAGACCCTCATTAATTTCTTACAAGAGGCAAAGACCTTAGTTGTCAGTTCTATATGGTACTATTCTTTTAGTCATTTCTTAAGTTCATCGATAATTTTCATATATCTTTGCTGAAAATATAATTGATCTTCAGCAATGCACTATCACAGTTGTTCTGGTCAACAGTTCCATTTCTTGAAATCTAGTTTGCCTAAAGAAAACTATGTAAGTAGTTACATAGAAATATATGAAGATGAGAATTCAGAGCAATCACCTCTGTTATGTAAAAGGTATGTGATGTCAAAAACATGAGTTACTCTTTGAGCCTCAGTTTCTTTATTGATAAAAATGAAGTCATGCCATAAAGACGGCAACAACCGGACACTGGGGACTACTATGGGGTGGGGGGCAAGGGCTGAAAAACTACCTATTAGGTGTGATGCTCACTACCTAAGTGACAGGATCAGTTGTACCCCGACCCTCAGCATCATGCAATATACCCAAGTAACAGACCTGCACATATACCCCTAGAATCTACAATAAAAGTTGAAATTATTTTAAAAACAGAGTCACAATCTATTTCACAGGACTGTGGTAATTTTAAAAGCTAACACATTAAAAAACAGCTAGGACAGAAACTGCCACATGGCCAACATTATACATCTATTTCTTAAGTAATTATTTTGTGACTGTTACTTACTTTTTAACTTCATGGATCATTTTTATTCCGTAACATCTATAAACTACACTTATTATAAAAATTTCTCTTCATTGTTATTTCATATATTAATTCTTTCAAGAAACATGAAAATTATATTTTCCATGGAAAACTTTAGGATACTGAATTGTTAGGAAAACAAATACTCTTTATAGGGTTAATAAACATTCTTTTTATTTTCAAGAGTCATATTCTATATGGAAACACTAATAAAAATGTGCTGGACAATCCAAATATATTTGATTAATAACTTATAACAGTATAATTTATATTAATACAAAATGTGAAGGATGCTATTGCTCTGTTCCTATTTCAGATCAATATTTCTAAATCTTTAGAAGATATGCACCAAAAATTTTACTAAGTCAGTCACCTATCACAAATAATATTGGTTTGCTTTTAAGTCAAAAATATATTTTCCTTCTAATCTCTGGAGAAAAATTTCCTATTCTATCTTGAGGATGCAAATTTGCTGCATAAGGATAACCACATCCCTCTTTACATCCACTACAGCAACCAACAGAAACCAAGCCTACTGTGTCACCTCAGATAAATTTTATTGCCAAAGCCAAGTAAAATCCATATAAACGTTTGATCTAAATACAAAAAATAAAGCCCAATAAAATGGACATTTTCCACAACAAATCCAAATACAGCACAAAACTTATGGAAATAATTATCAAGGAAAAACAATTATTAAGTAAAAAACTACTCTTTTTTTGAGACAGGGTCTTGCTCTGTCACCTACCCTGGAATGTGGTGACACAGTCACAACTCACTGCAGTCTCGACCTCCTGGACTCAAGCTACCTACCCACCTCAGACTCCCAAGAAGAAAATGAGGAGGAGGCAGAAGCAGATAACGTTTAGGACCCTTTTTAGTCTAAAGCTGTACTAACAGACTATACACACAACACAGAAGTCAGGTCACAATAGGCAGAGTCAAGCAACTGAAAGTAGAGAATTAAAAAAATAACTCCAAAGAAAATTCTAAATTCTAATTCTAAATTCTCTACAGGTGTGTGCTACCATGCCTGGCTAATTTTTAAATTTTTTGTAGAGATAGGGTCTTGGTGTGTTGCCCAGGCTGGTCTCCAACTCCTGAGCTCCAGCAATCCTCCTGCCTCAGCCTCGCAAAGTGCTGGGATTACAGGTGTGAGCCAAGGCATCCAGCCAAGACATTACTCTCTAAATGTGATTATGATTGTCCAATATCAAAAAATTTGCACATGGTGATATTTTGACTGTTTATATTTGTCTGTTTTTTCTTTTAGAGTAAATCAAGGTATTCAACAGAGAGAAATACATACAATTCAACTCTCTTATTTCACATGCTGGAAGAAAAGTACTCATTTTTTTTTTTTTTAAGAAAGGCTCAATGACTTCAACTAAAAATGAAGTTCTATAGATGAAAGGTTTCTTCTAGTGAAAGAAACCACAATAACATTTTATAAGCTACAGAACAACAACAGAATTTCAGCAACAAAGAAATCTTGTAAGCATTTAAACCTGATACATAGTATTTTAACCGTGAATTTTAACAAAGGAAAATAAAGCAAACTAGGAAAACCAAAGTTCTAAGTTAAAGCTACACATTGTTCTAAAAAGTTATTGCTGTCAAAATAAAAGTTCAAAACAAATAACTAATTCAAAGACTCAAATTCTCACCTAAAGCAGTAAGAGCTCTATGACATCAAACTTTCATAGGAAATTTTAGGATCTCTGACACACACAATGAAATACTTAAGTACTTAGGAGAAAAATGCGTTTTATATATATATACACACACACACTAATTTGTATTTATAATTATTCATGAGTACTAGAGAGATAATGTCCAGAGGTCATTGTTTTTAAAAGTGGGGGTTTTTCTAATCTATTTTATTTTTGTAGAAATGGGGTCTTGCTATATTGTCCAGGTTGGTCTCAAACTCCTGGCCTCAAGCAATCCTCCTGCCTCATCCTCCCTGCCAAAAGTAGGTTATTTTAGAAGAATAGCTGGTTCCTATATTTAGCTTCTGCCTAAAAAACTTCAAAGGAGAGAGCAGAACACACCCTCAAAGAAGCACTGTTACAAATACTTTAGGTATCACAATTGAAATATTTTAATTCAAAGGCCACAAAGATTCTATCATTCCAAGTACAGAATGTGTCCAGCTGCACAGCCTTCTCATGGCCTCTCATTCTAAGTCACCTGGACAGTGCAGTATGATGATGGCTGTGTCTGCAGCCACTAAACCTTCACTCAAGATGATCTGGTGCTTTAAACAAGTGTAGGCAAGTTGATCCTGGTTTTTCTTTTTGATTCAGCAACCTACACCCACCTCTATTTAAATGTTGTTCCACAAAGGAAGGATACAATTATAGTATTTAAAAATAGGGGCCAGGCGTGGTGACTCATGCGGCCAGGCACGGTGGCTCACGCCTGTAATCCTAGCATTTTGGGAGGCCAAGGTAGGTAGATCACCTGAGGTCAGAAGTTCAAGACTAGACTGGTCAACATGGTGAAATCCTGTCTCTACTAAAATAATAATAATAATAATAATAATAATAATAAAATTAGCCAGGAGTGGTGGCAGGTGCCTGTAATCCCAGCTACCTGGGAGGCTGAGGCAGGAGAATCGCTTGAACCTGGGAGGTGGAGGTTGCAGTGAGCCAAGATCATGCCATTGCACTCTAGCCTGGGCAACAATAACGAAACTACATGTCAAAAAATACATTAATTAATTAAATAAAATAAAAATAAGGGCTCCTGAGTGTGCATATGTGGAGGATTCATTACAGTTTTTAGATGTTGAAATTTCCAAAATAAAAAGGGAGAAAGGAAAGGGGAGAGAAAAGAGAAGTGAAAGGAAAGAAGAGGAAAGAGAGAAAGAGAACGGGATGTCAAATCAAACAGAGCTGGCTTTGAGTCTAAGTTCTCTAACTTATTAGCAGTATAAACTTGGTAAACCTAAGGTTCCTTATTTGTAAAATTTGGATAATAACAATTCCTGCTTTATGGATTGTTAGGAGATTTGAATGAGATAACATGTGTATAGCATTTAAGAGAATATAGAAAGTTATCAAACCATTAACTATCCTATATAATTATTTTTATTGTAATCAAATAAATTTGTTAGTTTAATGACTTTATAGTTCATATATAGTTTATAATTTAATGACTTCATAGCTTTAGGAATATAGTTAGTTATTCAACAACATGACATAATATTTGTAAAACCAAAAAAAAAAAAACCTAAGATCAAGAAATATATCTTGATATATTTCTTGAAAACTGAAATCAAGTTTTCAGCCTGTAATCCCAGCACTTCGGGAGGCCGAGGTGAGTGGATCACCTGAGGTCAGGAGTTCGAGACCAGCCTGGCCAACATGGTGAAATCCCATCTCTACTAAAAACATAAAAATTAGCCGGGTGTGGTGGCATACGCCTGTACTCCCAGCTACTCGGGAGGCTGAGGCAGGAGAATCGCTTGAACCTGGGAGGTGGAGGTTGCGGTGAGCCGAGATCGTGCCACTGCACTCCAGTCTGGGTAACAGCACGAGACTTTGTCTCCAAAAAAAAAAAAAAAAAAAGAAATACATTATTTTCAGTAAATACTTTCTGGGGATTTAGCTTCTTATAAGGCAATAAGAACATGAACCCAAGAGCCAGATTGCCTAAGTTTGAGTTCCAAGTCTGCCACTCACTGGTTGTATGACTGCAAGCCAAGTATTTACTGTGTCTCAGTTTCTGTCTGTTTACTGGGATGACAATAGGGATGTTGTGAGGAGTAAATGAATTAACATATGTAAACTGCTTAGAATAGTGCCTGGCACTTAGTAAGTGTTATGTAAGTATTAATGTGGATTTAGTTGTTAATAATTCTCAACAGGAAACTATTTACCACCCCAAAACTGGCAATTGCTAAGCCCACTCACTAGAGTAATTAGACTAGGAGATACGAACTGGAAACTTGTGGGCTACAAGTCTGAACTAAACTCTAACCTTCACACTCAGCAGTTCTTTAGAGGCAAAATCAAAGCTTGCTATCTGCTAAGTTACTGCCAATATCCAAAGACATATTACAGCCGTGTGTGTGTGTGTGTACGCGTGTGTGTGTGTGTGTGTGTGTGTGTACACACTACAATTCAGAATGATGGCCTCTAAGTAGTGGAAATGTGATTTTTAAAATTTTTTTTATTTTCTTAAGCCAGAGTCTCACCCTGTCACTCAGGCTGCAGTGCAGTCACATGATCACGGCTCACCACAGCCTTGGCCTCCGGCGTAGCTGGAAATATAGGCGCCTGCCACCATGCCAAGCTAATTTTTCGTATTTTTTTGAAGAGAGAGGGTTTTACCCTTTTGCCAAGGCTGTTCTCGAACTCCTAGGCTCAAGCAATGTACCCACTTTGGCTTCCCTAAGTCCTGGGATTACAGGCATGGGCCACTGCACGCGGCCGATTTTTTATTTCAATTTTTCTGTATTTTCTAATTTTTTGCCATGCTTTTGCTTCTATAATAATAAAAGATAACTTTAAAATTCAGAAATGAAAGAAACATGTCTTACAGTTGTATAAGGAAAATATCCACAAATTCCATACCTGTATTTATGAATGATGGCATTAAATAATTTTCCATCTCTCCAGCAGGTAGTGAAATTTTCACACCGAATTCCAGCATAACCCTCTGTTGCCTGCTGTGTCCAGAGTAGCAATCTCTCTTTTGCAGACATATCCTCTGACTCTCCAGTAACATGGATATCAGATATCTAGATATAACAGAAAGTGTTAAACCTTTAGAAAGGAAGGAAGCTAACTCAGATTAAGAACCTACTATGTGCCAAGCACTTTCCAAATGTAAGATTAGGATAATAACAATTCCCGCTTTATGAGACTATTAAGATATTTGAATGAGATGACATGTGTATCGCACTTAAGAGAATGCCCCACATGTAGAAAGTTATCAAACCATTAGCTATTCTATATAATTATTTTTATTTAGCCCTCATATCTCTCCCTTACAAATTTTCCCCATTTTACATATAGGAAATAAATAAATTTTCTCCATTTTACATATAGGAAATCTGACTTTCAAAGAGGTTAACAACAGATTGAAAAAGTCAGATTTAACTCAATTGTGTCCAATTTAAAAGCATTTATTCTCTTTTCACTAAACCAAAACTCTACAGTATTGAAAATTTTACATTCTTCTTTCCGAATTAGATTTGTTAAAACAACGTAAGGAGACACTTTTCCAAGTTCAAATGGATCAGAAGTAAAACCTATAAATTACTCTACACTACCACCTGCAGAGCAGAATTTGATCCAACAGGTATTCTGTGTAAAGAACAATGAAAGAAGTAGTATTCTCTCCTATTAACTATATTATATAATAACTTGGTCAGAAGTCTCTAATGTTCTCATGAATCCTTGCTCGGCTTGCTCAACCTGAAACCTTTATCAACTGATTTTTTCTCCTGTATTTTGTTCTCATGAAGTTTTCTAAAAGTCTCTTCCACCGAATCATGATAAAACAGGCCACCAGTTTGCCAAGAAACCTCTTTGGAAATTTTTTACATTCTCTCAAGAGCACCTCTTTGATAAGGGTCCTACTTAATCTGCTGATAATTATATTAAGGCACAAAGTGACTTTACCAGGGGTCACACAGTAATTCCAAAGCTGAGATTAACACCACCAACAACTGTTCCCTCAATCAGTGCAAGATGCAAAGCCAAGGGATCAACAAGACAGGCGGCACGCCAGAATCAGGATGAGCAAGTCAGAGATGGGAAGCAAGACATAGGAAGAACAAATCATTCTGTAACAGGGAAAATATCACTAGACTAGAGTCACGAGACAGGTTTCTAGACCTGGTTCCTAGTCCCATAGGTTTGAATAATTCATTTCATGTTTGAGAGTCAACTTCCTTATCTATAAAATGAGGAGGAGGCAGAAGCAGATAACGTTTAGGACCCTGTTCAGTCTAAAGTTTTACTAACAGACTATACACACAACACAGAAGTCAGAGGTCACAAGAGGCAGAGTCAAGCAACTGAAAGTAGAGAATTAAAAAAAAAAAACTCCAAGGAAAACCTGTTACATGTGGCAGTGCCAGGCTCAAACAGGAAGCCCTTTATTCTTCCCAGCTGCCACAGAGCCAGAGGCACAGCCAAGCCAGGGACCCGGGGCAGGAAGGCTGTGGCAGTGAAAGCCCTTGCCAGGCCTGGCAGCCCCTGACAACTTCACTTGTTGGAAATGACAGGGGGCCTCACACACTCCTTCTCCAGTGTTCAGCAGAGGCTGCCATGCCCCATGGAGCTTCACTCTCAGTCACAGTCTGAGACACTCTGCTTGACAAATGGCCAGGATTGAAAAGTGGAACAAACAGTCTCAATTTTAATAATCTTTGCCAGGGATCCATGCCAATCTCCACAGCATGGAAAAG
Organism: Papio anubis; assembly: GCF_008728515.1. Classification (NCBI taxonomy): domain Eukaryota; kingdom Metazoa; phylum Chordata; class Mammalia; order Primates; family Cercopithecidae; genus Papio; species Papio anubis. The sequence goes on from NC_044981.1 coordinate 55,209,330, forward strand.
AACTCTGTACATAAACACATCATATAGTATACATAGAAGAAATTTCTTTTTTTTTAATGTGAAAAAAAAAACAGCATAAAATTTACCAATATTCTTTGGCCCAAGTTCCAACGATATTCTGGTCAAAAATTATGCTACAGTACCTTTTCAGCACATCCGAAGAGTTTAAATCCCATGTCCACCATTCACATGTTCAAGTTACTTAACTGCTTTAAGCCCATTCCCTTACTTGTAAAATAATGATGATTATACGTGTTGTGAGAATCAACAACATTAGTACAGCATAATATGCCTGGCCCATAGTCAGTACATGCTCAAAATAGGTGAGCTATGTTACTATTGTAGTTATTGTTATTCTTTTTGAAAAAGGGAGAAGTAAAACCTTGACATCATCATCATTATTATTATTATTATTATTATTATTATTATTATTTTTGAGATGGAGTTTCACTCTTGTTGCCCAGGCTAGAGTGCAATGGCGCGATCTCGGCTCACCACAACCTCCACCTCCCAGGTTCAAGCAATTCTCCTGCCTCAGACACCCAAGTAGCTGGGATTACAGGCATGCACCACCATGCCCGGCTAATTTTATATTTTTAGTAGAGATGGGGTTTTTCCATGTTGAGGCTGGTCTCGAACTCCTGACCTCAGGTGATCCACCTGCCTTGGCCTCCCAAAGTACTGGGATTACAGGTGTGAGCCACTGTGCCTGGCCAACTTTACTATTTTCTTAACTCTCTTCTCATAAAGAGGAATAAAAGAGTAAGTTTTTAAAATTTGCTGCCTTAAACCAATTAAAATCTATGATCACAAGGGTTCAGAGAAGCTAATCTAGGAAACGGTGAATGAAAAAGTTGAGGCCAGGCGTGGTGGCTCACACCTGTAATCCCAGCACATTGGGAGGCCAAGATGAGAGGATCACTTAAGCCTAGGTGTCCGAGACCAGGCTAGGCGACACAGTGAGACCCCACCTCTATTTAAAAAAAAAAAAAAAAAAGTTGCCTGGCATAATAGCATGTGTTCACAGTCCCAGCTACTAGGGAGGCTGAGGCAGAACGCTTGAGTCTAGGAGGTTGAGGCTGTAGTAAGCCATGATCACACCACTGCACTCCAGCCTGGATGACAGAGTGAGACCCTTAAAAACAAAAACAAAAAAACAAGAAAGAAAAGAAAAGAAAAAGTTGAGCCCCTTGGTCTCTATAACCCTTTAAAAATTGTAAAATCAACTGTTTTGGGGAACCCTTACAATTCAAGAGCCACCTAGACAGTATGTATAATGAGAGATAGAAAAGGTAGATAGCTGGGGTTGTGTGGGACTGTTTGCTGCTAATTCCATGCCAGTCAGTTACAAAAGTATTACCTGTTAACTAGGGAAGTCAGTAAAGTTCAACTACAAGGTATCAGCTTAATAGGTTCAAGTGCTACACAGTAGTTTTACCAGAGGAAGGATGTTAAAGGAGTTTAGAGGTCTGAAAATGGTCTAAATGTCAAGAGAAAATAATGTATTCTTACTAAATAAGTTTCTAATAGATGAATTTCAGATTGTTACAAATGCAATTTCATACTGTTATATATATACACAATTAAAAAGCTATAATTTTAAAATGCATATTCAAAAGCATATTCATATAATTTTACAATGCATATTCAAATGTAATGAACCAAGCTTTAAAATATCAAAGATTAAACCAAGTCCCAGACTCCAGTAGGCCCACAAGCAGGGCAGGTGAATTCTAACTCCTTCACTTTCAACTTTTCCTGCTATTTCCAATAAACTGAACATCATCCTCTTATACCAATTTAAGGCATTTTTAAAAATACTGTTACCATTAGCCACTAATATATCACACTTTTCATGATACTATGCAACCAAAATTAAAAAGTAAGTTAAATGCTAAAAATTGTTTAAGTCTTCAGTTGTCATTCATAATCCCTGATCTGAAAACTGTGTGTTCAACAGAACAGCCTGAATCTTCCACCAATGACAGGTTAATGGTGGTTTCACATTTGGGTCAGATTCTAGAAAGTAATCAAGCTACCTCCCTTCAAAATCTGGAGGCGATGTAGTGATAATCAGAGAGGGTTCAATTCATACTGCCTGGGTTTCAATCTTAATTCCAACAGTTAATGAAATGAATGACCCAGACTACTCACGTAATCTCCTAAAATCCATTTTCTTTATCTTTTTTTTTTTTGAGACGGAATCTTACTCTGTCACCCAGCATGGACTGCAGTGGTGCCATCTTGGCTCACTGCAACCTCCGCCTCCAGGTTCAAATGATTCTCCTGTCTCAGCCTCCCAAGTAGTTGGGACTAGAGGTGTGTGCTACCATATCCGGCAATTTTTGTATTTTTTGTAGAGACACGGTTTCACCATGTTGTCCAGGCTGGTCTTGAACTCCTGACCTCAGGTGATTCACCCATCTTGGCCTCCCAAACTGCTGGGATTACAGGCGTGAGCCACTGCGCCTGGTCTCACTTTATTCATCTTTAAAACTTAAATAATAACAACAATCTATCCAAAATAGAAATCAAGAAAGCAATCCCATTAACAATAGCTTAAAAAAAGACCTAGTGGCCGGGCGCGGTGGCTCAAGCCTGTAATCCCAGCACTTTGGGAGGCCGAGACGGGCGGATCACGAGGTCAGGAGATCGAGACCATCCTGGCTAACACGGTGAAACCCCGTCTCTACTAAAAAAAAAAAAAAATACAAAAAACTAGCCGGGCGAGGCGGCGGGCGCCTGTAGTCCCAGCTACTCGGGAGGCTGAGGCAGGAGAATGGCGTGAACCCGGGAGGCAGAGCTTGCAGTGAGCTGAGATCCGGCCACTGCACTTCAGCCTGGGCACAGAGCGAGACTCCGTCTCAAAAAAAAAAAAAAAAAAAAAAAAAGACCTAGTAATAAATTTAACTAAGGAGATAAAAGACCTTTATACTGAAAACACTGATGAAAGAAATTAAAGAAGTCATGAATAAATGGAAAGATATCCCATGTTCATTCATGAATTTGAAAAATTAACACTGTTAAAATGTCCATACTAGCCAAAGCAATCTATAGATTCAATGCAATCCCTATCAAAATTTTCATGACACTTTGCACAGATATAGAAGAAACAATCCTTCCATTTGAATGGAACCACAAAAGACCCCAAAGAGTCAAAGCGATCTTGAGCAAAATGAACAAACCTGGAAGCATCACACTCTACCTGACTTCAAAATATACTACAAACCTATAGTAATGAAAACATCATGGTACTGACATGAAAACAGACAGACCAATGGAACAACAGAGAGCCCAGAAACAAACCATGCATTTATGGTCAATTGATATTTGACAAAGATGCCAATAACACACAATGGAGAAAGAACAGTCTCTTCAACAAATGATGTCTGAAAAACTGCATATCTACATGAAGAAGAATGATATTAGACCCTTATCTCACACCATATACAAAAATCAATGCAAACTGGATTAAAGACTTACATGTAAGACTTAATATTATAAAGCTACTAAAGAAAATATAAGGAAAAGTTTCTTGACTTTGGACAGGACAATGATTTTTTGGATATGACTCCAAAAGCACAAGTAAAAAAAGCAAACATAGAAAAATGAGATTACGGCAAACTAAAAAGCTTCTGCACGGCCGAAGAAACAATAAACAAAGAGACAAACTGCAGAATGGGAGAAAATATGTGCAAACCATTCATCTTATAATGAGTTAATATCCAAAATATATAAGGAACTAAAACAACTCAGTAATAAGAAAACAAAAAACTTGGCCGGATGTGGTGGCTCATGCCTGTAATCCCAGCACTTTGGGAGGCCAAAGCAGGCAGATCACGAGGTCGGGAGATCGAGACCATTCTGGCCAACATGGTGAGACTCCCTATCTACTAAAATACAAAAAATTAGCTGGGAGTGGTGGCACGGGCCTGTAGTCCCAGCTACTTGGGAGGCTGAGGCAGGAGAATCACTTGAACCCTGGAGGCGGAGATTGCAGTGAGCTGAGATTGCACCACTGCACTCCAGCCTGGCAAGAGCGCAATGCTCCATCTCAAAATAAGTAAATAAATAAATAAAAATTTTAAAAACTCAATTTAAAATAAACAAAGGATATCATAATAGACATTTTCTCAAAAGAAGGCATGCAAATGGCCAAGAGGTATATGAAAAAAATGATCAACATCACTAAGCATTGAAGAAATGCAAATTAAAACCACAACGAGATATCACCTCACACCTGTTAGAATGGCTAGTCTCAGGAAAAAAAAAAAAAGGAAGATAACAAGTGGTTTTTTGTTGGTTTTTGTTTTTGTTTTTGTTTTTGAGACGGAGTCTCACTCTGTTGCCCAGGCTGGAGCACAGTGGGGCAATCTCAGCTCACTGCAATCTCCACCTCCTGGGTTCAAGCAATTCTCCTGCCTCAGCCTCCCGAGTAACTGGCACTACAGGCACCCACCACCACACCTGGCTAATTTTTTTGTAGTTTTAGTAAAGATGGGGTTTTGCCATATTGGACAGGCTGGTCTTGAACTCCTGACCTCAGGTGATCCACCCGCCTCAGCCACCCAAAGTGCTGGGATTACACGCGTGAGCCACTGCACCTAGCTGATAGCAAGTGTTGAGAATGTGGAGAATAGGGAACTTCTGCGCTGTTGGTAGGAATGTAAGTTAGTAAAACTATTATGGAAAACAGTATAGAGATACCCAAAAACTTAAAAATAGAACTACCATATAATCCAGCAATCTCATTACTGGGTATATATCCAAGGGAAATCTATATATCAAAGATATACATGTACTTCCATGTATAGTGCAGCATTATTCACAATGGCCAAGATAAGGAATCAATCTGGGTGTCCATCAACCGAAGAATGAATTTTAAAAATGTAATATATACAAACAAAAGAGTACTGTTCAGCCTAGAGAAAAAAAAAAAAAAAGGAGGAAATGTAGTCATTAACAACAACATGGATGAACCTGGAGGAAATGTTAAGCAAAATAAATCAGGTACATAAGGACAAATATTGAATGATTTCACTTATACGTGGAATCTAAAAAAGTTGAACTCATAGCTATAATTTAGGAGACTAGAATGGTGGTTACCAGAGGCTGCGGTGGTTGGGGTAGGAGTGATTGGGGTGATATCAGTCAATGGATGCAAAATTTCAGTTAAGAGGAATAAGTTCCTCTTATACAACATAGTGACTATAGTTAGTAACAATGTACTGCATTCTTTAAAATTGCTAAAAGAGTAGATTTTAAGTGTTTTCACCTCAAAAATGTAATTCTGAAGTAATGTATATGTTAATTACTTGAATTTCATGCGATGTTGTACATGATATATATAATTTTTGTCAATTTAAAAAAACTTAAATATAATAATGTCCTCCTTTGGTGGTTCTAAAGATTAAATAAAAACAGTCATATCAAGTGCTTATCACAGCGCCGCCACATAGAAAATTCTATAAATGTTAGCTTCTCCCACCACAACTTATCTATCTATCGATTTTCTCCCACCACTACTTATCTATCCATCCACCCACCCACCCATCCATCCATCCATCCATCCATCCATCCATCCATCCATCCATCCATTTATCTGAGATGAGGTCTCACTCTGTTGCCAGGCTGCAGTGCAGTGGCAAGATCACAGCTCACTGCAGCCTCCAACTCCTGGGCTCAACTGATTCTCCCACCTCAGCCTCCCAAACAACTTGGACCACCAGCATGTGCCACTATGTCTGGTTAATTCTTTTAAATTTTGTGTAAGACAGGAGTTTATTTTTGTTGTCCACAAACTCCTGGCTTCAAGTGATCCTCCCACATTGGCCTCCCAAAGTGCTGGGATTATAGGCACGAACCACAGCACCTGGCCCCACCACAATTTTATTACCTTCAGTAGTATTGCTTCTTAAAGCTTTTCACCAACAATCTGTCAGCCAGCACCAAAACAAACAAAATACTTTATACCAGAGTTCCTTTCAGAAACTTGAAGCCTTCATGCCTCACATCCTGGTCATTGCTGGCTACTGCCCAAATTCAAGTTCTTCCTGTCACTGAGCCTCTCCTGCCCATATTTGATCTGGGCTTCATCTCTCCTGACCCAGCTTGCTACCATTCCCAAACTTCCAAAAATATCTACCCCATGGTAAACAAAGTCTTATGTCTTCAATACCTTAAACTGCTTTTATCTTTTTACTGAACCCCAAGTATCCCCCACTGCAATAACTAAAATTCAGCCAAGTCGCCCGACTTGGCCCCACAGGTGGGGCAGGTGAATTCTTACTCCTCCAGTGATGCAAAACCTGTGGTTTTCAAATCATTATCTGTAAGCACAAAAAAAAAGCATTTTTACATTGTAGGCCACTCTTGCTCTCCGGCTCTCCTCCTTCCCCTCCTTAAACACGATGCTCGCATCCCGCAAAGATGTGGCACCTAGCTGTGTGCCTGGACACCCAAACGCCATCTCCACGTAGCACCCACCATCAGTGCTTTCTTTGTCTCTTCATTTCAGCCAGTCATACACCTACATCCTGGATCTCATCATCTTGAACCAGAACTAGCCTACCTGAGGTATTTAACTTCAAAAAGCAGTTTCCTATTCTTCCAGCACTTTCCTTTGCTAACTCTAGCTAACCAATTATCTGGCTTCATTAACATCTCACATTCCTTGACATGCCCAATTTTCTTCCTATCTATGAACTGTAGAGGAAGAAAAATAATTTTTTCCTCAACTCCCATAAATTCTTAATTGTAACAGACCCCTGTAACAAAAGATAGATTACCAAGAGAAAAACGAAGAGCAGTTTATTGATATATTTCATATATACTTGGGGGACAGGGTGGACTGTGGGAGACCAGAAGATGCCATGTCAAAATAAAAGGTTGTTGAGCTGAAGGCAATTAAGTAGCAGCAGATGCAGGAAAGCTCTCTGCTCTCCATTTGCCTAAAAGCAGGACATAGATTTACAAAGACAAAAGGTATCCTGTCCCCCTCTACCACAGGGAAAAACATTAACCAATAAAGATAACTTTAGTCAGTTATGGGCCTGGAGACGGGACCAAAATTATCTATATGAACTAGCTTTACTAACTGGCCTCTGTCTGCCATTTCTTTCCCTTCCCACAAGTTGCCACCCCCAGAGACTCAGAAGTTTTCTTCTTTTGTCGCGTCATTTCTCTAAAAATACACTGCCTTTTGTTGAAGATGCTATATAAAATGGAATTCAAAGCTGCCTCTAAGAACTGCTCATTCCCTGGGCTCTCCTATGTTTGTATGAAACATACATGTTAATAAACTGTCTTTCTCTTATCAATCTGTCTTTTGTTGTAGGCATCCATTCCAACTAACTTAAGAGGGTTGAAAAAATTATTTTTCTTCCTCTACAGATGCTCCTTCTATCTTTACATTCTTCTGTTTGTCTTGTACTATATTATTTATCATTTCCACCACTTCCTTGCTAATATCCGTAAGTCCCTCACATCTTTGTCCTCACCCTGCAACCACTCCACCACCAAACCTTAATCCTGATCAATCCAGCTGCATGTCTTCTCTGCTTTCACCCTAAGCTATAAACTTCTACCAGAGAAAAGCACACCACCATGTGGACTCCTGCCACTACAAATTCCAGGTCTGTAACCTCAGCTAGGTACTCAAAGAAATGTGGCAATTCTTCTTGGTGTCCTAACTGGCCAGCTCTTTCACCTCTCACAATATTGTTTCAATTCTTTACTATTTGGCTGGGTGTGGTGGCTCACACCTGTAATCCCAAAACTTCGGGAGGCCAAGGCAAGAGGATCACTTGAGCCCAGGAGTTCAAGACCAGCCTGGGCAACATAGGAAGACTCTGTCTCTATTTAAAAAAAAAAAAAAAAAAATTAGCTGGGTACAGTGCCGCATACCTGCGGTCCAAGCTTCCTCGAGCCCCTGAGGTGGGAGGATCACCTGGACCCAGGAGGCCAAGGTTGCAGTGAATCATGATTATGCCACTGCACTCCAGCCTGGGTGACACTAAAACTCCATTTCCAAAAATAAAAATTCTTCACTATTTGTCTACAACTACCTACCCTACCACCTCTACTTTTATGTTTTTATGTTTAGCAAACAAATTTCATCTCCTCCTTTAGCCATGTAAGAACCCCCTTCTGTCCTGCTATCCACAAACTTTGCTCCCACATGATCTCCTTTTCCCTTGGGGTTTAAATCCTTTCACCTCCTACTTCCTATCAATCTCATTCTATCAATAATCCCCTCTCATGTGGGTCTCTCAGTATTTAAAATACCCAAGTCTCTTCCATCCTCAAATAAATAAAAATAATCTTCATGAAATCAATTCCCTCTTTACTTATCACCATCTGTCTCCCATTCTCTTCTTAGGAAAGCTACCTTAAAAAGTACTCTATATTTTCTTGTCTCTATTACCTTCACATCTCTACCTGTTTTGATTTGGCCTCTTTCTTACCATTCCACTAAAACTAAGTAAAGGTGACCAGACAAAGTGAGGGAGTTCTTGTTCCTAACTCTATTTTTCCAATAAAGAAGAAAATTAGATTGTTAACATAATGGAAGTGATGGGTAGGGGGATGCTGACTAGTTGAAAGATATTGTGAGAGATTATCTATCACCTCTTCCTTCACAGCCTCACTCATTCAGCAAACACTCATAAATGTCCACCTGTACCATTAATAGGCATTGGTTATACAACAATCCTCATAGAGCTTACAGTCTAATGACAGAAACACACCATGGAGAAGAGCTCAAGAGTTGTTTTCCCATCCTTCCATTTTCTAATCCTGGTATCGCTGAGATGTCTGTCACTGGTAATCTTTCTTCTTTGGCTTCCATGACGCCACCCCTTCCAGGCTTTCCTCCGGCCTCTCTAACCATTCCTTCTCAGTCTTCATCAGAGGCTCCTCTGTTACCCAACCTTTAACATTATTCCCAGGGCACAGGCCTCGGGCCTCTTTCCTCCACTCTCCTCACTCTCCCTAGATCATCTGTACCACAATGGCTTTAGCTGCCACCTTCACACAGTTGACTCCCACATCCCTATATCCCATCCCAAACCTTAACCCTAAACCCAACTCCCTATCATATACACTTCCATTGCAATAGTAAAACTAACCATGAATTGACGACTTAAATGAGCCAGATACTGTGATTAAGCACTTCATAAAAATTACCTCTTATAATCTTTACAATATACAATATTATTTTACAAATGACAAAGAGACATAAAGTAATAATATGACCTGTTCAAAGTTTACCCAAATTACTAACACATAGAAGTCAAATTTGAACTTGAATCTGTCTGGCTACAAAGCTAATACTCTTAATCACTGTGCTGTATCTCACAGCCCCTTCAAACTCAATGTATTGAGAAATTAATTCCTCTTTTTCCTTCCTGTACTTTCTCCTGCATTCCTAGCTCAGAGAATGGCCCCACCATTTACCCAGTTGCCCCCAAATAAAAGAAACTGCTGGGGTCATCCTTGATGCCTTTTCAACCTCTGTGCCCACATCCAATTGGTAACACAGTCCTACGCAGCCTCATCTCTCCTCCCTGCCCTCTAACACCCACCCCAAACATTCTTCGTGCTCCAGCCACAGTAAACTACTTCTAGTTCATCAATAAGAATGGATTTCCACAGATACTATGCATTTATACGTACCACTCTTTATCCAGAGAAAGCCCTCACCAATTCCCATCCCATGCTACTCTTCCACTCATCCTTTTCCTTGAGGAAGCCCCAGCTGATTCTGCCTCAGGGGTCTGTGTAAGGGACCTGACGATCTTCTGTACTTTTGAAAGTACTCCACACACACTGGTATAATAGCAGTACCTCTTGTGTGTCATTATTGTCTGTTGTTAGATCTTCTACCCTTCTAACACGTGAGCAGTATACCCTGAAAGATAATGTCTTATTCGCCTTAGTATTGCAATGCCTAGCTAGGGCAGTGCTTGGCACATTATAGATACTCAGTAAATATCCAATGAACAAATGACTTTATGATTGAGTTGGACACCTTGAGAATCTGCATTAATTCACTAAGGAGACCAGGATTCTCTTGGTCACTTCTGTTTTATCACATATTTCAAAGTCCCACTGGGGAGAAGAGGCTTTATTACCTATAGCGGACATGCAGCACACAACCAATCCACCCATAAAAATGTCACTAAACCAAATGGGTTTTGTTTGCTTATTATTTACAGAATACAAAACACACGTCTGACAACATTTTTCAAAAAACCTATTTTGGCACTGTGTAAAAACAACCAAAACCTAGTGTTTGTCCTACAAGTTCAAAGAGAGTGTAATGGAAGGTCAACATGCCTACATAAAACGTCTTATGTCATGAATCCAAGTGAACTCATTCTGGGCCTTGACAATCAAGAAGTCATCACTTCTATTTTACTTTTTCATTTGTTTGTTTTTGAGACAGAGACTCGCCGTGCCACCCAGACTGGAGTGCCATGGCACCACCATGGCTCACTGCAGCCTTGATTTCCCAGGCTCAAGCAATCCTCCCACCTCAACCTCCGAAAGCACTGGGATTACAGGCATGAGGCACCGTACCTGGCCTATTTTACCTTTTCACCTCACATAGGTAAGCTCAAAAACTGAAATAAAAATATTGAAAACTAAGCTCAGCCTAAAAAACATCACTACCAACAACCAAAAAACCCTCATACTCTTTCTTACATCTGCTTATCTTTTTCCCTCATTACCTCTACTCTTACACACAACACTGATACTTTATCCCAAGTTTTCCCTTCTCCCTCTGGATAGAGCTTAGGCAACAGTCAATGACTGAAACACCAATAACCATAACTAAAAGAAAAAGGTGCAGAGGATTGTGGGTGAGAATCCGCAGGAAGGGAATTTGGACAGGCAAAGTTCAAACCAAAGAAGAAAGCTTGACCCCATTTCACATAGTTCCAACAGTGCTGTCACCAGACACATGCCTGCTCATGGTCAGTCAGGGATGTAAAACAACGTAAGTTTTGTTTCACTGTGCAAGTGTGACCAAGTGCCTCATGGAGCACAGTCAAGCAATGTGAGCCACAGTCTCAAAAAACAGCTAAAAAACACAATAAATATGAGAGATCAAGCAGAATATTTTGCTCTGCAGTCTGGGAACCAAAGCAACCAGTACTGGAGCTCTCAAAGCATAAAAGGATGAATAAACCCAACTTTTCTGAATCTTCTTTATGTTTGTTGGCTCATTCTACAAAACACTCAACTGCTAGTTTCTCACACCCCTAAGGAAGATACTAAGTTAGTGCAAAAGTATTTGCAGTTCTTGCCATTACTTTTAATGGCAATTTATTCACACACGTAATAATATGAATATATTAACTGTTCTAAGATTGATTTTTATAGGAAGAAGGGGGTCTTATATCTTCATTTTCTCTCTTCCCACTATCAACTTGAATCAAGGCAACTATTATCTTTACTCTAGATTGTTACCACTAGTCTTCAATGTCAATACCAACAACGCGTTTTGAAACACAGTCATGAAACACCTCGAATAATATTGGGCTTCTACCTTCTTCTGGTACTAAGCCTCCATGTCTGGATTAGTACCAGTCGACTAACTAGTCTCGCTGTACCAAATATTATTATATTCTCATTCCCAAAACGGTGTGTTCTTTACTCCGCAGGTATGGTAATCCAAATTCAAGCAATTCTCCTCTTCTCCTATATGATCAAATCATATTAATATCAAGCTATATGAACAATATGTTCCCTCTCTCCTACAGTAGTTTGTTCAATCTACTTCTCCCTTTGGAACAGTTTCTCCATACTCAACGTGGCCTGGCACTTATCAGGTGCTCAATAACTATCTACTGAATAAATGCAGAGCAGGAATAAAGGAAGTATTAAAGACAGAAAAAGTATGAAAGATCAGAAACACACTTAGAAAACAGTTTCCTGTTTTCATTTTGTATGAATGAGTTTTAACCCTGCCATGTAAACTTTGTCATTTCAGAAAATTAAAAGGTTTCCAATTAACCTCACTTTCCGATAATAGCAGAATACCCTTACCAATGCACAAAAGTGTCCAGTGGGGAACACAGGCCTAGAGACCACTCGGTAAGAACCTACGGTTGAGTAAGAAAGCTAAGTTTCACCTGAATCACTTATCTAAAAAAATTTCATGAATTTGACATTGTATAGAGCTTCAAAATGTCTTTTCAATAAAAAAAAACAAGCCAACATATCTCATCTTATAGCATACTGATTTCATTCACAGCTTATTACTAAATGACCCACTTACTGCTAAATGAATTGCAACAGCCTCACCCGTGTTAGTCAGCTGAATCTGTAAACGTGAAAGTCCTATGAGCAAAGTCAATGCCACCAGACAACTGGGCAACAGAAACACCCTATTTTTACAGATGCTGTCATGGTTATGGCATGCACTGAGTACACAAGGACTGTCAGCTCCAAAGTTGACTTGGATATTTCCCGAAAGCTTATTCACTTTTTTAAAAAGTATGTATCTTATTATTCCATACAAAGAAAATAATGCAATTTTTATTCTTAAACATTTTTAAATAACTACATAATTTACAGTGTTATCAAATTAACTATCTAAATAATTTATGTCAATAGTAGAAAAAGCAACATCTCTGAAGTTAAGAAAACAGAGATAGTTAAAGAAAGTTATATAATGAAAATTAAAAAATCATGAGGATTCAAACTGAAGGAAAGCAGAGATATTTGGTGGATGCCCTCCTCTCACTACTGAACAAGCTGAGACTAAAAGAGGTGATGTCATTTGCCTAGGGTCTCACAGCATGCTAGTAGGAGACCTAGGATATGAACCCAGGTCTCCTAAATTCTGGCACAGAATTATAAGAGAGGGGCATTTCTCCTTTGTGTTTAGAAAAGAAATCTATCCTTACAAGTCAGACTAATTTTTCTTCTGTTTCAGTAGCCACAGTCATCCAGTTTCCTCCCAGTGCACCTACTGCCAGGAAAATGGCTGCACATAGATAGGTCACGAAAGGGAATCCCCTGGGTTTGCCTCACTCCTAAAGGCAGACCCTTTTCACTGGAGCTTCTCAACTTCTATATTGGCAAAGGAGCTGATACACAGAACACTACACATTTTCAGAGGAAGGTACAGTCCTGGATCTCTCACATGAACTGGATGTCAGGGTCCATAAAAATTTTCCTCACTAGACCAGTTGTACCTCCTTAATCAACAGTCCCCACCCAATCCCCCCACCCCAGAGAGAAGACCAGATTTGCCTCTGGCATTATGTTCTCTTCCTCTCTGGTATCAGTTACTCTCAATAACGCCTTTGAAGTGTATCTGCACTAGTGAAGTGTAAATAACCAAAATGAGCTTCAAGAATTGGTTCCAGACCTAACTAAACTAAAGAGCTTCTGCACAGCAAAAGAAACTGTCAACAGAGTAAACAGATGATCTAATTTTAAAATGGAAAAAAAAAAATTTGCAGACTATGCATCTGAAAAAGAACTAATATCCAGAATCTATAAGGACCTTAAACAAATCAACAAGGAAAAAACAAATGACACTTCTATTCATGTCCATTGCCCACGTTTTAATGATGTTGACACTTCTCAGAAGAAGTCATACAAACGGTCAAAAAACACATGAAAAAATGCTCAATATCACTGATCATTAAAGAGATGCAAATCAGAACCACAATGAGATACCATCTCACACCAGTCATAATGGTCATTATTAAAAAGTCAAGGCTGGGTGGCTCATGCCTGTAATCCCAGCACTTACGGAGACCAAGGCAGGTGGATAACCTGAGGTCAGGGGTTCGAGAACAACCTGGCAAACATGGTGAAACCTCATCTCTACTAAAAATACAAAAATTAGCCAGGCGTGGTGGATGCCTGTAATCCCAGCTACTCGGGAGGCTGAGGTAGGAGAATCCCTTGAAGAGCAGAGATCACGCCACTGAACTCTAGCCTGGGCAACAGAGTGAGACTCCATCTCAAAAAAGTAAAAATTAAAATTAAAAAAAAGTCAAAAGAATAATAGGATGTTGGTGTGGTTGCAGAGAAAAAGGGATGCTTATACACTGTTAGTGGAAATGCAAATTAGTTCAGTCCCTGTGGAATGCAGTTTGGATATTTCTCGAAGGACTAAAAGCAAAACTATCATTCAACCCAGCAGTCCCATTACTGGGTATATAACCAAAGGAAAATAAATCACTCTTCTAAAAAGACATCTGCACTCGTATGTTTATCACAGCACTAGTCACAATAGCAAAGACATGGGAATCAACTTAGGTGTCTGTCAACAATGGACTGGATAAAGAAAATGTGGTATATACAGCCATACATAGAGTACTACACAGCCATCAAAAAAAAAAAGCAAAATCATGTCCTTTGCAAAAACATGGATGCAGCTGGAAGTCATTATACTAAGTGAATTAACACAGGAACAGAATACCAAAAACCACATGTTCTCACTTGTCAGTGACAGCTAAACACTGAGTATACACAGACACAGAGATGGGAATAACAAACACTGGGTATTCCAAAAGTGGGGATGGTAAGAGTGGGACAAGGGTTGAAAAACTACCTATCAAGTATTACATGACAGGATCATTGGAAGCTCCAACCTCAGGATTATGCAATATTTAACAAACCTGCACATGTACCCACTGAATCTTAAATATTTTTTTAAATGGTTCCTTCCAAGGGTATTTCCATTCCAACAAATTGACAGGGTTTTCATTGTTGTTGTTTTTTTATTTTTCTTTTAGTTTCATGCTACCTTTCTAAGAAGGCTGACAAAGTTTTAAGCTAACTATGGAATTGGAAGAATACAGTCAGCACACTGTATGACACATAATAGATACTTAGTAAATATCTGCTAAAGAAATGAGAGGATGAATGGAGATGGGATCACAGAGGGAGGGGAAGATGGCAGCCTATTCTGGTTATACAGAATGTTCTGTGTCTGAAGGAGAGACAGACGTGTCCTGTTAAAAGTTTTGAAAACTTACAGAATTCTTTCTATTTACAGGATGGTCACAAAGTATTTCTCTTTTCTCCAGAAACAGAAGACAAAAAGATATACGTTACAAAGCACTTTACAGTCTCCTAAGTCTTTTTCACATATGTGACCTCATTTAATCCTCAAAACAAGAAACTACCCCAATTTTAAGGATGGGAATAATAAGACCTGCGTTGATGTAAGCCTTCTGACTCAACATCTTGTAAGTTCTCTTCCTCTGCTCTGCCAAGCTAAGTGATTCCCCATAACACTGCTGAGAGAGCTTTACCTATCCATGGACCACCTCCTACAGAAGCAGAAACTGACTTGTGGGACACACAGTGGATGTAGAAATGACAGTCAAGTGTTCTTCTGTGCGGAACACAAATCCCTATTAATTTAGAGACTCAGATACGAAAACACTAGCAAATGAAAATTCAATCCTTTCATATGTTTCTATTAAAATAAAAATAAGGATTATATTCTATTTCAGAGAGTGTAGATATTAGTAAGAATGAAAGCAGCAAGCCGGAGAAGGTGAAGCTCAGGATTCTTCTCCTACCTCATGAATTTCATTATTGCAAGAGTAAAAGCTTAACACTGGGAGGAAGATTGGTGCAAAGCTGTGGATGGCAGCAACTAGAATTCACTTCCTGTTCCCACTATTTTCTAGCCCTGTGACTTCTCTGGGCCTCAGTTTCTTCTTTTGTAAAATGAGTATAATAATAGAATCTTCTTGGTGTGAGAGACTAAGAGATACACACACACGGCTGAGAACAGTGCCTGCCCCACAGTGAATGGAGGCGTGTAAGAGGGTATTATATTTCTAAAACTCTTTTATTCACATCACTTGACACTATAGTCAAGCTAAAGCAAATTCCATATTGAATTTGTCAACACAGACAAATATTTCCAAGCCAAGATGTTTGTTTCCAAGGACAATTTCTTTAAAAATGTTTAAACTATTTTGGCAGAAACAAATGTAATCAACACATTTTTAGCATCTGCTTCCAAGTTAAAAAAAAAAAAAAAAAGTGTGAAAATGCTTCACAAAATATTTTTAACTGTAAAGATGGCACAAACATTTTTAAAACTTTAACTGGTACAAACTGCCTATATAAGGGAGGGGTGAAATAGAGAACAAAAGTAATTAATAAGTTGATAAAGTCCAAGTGCTAATGCTCTAAATTGATAACTACTTTGAACAAATTCTCATTTACTTATTTAAACAGGGGGAAAAAAAATACCTTTTTTTGTAAAGCAAAGGATTCAAACTGTGTATGTCCTTCATTTAACTTAAAAGGCAGAGAAAGGCATCATAATGCTGATAGGGACCCAAATTCTATGCAATTATTCTAAAACTATATTTTCACAAACTGGTTATGAAATCTAAATGACTAGAAATAGTCAAGAGAAATCAATATGAATGTTCATGTTTAAAGAAAGAGATAAAATGGTTCAGCAAGAAATGAGTTAGTCAATTATAGAATGACCTTCATCTTCAAGATCTGTGGAGCAAGGCTAAACACATTCAGATTTTATCCTGGTCCTTGAATTCCAATCATAAATTTTAAAGTCTAAACTTCTTAAAAGAGTTGGTGAAAGAAAAAAATAATGAATAAATATATTTCAGGTAGGTTGAACGTAATTCCTCTCACATTCTGAGATGGTTCTTAATTTTTTTCAAAGTTTTTTAAATACAAAAGCCAATGTAATAAAAATATTCAACTCTTCATTATTCAGAGACTGACAATATATTGTGTACAACAGCCACACTCATTTCTTAACCTTCTCTCTTTGTTTTTTTACTTTAGGCCACTGCACTACTCATCAGCAATTCACCAAAGGATGGAAAGGAACAGAAATGCAGTTCAATTTTCATTACTTAATAGAGCCACCACATGTTTTGCTGAGAAGTTAAACTTACACTGATCATCATCCCAGGTGACTAATTCTCAAGTGACTAACTTTACAGCCATGGTCCCCTGTCATTTGTTATGAACAATGAGATATAATGCACAAGGAAAAGAGTTACATTTTACTTATCTCAGGGTGCTTAGTTTGGGTTCAATACATAATAAATGTTTGATAAACAAATAAAGGAAGAGAGGGAAAGAGAGAGCAGGAATAACACTGGACAAACAAAAAGGCATACACTTATGTACATGAATTCACAGAAATTTAAAACTGGAAAGATGTATGTAGGAAAAGGAGGGTAAATTGCATCAGGTAAGAGTTCAGCCTGGCAGACAATTTTGGGTCAGATCAAAGCTGTACCACTCATTGTTAAGTGAGTTGAGTAAGCTACTTAACTTTCCTAAGACTCAGTTTCCTCATCTGTAAAGATGGAGCTCATAACAGAACACTTCTGAGACTTGCTCTGAAGATTAATGTAGTTGTGGAGTACTTCGAATATAGCAGGACTCAACAAATAGCATTATTATTAGCAGTAGGATCATGATCTAGTCCAGTATGCTCCTTTTATAGAAAATAAAACTGAGACTTAGAGAAATAAAGAAGACTGCCTAAGTCATGCAGCTCTCTGGTGGCAAAGCCTGACTAGAAGAACTTCGATCTTCTGCCTGCCAGGCCATAATCCACATTGCTTATCAGAAAACCTACATTAAGAAGAAAATGAGATGGTAAACGCTAAGCTAAGGTGATGCTGGTTCTCTAAATCTGGTGTGTTTTTAAAAACACATGAGCAGGTGCCTAAGACATATATAATACTGTCTCATGACAGAAGATATTTTGATTAAATTAAATCTCAAGCAAGGTGTTTTTCAATAAGCAATCTAGAGGATTCTTCTGCAGGGACCCTGGGGCCAGGCTTTAAGAAGTACTGTTGTAGAATAAGAAGAGTAAAAAGGTCCCTATCCAACATCCTGACCCTTAGAATCACCTACAGAGCACCCAACTGCAGGTGACATCCAGGCATCTATCTTTTTTGAAATATCTTCAGATGACTCTTACATGTATATGGTCAAATTAGAGAACCCACAGTCTATAGATGATGAAAACAACTATCTTTGCTAATATCAACTTAACAAAACTGGGAAGAGGTGGGATTTGTGAAACTAAAGAAAAAAGAATGTTTTCTGGAAAGAGCTCAAGGACAAAGGTAGGAAACCTTGTCACAAGGTACAACGTGAGTCTTGGACAAACAGAAGATCTTTGAAAAAGGTACAAACACTGAGCTCATTACTCCTTGTCTCCCCAAACAATCTACCTTCTGCCACCTGTTTATAACATATACTTCACAGACGACACTATTAACATCAATTCCTGCTCTAACTTTTTAGCAATCTCCCTTAAATTTCATTGACAGGCAAAACAAGTGGGATATCGTGCCATAATTTAACTCAGGTAATCTTATTTACCATATTGCCTTAAGGATTTATTTAACCTCTTTGAGTTTCCATTTTTTCATTCTGTATATGAGGCATAGTCTATTTTGCCTATTTCATACAGTTGTTGGGATGATCAAATGACATAATGTGTCTGAAACCATTTTTCCAATTCCAAAGCAGTATACAAATCTAAGATACTCCTTTTTTACCTACTTATCCTAATAAAGATATAACATGTTGATAACATTTATATGCAGCAGGAAGGGCTGGATGAGTGGCCTCCACAGAGTCCCTCGAGCCAAGAAGACCACTCTAGGTCAGCGTGTCATTGCAACAACTCAAAGGGGAGGTAGACTGAGAATGATGAATGTCACAGGACTAGGGGAGATCAAGTCAGGTTAAAATAAGTTCAAAAAATTGTACACTATTCTATTTAGAAGTTAACTCGAAAGTTGAGTCCAACCCTACATGCAACTCAGAGCAAAAACTGATCACATAGGGAAGCTATGAAAAAGAGCAAACAAAAGGAATGTTGGTTACTCGGCCATTTCCGGGATGAAATGCCAATGAAGCGGCTGGAAGCTCTCATTGGCTTCCAGCAATCTCACTAATTCTCCAATGAAAAATATAGAATCCCATGCAAGATAAAGAGTTACGTGGAAGTTTCCAACCAAAGATAAAGAGACAGAGTCAAACAACTCCAAGGTAACAGGAAGAATGTCCTAAGAGGAATAGCTAAACTGTTGATTTTGACTCTTTGTGTGCCACAGAATAAACAAATAGTCTTTATCTGAACTACAGGGCCATGAGACATCAAACCCTTCAGAAAAAATAATGACTACCCATCCAGCTTTGACCAAGATGATGTCAGGCTTTATATACATTGCATCACAGTTATTTCACAAATCTGATCGGTCAGTTTGTGACTTATTTCCACATATATTTTCCATTGAAGGAAAGGCTAATGTACCACTAAGGAAACAGATTATAAAAATTTCCATTAATGCAAAAATGTACAGCTTACTTGAAGCCAAATTATGCAAGAAAACAGTTGGAAAACATATGTGAAATTAAACCAACTGCTTATATTCATAAACATATAGTAGTCAAGTAGTTTTCTTTTGCACTGGCCTTTATGCCAGAGCTACATAGATAATGACACAGATTGAATGTTTTCTTTTTAAAATGTAACCACTGTAAAATACAAACAGAACTGATGACATAATATTGGCAAGGTGTAGCAGAGTATATAAACAGGACACCTTCAGGAGAACTCAGCCACCAAGGTCAGTGATGATGGCGTACACTAAACCTCATAAAACCTCATTCTATCATTATGCAAATGATCTCTGCTCATTGATACAATGACCTTGCCAAGAATGATTAACATCACAAATACTCTTTATGTTCAGATGTTTTATTAAAAGATAAAGTTAGGAATAGCTTAAAGAAAAAGCCATCAACTCCTCAGTAGTAACATGTAGAGGTTATTTGGATAATACATTTCTTGAGCAATTAATAAATACCTATCTAATTATACTTTAAAGACAAGTAAAAACCCCAGATAAGTAACTTCTCTAAAGCTAAATATCAGTATTAGGAATAAAGATCTAAACTTCCTGGCAGTCTGTGTCATTTTCAAATTCCTATGGCATGCTACCCTAACAATTTCTGATTTTAGACTGGGGCTGGGGAATAACATAAAGGAAGAGAAAAGACGTGCCCTGACCCTCAAAACATAAGCACAGAATTGACAGCAATTATGTGAATGTTTCTGCACATGAAAATCAACAAAGAACCAGAATCTGGCTTTCCAAACTTATGAATCAGCAAGTCGGTATTGACTGATAATTTTACAGTATCCTATTATTTATTACAAAGCTATTGTCTTCTCATGACTATTTTCTAATTGAACTTTTACCTACAGTCCAACTAAGTTTCCACAGACTATTCCACAGGCAAAGTCAAGAATCATGAACTAGAAAAATTTGAAAGATATGCACTCTCTTACTGTAGTGCTTTTTAAAGTCTTCCACCAATAATGAAAATGTACAGGATTTTTAGATTAAAGTGGGATCAAAGAATGTGCACAGCACAAAAATAAAACCATAATAATCAAACCTGAGGCTACAAATAAAACGCAATGAAACTCTACGGCTTTTACATGCACTAATATGAAAATAACTTTATGAAAGACAAATTAGATGTAAGTCTGATGGAGCACCTGAAATACTTATTTACTTGAACTCAGACTCCACATTTCACTTACCTCATTTCCATCTGTGTCCTTAGAAACAGAGGACACACTAGTATAAAGGAAATGGCATCTCTTTTTTTTAAACTGAAAATGCTGTGTTGCATGAGGGCAAAATCTCTCAGTGTTTTGCTTTTCTTGTATACTGCTATAACTTTTTGATGGGTCTTCAGCAAACCCACTTTTTTCGAGAGATCTTTCTATACTCGAGGGAACAGAGCTTAAGCTGGCTGCCTTTCGAAAAGAAAAAACATCAGTTTTTTCCTGGAATGTTATTTCGCTTGTGTTGACATCATCTAAATGCTTCTTCCTCTTTGCGCAATATGGAGTGCTGTCTTTTTCTGAAATCCTTTCATCCAGTTCACTAACTTTTACTTCTGTTTCACTGTCTTCAGCAGGAGAAGTGTTCACATGGTCAGACCAACTGCTTACAGCACTCGGCAGAAGTTTCTGTTTAACACTGTCAGCTACAACTTCTGTCTTCTTTTGCTGAATACCATCTCCCAGGGCAGAGTGTAGGGTAACAGATTCCTGCTGTACCAGTCCCCTGGATAAAGGAGCTGGCTGTTCTTTTGAAGGCTGACTGCTGCTCTTCTTCTTCTCTTCATTTTCATTGTTTGCCTTAACTGACTCTTTGTCACCTCCAGTTTTCTTGATTGGTTTTCTTCTGAAGTATTTTCTTCCAGGAGAGTATTTTTCAGGGTTCAAAGGAGTTTTGGCAGGATCTACATATTGTTCTTCCTTCTCAGCTCTTACACATCCACAGACATTCCCCATTTGATTTGTAGGAGATCACAGCTCCACAATTTCACTCATTTCAAAATCCGGAGCTTACTTAGATCCTCTCTATTAAGTCTGAAAATTCCACTCTGATGTCTGTTCCACACAGACTTCATGACCATCCTCTTCAGTCTGAGGCCATTTTGCTTATGAGAAAGGCACACACAAGAAATGCTGTGGCATCCTGCCCAGCCGGTCCCTGTGTCTCATTAGACACTGTGGCTTATTTCTGGCCACCAATCCTCTTAGACAAACATTACTGTTCACTGTCAAATTACAACACTGATGAGCTCGCAAGGCAAACCCTTAGCTTCACTGTATGAGAAGATTATGACTGTTTTTAACTTTCAGTTTTCTGAAATGCAGATACACTAACGAAGTTTGCACTTAACCTTTGAAACTATCGGTGGTTCAATGAATGAGAGCAAACAGAAAGCAAATACCAGTCAGGAGAGATTTGGGAAAGTGCCCTTCAAATTTAGTTTCAAAGTGCCTTTCAAATTGAACTTCAGAAACTCTCTACCCTCTACCACATAATTTTTTTTCCTTAAGAAATACCAACTAATTTTGGTACTTGCACACAAAGAAACAAACCAAAAGCTCAAAAATCTCTGTAAATTATATTAAGACTCTTATTCAAAACAAGTCATAAAAAATAACAAGATGATTCAATAGCTAGCAGGAGAGATAAGTGGTAAATGCTTAGAATTCTCTAATAAAATTGTTTCTAAAAAATCAATCTTTTAAAATAGTTTATAATACTTTTCAAATAATATAAATTTCCAAGCCATCACTTCATCTAATTATTAGGACTTTAATGTGAGCAAATAGATAAATTATGTAATTTAAAGCATGAAACACTTAGCAAAAGGAAATATATGTGCATTCGTATATATATATACACACACATATATATATGCAGTTAAACTTTATATGTAACTTTTATAATTATACCCTAGTTAAATATTATACAGTTTTTATGAGGGACTTGCTGGAAAAATAATGAGTCAGAATGAAACTTGATTATCCAAGGTGTGCATATTTCTAACACTTAGTCATAGACATGGTTAAAAAAAAAATAGAATGGCATGAAATGGATTTACACGTAAGCAGAAATCATTTCACTATTAAAAAAATTAGTAATTGCCTTTCACTAGGTAGTCTTTAGACTGATCAAAAGATGGAACTCATTATATTTTACTAAGTAAGAATATTCAATTAGTCAAGTTTGCAATGATACCGCAGATGTCTGTCAATAACAGATCCTGCATTGTAAAATTTTCCTTATTCATTTAAAAACATCCTCCAGTAGCAAAAACTGAATATCCCAGAAGACAAGCTGGTAAAAATAAGGTCTCAGATTTTTTTTGTTTTTAACTTGATTTTCAATGTATTCAAAGGCAATGAGTGGTACCTTATTCAAGAGAATATAAATGTATAATCGCTGGTATTTGTACTAACATGATGGAAAGGCAACCAGTGATCTGCACTCCCCCAATCCTTCCCTCCATCTCCACTGATGAAGTTTAGATATTTGTCCCCTCCAAATCTCATGTTGAAAATGTGACTCCCAATGTTGGAGTTGGGCCTAGTAGGGGGTGTCTGGGTCATGGAAGCAGCTCCCTCATGAACGGCTTTGTGCCATCCCCACAGTAATGAGCTCTTACCCACTTAAGAGTTAGTTGTTTGAGGCCAGCAATAGTAGTTCATGCCTGTAATCCCAGCTCTTTGGGAGGCCGAGGCAGGTGGATTGCTTGAGGTCAGGAGTTCAAAACCAGCCTGGCCAACATGGTAAAACCCTGCCTCTAATAAAAATACAAAAATTAGCCAGACATGGTGATGCATGCCTGTAATCCCAGCTACTTGGGAGGCTGAGGCAGGAGAATCACTTGAACCCAGGAAGTGGAGGTTGCAGTGAGCCAAGATTGCGCCACTGACTGCACTCCAGCCTGGGTGAGAGTGAGACTCCGTCTCAAAAAAAAAAAAAAAAAAAGAGTTAGTTGTTTGAAAAAACCTGGTACCTCCTACCCCTCCTCCTCCTTCTCTCTCTCTCTCTCTCACCATGAGACAATCCTGCTTCACCCTTTCTTCCACCAAGACTAAAAAATTTCCTGAGACCTTATCAGAAGCAGATGCCAGGACCATGTCTCTTGTACAGCCTGCAGAACCGTGATGATTCAAATAAAGCTTTTTTCTGTTCTTTATAAACTACTCAGCCTCAGGTATGCCTTTACAGCAACACAAAATGAACTAATACACCTGCCAAACTCAGCAGCTGTCCATTTCTAGGCCATATACACTGCTACCTCTCCCAGAAATAGCCCAACTTAGTCTGCCTGGTTACTGGCATTCATCTTTCAAAACCTATCTCTAACATCTGTGAAAATGTCCCATATTCTCTAAAACCATCCCAATCCCACTACAATGCTCCTTTCCCATACAATTCTATTTTCATTTATATCATCAATAATATTCATCACCTTATGTTATTGTTAATTTCATGTATACTCTCCCAATAAACAGAACAATATACTTCATTACCTTAGTATCTCTGGATCTAGCATGTGGTGGCTAATGATATAGGATTACTGTAATGATAATGCTTACCTTCAGAAAGCCTGACTGAAAAATAGATTCCATTTATGATGCTACAACAAATATTGTTCAAATAAAACAAATTGGTCTTTTGAAATCGCTTCCATTATTTATGTAAAATAGAGAGAAAAAGGCTGAGAGTCACTCTGAGTGACCACTCTTACAAACCTTTGTATCTTGGCATAACAAAAAACAATTCTAATCTCAAGTTATTGTAGTACTAAAAAAAGTTATTTCATTTAAATAAGAGAGAACACTTCCATTTAACCAAAACATAGATGCGTTCCATTCCAAATAGACCTTGGTCTAATTTAAAAATATTGGTGATAATTTGTTATATCATCTTATAATTGAAGCCCTAAAATACAATGGACTCTAGAACATTATGCCACAGGATATTAGAAGCAATTTTTTTTTTTCGAGACAGAGTTTTGCTCTTGTTGCCCAGACTGGAGTGCAATGGCGTGATCTCAGCTCGCCGCAACCTCTGCCTCCTGGGTTCAAGTGATTCTCCTGCCTCAGCCTCCTGAGTGGTTGGAATTACAGGCATGTGCCACGACGCCCAGCTAATTTTATATTTTTAGTAGAGACTGGGTTTCTCCATGTTGGTCAGGCTGGTCTTGAACTCCCAACCTCAGGTGATTCGCCTGCCTCGGCCTCCCAGAGTGCTGGGATTACAGGTGTGAGCAACCGCGCCCGGCCTGCGAAACTTCTTTTGGTACTTCTGTGACTAGTCTTCCTCTCTCCTCCAAAGGCAGCTGAACCCAAAAGGGCTCTCTTAGTACATAATTCCTTTTTGAAGACTTTTGCTTTAAATTTTCTCAAACTCAGCCTCTAAATACATGCTTCTACCCCCCAATCCTTCTGCACATTTTGGCTTGTTATTTTCTAGTCTCTGCTCCCAGGAGTTTGGGTCTCCAAGGTCTTCTTTCTAGATGAAACTATTGACCTATACTCCACCTTAATTTTCTTGTGGTCTCTAGTGGCATTTCATACTGCTCACCATTCTTTCTACTTGAAATTCTCTTCCCTTGTTTTCGTCAGTACATTTTCCTATTTTTTCATTCATCTCTCCAAATGCTTCTTTTCTCTTTCCTTAGCAGAATCTTCTCCTGCACCCATAACCATGGGCCTTCTCCAAATTTCTATCCTTAGCTCTCATCTCTTCTCCATTTGTGCTCTTCTTTTGGGTCCCCTGAAGATTCCCTCTTTATGATAAAAACAGTGATCACTTGTGTAGTGATAACTTCCCCAAGTTTATATCTGTACCTCTGGCTTCTGAGCTCCACTCATGTCTCCAACTGCTCAGTAGACAGATGCACAGGATATCCCACCATCCCATCAAGTCCGCCCAGAAGGTCATTGCTTTTCCCCTTAGCATCACCCCCATGTCTCTCAGTAGTCTACTGTTTCTTAATCTCTTAGGCTAAAAAGTTTTGTTATCTTTAATAAATCCCTTTCCTTCATCCCCTATGCCCTGTGTCCAAGTCCCTTTCTTTCTTCCTGCAAAGTGTGATCTCTTCTATTCAATTTTGCATCCCAACTGAGTCCTGACCTTTATCACTACCTCAGCTTCACAGCTTATCTCTCTTACTATGGACTCTGCTCATTTCTAGATATTTTACATAGAACTAATGGATGTTGTTTCCTAAAATACACTTTTTAAAATTTAGCAAAATTTAATTGAGCGAAAAGCAATTTGGGAATCAGGTAACCTCTAAACCAGAATGGATTCAGAAAGACTCTAGCACAGGTCCTGTCATTGAAAAAGATTTATGGACAGAAAAAGGAAAGCGATGAACAGAAACACATTTTTTTTAAGCTCAGAGTAGTAACATGACTTACCCACTGGCATCACAACAATAAGTAAAAGAGCCAAGAACGAAACTTAATTCTGTCTCCCTCCGAAGCCTGAATGCTTTCTATTGCCCCAGTGATCCTTGGTCTAACATTCAAAATTCAGACACAGCCTACCTCACCAGCTGGTGGTGAAGTGATTGATTCTCTGCAGTAGGTCTCTGACTTTCCCAGCTGGGGTTCTTGCAGTTTCAACCCTACTAAAAGCTCTAGGATCTGACCCACTTAGGGCTAATTAAATGATCCCCAACAAAGCCACTGAAGAACTCCATATGAAATCAGCTTTTTGGTCGGTTCTACTTAGACTTTACACAGTTCTGATAACAAGGTCTGGTTCTGTGCTTCATGCCAAATTATTGCATTCATTTAGGTTCAATATATTTGATCCCCTAAGGATAGAGTCCTCCAGTAATGGGATCCCTCAGTCCTTTGGGGTCCTAGCTTCCAGTTCTGGTTACTGGCTCTTCTTGACATTAACAGCCCAGCTAAGTGGACATCCACCTGTATTAGCTGCCCTGTAGTCTGGCTGGCTAACACCTTTTCCTTCAATTACCTGGATCTCCATGAATGTCCTTCTGCTGAAACTATTCGGTTGCCTGTTCAGGTCCTAGACTTACCTAGACTCTGCTTCCTGTAGCTCTCCATACCTGTCAAATCTATCCTGTTCCAACGAGCCCCCCCAGGTACATTATTCTCCACCATTTGACTACATAACCTGTATTTCAGCCAATCTTTTTTTTTTTTAATTTTTTTTTGAGATAGTGTCTTGCTCTCTGGTCCAGGCTGGAGTGCAGTGGCACAATCTCAGTTCATTGCAACCTCCACCTCCTGGGTTCAAGAGAGTCTCCTACCTCAGCCTCCCGAGTAGCTGGGACTACAGGCGCATGCCACCACACCTGGCTAATTGTTTGTAATTTTTAGTAGAGACGGGGTTTCACCATGTTAGCTAGGATGGTCTCGATCTCCTGACCTTGTGATCTGCCCGCCTCAGCCTCCCAAAGTGCTGGGATTACAGGTATGAGCCACCGTGCCTGGCCTTAAAAAAATTCTTACTCCTCACCAGATTTGTTTCAAAACCCCAGGTCCTTTTTGAAGCTGGCAAGGGATCTCTTCCTCCTTCAAGATCCAACTGTTCAGTAATCAATCGGTAAGATGTACTGAGTGCCTACTGTGGGTCAGGCTCTGTGCTTGTACACACAACATTTCTGGGGTTTTTTTATAATTTAAACTTTTATTTTAGATTCAGGCGGTACAAGTGCAGATTTATTACATAGGTATATTACATGATGTTGAGGTTTGGGGTACAGATGATCCCATCACCCAGACAGGGAGCACAGTGCAGAAGAGGTAGTTTTACAGCCCATGCCCTTTTTCCCCTCCTTCCCACCTCTAGTAGCAGAACAGTTCTTGAGCAGACCAGCAGTTAGTAAACTAAAGCAAGTTCTAAAGTTAGGAATCTCCTTAAATCAAATGAAGACTCTTTCTAATGTATCATTTCCCCAAAACTAAATCAAAATCGGTCCTCAATTGGCTCAGGTTTATTAGATAATAATTCAGTCAACAAATATGCACTTTCCTCAAATCTAAAGAGAGAAAGCACAGCTCTGCAAAAAAACATGAAGACTTTTCTTCTACTTCACATCTCTTTATAATTATACTGCCATCTAGTGTCCATCAAAGGAGGAAAGAGTTGACATAGCTAAGAAACTGTATTAATAAAAAACATTCTAAATAAGGACTAATCATAAACATTTAAGTATCTAAAACAGGTAATACTTCCAATGAGCAAAAAATATGTGTCTCCAGTCAACAAAAAGAAATATGTCTTCCAATTCTGAGATTACAAACATTGTTTTTAAAACTATATTTTAGTTTATCAAGAACAGGAAACTAGTTGTCAGATTCACAAGCAGCATGTTGCTTAAAAGAACAATTCAAATATATTACTTAAAGAAAGAAGTTTGAAATTTATTTTTCTTCCATAGAACATGAATGTGTCATTCACCCTTCATATGAACCACCTGAAAACTAGCAATTAGAAGCTGAAATTAAGAAAATTTGGGCTTACCTGAAAGTGCAAAATTATTGTCCAGATTAATCCCAAAGTCAATTTGGGATTTCCATCTGTTATGTCATCATTTCTAATATTCACTAATTTCACCTGTTTTGTATGTGAAGAAGAGATAAAACCAACTGTTTATCAAACCTGAACCAGTTATCTTTACCTACAAAAAAGCACTTCTAAATTATACAAAGAAAAAAATTGAATAATTTAAATACCAGTAGTCAACTACTGTTTTACCCTTATTCTCAATCATTTTATATTACAAATTATACGATAACAACAAAGAAAGAGCAAGTATTATTGCATTCTTGTCTTCCACCGCAGACATCCCCAACCCAACCCCCAAACCTATACAATAGGGACTGGGCTGCACAGCAGGAGGTAAGTGGGCCAGGAAGCATTACCACCTGAGCTCTGCCTCCTGTCAGATCAGCCACAGCATTCGATTCCTATAGAGGTGCAAACCCTATTTGTGAACTGCGCATTTGAGGGATCTAGGTTGCGCACTCCTTACAAAAACCTAATGCCTGATGATTTGAGGTGAAACCGTTTCATGCTGAAACAACCCCCACTACCCCCACCACCCAGTTCATGGAAAAATAGTCTTCCATGAAACCAGTCCCTGTTGCCAAAAAGGTTGGGGACTGCTGTTCCAGAGCAAGTACTAAAAGCATTCACTTGTCAATACAAAAGTACAACTCCTCAAGTGAGAAATCCTAAATACTTGAGATCTTAAAATTAGAAATAATTTTGTCTTTTAAAAATAAACTTTATTTTACTCTTACGATTAAGTATGAAACTATTCTAACAATTCTAACAACTTTCTCAAATTTCCATTACAAGGTTTTAAAATAACTAGCATTATCTTGCTATCAATATGCCATAAATATATAAGTCACTGAGCATTTCGAAGGCTGTTCAAATATTTTAAAATAATATAATACTCAGACTTAAAGCTTATCAATTGTCAAACTGTGCATTCAAGTAAATAAATCCAATGATGATCCATTTACTTCCTGGACAAAATCATTTTAATATCATGAATTTAAATACTGAGAATTATATACTATGATATTTAACATTTTACTTCTTGGACAAAATACTGCCAGAAAACATTTCAGAAGTATCCTTCTGGAATCTTCCACGAGAATGATGAACAATGAGCAAACATGAATATATTTAAGCACTGAGGATTTAGTAGTATTTAATAGGGAAAAGCATCTTAATGTTCATAATATTGACGAATAATAATGAAGAAATAATAAAAGCTAGTGTTTACCTCTCCCTCTCTCCCTTGCCTTTTTTTTTTTTTTTTTTTTTTGAGACAGGGCTCATTCTGTTACCCAGGCTGGAGTGCAATATTGCAATCATGGCTCACCACATCCTCAATTTCCTTGGCTCAAGTGATCCTCACGCCTCAGCCTCCCAAAGTGCTGAGATTACAGGCATGAGCCACCACACCCAATCTCTACCCTTTTTTCAAACTATTAAAAAAACAAAATTGTGGCTGTCCCCTCTGACTCTCACTGTCTTCAATAATTTTCAACTCTCCTACATTCTTTTTCTACCAATTGAAAAAATTACTAATATTTTGGCTTATGACACTATAATATGTAATGCCATCAAATCAAGATCATATCCAATATATTATTAATTCTTTTCCATGATTTCTCCCGATACCTCAAGCAAGTTGGGGGCTATTGTCAGAAATGCTGTTATATCTTTACTCATAAATTATCCAATATTATCTACTTATAAAAAACAAAATATTGCCTTATTACTACTAAGTATGAAAAATGCTTACACTTAATTAAAAGTATTATATAAAGTATTTTTATAAAAATTGACTATTTTTGTATATCAAGTATAAAAAATAAAGTATTGCTTCCCCACAATTAAGAACTGTTCATGGGCATTCTTAACATTCTATTGCTACTAAAATGTCAGTAACTTCCTAGGCAAATGCAATCCAATTCAAACAGAAAGAAAATCAGTTGTTCTTATATAGATGGAAATGTAGTCACTTATAATTCCTCTGGGCTTATCCCTACTACTAACTTCTTTTCTTGGGAGCAAATGTTTAAAAACATTTTTAAATATTTGCTTCACCAAAGCACAAGATTACTGGTTATAATTCACAGGCAAATTTAACCTTGTCATTCCTTGACATGTTTCTACATGGATGTATTAGTAACATATGTTTATATGATTATAGTATTTTCAAAACATCATACCTGGCGTCTTTTCAAATAATCAAGTGCAATCTGTACATTCTGTAGTCTGTGAAAACGCATCCGACCTTTTTCTCTGGGCTAAGAACAGAAAAATGCAGGTATAAAAAAGAGTTTCTGTTATCACAGACCATGCTAATTTAAATATACTTTCTGTTCATCTTAATATATCAAAACAGTATTTACCGTTTAGGTAAGGCCATAAGATTTTCTAAGAAGTTTTTAATGTCTTTATATTGTCTGAGTTGAATGTAAACTATTACGGATTTTTTTGCAAGTATGTTTTATTTAAACATATACTTTATGACAATTTTTTTATTTAAACAAAAGGAAAGAGAAAATGTCACAGAACATATAGATTTTTAATATTTGGTAATAAAACAATGCTAGCCTACAATTATTTAGCCATGGAGGCACAAAAATAATTAAATATCATTCATCATTTTACCTTCTTATTGAACACTATTAGCAAGAGTGTTTTACAACTGTATATATACACACACACACATATATACATATGGCATATTAATGAAAATGAGATAAAGTAGCATGCAGTTAGTATAAAAATCACCAAGAAGGAGAAAGACAGAGAAGGTTTACTTAGCCATGATAGAGAAAGAGAGAAAACCAATTAAAACCATATATTTCCTCTTTATTTTATTTTAGCTTTTTCACAAAAGTGGACACTATGATAATCAGAAAGGACTCTATACTCGTTTTACTCTACTTGGGGATGGACACAATTATTTTCTCAGTCTCAGCAAAAGTGACAGACGAGAATTATTTTCCTTAATGCCGTTTCCCTTAAGAAACGTTACAAGTTAGCATGAAGGAAAACATCAGGAAACAGGGCTGAGAAATGCTTAGAAAAAAATACAAAGAATGGAGCTGAAATTTATCACATAAAATCTTCCAAAGGGAAAAAAGAAAAAAGACAATTGACAGTTTGGCTTCTTCGGTATGTATAGGTTGCTGAAGCCAAAGGTGCCATAATAAAACAGACAGCACACTACAGAAGGAAAGGTAAGTTCTGCATAACAAGTAGAAATGATGTTGATAAATTTACCCACTGGATCCAACAAAAGCACAATTTCCAGTAAAATCAAGGGGCACCAGGTATGTAGAAGACAAAAGAAGAAGCACGTCTGTCTTGCAAAGGTAGGTTGCAGTCAACTAAGAGTCATGGAGATTAAACAGCTCTGTGAGTTCTATTGGGATACTGGATTTTTAAATCTCCCTTTTAAATACATGAGATACATTAGAGAGGTAAAACATGTCCATCAAATACCTATTGCCAACAGGTGTGGTTTAAAGCAGAAACTTAAATACTAAAAAAATTTCCCTAAGTTCTTTCATAAAAAGCAATAAATAGTTGCCATGTTTGAAATATCACTTCCAGAAATTGAATGAATTTGCACAAAAATTTGTAGACTTGTAAAATTTCTATGTTTATATACAATGTATATAAAATTGTTTAACTAAAATGCCATCATGTACTTTAAGTCTGTTTAATTACCATGCAGTGCACAGCAATGTATACATAATTCAATCATTTTTAGCTCTCTGAAGGTAATTTAAAGAGAAAATATTTCCTTTGTCCAGTTTTTTGGTACACACACATCTATCTCAATGTGGGTTTTGGTCCTTTCTATGCTTTCTAAAAAGGAGCCTGAACCCAGGAGTTACTTCTCTATCAGGTTAGCGCTCACCGCATGGGAACGGCTAGGTTAGTCAAGTTATGGGGGCGACACCTACCCCCTTATCCTCATCCTCCACATCCTCATGCTGTTCATATTCGCATGCTTCTGTTGCACTCACCAATCGTAAGGTCTTCAAAAAATCTCGCTCCCTTGGCTAATGAATATAACAGACAGAAGATAGGACAGCAAAGACACAAGACAGACCAGAAATGAAAAGAAGAGCATGAACAGAACATAATGAAGGAGAACAGGTAACAAGAAGGGGAAGTAATGTTCACAAAAAGAAAAAAAAAATGACACCTGCGGAATGGGTTAGATCATTTTTCAGAAAGCAATGTTTATTTTCTTGCTATTTGTAAGTCTTTTAATATGTGGTTATATTATGCATCCAACTTCTGCTAAGCAAAAAAACCCAAAGGTAAAAAAGAAGCAAGAACAAAAATAGTATTTTAATTATAGAACTGATTATATAAGTGAAGTAATCGAAGTGCTTCAATCTCAAATTCACGTCATTTGAAGTTTGAAAATGCTTAGGAATCTAACCAAAACTTCTTTTTCAGGCAGAATTCACAGCTCAAAAGATGAATGTTGCAAAAATCTGAATAGTCTGCACTGAAAACACACTGGTCCTATGCAGAAAAGATTACACGTTCTTCAAAATAAGAAAGTTAAAACTTACCAAGGTATCTCCTGAAAGAACCTCTAAAAGAGAAATCAAATTGTGTCCATCCCTTAAGTCTTCATAGAGATCATTCACATGCTTTCGAACCTACAAAGAGAAAAGCAAAATTTGGGGTCCGAGAACTCAGAATCATCCTAAAAAGGAGACAAGTAGAAAACATTCCTCACATGGTATTCATTCACACACCTATTTTTAAATTTTTAAAACGCTTATTACTTAAAAACTAAATTTAATTTAAAAACTTTAAAAAGTGAATTTCAGATTAATAATTCAAAAAGAAAATTCAAATTATTACATTTTTAATATATATTAGAAAAAACATAAGCCTGGACTACTACATGGGGTTACAATTCTTCAAATACGGGCAATGCCCTGACTTTATTCATGATTCCCGATACAGCAGCCAGTGCCACCTTAACAAGAGGGTAGAGTTTTCACCCCCGCAGTTGAACTTCTAGCCCCAAACAGGATCAAGGATGCAGAGGAACATTTTTAGAAATCCATAGACGTGAGCTGGGTGAACGGTACACGAGACTCTACATATTATTTTGTCAATATCCTATGAGCCTATAATTATTTCAAAAAAATTTTTTGAAATCCATCCGTGTCAGGTTAGAAGGCCTCTGTCCAAACCCTCCTCTGCACAATATAAGTCTTCTTATAATGGAAGATTTTTGTAAATAGCACAAAATCAACAATCAACCTACAATAGCTTCCTCCGTTCCACAGGCCTGATTTAGAAGTCTGTGATTTTAGAACCCAAACCATCAAAGATTTCCCAAAAGCTTTGTTCAGCCTGCCAAGTAGGGATAGCTCTAGTAACCACGTGGCCCACTACAAGGTTTGTGTTGGACAGACACATGTCAAAGCAGGCTATTAAGATTACTGCTCCACAGTGGGCTGGCACATTTCCATTTTCTCACCTTTCAGTAATTCTGGGCTGCTCCCATGAAAGGAGACAAAGAACTGGGCCAGAAAGAAGCAGGAACCAGAATCCCGCCTACGTCACCCATGGCACAAGCCCTGTATACAAATGAATCCAACTCCTTTGCACCTTCAAAATGTCAAGTGAATATATAGCACAAAGTAATGAAAAGATCTAAACTTATGATCAAAACTATATACACAAACACAAACACAAGAAGAGGCCTAATGTAAACTGGAAGCAAACTTTTATGGTAAGTCTCTCAGTTCCGAAAAATAGTTTAAATCCCATAAAATTGTATTATCTTAATTGATTCTCCCTATATATATATGTTTTACAATATCTTTTGTTAGTGTCAGAAAATGTTTTTGATTGATGAAGAAAAAGTTCCCTTAGGAATTTCTTATCAAATTTACCAGCTTTTACATCCAGTGTTCTGGCACTATTTACGTAAGTCACAGAACCTTTTAATATTCAATTACCCATCTAGGCATAATGAAATGACAACTCTCTCAACTTCTCAACTGTATTTCAGAGATTAATCAATTTTCAAGGGCCTTTTCAGGAACATATCTACTACATGCATGATATGTACGCAAAGAGATAAGCACTTAACTGAAATGAGTACTAATACTGCAATTCTCCATACTCTACGGAATTGACATTTTATTTTGATCTCACTAGATGCCCAAGGAGTATCAGGGTGATTTTGGGATGAAACTGTTACCATCGTCAGACAAAGTCATCAGGACACTTGGATTCTCTTCAAGGAGATGCTACAACCTAGATCCCTCACATGCACAGTTCACAAAAGGGTTTGCAGCCATGCGGTGGCTCATACCTGTAATCCCCAGCACTTTGGGAGGCCAAGGTGGGCGGATCACTTGAGGTCAGGAGTTTGAGAACAGCCTGGCCAACACGGCAAAACCCATCTCTACTAAAAATACACAAAAAAAATTAGCCAGGTGATGTGGCGTATGCCTGTAATCCCAGCTACTTGGAAGGCTGAGGCAGGAGAATCACTTGAACCCGTGAGGCGGAGGCTGCAGTGAGCCGAGATTGTGCCACTGCACTCCAGCCTGGGCAACAGAGTGAGATTCTGTCTCAAAAAACAAACAAACAAAACAACAGGGTTCATGCTCCTATGAGAATCTAACACCATCACTGATCTGGACAGGAGGCAGAGCTCAGGTGCTAATGCTGGCTGGCCCAGTGCTAGCCTCCTGCTGTGCAGGCCACTCCCTAACAGGCCATGGACCAGACCGGACCAGTACCTGTCTGTGGCCTGGGGGTTGGGGACTCTTGTATTAGAGCACTGTAAGAATTCACTCAGTCCCATTCTAAGGCACGAGCTTGAATTTATAAGGCTAAGATCTACTTAAAAACAAGGTAGAAAAGCTAAGCTTGTGAATGTCATGTACATTAACACATCTAAGTCTGTGTACTTCTCAGTTATATCTCCAATATAACCAGAAAGCAGCCAAACTCTAAAAGAGCCTGAATGGGAACACTAAAAGATTATATTTATATAAACAACATTATACAGCTCCTGATCCTCAGCCAGCTGCTTCATCTCTCAAAATAAATGACTTTATTGTGCAGGTCTGATATCCTCAGTACACAGAAGGACAGTAGAATCCAAGCACATGATTGGGTTGGGGGCTTCCAGAACTGTAATAGTGCTGAGAATTCTGTGCTCTCTGGTCCACTATGTCTACAACCTACCAGACTCACATTTCACTCTATATTCCACTTCTTGTGTCTTTCTCACTCCAGGACAGTTAAAGATGG
The DNA here is from genome assembly GCF_008728515.1 of Papio anubis. NCBI lineage: Eukaryota > Metazoa > Chordata > Mammalia > Primates > Cercopithecidae > Papio > Papio anubis. Next base: position 55,244,558 of record NC_044981.1, read on the forward strand.
GGAGTGACTTGCCAGCTTGACTTGCCAGACTGAACAAAACCCTCTACATAAGGGAAACTTTCCCAAACCAGGTGTCATTTGTTACCATTGTATTTATGCAACAACAAAGGAAAATTAAAACACATATTTAGAGAAGGAAAATAATATTACGCCATGCAAATCTAAATTAGGAAAAGAGGGCCAGGTGCGGTGGTTCACGCCTGTAATCCTAACATTTTGGGAAGCCGAGGTGGGTGGATCAGGAAGTCAGGAGTTCAAGACCAGCCCGGCTAAGATGGTGAAACCCTGTCTCCACTAAAAATACAAAAAGTTGGCCGGGCATGGTGGCAGTGAGCTGAGATCATGCCACTCCAGCCTCGGTGAAGGAGTAAGACTCCCTCTAAATTAGGAAAAGAGAAAACCTGTGATAAAGGAAAAGGCATTTTAGTCCCGCTTCTGCCCCTGGCCTTATGAATTTGTACCAACAGCCTAAACTCTCTAGGCTTCAGTTTTTTTATCTTTAAAATAAAGGTTGGAAAACAGAAAACTCCTAGTTCAACCTAAAGAACAAAAAGTCTGTAATCTTTAAATCAAATTATTTTCATTTTTTAAAATCAATGACCTGTCAACTTAGAAAATGTATAAAATAAAAGATACTCTTAAGACTTATGGCTTAATTTCTCAAGAATTTTACAAGAAAATGCAGAAATAAACTAATTTAACTTCTATGATGCTTGAAAAAAATCTAGAGAGACTGGCTATCCCCGATACTGCCTGCTTTTCCTGTCTCAGCTGATTATTCTGAGGGTCCACAGAAATACTGTACATGGAAAATGTCCTACAAAATATAAGATATCTTTCTCCGAAAAGCAAATGTCATTAACAATAATAAACAAAAACATACACATCATGAGTTACTACTAGATGCCTAACTTTGTGCTAAGTACTTTATAATACTGGGTCAGTTTCCTCAGCACAAATGAATGGAATAAAAGAGGATGCTATTAAAAATTAAAAATCAACATTACGGGTAAAGGGTGGTCGGGAATGAACTGAGGGGAAAGAATTGGGGTTCCAATCTAATCTAGCAAGAAATTTAAGGGAAAGAAAAGAAGGGAAAGTAAACAGTTAAAGCCTACATAGAAAAGCTTTTATTTTACCCCAGGAGTGAGTCATAGGCATTTGGCCTGGTAACTGTCCTTCACAGATGACTAGACTAACTGCCAATATCCCTAACATTCCATTTTCAGTTTTTAATAAAGCATTCCTTCTTCTCTTTTTGGATACTTTCTCCCTATGGGACAAAAAACTGTCTGGATCAATAGTGCTAGAGGAAGTGATGAGCAAAGTAAAAGCACTATGAAATACTCTGGGATTAACTTACATAACTTGAATTACATAACAAGGGTGATACAGCATTTTCTGTATTTCACACAATTCTAGTAGAATTTTGCAGTATTTTCAAAAAATATGTATACAGCATTGCACCTAGAGTTTACCTCTAGGGGGCACTAATATTTTACTTAAAAGAATATCCCAAGAAAGAAAAATAGACGAGAAAACATTCTATGGGCAATAAAAATTCTAAACAAGATACTGGTGATGACATGGACAATATTTCAAATTTATTTTGGAGACAGAACAGAGTAGATCACACCAGGTCTGTATTACCTAACTGGCTTAACTGACCAAAAACACTACACTGAAAATTTCCTTTTGTTAACCTATAATTGTTTGGTTTTATATAGGCTAAATCAAATTCAGCTTTGAAGAAAAGAGAATCATTATATAGCTGCTTGCTGAATGTTTAAACTTCCTCTTTTAAAAGTCTAACGTTACAGTGATTGATGCTAATCTAGACAAATTTCACAAAAATTTTACTTCCCATTATTTAAACATATTACTATTGTTTAGCTGCAATTCAATTCAGGTCACAAAGTATTTATTGAGCATCCATCCATCATATGCCACGGTATCCTTTAACTTCTATGGGTACAAAGATGAATAATAAGAGTGCTACCTCTTGAAGTCTGTAATCTGAGATGAAAGAAATTTAGGAAAGAAATTGCAGTATAAAGTAAACGCATTCAGAGCACACTCAGTAAGCTATGAGGAGCTTAACCCAATCTGGGGTCTTCCCAGCAAAGAAGAAAGGAATGTTCCAGGTGAAGGGAGGAGGATGAACAAAGGAAAAAGGCAAGGACACACAAAACTATATATGAGTTAGAAGGAAGGAAAGCAGTGATGAAGTCAATGAAGCATGAGGTGGAAGATGAGGCTGGAACGATGCACGAGTGGACACAGAGGCTTTATATCTCAGGTTAAGAAACTTGAACTTTTCCTACACAAAGAAAACTATGAATTTTAAGTAGAATGAGGCCATAATATCTCTGACCAATATAAAAGCTTCCCTGTAAACTATTATCTTAAGCAAAAACAAATCAATCACAGGTAAAATCAAGGGCCCAATCATTACACAATAATAGAGGAAAGGTCCTTCAGGAAAAAAGGAAACTGGAAGAGACATTCCATTAATGAAGCTTGGGTAAAATGCAGGCATCTTAGTGTGCTCTGCAGCAGGGAGCAAAACATCAGCCACATAAAGGGTTCACAGTCCTCTCTTAAAGAAGTTCTATATCTAAAAGATACAGTATTCTGAAAAACAATCAGCTATCTTTAGAAAGAGACATAAATAATAAAAGAAGACTTGTCCCAAATGAGATCGCCTCACTGGCTTGTACAAATTGGGTAATGAGAAGAAGGATAGTTTGCTTTAGTGAAAATTATAAATTAAAACATTTTACAATGCAATTTTTTTAGATCAAACAAGTACGTTCATAAAAAATAAGCTGTCAAGTTCTCCTGGGCGAGTTCCTTATAGACAGCCTACTTGAAAAAATAAATAAAGGTAACATAAATATCAATATATTAACATATTAATTATTGATAAGAAAATTAATGCTTTTAAAATACACAAAAAAAAATGCTTAGAAACATTGTATTATCTTAGGTAGCTGCCTTATCTAAAGTGGTTTTTTCATTACAAATTTACTTCAGTACTACTTCTTCAGGAGTTGTGAAAGAATAAAACTACAATTCATATTCTACCTAAATTATTATAAATGTGAAATTGGTACAGCTGAGTATAATAGGGAAATATTCTTCTTTGGCATGATAAAAAGGTGGTTATGGTTTTTTAAGGTACTATGTTAAGTCAACATTAATTAAGCCAAATAGAATTCATCTCCTTTAGGTTATTTTTAAACTATGAAATAAAGATATTAGTTATACATCTTAAGGTATTAATGGATAAAATAATAGAGACTTTGTTTTAAATCCACATTGGCACTAGGCAGTACAAATAATGTGTCTACTTTCTTTGGACCTGATTCACTCCTTGACAAAGAAGGTTTCTCTTTTAAGCTTCTGGGTTGGCAATCTATAATTAAAATGCAAAAACTGAATGGCCTTTTCTAGTCTTTCACCACAAGGTGGAACTAGGTAGTTAAATAGAATAAAAACATTTATTAATATATTACAGATAAACACTTTAAGATTTGGGGTATTTTAGTCACTGTTTCACCTAGGTATTTTTATTCTCTTCTATACAGTCTCGCCATGGTTTCAGTAACCTTTTTAAAAGGCTATTTCAATTTGTAAATATTTTCAAGTAGGTAACTTTTCTGTAACAGTTTGAGGTTTGGGTTGGTTGGTTCTGGTTTGGTTTGGGTTTAGGTCTCTATCTTTCCTATCTTCCCTTTTATTAGCAAGAAAACACATAAATCTATTTTTGCTCACATTTTCCCCTGAACCTATAGATTTTTCATCTCTTGCATAGCTGTACAGATCTTGGTGTGGGGCAATTATAATGTAACTGAAAGGGAGAAATAAATTCAGAAATCAATATACTCTGCATAGTGTATCTTTATTGCTATCTGTACAGTTCCTTGGAGTTAGTTTTTATTAAAGATGTATTCTAGACAAACTCCATACTACAATGTCTAACAAACGAGCATCGGTTTGTAAAGGCATCAGCATTACCCATTCCATATATGAGAGAGGGAAGAACAGCTAATAAATATTATTGTGCAATCTTTAAAAAGAGGAGGAGGTATTTTAGATAAGACTAAGGATACTTCTTTCCAGTATTCTGTCTGTTTGGCAGGAAAATATGGGCATTACCTTTTATGGGTTTTTCAAATATCCTCCTAGCTCCTTACTTATATAAATCTTTCTTTAAACTCTTTATCATCACCTCAAAAAAATCACGGTAAGTACTACTATGTCAAGAGCAATTTTTAACACCAGCATAAGAAAAAGAGGAGAAACCAATCGATATCCTTATTATGCTCACCTTTTTCCTACTCCTCCTACTTTCTCATAATTTGGGCAAAAGAAAAAGCTGGGAAAGGAAGGGTCAAAATCACTTAACATGTCTAACGAGAAAACCTACTCAAGGAAACAAAATTTTGATTGAAACAAGTGAAAATGTGTGGTTGTAATATAAAGACTGTTAGGCAGGAATCTAGACCCAACATGGCGGTGTTACCCGGCGTAGCAGGCCTTTTGTTAAAGACTCCCTTCACCCTTGTACACACCCGCAGACTTACATGCGTCAGAGTTCTGGCTGGGCAACCACACTCCCCCATGACCTGCAGTTCACCTGCATTCCACAGGTTTGTAAACAACAGTTTCGGTTAACAGTTTCCAAAGACCCCTTCCTCATGACCTTTACTCGACTCCTGCCCTAGTAGTTTCAAGACCCCCCCAGGCCTTGTTGGTACAACCAGCTTCCCTACCTCTCGGGCTATAAAAAGCCCCTACCCTCCTCCCTCAGCGCGACTACCTCGGCCCGCACCTTTGGACCGAGGAACCTCGCCCACGAGTCCTAATAAAGGCTATTCTCACCGCCATTTGCCTTGTGTCTTCGTTCCCGGTTTGGCTCCAGCCTCAGTTTACCTTTACATTTGGTGCCGAAACCCAGGAGGAGACCCCCTCCCCGGACCCCTGCTGGGTCGGGTAGGCTCTCCTCTTCCGGAGCCAGGACCTCCTTTCCGAGCCAGGAGCCATTTCACTAAATCCAAGACTCAATTTGTTCACTGCTGGGTAAGTTTTCCCCCGTCCTGTACGCTCCCTCCGGGAAGTCCCTGTCCGAAACGCGTGGCCACATCAGGGGCTCCCTCCAGTCAACTGTAACCTTGGCACCAGGGACTAGGAGACGCCCAACCTCCCCAGAAGCCGCCGTACCCTGCACTCCACGTGGCAGTAGGAGGACGCTCCCATTGCCGCTGGACTGCCTGCCTTAGGACCATGGGAACTATCCAGTCCAAACCAAACCGAAAATCCCCTCTGAGGTGCCTCTTGGCTAATTTCCAGACTTTAAGTCTCAGCCAAGACCTAAAACAAAAGCAGCTCATTTTCTTCTGCACAGTAGCATGACCGCAGTATAAATTGGATAATCAGTCTCAGTGGCCTGCAGAAGGTACTCTAGACTTTAACATCCTCACGGATCTGACCAACTTCTGCAAGAGACTAGGCAAATGGTACGAGATACCCTATGTTCAAGCCTTTTGGGACTTGCGTTCTCACCCATATCTCTGTGCTCAATGCTCGTTAGCTCAGGTCCTACTCACAAAGTCTCTTCCCTCGAGCAAGGAGAGGGATGATTCCTCCTCTTTTTCTGAGCCTCCTCACACCCTATCCGGCCACCCCTTTGGTCTCCCACCCAATCTTCTCCTTACCCTGACCCGCCATTATCCCCATCCTTGTCAGCGCCTCCCCTCCCTTCCACCCCTCCTGTGCCCTTGCCAAACCCAACAGATTCTGTCTCCCCCAGCTCCACCTCCTCCCCTTCCTCACATGCCTCAGCCCATACTCGGTCCAGGACTGACCTCCTGTGTCCCTTGCGAGAGGTGGCAGGTGCCGAAGGAGTAGTCTGCGTCTATGTGCTGTTTTCACTGGCAGACCTGTCTAAGATTGAAGAACGTGTAGGCTCTTTCTCAGCCAACCCCACTCACTATTTCAAAAAGTTCAGATACCTGTGCCAGGCGTATGACCTCACCTGGCATGATCCCTATGTCGTTATGACCTCAACCCTGTCCCCTGAGGAACAGGAGTGTATCCTAGTGGCAGCCAGGCAGCACGCTGACCAGGTTCATTTAACTGACCACACCATGCCAGTTGGCACTGAGGCAGTGCCCTCAGCCGAGCCCAACTAGGACTAGCAGGTTGGTCAGGCAGGCCGCTGCCGCCAAGATATGATGGTCCAGTGCCTTCTTGCTGGCATGCAGGCAGCCTCCAATAAGTCAGTCAATTTTAATAAGTTAAAGGAGGTAGTCCAAGGCTCAGATGAAAATCCGGCTGTTTTTCTTAACCAACTGACAGAGTCACTTATTCAGTACACCCGCCTTGACCCTGCCTCCCCTGCAGGAGGAGCCATCTTAGCTTCATACTTTATTTCTCAGTCGGCCCCCAATATCCAAAAAAAGTTTGAAAAGGCGGAGGAAGGCCCTCAAACTCCCATTCAGGATTTAGTCAAACTGGCCTTCAAGGTCTACAACTCCAGGGAGGAAGCAGCTGAGGCCCAACGACAGGCCAGGCTAAAACAGAAGGCACAACTCCAAACCCAGGCCTTGGTAGCAACCCTGAGACCGGCTGGCTCCAGGAGCTCCCAGAAAGGAGGTACTACCCGAGCGCCACCTGGTGCCTGCTTCAAGTGCAGCAACGACAGCCACTGGGCCAAGGAGTGCCCCAACCCAAAGGAGCCAACCCACCCCTGTCCGAACTGTCGGCAGATGGGCCACTGGAAGTCGGACTGCCCCAACCTGAGGACGGTCGCTACGTCTCCACGTGATGACCCTCCTCCAGGTACTGGAGGCGCCTTCCAACTCCTCGAACCGACGAAGATTGAAGAGGCCCAGACTCGGGAACCCCTCTTACTCTCACCGAGCCCAGGGTTATGCTCCAGGTAGCGGGTAAGTCCATATCTTTCCTCATGGACACAGAGGCTACCTACTCTGTTTTGCCTTCCTTTAGTGGCCCCAGCCACCCCTCCACTGTCACAGTCATGGGAATTGATGGCACTCCCTCCACCTACCGCCAGACTCCTCCTCTGTCTTGCCGCTTGGATGGCTCCCTCTTCTCGCACTCATTTCTTATCATTCCTTCATGCCCAGTCCCCTTGTTAGGACGAGATCTCCTCTCCAAGCTAGGGGCCTCAGTTCACTTCCGACCCAACCCCTCCCCACACCTCACGTTCCTCTTCCCTCTTCTCTCACCTGACAAACCTCGCCAGGCTGACCCCCCACTCCCGTTTCCAGTCCCCATTAACCCTGAGGTGTGGGACACCTCCACCCTGATCATTGCCCAGCACCACACTCCAGTCCACATCTGGCTAAAAGACCCTTCTAAGTTTCCCTCTAGGCCCCAGTTCCCTATCTCCCTTGAACACCGACAAGGACTAAAACCCATCATTACACACCTGCTCCGGCAGCACATTCTAGTTCCCGCCAACTCACCATGCAATACTCCTATCCTGCCTGTACAGAAAAGCTCTGGGGCCTATCGTGTTGTGCAGGACCTACGCCTCATCAATGAGGCAGTAGTCTCTACCTTTCCAGTTGTTCCTAATCCATATACACTCCTCTCGTGCGTTCCCCCTGACACCACCCATTTCACTGTCCTTGACCTTCTTTACCATCCCTCTACACCCAGACCGCCACTTTCTGTTTGCTTTTACATTGGAAGATCCAGACACTCATATTTCTTCCCAGCTGACTTGGACTGTTTTGCCTCAAAGGTTCCATGGTAGGCCCCATTTTTTCGGACAGGCACTGGCACAGGATGTTGTCCTCTGTCCCCTGACCCACAGCACACTATTGCAGTATGTCGATGACTTATTACTATGTAGTCCTTCCTAGGAGTATTCCCTTGCAGATACTGCTACACTTTTAAATTTTCTAGGCGACCGAGGTTATCAGATTACCCCGGATAAGGCTCAACTTTGCAGCCCTTCTGTCACCTACCTAGGCATACTCCTCACACCCACTACACAAAGCCTCACAGCAGACAGAATAAGCCTCATTGAAACTCTCCAGCCTCCTCAGGATGCGGAAGAGATCTTGTCCTTCCTAGGACTGGTGGGCACAGTGAGTCTTATCCCGTGGCCCAACTCAGGATCTTTAAGGCCTACATCAAGGTCGTAAGCAGCCTCGTCAGCCTGGCCTCTGACATCAGACAACAGGAGGAAGCCATCTCAGCTCTAGCCCAGGCAGCAAGCCCCAGGACAGCAGCAACCCTTTTTCCTGGCTAACCTTAGTCAGGGAAGGGGCTCAAGTGGTACACATGGCCGAGGTACACAACATCTCTCATTGTTTCTTGTGTGCAGCCTTGAATAAGCCCCCACTGGTTGCGGTAACCTTACCCAGCCCTTTTAACTCCTCTAACCTAACCCCCTCCTTTCCCCTTCCTGGCCGAACACTACATCAATGAGTCAGGACTAGTAGAAACCAATCTCCTCACTCTAGAAAAGATTCGGGAAAGACTCCACCAGAAAAACCTCGGATCAAGGTCCTCACTTAGATGGTGGCAGTCGTCTGTGGCCGGTTAAATCCTACCCTTTCTAAGCCCCTTACTAATCATTGGCTTCTTGCTACTCATAGCTCCCTGTGTCCTCCGCTTCATCCAGGACTGCATGAAAGAAGTCTCCCATGTCACTTTCAATCAGATGCTGCTCCACCCCTATACCCGAGTTCCGACCTCCGAAGAACCCCACGAGGACCCATACCAGCAGGAAGCAGCCAGAGGAACACGTCACCCCATTTTCTTATTAGAAAGAGGTCGGAATGTTAGGCAGGAATCTAGACCCAACATGGCGGCGTTACCCAGCGTAGCAGGCCTTTTGTTAAAGACTCCCTTCACCCTTGTACACACCCGCAGACTTACATGCATCAGAGTTCTGGCTGGGCAACCACACTCCCCCAGGACCTGCAGCTCACCTGCATTCCACAAGTTCGTAAACAGCAGTTTCGGTTAACAGTTTCCAAAGACCCCTTCCTCATGACCCTTACTCGACTCCTGCCCTAGTAGTTTCAAGAGCCCCCCAGGCCCTGCTTGTACAACCAGCTTCCCTACCTCTCGGGCTGTAAAAAGCCAGCCCCTACCCTCCTCCCTCAGCGTGACTTCCTCGGCCCGCACCTTTGGACCGAGGAACCTCGCCCGCGAGTCCCAGTAAAGGCTATTCTCACTGCCATTTGCCTTGTGTCTTCGTTCCCGGTTCGGCTCCAGCCTCAGTTTACCTTTACAAAGACAAATAAAGACAACTAAGTAGAATGCTATTATAATACTAATAGCTAATTAGACATGGTTCATCTGTGTGCCATGACTTAAAAAATATAATTATGGGTAACAAAGTCTGTTTGACACAGGTAGTCTATAATGATACCATTACAGTCTTATCCTTTACCACCACTGTTTTAAAGAGATTCCACTATATTTTTAAATTCCAGCTTTTACTGAAAAGCTTTTAAAACAGAATTGTAAATACTTTAAAATAAAAATCTTGCAAAGGTTATTTTAAAGAATTTTAAATTAGTTTTATTTAAATTACATCCATGACCAAAATTCACACTAGTTCAAAAAATGTGCATTTCCTCCTCAAATCCTCCCAGCTAATGACTCTCTTGTAATGTTACACCAAATTCATAAATCAGATTCAAATTAATCATTATAAACGTAGAGATGTATTCAAGTAAAAACATTCTGTCTTTGAAACAACAAAAAAAGTGAGCTCCTGGGACAGATACAGCAACCTCTCAAGTCATCTGCTTGTAACACAAGGACACTTTACCAGACTGACTTTCTCCTCATTCCTACCTATCATTGGTTTCAAAGAAATCTTAATCATGGTTGGTGACAAGATGGAATAACATGTAGGGGAGTAGCACTGCAGGGCAGGGGCATGATATGATTCCAGGTAAAAGGCAGTCTGAAGACCCTGGGCAGCTGGTGAGTGGGGAGAGAAGCATCAGAAAAGGAATATAAGGACGTGACAAATAAAAATTTCAACTACTTTGCAATTCTGATTAAAGTGCTGGTTGTGGCAAATGCCCTGAATACTTCTGAGCTGAATCATCTTTTTTGGGGCTTTAGTCAAATGAACTATAGGTTGTCAATGCCTGACCTATAACCTCAACACACACGTGCATGCGCGCGCACACACACACACACACACACACACACAAAATAAAAGAACTACCTGAACTTCAAAAATTAACTTCATCTACTTCCTGGATAATGTCTTATACGGCTCTGTCCTTAACCGAACAGTGAGCCACTTGCTGGAATGGTTACGATATGAGTCACACTGCAGACTCAGAGGAAGCAAGGTCCTCAGAGAGTGGGGTAAGTGCTGGGCAAGTAACAGAATCCACTGGTAGATACAGCTCCAGGAAAGGTGCAGCTAGCCAGGAGTGCAGATACCTTCTGGTCATGCCATCATGGGCACTTCCTGGTGTCCCTTTCAGAGCATTATTTCCTAAGGTGAGAGATTAGGATAGGCATGACACAAGTGGTTCCTTCATCTCCTTTTTTCAAGTCTCAAGGATTGGAAAATCTAGGGGTCTCTTCATAGCATATTTTACAGTTTTAAGGCTTTGATGACACTCTGATACTTTCAGATACTTTATATGCAAAGTAATTCACTCCTCTTTAAACATAAGCTCATTTCCTTGGGTCCTTGCAAATAAACAACTGAGAACAACTGGTTGCATCCTCTTCATTAAACCTTTGAAATAACCCAGGATTATGATCAAGACAACTGACACAAGGAGAGGAACACTAAAACTATTTTTAAAGACACCCCCAGATGATGAGATGCCACTGCCACTGCTACAATCCATTCTGATGCTTAACACCTCTTCCCTGTAAAAGAATGTTTCCTTAAATCCAGATGACACTCCTGGTCCCCAGTACCACGATTCACATTTTTCTAAAATAAAACCACCCAAAATCATATCTGGGGAACTGATATGTTTGGAATGGAATTATAAATGCAGGTTTATTCTTTTAATTACTTAATTAAAAATTTGACAGATGCTATATACACTCTTGTTAAATTAATCTCTGCAACAGAAATATACTTTCTGTAGGAGGATTAAAAGTTTCAAAGTGATCACTTCCTAAATGACATCATAAGTTTGCCAAACTTCCAGACTCTAGTCTACTCAAAAGAGATCTCTGGACCACAGATGCTCAAAAACTAGTTTCCCCAGTTGTAAAAGCCCAGTGTCACAGAAGAGGTACTGCATTAATGTCTCTTACTAAAGCTGAAATCTAAGTGGAAGTTATTTTCTCTCCAGCCCCTGAGCACCCTCCCTTTTAAAGTGACAAATTTTACCAAGAGCAGATTAGAGCCAGGTAACACCTAGCAAATCAGAGGCCACACTTCTGAAAGTGAACCACATGACAGCTGTGTGTTTACTGCAAGATGCTCAGGTCCCAGTGCTCTAACTAGAGCTTCATATCCATTCCTGAAACCTAAGAGAGATTTTGAAACAAAATGTCTGCTGAAGGCCAGGCGCGGTGGCTCATACCTGTAATCCCAGCACTTTGGGAGGCCGAGGCAGGAGGATTACGAGGTCAGGAGATCGAGACCATCCTGGCTAGCACGGTGAAATCCTGTCTCTACTAAAAAATGGGAGAAATTAGCCTGGCGGGATGGCAGGCGCCTGTAGTCCCAGCAGCTTGGGAGGCTGAGGCAGGAGAATGGAGTGAACCCAGGAGGCGGAGCTTGCAGTGAGCCAAGATCACGCCACTGCACTCCAGCCTGGGCGACACAGCGAGACTCCATTTCAAAAGAAAAAAAAAATGTCTGCTGAATACTTGAGGTCACAGTCTAAAACCTCCGCTGTGATATTTCTCTCTACTTATACTCAGTATTCCTTCTACCTGAAATGCCTTCCTGTCCCCACTCCTCCTTTAGTTACAGAAATCTTACTTTTCCTACTAGGTCAAGTTCTAATGTCATCCAGACAGTGATGATTTCCCTCTTCTGCACTCCCATATTCTTTGGATTACACCAGTACACCAATCATCATTTTACTTATAGAATAGTTTTATGTAGACAATATACATAAATGTATTCATAATTCCCTTAAGAAGACAGGGCCCTGTCTTGGGTCCTCACTGCAAATGCTTAATGTCTGGCACAGTGCCTTTCACACAGTAGATATTCAAAGAACTTTTGTTGAATAAATAAAAGATTAGTCACCTACACTTTGCATTTGACCTTAGCCATGCACTCAGCTGTGGGTTCTTGAACGCCTGCCGGATCATGGGGAAAAAACAGAAACTCAGGAAATAGATTCACAAATCCCCTCAAATGACTTCCTAGCAGGGGATTTGTGTTTGCCCCAAGGCCCACCATGGCATCTATGGGAGTTAGTGCCTGGCATCATGTTCTGCCACACAGTTGGAATTAAGTAAATTGCTTCTGAATGACTAACACATTGAAGAGAAATGTCCACTTCTGCATGCCAAACCTCCTAAGTATTTCCCCTGTTAGGGTGTAGAGAATGACAACTCCAAAGCATGACGCTTTGGCATGCTGAGTACTTTGAATAGAAGAAATTGGAAGTCCTTAGAAGCTGCCTAACTTTCTAACCTTCTCTTGTTTCTCTCCCACTCCTCACCAAGGGCAAGGAGGGAGGATCTCTAGAATTTCCTTAGCTGACTAGCGAAATTTCTGTCCAAAAGAAATGCAATTGCCTTAAGACCTCTCTCTAGGAGTTTCATCAAATAACTAGGAAAGATTAACCACAGAAAAGAGAAGAGATTAAAAGTCATCACCATGCCCAGAGAGACTTTTCATCTATTCTTCTGAGGGCAGCTCAGAGAGATTACCTAAAAGACTTTTACCTGAATAATAAGACAAATGAAGTTCTGCCCCTCACCTTCCCAGCAGCTTCCCTAGAGCTCAGAGGAACTTTGTCCCCAGGCCATTGTTATTTGGGCTCATTCATTTCCCCTGAAAATCATTTATTGCCCCTCTAAAATTTCCTACAGCCCCCACTTCCCTCTCCCCTGTGAAGAGGGTACATAAGCCCTGACCATCTGGCCCTTCTTTGAGACTCATATTTGAAGGACTTCCAAGTCTAGGCATACATAAATAAATCTGTATGCCTTTTTCTCTTATGAATCTGTCTGCTGTCAGTATTTCAGCAAATCTTCAAAGATGGCAAAAAGGAAGCTTGCCCTCCACCCCTACAACCCTTACCATCTAAATTAGTCTGATAAATGACTGGCTGGAAAGCTTCTAGATAAGTCAAATTTCAAGACTTAATAATGAATCATAAAACAAAACACTTTCAATAAAAACAGATATATAGATCAATGGAACAGAACAGAGAGTCCAGAAATAGACCTGTACATTTATGGACAACTGGTGTTTGACAAAAGAACAAAGGCAATTCAGTGGAGAAAGGACAGTCTTTTCAACAAATGATGCTGGGAAACTGAGTATCCTTATGCAAAATCATTTGTTTGAACCTTTTCCACAAAATGAATCACAGACTTAGATGTAACAGCTAAAACTACACAATTTGTTAGATAAAATTATGGCAATAAATCTTTATGACTTTGGGCTAGGCAAATATTTCTTATATATGATACCAAAAGCATACATTATTTTTCAAAAACAACAATAAAAGCATTTAAACCCAATCTAAAAATAGGCAAAGAGAATTGGGGGCAATGGCTCACAACTGTAATCCTGGCTACACATGAAACTGCCTTTGTGAAAATTATATGAACAAGAAAATTATGGTAGTGAAAGAGATCTGATCTAACCAACCCCACCAAACTGGGCAGTACAGCCTTCAAACTGCCCTTAATTATTCCTGAACTTGGACCAAGCTCACACCGGGAGACATTTCGTTTATAATTTAAATCAGTGGCCCCCTACATTTTTGGCACCAGGGACTGGTTTCATGGGAGACAATTTTTCCACAGTCCAGGGTCAGGGTGGTGGGGATGGTTTCAGGATGAAACTGTTTCACCTCAGATCATCAGGTGTTAGATTCTTATAAGAAGCATGCAACCTAGATCCCTTGCAAGCACAGTTCACAATAGAGTTCACACTCTTATGAGAAGCTAATCACACTGCTGATCTGACAGGAGGTGGAGCTCAAGTGATAATGCTTGTTCACCCACCACTCACCTCCTGCTGTAACAGGCCACAGACAGAAACTGATCTGTGGCCCAGGGGTTGGGAACCCCTGGTTTAAATGAAAAGAGCCATTTCCCCAAATTCAACTAACTGCCTTAGTAAAGCTAATGAGAGACCACCAGACTAAGGGATGAGAGGAGTCTAAATTCTGCTAAGGTAGAGACATAAATGATTACCCATCATTATTCCAGAGGTCACAAGATATGCAGCTTTCCCAATTACTCCTGCAGATAGCATCACTATTGCAGAACCTAAGATGGCCTTTTGAGATGTCTTTTCAAGCTTTTTGCCTATCTGACAACTGCTGGCTCCACCTGAACCCACCAATTACTACTTTGGCTCCACCCAGAAGCGACACAGGTGCATAAGGACCATTTCCAACAGCTCTATGATAGCACCCTCAACCAATCGGCAGCAAGCACCCATTGCCTAGCCAACTCCCTCTCTTCCCCCAAGCTATCCTTGAAAACCCCAAGCTATCCTTAAAAACTCCAAGCCTCTGAATTCTGGGGAAGACTGATTTGAGTAATAATAAAACTCCAGTTTCCTGTTTCACTAGCTCTACATGTACAAAACTCTTCTCCTGCAATTCCCCTGCCTTGATAAATTGGCTCTATCTAGGCAGCAGGTAAGAAGAGTCCACTTGGCAGTTATACTCAGGAGGCTTAGGTGGGAGAATTGTTTGAGAGACGTGTTTGAGACTAGCCTGGGCAACATAGTGGAACCTTGTCATGAATGAATGAATGAATAAATAAATAAATAAATAAATAGTCAGGTGTGATGGTGTGTACCTGCTACTTGGGAGGCTATGGTGGAAGTTTGAGGCTGCAATGAGCTATGATCTTGCCACTGTACCCTATCCTAGGTGACAAAGCAAGACCTCATCTCAAAAAATAAAAAAAAACAAAAATAGGCAAAGATCTGAACAGACATTTCACCAAAGAATGTACACAAATGGCCAATAAGCACATGAAAAGATGCTCAACATTATTAGTCATTAGAAAAATTAAAATTAAAATTACAGTGAGGTAGCACTTCACACCTTCTAGGACTGCTAAAATCAAAGACAATGACAGGTGTTAACAAGAATGCAGAAAAACTGGAATCCTTAAACATTGCTAGTGGAAAGGTGAAATGATGCAACCATTTTGGAAAATAGTTTGGAGGTTTCTTGAAATGCTAAACTAGATCTACCATATGACCCAACAATTCCACTTCTAAGGAAACGTGCAAAAGAAATAAAAACATGTGTCTACACAAAGTCTTGCACATTTATGTTTACAGCAGCATTGTTCACAAGAGTCAAAAAGTGGGAAAAAACCCAGATGTCCATCAACTGTTAGGTGGACACATAAAATGTGATCTATAGAATGGAATACTACTTGACAATAAAAGGGAATGAAGGAAGATACATACCACAACATGGATGAACCTCAAAAATATTATGCTAACTAAAAAAAACCAGACAGAAAACAACATATATGATTCTGTTTATGTGAAATATCCAGAAAAGACAAATCCATTGATATGGAAACTTTATCAGGGGTTGTCTGTGGCTGGGGGCAGGGGAGAAACAGGAAAAATGGGTTCAAGGTTTCTTTTTGGGGTGAGGAAAATGTTCTAAAATTAGGTTATGGCAATAGTTGCACAACTGTATAAGTTTACTAAAAATTGTTCAATTAAACACTTAAATGAATTTTATAATACGTAAATTATCTCAATAAAGCTGAGATTTAAAAAAATATTTTAGTCACACTTCCTTTGAAAAAATGGAGTGGCAACTGTGTTCACACATGAAAAATGTTTGTATCTGTCAAAATTCAACAAGAATTAATAATGGTTCCCAGAATGTAAGGCAGAACGTTAGACTATTCTAATATGGGTCAGTACATACAACTGAAATACACTTAAAGGGATGTGTAATTTGTATTTATTGAAAAATAGTCCCAAAGATTATAAATAAATAATTAAGTGAAAGGACTGATCATAATATTAATAAATAAGGAAAATCTGTCAGTGTCAACCACTATAAAACCCTTAACCTAGACCAAAGCAGGGGTTATATATTAAGAGGGCAAGAAGCAAATGGAAAGTCATGTGCAAAAGGTTACCAAGCGGTCTAGTTAGGAAACAGATTAATTTGAGTGATAAAGAAAACACTTCCTCAGTTTTACATTAGCATAGGCTTTAACCTTGACACACACGTAACTGAACTGTTACTTGAAAGTCACGTTTGCAATGAGATCATCACTCATGACCACATCTTTCCTCAAAGAGAATTATCACAGAAATAAAATTCTGCCTAAGTAGTAAAGCAATATACTGAACTGGCCTATTCAAATACCATTTTGTTAAATAAATCAAAGAGGAAAGCTCATTCAGAAAAGCAGTTATGGTAGAAAATCACATTCATAGAACCACAGCTGGATTTACATACAGGAAAGGAAAGCCACCTTCATAAACGGATTCAGGGAAAATACAGAAGGCCATCCTGTCTTCACCATTCAAGGGAATATACACAAAACTTTCCCTTAAATTTATACAAAACCTCACCCTAAGCCAGAGGTCAGCAAACGTTTTCAATACAGTATTTTAGGCTTTGAGGGCCATATAGTATGTAACCACACATAAATGAATGGGTGTGGCTGGGTTCAATACAATTTTATTTATGAACAATGAATTTTAGATTTCATACAATTTTCATGTGGTACAAAATATTCTTCTTCTTTTGTTTTCAATTATTTAAAAATGTAAAACATATTCTTAGCTCAAAGACAGTACCAAAAAAAAAAAGGCCATGGCTGGATTTGGCCCACAGGCCATAGTTTGTAGACCCCTGTCCAAAGGCTCCTTGGTTAGAATGGAAATACACTTAGGAGGAATTAGCACATTAGTCATTATCAGCCCTTAACTACTTTAAAGGAGATGAATTATCCAATTGCCTTGCCCTGGCAAATTAAGAGTGGGAACGACTAAGTTTTTACAAAGTAACATTACCTTGTTCTTTTTTGATAATAAAAGTAGTACATGTTTTTTTATTTATTTTTATTTATTTATTTTGAGACAAATCTCACTCTTTCACTCAGGCTGGAGTGCAGTGGTGCGATCTCGGCTCACCACAACCTCCACCTCCCGGGTTCAAGCAATTCTCCTGCCTCAGCCTCCTAAGTAGTTGGGATTACAGGTGCACACCACCACGCCTGGCTAATTTTTGTATTTCTAGTACAGACGGGGTTTCACCATGTTGGTCAGGCTGGTCTCGATCTCCTGACCTCGTGATCCACCTGCCTCAGCCTCCCAAAGTGCTGGGATTACAGGCGTGAGCTGCCGCACATGGCCTAAAAGTAGTACATGTTCTTTTTAGAAAAACTTGAAAGTAGTTAAGACTAAGGAATTATCCTACATTGTAGAAACAAAAAGTGACTGTAAAGGTAAGTAAATAGGTAAACAGCTGAACATGTGCAAAGGTAGGGAGGTGAAAGGTAGAAGATAATATAAACATAGTTGACATCATAACATAGATAACTTCTGTGCATGCTCTGGCAATGTATAGTTCTGATTACATGATAGACCTTCCTTCAACTCATTTTCTGTCTTCATCTCAATAGCCTTAATACTTTCCAATATGAAAACTGAAAGAGAACATGTTAGAAAAAGAAATGTATGACAGAAAATCTTATCACATGAGAATATAATAAAGGAAATGGAACTATCTGGTTGACAAGTTAAAAGAAAAACGCGGTGAAGGAGGACAAAATAGTTTCTTCAAGTATTCAAGAGCTGCCTTATACATCTTCTATCATTCTGGAGGGCTGGCCCAAGATAAGCAGGTGGAAGTTAGGGTATGAGAATTTTAGACAATTAAAGAAACAGCTCAGTTATAATTCAAGAGAACCAAAAGGGTAAGTCATCCATAAATTAGAAAATAATTGACTTATAAGAAGGGCTGTGAGGGCTGGGTACAGTGGCTTACGCCTGTAATCCCAGCACTTTGGGAGGCTGAGGAGGGCAGACCACCTGAGGTCAGGAGTTCCAGACCAGCCTGAACAACATAGTGAAACGCTGTCTCTACTAAAAATACAAAATTAGCCGGGCGTGGTGGTGCATGCCTGTGATCCCAGCTACTCCAGAGGCTGAGGCAGGAGAATCACTTGACTCCAGGAGGCGGCGGTTGTGGTGAGCCAAGATCGTACCATTGCACTCCAGCCTGGGCAACAAAAGCAAAACTCCGTCTCAAAAAAAAATTTAAAAAGAAGAGCTGTGAGAAAACATTTCTGCAATGACCACCACATTAACTAGGCCCCATCCAGATCTGTAACTCAAATTAATACAAAATTAATTAAATTTGCTTGAAAGCACTCACTTTAAAACTCTACTGCAGGATTTCTCAAATGGAGGTTAATAGATACTCTTTGACAAAAGATTCCAAGACCAAATGAATTAGGAAACATCGGATTAAACAGCGTTCTCTCCCACAGGATTTTTCTCTTTTTAATATGCTAATGTGTACCATAAATCTCTTCAACCAGAAAATGCTACTTTCCAAACTCTTTGGCAAATGGAACCTTTCTCCCCTGCTCCCCGAACCCAGGGTATCCCACAACACTGGTGTTCCTGGGAACCTGATTTGAAAACTGCTGTTTCTCTTCCAAGAAACATGTTTTTATTTACTCTTGTCAACACCAGAAAATTAATTTTAAAATTCAGTAAGAAAGTATTAATCAGAAATTAAATTTGAATTCTATTTAGCAATCTGGAAGACATGTTAAAACTGCTCTATTGTATATACTGCTCAGTACAATCAAAGTGTCCATAAGTGTGTTTCTTTTTTTAAGTTAACATAAAATTAAAGTTAGATGTTTAAGACATTTGGGAACAATAACACACTGTGAGGTAAAAGAAAGGATATTATTAAAACTCATTAACTCAGACAATAGCTCTATAGGAATCATTTCTACTTTCAGAATATGCGTGGATACTGATGCTATGTCCTTCTGGTGTAACTGTACTTAAATCTAAGAAATTTTTACACTATTCTCCAAGAATTCAGTAAGTAGAATTGGTATTTGAAGATTCCAAGTGTTGAATTTGTTGGTTTAAAAAAATTAATAATAACACTGGAAGACTGCTAATGCTGTTGTGGAAAACCTAAGTGCTAGAATCTCTGCTCAGGCAGGAGGTTGAAATGCTATGTTGTGGCTGTGACTCTACTGGGCTACTGCTCTGCAAATTATCTAATCTCCACTCAACTCAACTAGTGATATGATGGCTCACAAATAATCCAAAAAATTGTCTGCCATGCACTCACAGCATCTCACCTCACACTGTCATATCCATGCAAGAGGGGAAAACTGGTGTTAGAGTGGTTCTTGGCCAGATCACAGAAAACACATTCCTTATTTAGAGCTCACTGTTTAACTGGCATTCATCAATGTAATGCTATTATAAAACCACTATGGCTGCATATTGCAGGCATTCTTCCCTTTTCAATATACAGGCAACGTTATGACTCAAATACATAAAAAAAAAATCAGGACCACAAGCCACTGTTAGAGAAGACAGGGGGACAAATCTGAAGCTTTTTGACAATCTTAAGGGTCTACAGATATAAAGATATATAATAGTCTGTTTTACACACACACACACACACACACACGCACTGTGTTCAAAACTGTATGTACATTATTTCATGTAATATAACCCCAGTAAGAGGGCACTATTCTTATCTGTTTTACAAATGAGAAAACTAAGGCCTAGAAAGGTTCAAAGTCATATCACTAGAAAATAGTTAAGGAGAGATGAGTCTAAGCAGCTCAGTCCAGAGCCTGTGGTGCTCTTAGCCACCACACTGTGCCACCTACCCTGGGTCCCAAAGTACAATGAGAGAAGATGTTGCAAAAAGTAGGAATATCTTAGAATAACTAACCACTGAGGCAGACTCCAGGTATGACTAGCTTACTACCCTGTTGACCTTCCTATGTGTAGCTGACTTTTCTTCCTGAATCTATCTGACATTCCACTGGAGATTTATTTTCCAGTGGGATAGCTAATGTGCTCTATCATTCACAGACTACAGTGAATGAGGTTCCCATCAGTCTTTCTTCATGATCCTAGCTGAAACCAGCTGTTCTAGGAGTCCAAGATGAAACATGAACACTCTGGAAAAGAGAGTGCCTCAGGAAGACACACACATGCACTGGACCCCTGGGTAGAAGAGGGTGCTTCTAAGGAATGGACAAAGAAAAGGAGTTAGGTACTTTGAAATTTAAATCTATTTGGGAATGAGAGGAGGAAACCACTCTTTCTCCTCTAGTATATGGCTTCTTGAGCATTTAACATCTGTAAGATAGGATATGCATTAAATAAGATCTAGAGGGCTAGCCTGAGAACAAGACCAGTTCTTGTTCTATATTGTAACAAGTTTCACCCATTTAGGGAAATGCAATTTCAGTCCTCTAAAAATGACTTATGAAAGCTCCCATTCATATATTAAGAACTCTATACATATGTAGCAGCAAAAACTGACATATTAATGAATGCCATGGGTTCCTTAAATTTTAAACCTAGTGGATTTTCCAAGAGAGTTTTTTTAATCACAAACAAGATTACTTGAAATTTTTTGATAAAAATGTATTTAAGCAAACAACAGTGTCAGAATATATTAACACTATACATCAACAACACTGTGCCATCCAGTCAGGTATGAATTCCAATACTTTTAGAAGTACGCAATAGCCTTTCCAGCTTTAACAGCTTCCCTTTGAAGTCAGCCCTCTTTTAAATTTTCACAACACAGTGATTTCTTCTATATTGTATTAGGATCACATGACTCAGTTTTCAAACTCCTCAGCAAGTCCAATTCCTTCCCTGGAATCTTCCTTCCTCTGTCAGTCCCTCCATCAGACTAAAACTAGTCTCTGAAGTCTCCCTCAGGTTTGCAATATGGTAAACCCTCACTAGAGCCTGGAAATGGGGTTTTCTATTTGATTCTATGGAAAAGAATATATTAGACCTTCAAAGAAACCTGGCTACATCTACAATAAGACAACAGTGGTTAAGAACAGCAAAGTCAATTAGTAACTTTGGACAAATACATTAATCTCACCTATGAATATGAGTAAACTTCCTACTACCTAGCTATAAATGGAGAAACTGGTTTATCCAGTGGACAGAACATAGAAAGCAGTCAGAAAAATGAAACCTAACTTGGACCCCACTGGTCAACCTGTTGGACTTGGGGCCTCAGTTTCTATACCTATAATTAAATAGACCTTTTCAGCTTTATAAGAAGAAAGTCACCATAAGTTTATTTTTCTTTTCCTGCAGACTAACGTTTATCTCACGCCTACCAAAGCAAGCCTTTCACTTCTTCATCATAGAAGTAATATATTATACTAGTGGGAAAAAAAGCTTTATTTAGTTTCATATTCATTCATTACACATCAAATTCCTTAGTACGGTCTGAGGAAAACAGCAGTGTATCAGACAATATGCTAGAGGCCGCAGATGCGTTGTTTCTTTTAACAGACATAACCCTGTCCTCATGCAGCTTAAAGTCTAGTTTTGAACAACAAACCAAGTCTAGTGCTTTAATCCTCCTACTACAGAACTATAAAAGGAAAATAAATCTTGGGGCCCCAAAATCACTAAGCTAAAGGGAAAAGTTAGGAACTGCTTAGGGAAAACCTGCCTCCCATTCTATTCAAAGTCACCCTCTGCTCACTGAGATGAATGCATATCTCATTGCCTCCTTTGGAAAGGCTAATCAGAACTCAAAAGAATGCAATCATTTGTCTCTTATCTACCTGTGACCTGGAAGCTACCTCCCCACTTTGAGTTGTCCCACCTTTCTGGACTGAACCAATGTACATCTTACACATATTGATTGATGTCTCATGTCTCCCTAAAATGCATAAAACCAAGCCGTGCCCCAAACACCTTGGGCATATGTCTTCAGGGCCTCCTGAGGCTATGTCGTGGGCACACGTCCTCAACCTTGGAAAAATAAACATTCTAAATTAACTGAGACCTGTCTCAGATTTTCAGGGTTCACAGAACACATACACTTTCAAAGTGAAGATCTGCACACGATTTAGAATATGTTGGCACCACTGAAAAAAGTGAAATTTTTTTTCTCCTTTGAAAACGCCTTAGAAATTACCCTTTTCCAGCTAAAACAATGACCTTCAGGAATTCTGCTTGGCTTCTTTGCATACTTTTATCTGTATCTCTAAATTCTTGCATAGTGTGTCTACTGAAGAAGAATGCAAATAGAAATTTATAGCTACATAACAAGGCCGGGGCATACCAGCCAAGATAGAGTATATGAGGGAATGCTGAAAGAAATTAGAGTAGAGCAAAAGGCCATGTGCCCTAGCATATTGCTTTCTTTCTACACCTCTGTCTCCATTTCTTCTTCATGATTCAAGATTCTGTGTCTTTCTATTGTGGCATAATGCAATGGCATGATGTAGTTCTGTGGAGCCAGGAAGGACGAAGGACTAAATCTCAGCTCTGCCAACATTTTAGCTACTCCATGTTGGGCAGATAACTTATCCCCCCTGAGCCTCAGTTTTCTCACTGATAAAATAAGGATTAAATCAGAAAATGTATGTAATGTATCTAGTGCAGGGCCAAGCACATAATAAGCACTCAATAAATGGTATTGATAGTGGTGGTAGTAATAATGATAACAAGGAATAAGAAAGTCAAGAAGAAGAAAAACTATAAATTGACCACAAGATAGAACTAAAGTTATTTGAGGGAATTACTGAATAAAATTTTGGCGTTCTTAATTTGAAAAGATAGTTCGCAATTTTATCAACAAACACTAAAATGACTTATAATTGCTTAAATGACCCTCATAAGAAAAAAGAAAAAGTTTGTCTTCTTGTCATGAAATAACTTTAGGTTCAGAAGATATTTTGCTATTAATCCATTTTTCCATTCTATATAAATAAGTTCTTGTTCTATATTCTTCAAAAATGTCCATTTCATAAAAGTCTCCAAAAAGGCTATAGAAACTATTTCCAATTAAAGCAGGCTGGCAGGGCATGGCGACTCACATCTATAATCCCAACATTTAAGGAGACCAAGGCAGGAGGATCATTTGAGAACAGGAGTTGAAGACCAGTCTGGCCAACATATTGAAACCTCGTCTCTATTAAAAAACACAAAAACTTAGCTGGAAATGGTGGCTCATGCCTGTAATCCCAGCTGCTCAGGAGGCTGAGGCACAAGAATCCCCTGAATCCAGGAAGGAGAGGCTGCAGTGAGCCGAGATCATGCCACCGCACTCCAGGACAGATGACAGAGCAAGACTCTGTCTCAAAAAAAAAAATTAATTAATTAAATAAATAAAGCAGGTTAAAAAGACATGACACTTAAATGCAATACCTGACCCTGAGTTGGTCCTTGCCCTCGGGGAAGAGAGGATGATGAAAAAGATCAACACACAAGACTGAAATACAGACATTAAAATATTATACCAATATAAATTTATGAAGTTGCTAACTGTGTGGTCCAAAACAGAATAACCCTATTCTTAGGAAATACATACTTAAGTATTTAGAGGTAAAGGCTCATAGTATATATAACTTACCCTCAAATGGTTCAGATAAAAAGTACACACACACACACACACACACACACAGTTGGGGAAGGGAGAAAAATAAAGCAAACCAGGTAAAACATTAACAAGAGCTCAATCTGGGTAAAGAGTGTATCAGTGTTCCTTGTACTACTTTATTTTTGCAACTTTTTAAAGTTTAAAATCTTTCCAAAAAAATTGTTTAAAATACAAAAATAAATCTCTGGTCCATCCCTACTTAGTAGTCTTTCATATATCTTCTCATCCAAAATTGTCATGTGATTATATAATCTTGCTCTTGGAAAGCATATCAGACACCACCTAGTTCACCTTCCTAACAATACACCAATCAATTCTTTTCCATTTCTGATAGGTTATAACTCAAGGCCCACATGACTTTGGTGGAAATTCCATGATAACTAGGGAGTGCTCTGTCCCATGAAGCTATCGGTGAGGGTTTTATATCAGGCAGTTGTAACTATTCATACATGTAGTAGGCTGAATGGCAGCCCCAAACATATCAAGTCCTAATCCCTGGAAACTATGAATGTTATCTGATTTGAAAAAGATTACAAGTTTGTGTAATTTGTCACAGCAGTCATAGGAAACTAAAACTAACATTGTCCCTCAGTAACTGTGGGGAACTGGTTCCAGGACCCCCCAAGGATATCAAAATCCACAGATGCTCAAGTCCTTAATATAAAATGGCATCATAATTACATATAATCTACATATATCCTCCTGGATACTTTAAATCATTTCTAGATTCCCTGTAATATCTCATACAATGTAAATGTTATATAAACAGTTGTTATTCTGTATTGGTTTTTTATTTGCATTTTTTAAAATTTTGTTATTTTTTATTTCTGATAGTTTAGATTCATAGTTGGTTGAATCTTCACAAGTGAATCCTCCAGTATATGGAGGCCCAACTGTATACCTTTAGATCAAAAAACACTTACTGGGCACTGAGGATGTATCAAGGTATTTTTTACACTGATCTTAAATCTTCATTCCTGAAACTATCCAGTAATATCCTCCTAGGATTAAATAAGTTGAACACTGCACCCTTTCTTACATGACTGCCCAATCAATATCCGAAAGCGTTCTGATCACCTTTCCCCTTAATCCCCTCTTCTCAAGACCACTTCTCCAAGTGCTTCCATCCTTCCTCACCATCATAGATGCCTCTTTGTAGACACTTTCTCTTAAAACGCATTGTCATGAACTGTACAAAACAGTTTGGTTGTGGCCTCCCCAGGGAAGAGTACAAAAAGGCTATGCACCCTCAGCTCTTTTAAGATAGCCTGAGACAGCATTCAGTAGCACCACTGTTGTAAATCTGAGGTCAACAAACCCCTAGTCTTATCACATGGATTACTGCTATGACAGCCCTTCTGCATCCTACAGGTGGATATTTCAACCTTTGAGCAGAACTTCACATTTTTCATTGTTAAATGTTGTCCTTTTGATGAGACCAGAGGTCAAACTTTTAAAATTACTTCGAGGATATATTTCATTCATCTATTACAAAGGGTATTGTTCCTGTCTGTAAAACTGATTGAGTGTGCCTTCCCTGACTTCATCCAAGTGTCTGCTACAAAGCAGAGGGAAGAACAAGAGAGAGTTCCCTGGGCTAAGCCAGTAGTCACCTCCCTACAGATTTCTCATCCAGCGAGGATTTACTGAGCTCCCATGTCCATGAAGACAGTCAGACATGTCATGGAATTCACGATACAGTTTAGTTCCCTAATGCCTGTGTATGAAATGTAGGATTCTTCCTAAAATGCCAGCATGTCACTCTTGTTCTCAAAAACTTCCAACAGTCTCCTTGGCTAACCAATCATATCTGTTTCTTATCTGGCTTCATCTCTTTCTGTCCTACCTGATCGCCTTCTAGCAAGCCTTAGCAGTCCAGCACACCAGCCTCCCTGTGACCCCCACCCTCCTCTGCACCTAGCTTAAGTCAAACTCCCTGCCCTGGCACAGACTCATACTACTCAAAGTCACCCCAAGTCTCCAGGCTCTGACCTCGTAAAACCCTTACTGTTTGTCTACTCATTCTGGCACTTTATCATATGCTGCTGTACATGACTGTTTAATAGTTTCACACATATATATTTAATATCTCCAACAAATGGCAAGCTATAAAAAAGCAGAGAACTTCTCAAACTGTATTTCAAATACAGCCCTGGTTATACTAGAAGTGCAACATACAGGTCTGTTGAAAGTAAGCACAGTGTTACTGAGAGAAGAGAGACGGACCCTCTCATATTGTTTTACATTGTTTTATACTCAAAAAAAGAAAGAGAAGCAAAACTAAAGGTAGGTAGCCCAGCGCCTAGGAACCAGACCCGAAACCAAGGAACCAGACCCAAAACCAGGCCTGGGCCAGCCTGACCTAAACCTGGTAGTTAAAGATCCAACCCCTGACCTAACTGGTTATGTTATCTATAGATTCCAGGCATTGTATGGAAAGGCACTGTAAAAATCCCTGTCCTGTTCAGTTTCGTTCTGATTACCGGTGCATGCAGCCCCCAGTCACATACCCCCTCCTTGCTCAAATCAATCACGATCCTGTCACACGGACCCCCTTAGAGTTGCGAGCCCTTAAAAGGGACAGGAATTGCTCACTCGGGGAGCTCGGCTCTTGAGACAGGAGTCTTGCCAATGCTCCTGGTCGAATAAACCACTTCTTTCTTTAACTTGGTGTCTGAGGAGTTTTGTCTGAGGCTAGTTCTGCCACATTATTCTGGACTTTTTTTTAAGTGATTAAGGAATTTATCACCAATAAATCATTATTCTTCATGACAGCAAAAAAATTCATAATTTCTTAATCCCAATCTGCTACTTATCTAAAAAAGAATCTTTCATACTCTTCCATATATCTCTTACAATCTTGAAGCTGTCAACTATTTTTTCACATTTATAAAAACCTGATTTGCAAGATTGGCTCCTAAATTCTACACTTTGGGGTGTTAATCAGACATTTCTCCAAAAACCAACTCTTCCTTAACTACATACACTGTTATCTCTTACAGCATAACAGACATAACTTAAATGTGAAGTCCTATTTGTAAAGGAATCAGACCAATGTCCAAATGTCAAGTTCAGCTTCAGCCTTTTTTATCTTTCATCACTCAACTAAAAATTATTCTCAAGAATTCAGTATAACAGAAAGCGCAAAGAATATGGATTCAGGGAGAGTGAGGTATAATTTTAACTTTCTCCTTAGAATTCTGTGCAGCCTACAGGAAGTTAGGTAATCTCAGCCTTATTTTCCATAGCAGCCTTGAGAATTACTAGCTGTATGCCCTTGGGAAATTATGGAATCCGGGTATCAGTTTCATCATCAGTCACACGGGGTAACAATAATCAGGACCTGTCCACAGGATTGCTGTGAAAATTAAACATATTAAGACATGAGAGTGACAGATCCTGGTTAGTTCTAAAACATTAGCTGTATTGTAAAGTACTGAGCATACAGTAGGGGATCAATGAAAGATAGCTACTATTAGTCTCTACACTATATTAGAATACTTACTGGTTATGCTAAATGAAAGAGATGGTTACTTATATGTTTATATCCATTTATCTACGACAGAATTCTCAAAATATAGCCCCAGGTCAACAGCATCAGCATTTTGTTAGAAATACAAATTCCTGAAATTTGTTAGAAATGCCAGTTTTCAGGCCACCCCAGACCTAGTGAATCAGAAGCTCCTGGGATGGGGCCCAGCAATCTTAACAAGCCCTGCAAGTGAGTTTGACAAGGCTACAGTTTAGGACCTACTAACATAAATCTAAGGTCTGGGGAAAAAAGTCTTATTTGTAGGTTTTAAGAACCCAAAGCAATACACTCTACTAAGCAGTATTTTTCATTAGTCCTTTATAAAGTTAATGCTTTGAAAATTCCCCTATTTTAGCCGGGCGCGGTGGCTCACGCCTGCAATCCCAGCACTTTGGGAGGCTGGGGTGGGCAGACCACCTGAGGTTAGGAGTTCGAGATCAGCCTGATCAACATGAAGAAACCCCATCTCTATTAAAAGTACAAAATTAGTTGGCATGGTGGCGCATGCCTGTAATCCCAGCTACTCAAGAAGCTGAGGCAGGAGAATCGCTTGAACCCGGGAAGCAGAGATTGCGGTGAGCCGAGATCGCACCATAGCACTCCAGCCTGGGCAACAAGAGCAAAACTCTGTCTCAAAAAAAAAAAAAAAAAAAAAAATTCTCCTATTTCATCTGAGTCCACAGATGTAAAATTTTCTCGTTATGTTAAATTCGATAACTTTGCAATGGTCAAAATCACAGAGGAAACAGAGGTTTTTTTTCTATTCTCTAAATGATACCACTGTGTTCTCAGCTTGAGGATTTATATTTTCTTCCCGCCACCAAATCAGACAATAAAGAATAGTGTGATTGATTTGGTGGAGTCATGAAGTCACTGACTTCACTATGTGGGCA
Organism: Papio anubis; assembly: GCF_008728515.1. Classification (NCBI taxonomy): domain Eukaryota; kingdom Metazoa; phylum Chordata; class Mammalia; order Primates; family Cercopithecidae; genus Papio; species Papio anubis. The sequence continues at coordinate 55,272,814 of NC_044981.1, forward strand.
AAGAATATCTGTGCCATGAGTAAATTAAGCTTTCCAAAGTCATGATGGAAGAGTGATAAAATCTGTGATAGTTGGGTGTCTCCCATGTAGTAACCAAGTAGATGACTCACAAACAGGGTGTGTCCAACAATGGCATCCAGGGCCTCTTCCTCTCCAAATGCATTTATGTGTCAATAAATTAAAGTTTACAAAAAGAAACAATATTTAGACCAAAGAGCCTCTTACAAATGTGAAGGAATAAATTTACAATATAGCTGATCAGGATTGAAGAATATATTTCTACCATAAATTGCCAATTAGATGGATCCTATGCAAGGAAACCACATTATATAGACTTCTCTGGACTCCAACCTTCCCCTAAAAAATCATTCACCCCCTTAAATTACTCCTCCTAAACATAGTCTCTCATGGCTCAAGTTCTAATTCCAGGTCCAAGTAAGTGATTAAAGGGAATCTTCCAATGATAGCTGTTAACGTGCTTCAGAAAATAAAGTCCTTCCTTCTTTATCTGTCCCCCACCCCATTCCCTGAGAAAAGCAAAAGCTAAATCAGTACTTAACTCGTAGGTGTCATTTCTCATATTGTTGTCCTATGAATTTCTAGACAGCAAAGTGCACGAGATGAGTAACAACAAGTAGTTATACAAAACTCTCTAATATAAAGAGGGAGTACCTAGTTTCATAGGTAGAACAGGCAGAAATAAATGCTGTAAATGACAAAAGAATGTCATCAATTTTATATTTTGGAACAATTCTCCAGGTAAAATTTAGCGAACTGAAGACACAGGTATTTCCAATAACAACCAGCTCTTACTCTAGTTCTGCAGTTTAAATTATGCTAAAGAATAATACATAAATGTTCCTGACACCAGTAATTTATCTAGAAACCATGATTTGCAAGGTAAATGATCTGTGTGTTAACCGCACTTTATTCTTAAAAGTATTCTGAAGAATTATGAATCAAAAAGAAAACATTCTTAGCAGAACAGTCAGTTTCAAGGGCAGGCTTAGTCACACAACTGAACCACTGGAACACTAAAATTTAAATACATCTGGAAAAAAGCCACAGATGTCTGCTCACCAACAAATACAAGTTTTAATTAATTCGCTGATTTGCTTTAAACAAATGTAATTTTAGCTCTGAAAAATACAAAATAAGGCCATATTAATTTTTTTCTGGAGAAAAGGTTACATTTCAAAAGTTCTCAGGGCCCACCCCCAAGCAGCCTTGGCCCAGGGCTGGGGTGTGCAGGGCACCAGGATGTGAGTGGGAAAGCCAGATGGAGCAGCAGTGGTTGAAGGCCAGGCTGAGGGCTTGGCGTCATCCGCTGAGACTATACAGAGTTTACTGTCATCTGCTGGACTGTTGAGTGAAAAATGTTCTCTGACCTGATCCTGAATTTTCCTTGATAATCAAAAGATTAAGAAGCAGGGTCACACCAGGTTACCCAGACTGGACTCAAGAGACTCTCCCACTTCAGTCTTCCAAGTAACTGGGACTACAGGTGTGCACCACTGTGCCTGGCCCAGAACTGTTTTCTTAATTTCATTTTTGGATTGTTCTTTGCAAGTGTATAGAAACACAATAGTTTGTTAAATATTGATATTGTATGCTTCAACCTTACTGAACTCATTTATTCATTCTGGTCGTTATCATGGTGGTTTCCTTGGGATTTTCTTTAAACAAGATGCTATCATCTGCAAATAGAGATGGTTTTACCTCTTCCGACTCAGCAAAACCATTAATAAGAGATTGAAGTGTTTCATTTCATTTTCTGGCCTAATGTTCCTGATTCTTTCTAATGTTGTATTTCGCTGTTTGGATGTATCATAATTATTTTTACCAATCTCTTATTGATGAACATGTAGGTCACTTCCAACCTCTTGCAGTTATAACAGTGCTGTAATAAATAGTTTGGGCTTAGAAAGAATTTAACAATCACGAAAATTTTGTTTTCTTATAAAGTTGCTTTAATATTTGATATTAATTGTTACCCTATCTAGATATTTTAAATGATATAATAAAACAAATGATGTCACAAATAAAATACTTAAATTTTTAAACAACAATATTTTTAGAGATTGCTTTTTTCTGGATAAACAAGGACTTTTAAATCAAGGAACTAAAAATCTTGAAATTTTTAATAAGGTTCCACATTCCTAATTTTAATGGGTGCTAGTTCACAAGTGCTAGTTAATTCTTCACTAATCAGCCAGATGAAAGTGGAGATCCAAAGGGACCCTCTTCTTTTTTTTTTTTTTTTTTGAGACGGAGTCTCGCTCTTTCACCCAGGCTGGAGTGCAGTGGCGCGATCTCGGCTCACTGCAAGCTCCACCTCCCGGGTTCACGCCATTCTCCCGCCTCAGCCTCCGAGTAGCTGGGACTACAGGCGCCCGCCACCACGCCCGGCTAGTTTTTTGTATTTTTAGTAGAGACGGGGTTTCACCATGTTAGCCAGGATGGTCTCGATCTCCTGACCTCGTGATCCACCCGCCTCGGCCTCCCAAAGTGCTGGGATTACAGGCTTGAGCCACCGCGCCCGGCCATGGAAGCAACACATGCAAAGCTTAAACATAAATGAGACCATGGTTTGAAACTATAGAGTGGCATACACTCGGTTAAAAGCAATTTGATCATCACGACCATTTGGGCTAAACAGCCATTTGGTTGAAAAGGAATATCCCCCAGTTATGGCTTTTTTTCAAGTATTCGTAATTTTGGTACATCATAGGTTGTTTTTCAAGCTTTTGTACCAGAGTTTTCAGGAAAACTTTTTCTAATAAATGCTTTTGTGTTTCTAACTGATTTTCCAAAAACATTTATAATTTTGACTTTTTTCCTTTTAATAAGCATGCTTTTGAAATAAGCAAAAAAAAAAAAAAAAAAAAAAAAAAACAGTAAAAGAAGCTATATCAAAGAGCAAAAAAATCCTCACCAAATATTTTAAGAAGAAAATATTTATGCATATAAATGTAACAGTAACTTACGCAATCATTTAAAAGTTCCACAATGTTTACTTTTGCCAGTTATATAAAGTTTTAAAAATTGACCATGCCACTATCAACCCTGAGCACTGTATATATGCTTTTTTATAGCTACATAAATCACAACTACCCAAGTCACAAAAATTAGCAAATAGTTGAAACTAGAAGGTAAGAAAAGTAAACGCAACTCCACATCCAAGGGGGACCTGCTGGGATCTGCGACCTATTGCAGTGCTCAAAGAAGTCAAACACTGGACACAGCATCTCATTCGAATTCATATTCTCATTTCACGACTTCTAGTGCAGCTCTACCAGTAGTAGCTGTGTGGCAAGTTTAACCTATTTTTAAATGAGGGAACTGAACCAGAAGATTTGGAAGATGCCATCCAAGTGTGACTCTAAGTAAAATTAACTTTGAGGTCCAAAAGCTGCCAACCTTTCAGAAGTATGATGAGTGTTCATTGACTTCCTTTCTGTGAGAAGAATGTGCGGGAGAAGAAGAAAAGGAGATTTAAAAAAGGACTCCAGGCCCCCAAATAAACCTTTAAAAATCTGTGGAGGGGTAGGCAGGGGCAAAGAGAGCGCAGCTAACAGGATTACCATAGGTAAGCCATTCAGTGTCCCAGCAGGACTCTAAAGTAAAAAGGCAACACACCTATTAATCTTCTCAAAAAGATTCTGAACCCCAAACTGTAGCTTTTTCTAAAATGAATAAACTAAAAGGAAAAGTACTCAAGGTAATAAAAAGAGACACAGATAAGGGAAGTAGATAGGCACCAAAAGCAACTTACACTTAACTCCACAATTTTGACACCATCCAAGTCAACCCACCCTTCTACACCATAAGCTCCCATTAATAGAGTGCCTAACAATATGCCAAGCGCTATGCTGTATGCTTAGTTAGATTATCTCATTTAAATCCTCACACCAAGCTGGCATTACCACCATTTTACAGATGAGGGCATAAAGAGATTAAGTTCACACAAATAATGAATTGCAAAGCCTGGACACATCCCCGTTTACCTGACCTCAAAGGTGAGGCTTTTTCTGCACCTCTGTTTGGTGTACATGTCACAGACTGATAACCTTGCAAAAGACGTTTTCCTTTCAAAGATAATTTGTTCAAAGTTAACACAATATACCTTTTACAAAAATGAAAAAAACAAAAATCCAGTAAAGAAAGGCCTGTCTGGAGACTAACCCCTCAAGCACCTCACTGTCCAAAGGAACAGAACAAACAAGAATAGTTCTTGGAGTCATGACAAGGGTGAAAAAGGCAGGGGGAAATAAGTGAATAATATTAAATTTAAATTAACAAGATAAAAATTCAGAAAAGACAAAACTTTTAAGAATTATTTAAAAAATAGGGAACACATCCCTAGCCTGAGTCAGCACTCCAGGCAACTTATTACAGAACACAAAGCCAAGGACAAGAACGAAGGGTCTCCAGACCCAGGTACAGGGCTCCTTGAGGGCCATCCAATGTGCATCTCCAATTCTCCCTTTCTCTCCCTTCTCTGCCCCAAGATTTAAAGACTACTTATGCCTACAGTTAAAAAAGGCAAAACAAAAAAATACACATAGAAATATTTTTATCTGAATGATCCTACTCCCATTTCTTCTCTCCTTACTCCTCGTCTTTTATTTTATCAACTCATTTTTTCATGATCATCCTTTCCCTTAACATGCATATAACATGATCCCATTTTATTAAAAGCTCTTCAAACAACACATTTGTCATTAATTGGAAAGGAATATGGTAGGCCCCAAGAAAGATATAGGACCTACTGCTCACCTTTCCCTGTTTCACCCTGAATATATTCATCATTCCAAGTAAAGAATATAAGAAAACCAATACAGAAAAAATATTTTCCTAATATTAAGATGTTTTATCCAACATTTATATATTTACTTTATATGTCCCACTAACTGCATTATGACCAAATGGCCACCCAAACAAAAGTGTTCAACAATCCTCTAAGTCAGACAAAATGAGGCTGATTGCCTAGTGCAACGTTTCTTTCACCAATTTTAGGTCCAGCATAGAAAAAATCCCATGAAGACTGAATTTTTTCTGATTAACGAATAATAACACGAACCTTAGCAGCCTGGTACCCCAAAATGTTTTGGGATATTTAGTCATTTTTCTTCACTTGAGGTTAATGCTATAACTTCTAGACATAAAAAAAAAAAAAAAAAAAAGCAAGATAAGAAGCTATGTTCTGACACACTTGCGTTCTCTATTAGAAATTTTAGTGCACAACTCAGGATTAAAAGCCCACACTGAGCTGACACTAAAATAAAACAGAACAAGAACTTAAGCACCTAACTGGCAGCGTGAGTTAGCCAAGACCATATTGTCCAGCTTTCCCCCTCCCTAAAGTGGCTCCTTATCTAATAAGAGCTAATTTTAAATTCTGACCCATCTAATAAGGGCTAATTTTAAATTCTGACCCATAATAGACTTCAGGAAACAAACTAACTTGATTACAACCCTAAGCAGTTAGACTGGCATATATCTATCTATTGGCTACTGTGACTAAAATACTTATTTTCCCAATTCTTCGTATGTTACAGCAGAATTAAGTCTTATTATCTTGGAGATCTATCTAGGAGGTCATTTTGCCAAAACAAAAAAGGTACATATTCCAGGAAAATCAAGATTTGATCACTTGCTGTCTGACTTTAAAGACTATGTATGTGTAATCACTACATTAAGCCACCTCGAAGGGCTGCTGGAAGGACTCAACAATTTAATGTATGCAACGTGTATTAAACATGGTGAGAATATTCTTGCCAGGCACTATGATGGGCCCTCGGAATAAGTAGTACAGCCTCTGTCCTCAAACAGCTCAACTAGTATTTTGACGCTTTTAGCAAAAGCAGTCTCTTTATACTAAATCATCTAATTTAAGAACCATTCATAAAATGAAAGGCCAAGTCCAACATGCTTGGCACACAGTAGGTCCCCAATAAATATGTCTAGTGCCAGAGATATGGTTCCCATAAGCCATTTCATTTGTGCTTCTACTTTTCTCTGGTGTCCACTGCCAGCATCTGTGACTTGATTACCAATCTGGAACCGCAGTAGCTACAGAAGATATGAAGCAACCCTCTTTGCTTCCCTACATATGCCCACCCCTAGATCTCCATAGCTACAAAGACTGCTTAGGCCAGCAGCAGCCACAGGGGTGCCTCTTCAAAGAGCTTGCTTCCCTTAAAGCCACCTCAGGGATAGGAAAATCCCAATGGAGTCTTCAGCTCCAAAGGTCCACACCCCAAACTTTACAGAGGTGTCCTAGCCTGTAAGGAAGAGACCCTCTCCCATACAGTATGTGCAGAATGAAAGAAAAGCTTGGGAGAGGACAGATGAACTGCCACATGCAACATCAGAATTCACAATATATTTCCTCACAAAGCAGAGGGTCTCAACCTTTTATCGCTTGTGATTCTCAGCCAGAGAGTGGGTGATGTGCCCTCCCTGAGGGATATTATCAGAATTTGAGAAAAAGGTTCTGTCAAGTGGTGAGAGAGACAGGACTGACACATCTCTAAGGTAATTCTGACATGCCCCTGAAATAAAAATCTCTTTTACAGAAGATGATTAGATGTTATTTACATTACTGGTACCACTCTTAAGCTACATGATAGTTTAAATAAGATTTGTTGGCTAGCTTAAATATTTAAAATAATGTTTCTATGCGAGAAAACTCCAAATAGAAACATGACCTATTTCAACTTTAGGGCTCTCCATAAAAGGTGGGAGAAAGGGGAAAGTGACCAATAGTTTATTGTGAAATCCTAAGGGTTCCTTACACAAGATTTACAGAAGGGCTTCAATGGGGTCCAGTAACTCCATGAAATTATATGCAAATTTTGTGTCTATCTATTTTCTGGATAGTTTATATTCTCAAAATTACCCATGGTACACAAGTAAATATTAATTTAAGAACCACAACCATTAACTGCTTCATAGAGAAAGTTAAACATAAGCACCAATTACTGGATTAAATTAAGTATAAGAATAAAATTAGTCTAGACTTCTGTCTCTACAATATCTTTATTCCCATCTAACCTTCTGCCATCCACATAAATCTGATGCCAGAACTTGGTTTGAATCTGGAGAGAGAGAAAAAATCTTACTAAGAAATGTAGGTTTTCCATGCACTAACATATAAATATGTACAGACTTCTGAAACTGTTGAGATTTTATAGATTCCAATAACAGGTTTTACTAATGTCACAGAATGCACTGCAATCACTGGGTACTTATCTTTCCACTTCCATCATTACCCACCGTTCACACACCAAATAATTATAGATGCCTAAAATGCATGCAAAATTCTCTAGAATTTAAACTTTCAAGATGATTTTCAAAAGCTGTGCTTCAGAACTATATAATCAATTGCTGAAAAATAAACTGAAATATTCAAAACAATTCCAGGAAGTGAATGAAATAAAAACTGACCTTCATGAGATGCTGATTTATCCATTTTGTAAACGTTTTCTTCTGAACTTTGTCCCGTTCATCTGGAAGAAAAAAATATATATAAAGATAAGGTTGGTAAAATCTATGAATAGATGACCTTGTGGTCATGGATATAAACAAAAATGAGATATTTAAAAGATATGGTTCAGTGTATTCAAAGTTTCTTGTTAAATTTTGGAAACTTCAGGCTCTCTGTAAGAAAGTGTTTAAAGATCTGCTTGTCAGGTTGGTCTCTTCCCAATACTGCATTTACCAATATTGCTCCATTAAACAAATGCCCTCTGCCCCTCTGTCCCATAACCCTTCATCACCACCACCACCACCACCACAAAGTTGTCTAACCTCAGCCTTGTCCTTGCACTGAATTTCCCAAAGCACTTTACCATATGTATGTCCCATTTGCTCTTCACAGCCATAAGAGGGAGGGTAGGTAGTGTTACTCCCATTTTGTAGAATAAGAAACCAAGACTTAACAAGGATAAAAGACTTGTTCATGATTACCCAGCAAATAGTTTAAAGTCTTGACAAAAGGCAAGGCCTAAATTGAGACTTTTTGGCTTGACGTAGACTCTGGCTGAATATTAATTATTATGCTTAATTATTCAGTGGAATCACTATACTTTTTTTTTTTTTTTTTTGATACAGAATCTCACTCTGTCAGCCAGGCTAGAGTACAGTGGTATGATCTCAGCTCACCGCAACCTCCACCTCTGCCTTCCGGGATCAGTCCCCCCAGTAGCTGGGACTACAGTTATGCACCACCATGCCCAACTAACTTTTTTCTTTTTTTTCTTTTTTTTGTATTTTTAGTAGAGACAGGGTTTCACCATGTTGGCCAGGCTGGTCTCGAACTCCTGACCTCAGGTGATCCGCCCACCTTGGCCTTCCAAAGTGCTGGGATTACAGACGTGAGCAACCGCACCCGGCCTATGCTATTTCTTTCCTAGAGTTCTGTGTTGAACTGTATAACAAAGAAATGCCCCAACTAGATCTTCACTGTGGACAGTGATCCTGCCCTGGTTCCTACAGACAGTGCAAAGAAGAGTGACAAAAGTTTTCTTCTGATTTAAGGAAAAAGAGCAATTGGAATGCTGTGGTCCCTCAAGCTATTATTTCAAAGGAGAATGAGAATCATCCAACACCTACAGCTAGCATTCAAAACCATATTATACTATCTTCCTCCTCCCTACCTCTAGACAGCAATTCCTTACTTTCTTATTTCCTTCTTCTGTCCTTTCTGCCTCCAGTGCTACCTCTTTTCTCCTTCCCTGGTGGTCTTCTTTCCTCTTCTACCACAATTCAGATGTTCTCCATCCTTTCCCTGGGGGTAAGATATGTCTCAGTCTCTTTCTTCATCTCTTTTTCTCCTCATTCTTCAATCTCTTTTTCTCCTCAATACCTCCTCTATTGTAATATAACTAGAGTTTCTTTGAAAATGTTTGTCCTATTTATTAAAAATATTTATGTTCTCTAGAATAATTTGAATGTAAACAAAAATATATCAACTGGGGAAAATATACACAATATGAGACAAATGTTACTAATATTACTACAAAAAACCAGCAATAAGAAAAAGATTAACACCATAAAGCATAAGTGGGCAAAAGCAGACAGTTAATTAATTTTTAAAAAGGTAATGCCCAAGGGTTGAGTGTGGTGGCTTATGCCTATAATCCCAGCACTTCAGGAGGCCAATGAGGGCAGATTGTTTGAGCCCAGGAGTTGGAGACTAGCCTGGGCAACATGAGGAAATCCATATTTACAAAAAAATACAAAACTTAGCCAGATATGGTGGCATGCACCTGTAGTCCCAGCTACTTGGGAGGCTAAGATGGGTGGGTCATTAGAGCCCAGGAGGTCAAGGCTGCAGTGAGCCATGATGGCGCCACTGTACTCCAGCCTAGGTGACACAGCAAGACCTTGTCCCAGAAAAATAATAGAATAACAATAAAAATGTAATGCACACAGGTACTCAACCTCACTAACAAATAATAATAATATAAAATAACACAGATAAGGCTTTCTAACTTATCAAATTGCCAAGATTTTATTTTTTTAAAAATTTCATGTTGTAAAGGACATAGGAAGCAGACACACATATTGCTAATGAAAATGTCATTTAATTTAAACTTTCTACACCTGCATTGTTCAATACTGTAGCCACCAGTCACATACACCTATTTAAGGTGACAAAGTTAATTAAAGCAAAATAAAATTAACAATTCAGTTTCTTTGTTGCCCCTAGTCACAATTCAAGTGCTCCACAGTCACATGTAGCTAATGGCTAACATATTGAAAAGCACAGAAACAGAATATTCTAATCATCACAGAAATTTCTATCAGCACTGCTCTAGAACAAAGCTCTACTGGACAGCACTGCTTTAGAATAATTTGATATAGACTAGTCCCATCACCACAGAAGTTTCTGTCAGACAGAACTGCTCTAAAACAAAGCTCTATTGGACGACACTGCCCTACAACCATGTGTCGATATACATAAAAAGCCCTAAAAATATCTACGACCTTTCCCAGCAAATCTACTTCTAAAATCTATTCCAAAGTTATAATCATAGAATGTAAAAAATGTAACTATGAGAATATAAATCAGAGTGTTTACAACAGGAAAATAAAAATTCTGAAAAAACACAAATGTTCAAGAAAAGGAAATAAAGAAATTTTAGTAAAGTGATACAATGGTTTGTTCAGATTCAACTTGTAAAACTACTCAGTGACAGTATTATCATTTAGAGGTCTCCTATTCTAATAAGAACGGGAGGCAGGACAATAAAGTAGTTTTTATTTCATAAGCATTTCTTCTCCAAAGTACCTCATTGAAACACCTTCCATTTCCTATCACTGTCAGGGAGAAACAAAATGTGCTTATATACAGCCTATCTTTAGATTCTGCCTATAACACCTTTTCAGTGCCCCAAACTTCTAATATACTTCTTGACTTAACACTGAGTACTTAAAAATTAGAGAAACGGGTGCAGAAAGTATTCCCAGACAGTAGAAGTTTGCAAATTCTGAATATAAATGCTCGGAATTCATACTAAATTTTTTTTTCTTTTTTTTGTTTTCTGGAGATGAAGTCTTGCTCTGTCGCCTAGGCTAGAGTGCAGTGGCATGATCTCAGCTCACTACAACCTCCGCCTCCCAGGTTCAAGCGATTCTCCTGCCTCAGCCTCCTGAGTAGCTGGGATTACTGGCATGTGCTACCACACCTGGCTAATTGTATTTTTAGTAGAGACAGGGTTTCACCATGTTGGCCAGGATGGTCTTGATCTCCTGACCTCATGATCTGCCCGCCTCGGCCTCCCAAAGTGCTGGGATTACAGGCGTGAGCCAACGCGCCAGGCCTGGTTTTCTTTCTTTCTTTTGTTTTGTTTGAGACAACAGAGTCTTGCTCTGTTGCTCAGGCTGGACTACAGTGGCACAATCTTGGCTCACTGCAACCTCCACCTCCCCAGGCTCGAGTGATCCTCTCACCTCAGCCTCTCAAGGAGCTAGGACTACAGGTGCAGGTCACCACGCCTGGTGAATTTCTGTACTTTTTGCAGAGATGGGGTTTTGCCATGTTGCCCAGGCTGGTCTCAAACACCTAAGCTCACGCCATCCACCTGCCTCAGCCTCCCAGAGTGTTGGGATTATAGGCATGAACCACTGCACCTGACCCTAAAATTGTTTTATTTGCCTGATTCCAAATGTAAAACCCCCAGGCACTTTGCTTAAAACGCTATCAAAAGCAATGATATTAATATTTGTGAACCAATAATATTATCCACAAAATGTTTTTTAATTCCTCTGTTGGCCCTTTAGGGGCATCATCTATACCTCATTCATCTTTGTCTACCACATACTAGATGCCACAAAGCCTCTATGCCGCAATGCCTCTATGCACTGGACAGATAGTGTGAAATAAGTTTATTTCAGGAAGGACAATCCAACTCAGGAAAACAATATAGAATTACTTGTATATATACAGTAGTATATACAACTATATCTCTTAAAGCAATAATGGTGTCTTAAATGTCTTTCGGCCTTGCTATTCCTAAACAGTTCAAAACAAACTGAAATTACCAATTTGTATGTAAAGCAGGAACAAGGAAACAGAAACAATTGACTAGTTCTCTTCACTGATTACATGCAGATTCTGTACTTCCCTCATTTACTCACTCTTCATCCTAGCAGCTATCTGGTCATTTTATGAGTCCAGTGCTATAGTAGTGCTGGTGTCAGAGGGGTATGAACCAGAGCAACTCCATCTTGAATAGGAGCTAGGTAAAAGGAAGCTGAGACCTACTGCGCTGCATTCCCAGATGGTTAATGCATTCTAAGTCACAGGTTGAGAGAGGAGGTCAGCACAAGATACAGGTCATAAAGACCTTGCTAATAAAACAGATTGCAGTAAAGATGCTAAAATCCACCAAAACCAAGATGGTGACGAGAGTGACCTCTGGTCGTCCTCACTGTGACACTCCACCAGCACCATGACAGTTTACAAACGCCATGGCAATGTCAGGAAGTTACCCTGTATGGTCTACAAGGAGGAGACATGAATAAGTCACCCCTTGTTTAGCATATCATCAAGAAATAACCACAAAAATGAGCAACCAGCAGCCCTCAGGGCTGCTGTCTACAGAGTACCCATTCTTTATTCTCAGCTCGCTGCAACCTCTGCCTCCCAGGTTCTCTTGTCTCAGCCTCCTGAGTAGCTGGGATCACAGGCATGCACCACCACACCTGGCTAATTTTTATATTTTTAGTAAAGACAAGGTTTCGCCATGTTAGCCAGGTTGGTTTCGAACTCCTGACCTCAGGTGATTCTCCCGCCTCGGCCTTCCAAAGTGTTGGGATTACAGCCATGAGCCACGGCGCCCAGCCTACTTTCTTAATAAACTTGCTTTCACTCTACTCTATGGACTCGCCCTGAATTCTCTCTGGCAAGAGATCCAAGAACTCTCTCTTGGGGTCTGGATCTGGACCCCTTCCCTGTAACACTGGGACCACCAGGCTGCAGAGAAAGCACTGGTCTTGGTTTCTGAAGCTCATCACCTGGAGAGGACACATGACAGAAAGGCAGTGTGGTAAGCATACCAACTGAGAGAAGTACATGGCACTCACCATGTATACAAGCACCAAAAAGAGAAGGACCAGCCTCATCCAGGACTGTCACATGGGGCATAAAGGAGAGAAAGTAGGGTAGCAAGAGAGAAGCCAGCCATGTGTCAATTTCTCCACCAAAAAGAAACTCTGACTTAATCATTTAACACTGAAAGAGCTGTGGTTAGGACCCAACTATTATGCTTCCCTACAGAGTTGCTTCCACTATCCCCAAGATACTGTCATTTTTCAAATGGAAGTGCTGACCACATCTCAGTCACAGACAGGGAGCTGGGGAATCTGGCTCTGTGATGTGATGTGAACTTTGGACAAGTGACTGCAAACAATGGAAGTTCTGTGCCAAAGTCTAGCACTCATATCACATTTTCAGCAGTGCTTTTCTAAGCATCCAGCAAAAAGAAAACAGAGTAAATGAAAAAATTAATTCCTAGGTAATATCCATATTATTCCCATTAAATAACAGCCAAGGCCCCTGATGCTAAATCCTAAAGAAAAAAAAATCAATGATACATTAAAAATCTTTATAATTCAAGAATAGAGAGTTTCTATATCAAGTCACAAAATAAATTTAATGTATTATGTGTATTATATAAACTACTTTCCTCTTGGGTGCAAAAGGGTTAACAAAATAGATTTCTTCTTTTCTAAGTGAATAAAAACTGGTCCTATAGTTCAAGGAATATGAGGTAAAACAAATTCTATAGATAAATTGGCTAATTTCTTACCCAAGTGGTATATTAAGAAAGCTGAGATAATCAAATAATTTACCTCCAAGCATAGAGGATAGGTTCACTTAAATAATATAACTATACAAAGGTTCTTTCGATCAATGAAGTTTTGTTGTTGTTGTTGTTGTGCTAGAGGCTCAAAAGCACTGCTAATAACATGATATTTGGTAGGTACTACTGAGGTAATATCTAGAAATTATGATCCATAACTAACGTACATAAGATACAAAGACTAAAGTTAACTAAATAACACACATAAATCATAAATTATGATACTGTTTTCTAACAGGAACAACCTAAACCTTTTCTTTAAAACCACAATCAACTTAAATGAGTCCCATTCAAATACCAAAGTATGCTCTTTAACATGAGAAGGTTCCCACAATGCTACAGTAATGAGAAAAGAGTTAATGTGAATTTTAAAGGCTTCAACTTTCTTCAAGAGAGCAACCTAGAGTCAGAGAATAATTTAAGTCTGGGAAGACTTTGTAAATCACACCACTTTCCATACACATTATTTCAAAAGGGAGTTATTTCAGAAGGGAGTATTCCAGATTACACCATCTAATTTTCCAATTACAAGTCTCATAATGGTTCTTTATTTCATTTCAGTTAGAGATGTCTAACACTGAGATTTATATTTAGGGCAATGTTGCTACGGGAACAAAAAGGAAAAATCATTCCTGTGATTTTAAACAATTGAGCTTTTATAACATTCCTCTATTTGAAAATTATTTCATTTATAGATTAAGTTTTCAATAAAAATATATATTTACATTCCCCTTATAACATGCAACAGCTGAAAATATGTAACGACACTGAAGACAAAGAATAACAGAATTGCAGGGAAACAAATAAATGCAAAAAGAGCACTGATTATCACAATCTATATTGACCGGTTTTCAGTGAAATCCAAACAAAGCTAAACTCACTCAGTACCACACACACAGTAAGTATTGACATTATATAAATACACATATTTTGTGGACAATAGGCGGGGGGAGATCTCTCCAAGGAGCCTCAGAAGTTGTCCTGATTTTGGTACAGTTTTTCGAAAGATGCCGGACAATCAGCTAAACTATCGCCATGCAAACCAAAGCAGGTAGTGCAACTTTCCCTTCCCGGTTCTGAAAACATGAAAGTGATAGTATACGTGATACTACTAACCCATACAGCACATCAGTCCCACCAGCTTTGCGTTCCAATCTTGACCATTTTTCATGAGCTGCCCCATCATTCTGCAGGAAATCTGTGCAGCAGTTCCCTAAACTCTTTCCGTACCAACTCTGATGTGTCAGAGTCCTGTTAACTTTCTATGTAGAAAAGAAAACACTGACTAGACACTCCTACTTGCAAGCTGAAAACCAGTCAACACCTCCTTTTAAACAAACATTAACAAAGCCAGACTCCTCTACTATTTTTGTAGGGGATATATACAACTGTTACTAAAAAGAAACTAAATTGTCTATTTCTCCTTTTCATTTTAAAGTTGTTCTTAAGAAGTCCTTTAAAAAAATGTTTTAATTCCCTTTGTTTTGCAATGAGGCAAACCAATAGGATGTTAGATTTCACAGTTGAACTAACTCATCACATTCTCTCTTCTAACACCCCAGGCAGAATTCCCCTGCAATAAAAAGAAAACAAAAAATCCAGCCTAACTTGTTTAACTTATCCCTGATACGTGTGCTAGGAACATGATTTGGAAGGATCACCTTTATAGGCTAGACATACATCCTTCTGGGAGAAAACCACTTTTGGGTATTTCTTTATGTATGCCTTATAGATAAATTTTCATTTGGTTTTCACAATAATTCTGAGTTGGGTAGTACTGTCCTCAGTTGAAAGCTGTGAAAATTAAAGTTGTAGAGATTAAGAATCTAGCCCAAAATTCCACAGTCAAAGTAGGATCTTAAGAAGTCTGAGTCCAAACCCTTTATGTCATCAAACAATAGAACCCCTAATCTAATAATGCAGGAAAAGCAAGGTGCCTCCAATTTAGGAGCACTTCACTTCTAAGTATGAAGGAATGAATAATGAAAAGTCAAGATATGAGAACTCTTGTTCTAAACAAGCAAAAGACCAACTATCTTCAGCATTCTTATGTTTGTCTGAAACATTAGACTAATAGACCTTCCTGAATATAAACTGTATGTATACACATTTAACTCCAAAAAAAAACAAACAAAAATGATCACTACTTATTTCAGCAATAGAGAGCCAGTATTCAATCATACCACAATACTGCTGGATTAATAGTTGCCAAGATGCTTTGAAACATCTTTATATGATTTTCTAACCGTATTCTAAATATACTATAAATGAATAAATTGTACCAGCTCCTGCTGAGAAGTTCAAAGTATCTGCTTAGTAAATAGCCCTTCTCTTCCTATCTCTCTTTTTCAAATTATCTTTAGAGCCCTTGCCTCCACTACAGGAAAATCTGAGCCTGTCTATTTCACTGAAACCAGGATGATAAAAATAATAGCAAACACTTAGAGAGTACTTATTATTTGCCAGGTATTGTTCTCAATTACACACACATATATAACACACATACACTGCACATTATACTCATAACAATCAGTGAGATAACTTCCATTTACACACGAAGAAACTGAGGCACCTAGAGGTTAAACAACTTGCCCAGGATCATGAAGCTACCAAGAGCAGAGAATGCAGTTTGTAA
Organism: Papio anubis; assembly: GCF_008728515.1. Classification (NCBI taxonomy): domain Eukaryota; kingdom Metazoa; phylum Chordata; class Mammalia; order Primates; family Cercopithecidae; genus Papio; species Papio anubis. Next base: position 55,288,825 of record NC_044981.1, read on the forward strand.
AAGCCTACTCAATATTATAATTTCATACTTTGGAAATAAAATTCTAACTTTAAAAAAATGAGTTAAAAATAAAAAGTAAAGCTTGGGCCAGCCATGATGGCTCACGCCTGTAATCTCAGCAATTTGGGAGGCTGAGGCAGGTGGATCACCTGAGGTCAGGAGTTTGAGACCACCTGCCCAACATGGTGAAACCCTGTCTCTACTAAAAATACAAAAAATCAGCAGGGCATGGTGACAGGCACCTGTAATCCCAGCTACTAGGGAGGCTGAGGCAGGAGAACTGCTTGAGCCTGGAAGGCGGAAGTTGCAGTGAGCCGAGATCACACCACTGCACTCCAGCCTGGGCGACAAGAGCCAAACTCCGTCTCAAAAAAAAAAAAAAAAAAAAAAAAGCAAAGCTTGGCCCAATTGTCAAAGGTGGGAATCCACAGAAGATGGAATTTACCTTCTGTAGCTTAATGATTCTATAAAGCGTGGGAGGGAGGGGAGCTGCAATGCTTTACTAAGAAGTTACATCAGAATTTAAGGCAGGGATGAGATTTCTGAGTTTAAGGATCAGATGTGAATTTTAAAAGATGGAGAAACACTTTGAAAAGGGTTGTATCTCCAAAAAAAAAAAAAAAAAAAAAGGGTAAACATGAAGGTAAAATGGAAGGAGAAGAAAGGACGCTAGTCAGTTTCCCTATTACTGCCTGGATAATAGCTCTGTGGTACAACACAGTAAAAGTATTGCAAGTGAACAGCTGTAAGATTGTTGGTATTACAGAAGAAAGAAGAAAGGAATAGTTGGGATTGTTGAAAAGATCAGTTCCTGAAAAAGTTGGACAATGGATGGTTGGTGAACAGGGAGCTGGGTGAGAACAAATCAAAGAGGCTGCACTTCACCACCCCATCCCCTGTAGAATCCCATCTCAAACCACCTGTGAGCTATCAGCTCACACCCAATCATCAGCTGACAGCACTGCCTCACTCTAGTAACACCTCACTTGCCTACCTGATTTGATCTTCAACCACAGAAATCTCAGCCAACATTACTTGATGACTGGAAGTTGTAGCTGCCACGTAGTTGAAATGGGTAATAGGAAAAAGTGCCCACTCTCATTTTAATTGAAAAGTCTTACCAAATATTCATTCCACAGGAACATCAGTATGGTTTATTTCTATTAGTATAGACCTACAACTGATGTTCATGTTCTAGTCAATCCAACTTTCATTCACTCGTCTGTGACTCACCTCTGCGGAAGGACAGACTTAGAGAAAGCTACTTAATAACTCTGAGCCTTAGCCACAGACCACTCCCCAGCCACTAGCCCCTCCACCCTACTTTTGTTAAAAGGAAGGTCCTCACCAGGAAAATTCTATCAAAGTTATCACATAAAATTATTCATCATTAAGAAAGTTTGCAAAATACTTTAGGACTCCATAGGTGAAAGTATACAAATGCTGTTATTTCCCAGTAATTTCTTAGCTTAGTTACTAATGCAAAGTCCTATATAAATAAAGCCTACAGTTGATCTCACAATAATAAATATTGTCTACCTCTGTTTTAGCAACAAAAGATTCTCATGTTGCTGCGTGTACAAAGAAATATTGTAAGGCGTTGCTTAAGAAAAGCTTTCTTCTTGAACATTTCAAGAGAAGTGTGGAAATAACAAGTCCAACACACAGCTACAGTAAAATCTTCGGATTTATACTACCTGGCAGTACATGAAGAAATTATACAATATTAGAAACAAGACAATTCTCAAAACAAATAAAACAATTTAAAAATATAGAAAACAATGCTTTAAAAATACTTGGGTGGGAAAAATATTTCAAAACAAGTTATGAACCAAAAAAACTAAACAAATAAAACTATCAAATTTGACAAACTACTGATATAACAGCAGACACTGTAGACAAAGTTTAAAAACTCACTAGAAGAAAACATCTGCTCTCTATATAAAATATACATCAAGAATATCCAAATAGAGTAATAACTCTTATTAATTAGTAAGAAAAAAGGACAGCTCTTCCTAAATTATAAATGGTGTGAGCATACAATTCATAGAAGAAATGCAAATGGCTAACAAAAATATGGGGTAATACTAAAGCAACTTTCTAATCAGGAAATGCATATAAAATGATTTCATATTGGCACAAATTTGTAAGAATGATAATGCTGAATGCAGAGAAATAGATAGTCCCAAGCTACTGTAATGTGGGTATGTAAAATGGCAAATACTTTTTTTTTTTTTTAACAGACAGGGTTTTACTCTGTCATTCAGGCTAGAGTACAGTGGCATGATCACAGCTCACAGCAAACTCAACCTCCTGGGCTCAGGCGATCCACTCACCTCAGCCTCCTGAGTAGCTGGGTCTACAGGCACACCCCACCACCCCCAGCTAATTTTTAAAATTTTTTGTAGAGATAGGATCTCCCTTTTTTGTCCAGACTGGTCTCCAACTCCTGACTTCAAGCAATCTCCTAGCCTTGGCTTCCCAAAGTGCTGGGATTAGAGGCATGAGCCACCATGCCCAGCCACAAAGAGTTTTTTGAGAACAATTTAGTAGTGTCCATTAAAACTTAAAATCCACATACTTTCTGAACCAATAACTCTACTTGTAGGAAACAAATACTTGCTTATGTATGATTAGCACACAAAGATGTTTACTATAGCAAAATATTTGAAACAATTTAAATATCAGTCACCAGGAGACTAAATGAATGAATCATAGTTCACCTTTCACCTATCCTATAAAATTTTAATAAAGGAAAATCTGCACATAGTAACATAAAAGATGTTTACAAGATAAGTAAAAATAATGGAAAATAATAAATAGATATAAAAGATGTATATCATGAGGAACAGCGGTTTCATCAGGAGAAGACAGTGGAAGCTGTAAGGAGAGAGAGGCTGGTAGATGGTGTCTTTCATATTTCATTCTACATATTTCTAGATGGAGTGCCTGATTATTTTACAAAGAGGGTGTATGTGTTTATTGCTATTAATAATAACTGTGAGGGGAAAATGTGTTTCAAGTTATTTTATTCATTTATGTATTACATATCTTGGTGAACTCTATGGTAAAGATACAGAAAAAATACTGAGACACACGGCAGAGTACCCCATTCTGGCCTGAAGTTAAGCACTTCAGGTGTTACTGGACTTGCTCTTAGGCTGATGGCTGCAGGAGGGAAGGCAAAGGGAAGAAGACAGGGGAGGGGTGAGAGTTGGGGAGCAGAGGTGGAGGTGCAACTGGTGATACCTTCTTCAGAGGATGGCTGCCCAGTCGGAGATACAAAATAGAGAAGGCACAGGAGGTCTCTGAAAGGAGAATCAGTTACTGAGAATATAGTCAGAAATTACACTGCGTGAAGAGTCTCTTTGTTCAAAGTTTAATTGCCACAGAACAAAACAAATGGTTTTGCCGGCATCTGTCATGAATCCAGACACAGGACAAGAGTAGAATGGTAGAATGTGCTAGGTAAGCTGAGATGTAAACTACAGATGCCGTAAATCTCTCCATACAAATGCTTTTTTGTGTATCTCCTCCTCTACCACTATCTGCTTTCCCAGTCATCAGATCTCCTGCCTTCCTGTAAGTGCAGTTACTGAGCAGCTGAGGTTCAATCATATAGTTGGCTGGGATCAGGTTCTGCTCTGACAAGAAATTTACTGGTATCTGTTCTCACAATTGGCTAAGAATTGAATATAAAACTCCTAGAATCTACCTTCTCCTACCTGAGCATCCTAAAAACATATAAACATAAAGAGATTTTTAATTACAGTAATACTGCTACAACATTTAAGTGTTATATATAATCTAACTTCTGATCTGAGTCACTGTTTAAGGACAGAAAGCTTCTGCGACTCTTAATCTGTAACATGCTAACCTTAAGAAATTGGATTTTTAAAGGTTTTCACTATCAGCCTTTCTTTCTAGATTCAGAGATCTAGATAAGAATATACCCCAAAGCACAGAGATATGTAACTTGATGAAAATGAATTAAATAAGCATCATTTCTACATTATTTATATGTAAGGTAAATCCATTATATTATGAAGACCTTAAGTAATTTGGTGTTTTAAAGTATTCAGTTTTGAAAACTTTTATAATTAGTACATATGTATAAGGACAAAAACAGAACAGTTCACTTTAAAAATCAAATTCATACAAGAAACCTTCAAAATTTATCAAAGCAGGACTTCCAGTAACTCAGATAAAAATAAAATCAACAAATTTTAAGGAATACATAGTTTTTCAAGTTTCTTTGAAATTTTATGACTTGTTGGTTTCTGAAAGAATCCTATTTCTTCTTACCTTTATGCTATTTTCTGTCCGAACCAATAGCCTACCTGGACAACATATGCCTACATAAGTTCATTAAATAAGTAGGTGCCTTTAGAATTCAAAATATAAAAGAATATATATTCCTATATATGGTTTCATATATGGTTATGGTTGTATACGGTTGTATACCCTGTATATGATTTCACTAGACCGTATTTGGTAGGCTTTGGTAAGCAGCTATGGTAAGGACAAAAAACAAGACTTAAGAATCAGTAGAGGCAAGGAATCTACATAAACCTGGGTTCAAATATTAGCATCAACACTGGCTAGCAATTTCAGCTTGGGAAAATGATTTAACTTCTGTGCAACTCAAGTTTTCTCATCTATAAAGCAGAATCATAGGTATTACTAGACACTTATTCACACAGTATTCTTATAAGCACTAAATACGATAATAGAGTATAATTAAGTTTATGTACTAGGCTCTCAAGAAATATACTGGCTTCCTAGACACTTCAATTAAATCAGCAAATTCTTATCAAGCGCCTACAATAAACATCAAAGTCACAACACTATGCACTACAGAATTTCATTTCATCTCACAACAATCTTACTGCTGTTTTTATCGATCATCATCCTCTTATTACTGATTTTTTTAAAATAAATTTCAAAGAACATAGCCTAGCCCAAGATTTCTGTAAGCAAGGAAACAGCAGAGCTGGAATTTGGCCCAGATATTCTAATACTTTTTCTACTATACAAAATTAAGAGGTAAGGGTGAATCAAACTATACAGTCTCCAACATCAAGGAACTAGGACAGGACATAAGATAAACAGATGTGATTTCTTACTATATCAATTCCAGAAAAAGAAAAACCAAAATAAAATGTCCTTGGCTGTTAAGGAGTAAGCCCTTCACTAAATAAACTGCATAAAAGTCCCCTATATTAGAAAAAAGTACAGAGAAATTTTCAGTCTTCTCAAGGTGATGGTATAAATCAATACAAGGTCAAAAATAAGAGCTTGGGCTGGGCGCAGTGGCTCAGGCCTGTAATCCCAGCACTTTGGGAGACTTGAGGCGGGCGGATCACTTCAGGTCAGGAGTTTGAGACTGGCCAACACGGTGAAACCTCGTCTCTACTAAAAATACAAAAAAATTAGCCAGGCATGGTGGCATGCACCTGTAGTCCCAGCTACTCAGGAGGCTGAGGCAGGAGAATTGCTTAAACCTGGGAGGCAGAGGTTGCAGTGAGCCGAGATCAGGCAACTGCACTCCAGCCTGGGTGACAGAGTAAGACTGTGTCTCAAAAAAATAAAAAATAGGAGCTTAGGAGCTCTTGTCTTTCTCTGATACTGTAGGTTACTACACAGTGGAATGCTTTAATTCTGTTTACCCTGAACATAATCAGGGTAAGTATTGACTGGTACCATGTCAGTCAGTAAGTATTTCTTGATAAGTATTGACTGGTACCATGAATATGGCCTAAGGAATAAAATCAGATATACCTTAATACATGGCCTAATACTCATATAAGAAGTTCCATTTTTCATGAAAACAAAAGTGATCTAGAATTCTTAGTAACTACTTTCATATCACTGTGGTCTCTTTAATTTGACCAGGGAGTTTAAGAGTATTTTCTCAGGTTATGAGGCCACATTTTTTAAGGCAATGGAAATTACAGGTATGAATCACAAGTGTAACACTTTTCACTCCTATAATAGAACAGGGCCAGTTGCAGAGTGAGTCATCAGCAGGAATAAACGGGTGGAGAACACCAAAGACAACTGCTCTGAACCATTGGAAAAAATTTTCATTCTGGGTTTGTTCATAATCACATGGCCTCCCACTTAAAGTTGCTTATTTAAATGTAGTTTACAGCTGGTATGGACAACTGCTTTAGTTACAGGATCACCATGCATGCCCCAGTGGGCTTTAGGAACCACACTCCAGGTAACCCAACACCATCCCAGAAGGGCTCTGCCGCTACCACCACCATTACCGCACCCTCTCCCTGCAGCCACACCCGGGAGTACAGATGAGCAAAAGGAAAGGCACACATTAAATGTCAAGTGTCTGGAGTGCCCACAGACTTCTCTCTGAGGCTTAATTCCCCTTGGGAAAAAGATCTTCAAACCTGTTTTGCTAGGGACTCATTCTCCCAGTGAATACTTACCCAAAACACAACATGTAAAACAGACAGAGATAAAGTAGCTCTAACTGGAGTCAGAGGAGAAAAGAACTTCCCCCTAAGATTACCCACTAGAGAATATCACCTTGGGTTGATTATCTCCATACCTCAACTTTCTAGTGAATTCTTGCCTTGTCCACTTGCTTGTCCTGAAAACCAAAGGCAAACTTTGAAGAAGAGGACACTCTTCTCAGATCTCCTTACAGACATTTTAAAAATAATCTATGCTTCTTTATTATCTACTATGAGAACAGTGGTCTCAGATTTTCAAACTCCACAGCTCCTCCTATCTATCTTCATGAGAAAGTAACACAGTCACCTTCTAGTCCCTAAGACAAAGAAGGAAGGAAGGAAGGAAGGGAGGGAGGGAGGGAAGGAGGGAGGGAGGGAGGGAGGGAGGAAGGAAATATGCAAAAGAAGAGGAAATTCATTTTTCTTTGTTTCCACACTTTTATCAATAAGTAGATAAATTATCTAACAAAAATCAGGGCTAGAAGAGTAAAGAAGAAAGACTGAATGATGATGTGCCAATAACAACAGATGCATACTGAGGAAGTTTTGCTAATAGCTAATTCTTGTGGTAAAAATAATCACCCTGAGATAGCACTGATGGGAGACTCAACCGCTATAACCTTTCCAGAATTTGGCAATACTGAGCAAAAGCTTTAAAAGTTTTCATAAAGTTTTGTGTTCTATAAGCACTTACTATATGCAAGGCCCTGTCCCAAGCATTTACATTTTTCACAACAGCAGATGGTTATTATTCCTTTGTTACAGATTTTAAAAAGAGGCATTGAGAAGTTAAGTAATTTGTTCAAGGCCCCAGAATCCATGCTTTTAACCCCCAGTACTTCAGGCTCTGGAATCTAAAAAAATCCAAACTTCAGATGAAAGCAAGAAAATATTTATTTTAACATTAAATGCAAGTCATGCCTGTTAATAGTCAATATTTTTGGCTATTATTATTAGCTATTAGTAGAAAATTGTGAAATTACCTAAACAAGAACAGAAAAATTATCAAGTCAGTTATGATAGAACCACAAAGGAAGATTATGTATTAATTAATAGACATCACCAATAGGGAAAAAATGCACCAATAGGGAAAAATGGAAGGGCTTAGGAAAAAAGGTTATAAGGAAATATGCCAATATAATATTAGCAATTAAATGTAGGTGGTAAGATTATCAATAATTTGTATTTTCATCTTTTTTCTTCCAGTTTTTCTTCAAGGAATATCTTTTATTTAACAATCTTTTTTTTTTTTTTTTTACAGCAGGCATTCTTGTGATATTTTTGTTTTGAGAATTTCTCAATTTGTACAATACCTTCTTAAATGTGTGACACTACTACTGGTGTCATCTTGAACATACGGAGTTAATGCTGAAATCCCAGGTTCAGGCAGCCATTTAAAATGTTACGGAATTTTTCCCAAGAGATTATAAGCCACTGGGTTCCCCCAGAGAACAGAGAACCACCATGTGGCCCATTACCTACAGACCAAGTGAGCATTTAGCAGCTTCTGTCTAACTATGAAATTAAACTTAGCAACTAAAATTTATTTCCACAATGAAGTACTTTCAAGACTCCTAAAGCCACAGGTGTGACTCCAGGATCCATTCCAGGCCAAAATTATTCCAAAATAAAAGAGGAAAGAGGAGGGTAGAATAGGGAAATTATGAAATTTTAAACTTCAGGCATCACCTGACACCTGACTAGAAAAGCTCAAAGCAAATTACTAAAAATGTAGAAACTCAGTCTACACTTTTTATATACAAATCTCTGTAAGTTAATAATGGCTTGAATCACAACTCTTATGAAGCTTAGATTTCCACGCTTCTAAAGATTGTATCAAGCACATAAGTGGGTCTCCAGTATTTCCAAACTAGTCTTTTTTTCTTTTAATGGACCAGCCTTTTCAACAAGGTAGCATTCCATTCAGTCAACAAACATCTCTTGAAAATCCACTAAGCACCAGGCAAGTGCTAAGCACTGGCAATACAAAAAGGCATCATGAGTCATCCTGTCTTAGCCCAGTGGCAGACAGACTAGGAAGCCAGAATTTGCAAAACTGCATGGTACGTGCTATGACAGAACTATGACAAAACTATGCACTTGATTTAATGTTGTTTTTTCTAAAATCAAGGTACAACCAACATAAAATAAGTAAATTTTAAGTGTTCTGTTCAAAAAGTTTTGACAATTGTTTGCATCCCGTAACCAGCACCCAAAACAAGATAAAGAACGTTTTCATCCCCCAATAAAGTTCTCTTGTGCCTCTTTACCATTAATACCCACCCCCACTCCCACAGACAACCTGATTTCTGACATTGTAGATTAGCTCTGCTTGTTCTATGTTTCACATAAACAGACGCATGCAGTCATTTGAATCTAGCTTCTTTCACTCAGCGTAATACATTTGGGACTCATCCACACTGTTACATGTGCAGGTGATTTCTTCCTGTGATTACTGAGAGGTATTTGATTGGAAGGACTTACCAGTTTGTTTATTCAATACCTACTAAGGCTGTTTGGGCACGTTCCAATATAATAGCAGTTTGTATTACTATAAACAAGATTGAGGTTTCTTTGTTGTTTTTTTTATTTTTTTGAGAAGGAGTTTTGCTCTTGTTGCCCAGGCTGGAGGGCAATGGCACGATCTCAGCTCACCACAACCTCTGCCTTCCGGGTTCAAGCGATTCTCCTGCGTCAGCCTCCTGAGTAGCTGGGATTACAGGTATGCACCACCACGCCTGGCTAATTTTGTATTTTTAGTAGAGACAGGGTTTCTCCATGTTGGTCAGGCCAGTCTCGAACTCCTGACCTCAGGTGGTCCACCCACCTCGGCCTCCCAAAGTGCTGGGATTACAGGCGTGAACCACCGCGCCCGGCACAAGACTGAGTTTATCTATCTGTTTCATCTCTTTGATTTGTATTTGTGTGGTTTTACATAGGGGGCAGTGATATGGCAAGTATAAGGTAGAAGAAAGCATAACTATGAGAGTGGATACGGTATGCAATGCATACAGAAGAGTCATGAATGGCTACACTAGAATAAAACACTTACAAAGATATGCCATGCTAAAAAGCTGGGAGTCTATCAGGAAGGCAACAGAGAACAGTGAATAGAACGTGCAAATGGCTGCATAGAAGCATTTTCCTCTCAGTTTAGAGAGCACCAATTTCAAAGGCAGAAATACCAGACCTCAAATCCCCACTCTGCTACTAACTCTGTTGGCTACAGCAACAGTCTTATTAAAGACTCCCTACGATTGATTTGCATCATCTGTAAAATAGGGATAATAGCACCCATTTCAAACACTTGCATAGAAGCTAAAAAGAAATAATGAATGTTATGCAGCTAAGAGAATGCTTAACATAAAACTGTAGTTCTTCTTAGTGCTATTTGATGGACTTAAATGCATTTGATCTCAAGTATTTCCTGGAATCTAAGTAATGGCAACATCAGAAGCATCCTTCTGGCTTCTGCTAATCTCAATCTACTTTAGTAACCACAGAATTATCAACTGGGACTCCAATAAACCTATTGTTTTAAATTAAGTTAGCCAAAGTTCTCTGGAGAAGATGTTCAGGAAAAAAATGAAAAGAGTAAGCACAAGTTAACAAAATGAGGTTTGGAAGTGGCAACAGGAAAGGTATCATGGAGGCATATTCATTAACTAGACACTTGGTTCATAGTTATTTCTACCCTTACAACACATGTTTATCCAGTTAGAGTAACAGCATAATAGCATAGCCAGTGAAATGCCCATAGTTCCAAAATGCAGCCTAGAACAAAGAACACAGTAATGCTTCTTAAAATGGAGCTTTTTGTTTACATGAGCCATTTTGGAAATTCACTTCATACCACTGATAATGAAATTTTCAATTGCAAAAGAAATGACTTTGTTTCTTTTAGCAATAGGAATGAGAAAGAAACTGAAGAATATAGAGTGATAGATGGCATTCCAAGTGATCTCTGGTAAGAGTACAGTAACTTATTTATAAAGTACAACTTACAAAAGGAAATCAATTAATTCAACAAAAGAAATAGGTAACTTATTTGTAGATGCTAACCTTTCAAAATGTGTAAACAAAATAAGCAACATTCATAATAAAGGCAGATTTCTGTCTGAATTTATACAATTTTTCTATGAAATTTTATTTCTGCAATGGGGTCTGTGTGACTGATTCTTTTTAAGTTCTATGCTCTTAACTGAGAGATCCAGACTTAATTTAATCTACTTTAGCATGTCATCTATCACAGGTCCTTGAGAGTAAATGTGCTCAATTGCTTCTAAATACAGACCATTCTCATTATCACTAGTTTCTCCCACATGGCAACCTCATAAATATTTATTAGCAAAATAGAGACAAAATCTGCTTAATTACAAAAACTGAAAATATAGCCCCTGAGACGATCCAAGAGCTATGTAAATATGGCCACTAAAATAAAAATGTTACATATAATAGAGCTGGATTCAAACAAACCAACTGTTAAAAAAATTTTTTTAATTAAATCTTTGACCCATGAATGTTTTAGTGTGGTAAAATAAATGACTTCATGGTTCCAAGATAAATTTGTAAAACCTAAAAATATTTTGTAATAGTCAAAACTAGATATGGATAAAGTATTTAAATTAAACATATGTTCTTTAGTTCATAAGTCCTGAATAATTTCAGTTAGTACAAGTTATTCAGAAGTTAGGTACTCTTCAGAATCAGAAAGGAATGAGATAAACAATAGGATTATAAAGAAAATATAACCGGATTATCCCTTCTATTTCACTAGCTTATAGTAATACCAAGTAATGCCTATTTTTTTCAGCTCCAAAGTATGCTCTAGGACTATAAAAAATACCAGAAAATGTATGAAATATATAAAACATATATAAAGTATATATTCCTTGCCATCATTTCAAATCTAATGAAGAACATAAAACAAAAAAGCACAAGATATTAGACACTAAATAGGAAACTGGTTGACTATATGCAGAACAGGGACTGAGAGAAGAGTTACCAGCGTAACCCTGAGTACTCATAACAGACCTATGGGCATGCAGGAGGAGCTGTACAGGAGTTGCACAGTTGTGGGTAGCTGGAAGCTCAGAGACTGACTTTGATGATGTAAAATTTAAGAAGACAACTGTAGGTAGCAGTAGCAGAAATACACAAATAGAAATGAGCATAATGTGAGACAAGGAAACTATTATTAATAAAATCACACTAAATTGGCAGAATACTTTCATGTAACCGCCCCACTTTCCATTCACATATACTCTGTAAGTAAGGCAGATACTTCCATTTAAAGATGAAGAAACTGAGGTACTACTCAATGAGGGCAGCTTATCCTTATCACTGATCTTGTAACCAAGGCTTGATCATGGGTCTTCAGATTACCAAATCCCCTATTCTTCGTAACCAAGGCTTGATCACGAGTCTTCAGATTACCAAATCCCCTATTCTTGCTAAACACTACTAGCTCAGAGACTGACTTTGATGATGTAAAGTTTAAGAAGACAAAAATTTTGGCAGACTTTAAGGCAAGTATTATAAAATAATATTTTGAAATTTATTCCCATTTTCTCTTTTGCCTTTTGGCATGAAATGTTTATCAGCCTAAAAAAAGAGATTATAGAAATTCTATAAAAAGACAGGAATAACCATTTCTGGTTTATAAAATAGGATTATTCAGCAAGACACATAGCCTTGCTAGCCATACTATTGCCTGGAGAGATTTTTCCAAATTGCTTTTATTTCTGTCTCCCCTCCCTGCCTCGTTTTAATCAGGGGCCTGACCTAGCTCTTCTCCAGGGTAGAAAAGACACCCTACTTCCAGCGATGACAGCAGAGCCACAGGGCTAGCTGAAAGAAGGATATGATATAGTATATGTAGGAGAAAGATGACAGAGTCAAGAGGGGAGTCAAGACTAACTTCTCCTGTTCAGGCTTTGGCCCTGAGAGGAGGAGGTGCATTCAGTGAATAAGGAGTGATGTGGAAGGCACAGGGGGCTCCTGACCCACTCCCTATCTGATACCCTGTAAAGGAGGCTACCCTTGGTTCTGCTTGGTACAGACCAGACACAGAAGTGTCTGTGTGTCTGGCTGGGACACCTCCCAGAGGGGTCATCCTAGCAGGGAGAGGGGGCTCTCTAGCAAGGGATGCAGAGGAGATCACATGGGCCAGGAACAATCAAGCATCCCAGAAAGACTGCAGGTGGGTGTGGAGCACTAGTGGGAAGCCAAGGGGAAGTCAAATCAATGTGGGACATGGCCTGAGTCACAAGAATAGGCCAGAGTTCACTGGTAGCTGACTTAAGAATCAGTGGCCCACAAGGTACCAGGCATCCAAGACAGAAAAGGGGTACAAATCACCCAGCAAGCAGGGGTCCTAAAAGGCAGGATAAAGACGCGGGCAGGAATGAGCACAGTGTTTTCCCCAGAAATGCAAGGTTGCAGAAGCCACATCTCTCTCTCAAGACACGCTGAGAAAAAGAGAGGGAGGGGAGGCTGCCTTCAACAACCACAGAACAAAGATCAGAGGAGACTGTTCGATTTGCCACATCAGACTATGCTTTAAAACAGGTTCAATGTTAGCACATTTTCTCACTAATCAGAAGGTGAAACTCATAAAGATGACTAGATCAGCCATAAAAGAAAATATTTTCTCTGCATTTCCAAGTTCAATCATGAATTAAATCTTTCAAGTCTAGTACACAGGGCAGAAAAGTTGATTTTATACAGACAACAACAAAGAGTCACAAGAGAAGTATTAACACGACAAAAGCTCTCAGCAACTGTATGTGATACTGGATGAATCAATGCCTTGCAGCAAGCTCAGTCTCATTCCAGAAAGGGCTGAAATACTCATTCAGACTATTTTCATTTTAAAGCAAAGGAACAGAGATGGTTCCAGGAAGAAAAAAAAAAAAAAAACTTTTAGAAAAGCAGGACTTCAAACAATGCAACTTTAAACAACTGAGAAACAGTGACAGATGGCCCTATTATGTATATACTAGAAATGGGATTTATTTTTTTCAGGAAAGCCTTTGAGAGTTGAGGCTAAAACAGTGACAGTCTGTACACGGCATGTCATCTGCCAGTAAACATCAGATGTCCCTACAAACCCAAGTGTTTATAATAATGGGGAAAGAATGGCTGAAGTTTTATGTGAACACAAACATAAATCACAACATAATAAATGCACAGTAAATGTAATAAATGCAACGTAAATGCACAGTTTCTAACTATTCTGTTTATGGTGCAATATACAGTGTGGCCCAAGTTCTGGCAAACCACATAGCTCTTTTCAAATTGACAGTATAAGGAATATGATGTGAGCTATGGACTCACAACTGTGAGCTGTGCTACATTTCCTAGTAAGAGAAACCCTGATTCTGATGGGGGCACAAGGTAGCCTGGAATAAAACTACACCTCCCCAGCCTTACTTTCATTAACAAAGTTCCAGTAAATGAAATAAAAGCTAACGTGTTATATGGCAGCTTCTAGAAATTTTCTTTGTAAGACATCTGGCATGAGCCCCTTGTCCCTTCTTCCTTCCCTCCTCCTTTCTACCGGCTGGGGACACAAACCCAATGAATATGGCTCAAGCAGCCATCTAGGACCACAAAGCAGCAGCCTAAGTCTGCAGGAACAAGAAGTAAGGAGCCTCTGAGGAGAGTGGTTATAACCATGCCAGTCCTGAACTGCCTCCAGCTGGACTTCTCTCATGTGAGAGAAAAGTAAACTTCCTTCCCTTTAAGTTACTGTTGTTTTGTTTTCATCTGCAAAATAGAACCAATATTAGTCAACCTAATGCCACCCACAAATACAATGTTTTCCAGCAAACCTACTACTAAGAAACAGGAAAACTTCCCAGGAGAGAAACAACTACCATTAATACAGCACAAAGTAAAGAACTTGGTATAATCAAGCGCATACAACTGTAGTAGAAACTTTTCCCCATATCCTTGTATCCTTAGCTAGGTGCAAACACACAAGGAATAAATACACATTTCCCCACCTTCCTTGAGCTAGATGTGGCTATGTTCCGGTTAAGTTGTGGCCATTGAGATGAGAACAGAAGTGACTGTGCTAATACAGTGCCTTTTTTTGTACTTCTTCAATCCAGATGGCTGGAATGCAGATGTGGTGGTGAAACTTGTAAAAAAAACATGTAAGAATAACACCCTAGATTGCAAAGCAATGTGACAAAAGGAACCTGGGTCCCTGTTTCAGTTACTATTGCTATGAGACAAACCACCCTGGAATTCAACTATGAAAAACAACCATTTTTTTATGTTCAAGAATTCTGTAGGTCAGAAATTCAAACCAGGCACAAGGAGGACAGCTTACCTCTGTTTCATGATGTCTGGGCCTCAGCTGGGAACACTCAACAGCTGGGTGGCTTGACCACTGGGGACTGGAATCATCTGTAGGCATCCTCACTCACATGGCTGGTGGCTGACGCTAACTACTGGCTGGAACCTCATTGAAGCAGTCAGCCAGAACACCCACAAGTGTCATCTACATGTGGCCTGACTTTCTCACTGAATGGCAGCTTCAAGGTAGTCAAACTACTTTTGTGGGAATTCAAGGTTCTAAAAGCAACGGACCCAGCAACAAGGCACAGGCTGCATCACCTTTCCTGACCTAACCATGAAAGTCATGTTGTATTCTACTGGTTACAAGAGAGCCAGGTGCCCAACCAGATTCAACCAGAGTGCACAATGGGAAAAGCAGCAAAGAAACTGCACATGTTTTAAAACCTATACAGTGCCTGACCCTGAGCACCATACCAGCCCTGACTGACCTCATAAAGCTGAGCTGCTTATCATCCTGCACTCCCACCTCTGGACTGCTACGTAAGTGGAAATACAAATGATCACTTAAAGCCACTATTATTGTGGGTCACTGTAGCAAATTTATAAAGAATACTTATGTACCCCAATATTTAAAAATAAATCAGGCTGGGCGCAGTGGCTCATGCCTGTAATCCCAGCACTCTGGGAGGCTGAGGTGGGCAGATCACCTGAGGTTAGGAGTTGGAGAGCCTGGCCAACTCCTGTCTCTACTAAAAAGACACAAAAATGAGCCAGGCATGGTGGCACATGCCTGTAGTCCCAGCTACTCATGAGGCTGAAACAGGAGAATTGCTTTAACCAGGGAGGCAGAGGTTGCAGTGAGCCAAGATCGCACCACTGCACTCCAGCCTGGATGACAGAGTGAGAGACTCCATTCCAATAAATAAATAAACAAACAAACAAACAAACCACAAGCAGCAAAAATGTCTATCTCAAGAAACTAATTTTACAACTACAGGAATGACTTTGTAGTTATAATTTATTTGATATTATTAGCTGCTGGCATATTTTTTTCCATTCGAAATTTTTAATGACTATGAGAGACCTCTAATATAATACAATCCCTTTATCAGTCATTTGCATGCTGCCAGTTTCCCTTCCTGGTTTGGTGCACTAAGGGATTTCTGAGCTCAGACAATAAAGATGCTGACACAGCCAAGGAACTGCAGTCTGAAAACAAAGAGTTCCAGATGCGCATGTGAATCTGACTAGATGTGTCCTAAAGCCTCTCATTAAACAGCTACTCCCCATCAAAGACACTACTCTAGGCAAGGCAAAGAGCACTCCTTCCACCTGCCATTCTTGTCCTCTAAGCAAAGTGAGTCCCTGAAGAATCTAATAGTTTCACAGAATCATTTTGTGGTCTAACCATACAGTATGCATTGTATGTGTCAAAATCCTTTTATTTTTTAAATTAACAAATAATAGGATTTCTATCTCCTTATACTCACTCAAAAAAAAAAAAAGGAAAGCATATAAAGGATACTTTGGTTCTTCCATGTCCCCCAAAAGCAAAAACAAAAATAACTTTGAGAGGATACAAATTTAAAAGAAAATTGTGCAAGTCTGAACATTTCGAAATATATTCAAAGACACATATCTAACTTTGAAATATGTACCTAGAGGCAAATAATTTAATAGCAAATCCATGGAACGAACTGTTAAGAAATGACACAGGATTAAGCCATGTTTTGAGGTAATATGGGTAAGGACATTAAACAACTTTGAGAATGAATTATTAAAACACACCTTTTAATATATCTTACATAAAACGTATTTAAAATTAGTTTCCAGCATCTCTTAATCCTACTTTATTTTTTGTATGTCTCTCCATCTGTATAAGCCACTAAACTCCAGTAAGATCCACTGTGTAATGATGCTTAATCATCTTCCTTTTTAAACTCTAATGTGTATCAGCTTTCAGATATTTATGAGTTCAGATCTTTTGGCCAGAATTTGGTTAAGTAAAAAGCAAGCTGATCAAGCCATAGATAAAGGCATTTGGTGCCAGGGAAATTATAAATACAAGCAAGTATTATATTTGCCCCCAGCTCTTGCCCATAAGGTAGCTGAAAATACATCCTAGATTTTCCCTTATTCTGTCAATATAGGAATTACTACATTGAATACTACTAAACACATCTTTAAAGTAATAAAAGGTAGCATTTGCTAAGCACTTATTATATGCCAGGAACTGTTTTGAGTACTTTTCATGTATTAAAGTCATCAGATCCTTCAATAACAACATAAAGCGGATAGTATAATTAAATCTCCCTTTTATGGATAAGACTTAGATTAAACAAAAAAAAAGTGTAGTGAAACTGCACAGACAACTCATGTGGTGGTTTTAAAATATGTCCACACATGGAAACGTCTCCCTTCAAGAGCTAATTCCAATCACTGTGCATGTAGGGACACTAACTAATGGAATATAACTAAAGCAACTATGTTACAGTTCTGAGACTAGGTCATAAAAAGCAATGTGGTTTCTTTCTTGCTTTCTAGATCACTTACCCTGGGGGAAGCCAGTTGCCCTGTCTCCAAGGAACTTAAACAGCACTGTGGAGAGGCCCATGTGGCAAGGGAGGTCCTCCTGCCCTCTGCCAGTGAGTGAGCCATCTTGGAGGCAGGTCCTCTAGCCCCAGTCAAGCCTTCAGAGGACAGCAGCCCTGGGCAACATCTTAACTTTAACCTTACCCTCACTTAAGCCATTCCCAAATTCCTGATCCACAGAAAGAGTTATTAAACGTTTACTGATTTAGTTGCCAAGGGGGAGGCAAATCGTTATACGGCTAGAAATAACTAGCCTAGCTAACAAGTGACTGAGCCAGGATCAAACCCAAGCAGTCCAGTACTGAAAGCTGCTACTGGTCAGGTAAATGCACACCATATATTATGTTGGTGCAAAAGTAATTGTGATTTTTATCATTGACAATAGTTAGGAATTTAACCAAGCTATAATTTGACTAAACACCACAAATGTTTCCAAATTCCAACTACACAAATTAAACAGGCATAGTAGAGTGGTTCTCAGCCCTTCTCAACATTAAAATCATTTGTACAACTTCTTACAGATGCCTGGGTTTCATCCTCAAAGAGTAAACAGGCCTAGGGTTGGGTCTTAGCATCTTAACCTCAGGTTGGGAACCTATTTTTTAAAAAATGACAAGCTTGAATTCTCACAACTGTGCTCAAATTTCCTTCTGACAACTAAGATAAAGATTAATCGGTTCTACTCACTTGATACTTCAAGTCAAAAGAGAAGAACTTACATCACAATCACTTTTTATCAAATAATTATATATAGAAACTTGATTTATGAATCTGAATACAGCTTTTGCTTTCAGTACACACTAGCAGTTATATACAGTTATTGAGTTTTGGATACTCAGCACCTTACAGCTGAGTATCCAAAACCCCAAAAGCAATTTCTATTAGTTAACCAATCTTCTGCCTCATCATGGCACAGATGTCAACTTTAAACAAGACTCCAGAATTTTTTTTTTTTTTTTTTTTTTTTTTTTGAGACAGAGTTTTGCTCATGTTGTCTAGGCTGGAGTGCAATGGTGAAATCTTGACTCACCACAACCTCTGCCTCCCGGGTTCAAGCAATTCTCCTGTTTTAGCCTCCCGAGTAGCTGGGATTACAGGTATGTGCCACCACGCCTGGCTAATTTTCTGTATTTTTAGTAGAAACACGGTGTATCCATGTTGGTCAGGCTGGTCTCAAACTCCTGACCTCAGGTGATCCACCCACCTTGGCCTCCCAAAGTGCTGGCGTGCCGGGCAAGACTCTAAAAATTTTAAAACAGTTTCACATAACTTAAAAGTGAGAAGGGGCTTTAGAAATCATCTCAGAATGGCCCACTTGCCTTCACCCAGGCCCCAAAAAATTTACAAAGCAGAGGTGGGCTTCAAAAGCAGCTCCTCCAGAGTCCAGCTCCAGTGTTGCTATCTGGAAATTGTGAATGGCTGCCTGCACTCACAATTAGTACTGTATCCCTTGATATTATCTGTGCACTTCTGCCTCCCTTTCTTAACTATACACTTCTTTAAAGACAAGAATGCTATCATAACTTTTGTAGTCCCCTTCTTTCACTATCACAGTTTCATTTAAGAGTCAACCAGTAACTGTTTGCTTAACAGAACAATGTAAAATACCTGCACAGTTACTTTCCCTTCATCTCTTTCTTTACCTCTACACATATTTTTGGATTTTGAAATGTGAGATGCTTTTTGCTTGATTAGTTTATTGCACTCATTCAATAAGAACTTATTTTAACAACCACTTTGTACTATACCATAGGTAAAATAAATTTATGAGAACATTACTTTTTTTTTTTTTTTTTTTTTGAGATGGAGTTTCACTCTTGTTACCCAGGCTGGAGTGCAATGGCTTGATCTCAGCTCACTGCAACTTCTGCCTCCCTAGTTCAAGCAATTCTCTTACCACAGTCTCCTGAGTAGCTGGGATTAAAGCCATGTGCCACCACACCCAGCTAATTTTGTATGTTTAGTGGAGATGGGGTTTCACCATGTTGGTCAGGCTGGTCTCGAACTCCTGACCTCAGGTGTTCCGCCCATCTCGGCCTCCCAAAGTGCTGGGATTATAGGTGTGAGCCACAGCACCTGGCCGAGAACACCACCTTTATAGAAAGCATTTTCTCCTTGTTTACCTCAGGGATTTGGCATACATGACCATGTGTTCTAGTTTTCTCCTTACATATTTCAGGTATGTCCATATAAGCATTAATTCACGCCTCGGCTTCCTGATTACTTACCTAATAAGTCAAAGCGTTGCTTCTTTATGCCTGGATCAAGTCCAACATGTCCCAGCTTTTCTCTATGATTAATTACTTTAAAAATACAGGGATGGGCCGGGCATGGTGGCTCACGCGTGTAACGCCAACACTTTGGGATGCCGAGGCGGGGGGATCACCTGAGGTCAGGAGTTCCAGACCAGCCTGGCCAACATGGTGAAATCTCGTCTCTACTAAACATACAAAAATTAGCCAGGCATGGTGGCACGCACCTGTAGTCCCAGCTACTCAAGAGGCTGAGGCACAAGAATCACTTGAACCCAGGAGGTGGAGGTTTCAGTGAGTTGAGATCACGCCACTGTACTCCAGCCTGGGTGATAGAATGAGAGTCCTCTTAAAAAAAAAGAAATATATATATAAAAAGTATATGTGTGTATATATATACACACACACACACAAACACATATAGGGATGGGTGGTGGTGGCAGGGAGAAAACCAAAGGATGTGCCTAGCAAATTACCATTTGTCTTAAGGAATGCTGGTCCAATCCCACAAGGAACTCTAGTCCTACATCATCTCCAGTTTTCAGTTTGAGAATGTACTTAGACGAAGTACACGATGACCTAAGGTTTGAAAATATTTCTGTTCTCTAGCGTGGAGAGCTCACTCCAATGAAACTACATACTATAAATATACAGATTAATATGCAATAGTCCAACCTATCTGTAGTAATAGTCCAGTAATTAAGTATAGTATTAAGTCTGCAGTCAAAATTCATCTACCTGTTTCTGAGCACCCTTCCTCACAGTCAAAATCTTTTCCTAGTGTGCGCATGTACACACACACACACACACACACACACACACACAGCCTCAGATGTCTCTGGAGGAGACACCAACCCTGCTTTGACCATTTCTACCTAGACAAGGGCCTCTGTGAAACTCTATGCCCAGTTTTCCTATGCTCCCCAGTGGCTAAACTGAAAAATGCAAGTCACCAACAAGCAAAGCAACAAGCACATTCTCTAAAATGTTTTCTCTTCAAACCACACCGTAAGAGCAAATACCATATGCTATTCTGCTTGGCTGGTAGCCTTTTCTTTTACTTCCTTTGGTCAGTTTCAATATTCTGC
The DNA here is from genome assembly GCF_008728515.1 of Papio anubis. NCBI lineage: Eukaryota > Metazoa > Chordata > Mammalia > Primates > Cercopithecidae > Papio > Papio anubis. The sequence continues at coordinate 55,309,543 of NC_044981.1, forward strand.
AATTTCTGGAGCCCCATGACATGCTGCTTGACTTTCTACACTCCCTTTGCACTAGTAGCCTAGGATCCCCTGGCTGCAGGGTCATGTCTGTTTACTCATCTAGCTCCCTAACTTCACTCATCTAGCTTTGCCTAATGGCAAAACTTGAGAGCAATGACCTTGTTTCATGTATCTTTGTATCTGCAACAGTAAACACACTGCCTTGCTGACAGAAGACATTCAAAATATTTATGGAAAGAAAGAAGAAAATTTAAAAAAGAAGGAGTGAGAAGAACATTAGAAAGAAGGATGTTAGGCCGGGCATGGTGGCTCATGCCTATAATCCCAGCATTTTGGGAGGCCAAGGTGGGTGGATCACCTGAGGTCAAGAGGTCAAGACCAGCATGGCCAACATGGTGAAACATAATCTGCAAAATACAAAATTGTAGGCATGATGGCGGATGCCTGTCCAGCTACTCGGGAGGCTGAGACGGGAGGCAGGGGGTTGGTGAGCCAGGACGTGCCGATGCCAGCCTGGGCGACAGGTGAGGGAAGGGGAGGAGGGAGGGAGGAGGGAGGAGGAGGGAGGGAGGAGGGAGGGAGGGAGGAGGGAGGAGGAAGAGAAGGGAAGGGGAAGGGAGGGAGAGAGGAAGTTAGAAAAGAGATAGGAAAAGGAAGAAGCAATAGGCACTAACTTCAGGCTCAGGAAATCTGTGTATGATTGCCTGCTACTTGCTAGCCATAAGAGTAGGAATAACTTATTCAGTGGTTCCAGTTTCTTATCTATAAGATTACTGGACTATAGTCTATAATCCCTGAAACCCCATAACCTCTAGATTCTAACATCTTATTGTTTTATACAAAGTCCACCATGCTTGTGAAAGTCACCATGACAAACACCCATTTTCAATGATATTTTCAAAAGCAAAGCGTTGACCTTCTTTACTAGTTTCTGCAGATATCATTTGCCCCCAATTTTATGTTTTGAAATATTTTGAATTTCATAACAAATACTGAAATGCAGTAATAGAACTTGCAACTGTTATCAGATTACTATTCTAGAATCATAAGAAGTCACTCAAGGAAGAAGTCAGGTGGAAACTAGAACTGCCAATTAAGAGAATGAATTCCAATCAACCATAGTAGAAATAATGCAGGAAACACACGCATGCCAGGATATCATAAAGGAGAAGACTGTAAAATAAACATACAGTGCAGAGGTGAGATATGCAAGAGATTTCTGGTTTTCCTTGAGGCGGAGGTGATGAGAGGCGGCAGAAAGCAATCTGTGCTTAGAGAACAGAGATGTTAAGATGAATGGAGAAGTATGAGTTATGAGATATAAGAGAGATCTTGAGGTACTGCCAGACAGACTCAAGTTAAAGCAATTACTAGCATCTGGAAGAAGTCTCCAAAGAGTTTACTGAGACTTCAGTTATTGGTCCCTGACAACTATCAGGAATGGAGCTATGACGGCCTTTTCTTCAACTTTCCTAAGCAGGAAAACAAAGGCATCTCTACCTCCCAAAAACTCAAAAATTTTAAACATTCTAAAAACACCTAAATAACATTTCCTCTAAAGATTTAGCAAATTTGGTTTTGGGTTCTTTGTGTTTACTTGAACTATATGTGGGCAAAGAGAATCTGAGCAAAAGGATTTGTCCTACTTAGCTAGTCACACACACAACTTAGTATTCTTACACTACAGCCTCATGGGACCAAAACCCAATCCATCCACTCTAACTGTGAAAGTTGAGCCTTACCTTGATTAATTGAAGCATGGATTCACATTTTGTAGAAAGCTTACATGCCTGAGACTTTAAGTCAAAGTCAATTTGCTTAATACAATTTCTATGATACAGTATAAAAAGCATGTTCTTACAAAACAAGAACACATGAGTATAATCTCTCCCATGTCCATGACATTTCCAGATCATGAATGTGACCACTGTTTGCTGACAATGCATTCTTTCAACAAGTAGTTTCTGAGCACTTACTGCATGCCAAGTACTAACCAGGCTAGGTGCTGAGATACAAAGATGGGTAAAACAGATCAGGCTTTGATAAGCTGGCTATCATGTTGTTTGGGAAGACAGCACTGCTGTCTTTCTAAAGCTTGCAGTTTCTCATCAGACATACAAGGCCTTTCTCTGCAATTGCTGTGGTATCTTTTTTTTTTTTTTTCTTTTTGAGATGGAGTCTCACTCTGCCACCCAGGCTGGTGTGCAGTGGCATGATCTCGGCTCACTGCAACCTCTGCCTCCCAGGTTCAAGTGATTCTCCCGCTTCAGCTTCCCGAGTAGCTGGGATTACAGGCACATACCACCATGCCCAGCTAATTTTTTGCAGTTTTAGTACAGTCAGGCTTTCACCATGTTGGTCAGGCTGGTCTCGAATTCCTTACCTCAGGTGATCCAACCGCCTCAACCTCCCAAAGTGCTGGGATTACAGGCGTGAGCCACTGCACACAGCCTTGCAGTACCTTTAATAGTTCTGATTATACAGGGAAACCCCAATTCTCTTAACCTAGAAACACAAGTGGACCTGTGCTTTAAAAATCTAATGAGTCAGTGCTTTTTTTCTATTTTGACTTGGCTTATGCCCTTAAGCTACTCATAAATAACACAGCAAGGAAACCTATTTATACCACCACAAGCAGCTGCAGCTTGTCAAAAAATCAATGAATTTTCTAAAAACATTTCCTTGGCTTGGTTTCAGTTTTCAGTTCATTTTATAAGGTCATCAGCTAGAGATCAGGTAAGAACTAATGAATCAGCATTCTTGCACACAACTAATGCTCTATCAGTCTCAACTTACATATTCATACATTTTTTTAAAACTAATGTTTATTGAAAACCTACTATACTTTATGAGTTGAAGATACACTGGTAAACAAAACAAAGAGCCCTGCCAATGTAGAATTAAATTCTAACAAAAAGAGAAACAGCAAGCAATAATAATAAAAATAACAAGTAGGCCGGGAGCAGTGGCTTACATCTGTAATCCCAATACTTTGGGAGGCCAAAGTGGGCAGATCACTTGAGGTCAGGCGTTCAAGACCAGCCTGACCAACATGGCGAAATACCGTCTCTACTAAAAATACAAAAATTAACGTGGCATGATGGTGCACATCTGTAATCCTAGCTACTCGGGAAGCTGAGGTACGAGAATTGCTTGAACCCAAGAGGCGGAAGTTGCAGTGAGCTGATATCGCACGACTGTACTCCAGCCTGGGTGACACAGCGAGACCCTGTAAGTAAATAAGTATTAGAAGATGTTCAAAGTAATGATGGCTGTGAAATAAAACAGAGCAGGTTAAGAGAAATTGAGGGTGTGGAGGTTGAGGGACAAGTGAGAGGCAAGATGGAATTTTAAATAAAATGATCAGAGACTCCCCATTGAGAAGGGGGCATTTGAATAAGACTTGAAAGAGATGAAGGAGTTAGCCATACAGATATCTGGAAGAAAGACATTCAGATAAAGCCAACAGCCACAGCTACAGACCTAAGACAGGATATGCCTGGTATACTCAAACAAGAACAAGGAAGCCATTAGGTATGAAATAAAGAGACCAAGAGAAAAAGTATTAAAAGATGAAGCCAAAGAGGTAACAAAAGAGCCAGGTGCCGTAAGACCATATAAGCCATTTCAAAGGTCTTCAATTTGATTCTCACTAAAATAGGAAGCCACTAGAGGGACCTAAGGCAAAAGAATAATAGACCTGACTTGTGTTTAAAAAGGTAACTATTGTGTACTGAGAAAGTTTCTCAACACAGAAAATTCACCAAGTGCTTATTTCTAAGGTATAAAAAATTATTCCAACCTAGCACAGACAACACTATACTGGAAACTAACAAGTTGAAGGGCTAATATTACCCCATTTCAATACCTATGACAAAGCTACAGTTGTCAGGACAGTGTGGTTTTGGCAAAAGAAAAGTCGAACAAAGGAATATAACAGAGGGCCCAGAAATAGACCCACATAAATTTAGTAGTGATCTTTGACGGAAAAGCAAAAGCAATTCAACAGAGAATGGATAATCTTTTCAACAAATGGTGCTGGAACAACTGGACATCCATACGCAAAAAATATACAAATTTAGGCACAGACCTTACAACTTTCACAAAAAACTCAAAATGAATCATAGACAAAATGTAAAATTCAAAACTATAAAACTTTGGGAAGATAATATAAGAGAAAATCTAGATAACTCTCGATTTGGTGATGAATTTTTAAATACAATATCAATATTATGATCCATAAAAGAAAAAACGTGGTGGGTTGGATTCATTAAAATTAAAAAACCTCCACCCTGAAAAAGACACTGTTAAGAAAATGAAAAGATAAGCCACAGACTGAGAGAAAATATTTGCAAATCATGACTGGGCAAGGTGGCTCACACCTGTAATCCCAGCACTTTGGGAAGCCAAGGCAGGCAGATCACGAGGTCAGGAGATCTAGACCCTCCTGGCCAACATGGTGAAACCCCATCTCTACTGAAAATAAAAAACTTAGCAGAGCATAGTGGAACCAGAGAGTCAGAGGCTGCAGTGAGCCGAGATCACGCCACTGCATTCTGGCCTGGTGACAGAGCAAGACTCCATCTCAAAAAAAAAAAAATCATGTATATGATAAAAGACTAGTATCCAAAATATGCAAAGAAATCTTAAAAAATCATAAGAAAGCAAACAATTCAGTTTAAAAATGGGCAAAAGATCTGAACAGACAGTTCACTAAAGGAAATATACACTAGGCAAATAAGCATATAAAAAGATGGTCAACAACGTATTAGAGAATTGCAAATTAAAACAACATGAGATACCACTACACACCTATTGGAATGTCTAAAATGTAAAAAGATTACAACACCAAATGCTGGCAAGGAGGTGGAGCAACAGAAACTCCCTTTGATTGATGGTGGAAATGCAAAACAATACAGCCACTTTGAGTAGTTTCTTACAAAGCTAAACATAGTCTTACCATGTAATTCAGCAATTACACTTCAAGGCATTAACCCAAATGACGTGAGAAGAAGGATACAGGAACTCTGTACTTTCTGCCTAATTTTTCTGTAAACCTAAAACTGCTCTAAAAGTCTATTAATAAGAAAAACTGGTCAGGCATGGTGGCTCATGCCTGTAAGCCTCGCACTTTGAGAGGACGAAGCAGGTGGATTAATTAAGTCCAGGAATTCAGGACCAGCCTGGGCAGCATAGGGAAACCCCATCTCTACAAAAAAATATAAAAACTAGCCATGTGTAGTGGTGGGGACCTGTAGTCCCAGCTACTCAGGAGGCTGAGGCAGGAGAATCGTCTGAGCCCGGGAGGTCAAGGCTGCAGTGAGCCAAGATCACACCACTGCACTCCAGCCTGGATAACTGGAGTTGCCAGCTGAGACCCTGTTTCACAAAGAAGGAAAAAAAAAAATGTATTCCTGTCCACAAAAAGCTTATACTCTTATTACTTTATTATCCATACTCTGCCCACTTCCAAAATGGGGTTAAGATAACACATATAAAAAGGATACTAAAAGTAGAAACAAAATATCAAAAATCATGTGCAATGAAATCAATACAGCTACATCAAAATTTTGGCTAAAGAGCTACTAATTGATGTTCCTTTGCTGACTTCCTTCAGTCAAGCCTCACTATATGCTCTCATTGCATATGAATCTGCCCTTTAGAGCATCCATTCCAGTGTTATAACTTAATCAGTGTCTGCCCCCAACACCACACTCCTAAGGAGCAGATAAGGGAGTTTAATGATGCAATAGTAACCAGGAAACCATCAATTTGGTAAAGAAACTGAGGTATGGAGAAATTAGACAAATCATGAAAAGTCTCACTTAAAAATGGTATAGCCAGGATTTCAACATTTGGTCTGTTTGACTCCCAGGCCTCATGGTAGTGGTTTTACACCACAAAGTATGATATAATTTTTGTACCTAAAGTTATCTTCAAGTTGTAAAAGGCAGTGACTAAATAATTTAGCTAAGCTGAAAATCAGCTGAACTTAATTTAAAAAGATCATAATTTCTCCTAATTTCAAACCCTGCTAATACAATAAAACCCAGAGTGTGGGATGCCCTATTTTATTCCACGCATCCACCCAGAGTTGGGGGCTCTGGTTCACTACTGGATAAACCAAAAGTTGGCATCCTCAGTCAATTTACCTGAGTGCTGCAACTTAATAAGGGCTTGAAATGGTGAACCACGATTTTTTCCAGACTAGTTTTTGCTACACCTGTAAAATGGGACTCTTACAGTAAAACCTGCTGCCTTTTAAAATGAAAACAAAGGGGCCAGGCACGGTGGCTCACGCCTGTAATCCCAACACTTTGGGAGGCCGAGATGGGTGTATCGCCTGAGGTCGGGAGTTTGAGACCAGCCTGACCAACATGGAGAAACCCCATCTCTACTAAAAATACAAAACTACCCACGCGTGGTGGCACATGCCTGTAATCCCAGCTACTCGGGAGGCTAAGGCAGGAGAATCGCATGAACCTGGGAGGCTGAGGTTGCAGTGAGCCGAGATTGCGCCATTGCACTCTAGCCTGGGCAACAAGAGCGAAACTCCAACTCAAAAAAAAAAAATGAAAACAAAGAAAAATCCAGCAAGGAACCTAAATCATCAAGGAGTAAAGTACGAATCTGAGAAAAGCTCTATTTATAAACATATCTCTTCTGGTCAATATAAACACAGTCTTAGAGCTACCACATCCCAAAATAATTTATCTTAAAAAAAAAAAAAAACTCAGATTATACAATTACTAGGAGGAATCTTAACTCTATTCCCTTTATATAAGTCTCTTTAAAAGGGAATGGAATCATAAACATTACCTTAGAAACCTGAGTATTACTTTAGAAGTTCACAAATTCTTTAACACAGGGCCCCCAATTCAGGCTAATGATAATCCTCACACTAGTATGTGACTAAAATTGTCTGCAAAGAGCAGTTGTCCAACTGACATTCTGAGTCTGTCTGTAATATAATAGGTAAAGAATGTGGTGTCATTTAAGGAGACACTATAATTTCCTGTACTGAATGCAGAGTATGAAAATGTTGCTGTAATATTATTTTTTTCTAACATTTCTAAATATATAAAGCATCATCTAATAGACACAAAAGCCTTGATCAAAATATTTAAGTATATATTTTATTATTGACTACTTATGGACAAGACGGTGAGGCTCCATTCTCCTATCTAAAAAATTGGAAATACCTGGACATTGTTTGCCATGAATACAAAGTGCACACATGTAAGAGCAAAATCAATCACAACTACAGAGAAAAAATTGCATCAAACACTAGAAATCATTAACAGTTTTTGGATCATAGCTCTCTGCAAGAATCTGATGAACCCTGTGGTCTTTTCTTCTAAATGCACACAGTACGTGTATGTACACAAAACTGTACCTACAAACTTAGAAAGCACCTGACCTTTTACCTCAGCCCCAAAATTTCTAACCGGGAGTAAAATCCCTTTATAACATTGCATTGAAGAGTCACTAGACTTGTACTTTGGCCTCTAAGACATGGGCAGAATGACTTATACATAAAGTATTAATACTCCCGTAAGAAAATAAAAGAATACCAGAATTACTTATAAAAGGTTCTTCAAAAGGGAAACTGAAATAAAAGTAGGGAAGAGTAACACCCTAGCATGTGGGGTCCAGGTTATTTTAGACATGAGGATTGAGTAATGCCAAGAAAGCTGACATGTCAAAATCTCAACTTTTAAAGCAGGTATATTTTTAGGCTTCTTTAGCAGGCTTCGGTTATGTAAGTGCTTAACCATTTGGTAAAACCAAATGTCAAATTTACATACAAAAACACTTAAATTTTCAATATAACATCTAAATTATTTCATGTGATGGAAAATAAGAATTAAAAATACATGTTACTTATTAGCTGAATCACAGGCAGAAGTTTCTTAAAGTGATGTTTTTATGTGATGATACTGCCTGTACTAGAGGAGCGTGGGGCAGGAGACTGCATGGCAGAGCAGAAACGGCACTCACTGCAAGGCAACTCTCTTCAATCTGCTCCTAGAACTGCAACTGATCAGCCATGTGACTCCGATCAAGCCATTATCTTTCAGCATCCCAATTTTTAAAACCTATGAAGTTAAAGGAATGCACTATATGACCTTTAAAACTGCTAATTATTTTATTCTAAAGTCATCTAAGAGTATATCAAAAGTAAACAAGAATCAGGGTCAATTAGTGGAGCAGAACAATTAAAATCACAAGTCATTTTCATTAGAGGTTATCCCATAACAACATTTCACACATGAGTGAAAATTCCTCAGGAACACTGCTGTCACAAATATTTTGTCCTTCAGAGTCACTGTGGTAGCCAGCCTCCAGGAGGACTCCCAGTAATCCCCACCTCTGTTATGCACGTCCTTACACAGTCTCCTCTCACAGTGCACTAGGGTTGTCATTGTGACCACTGGGCAAAAATGGTATGTTACTTCCAAGATTGGGTTATAAAAGACAAAATCTTCAGCCTGGGTGCCTACTCTCCCTCACTCTTGATTTCTTGTTCTGGGGAAAGCATGCTGTCACGTGGTGAGCTTGCTTGTGGCTTCTGGCCAACAGCAAGCAAGGAACTGAGGTGGACCAACAAGCATGTAAGCCTGAAAACAGATCCACTAACTCTGCTGAGCCTTGAGATGACTATAACACCTTGACTGCCACCTGATGGGAGACCCTCAGCCCAAAACATACAGCTGAACAATTCCTAGATTCCTGTCCCTCAGAAACTGTGATACAGTAAATATTTATCGTTTTAATCTAGTAGGTTTTGGGGTAATTTGTTATACAGCAACAGGTAACGGATACAGTCATTTTTTATTCTTTTTTTTAGCTTCTTGGACCTTATAAGTTATTGGTCCAGATTTATTTAGTTCTTTCACCCTGTCTCTTATATAACTACTCTCTATACATATACTTTTTTCATTTCCTTTGCAACCACTCAGATTTAGGTCACCTGAATCTTACTATTACAAATACCACAAAAGACTATACCACTAAGTCAAGAATCCCAAATTCAAATATATACGAGATGTTCAGGCAATGTGAAGTGGGACAGTGGTGAATATCAGGATGAATGTGCCTTCTTAGGGTGTTGTCTTCTGCTCAACCCCAACCAATTATTGCCATGTGAGCATGTGGGCCCAGTGTTGCCAGATCACCTGCTTTTCTACGAAGACCCTAAACTCTCTATTTCCATGATATTTCTCAATTTTTGAATATTGGCTTAAAATTGTTACAGTGTATAGCACAAAATATATCTACCATCTGGACTCAGCCTGTGAGCCACCAATTTCCAGCCTCCACTCTAAATCATTCTTCCTAGAATTTCTCTCAGGCCGGGCGCAGTGGCTCACGCTTGTAATCCCAGTGCTTTGGGAGGCCGAGGTGGGTGGATCATTTGAGGTCAGGAGTTCAAGACCAGTTTGGCCAACATGGTGAGACCCTGTCTCTACTAAAAATACAAAAAATAGTGAGGCGTGGTGGTATGCCCCTGTAATCCCAGCTACCTGGGAAGCTGAGGCAGGAGAATCACTTGAAGCCAGAAGGTGGAGGTTGCAGTGAGCTGAGATGGCACCACTGCACTCCAGCCTGCGTGACAAAGTGAGATTCTGTCTACAAAAAAAAAAAAAAAAAAATTCTCAGATCTTGATTCCTCTGCTCAAAACATTTAATACTTATCCATGACTATCCATGGTTCTCTAATTGAGAAAGCTGACACTCACATACCTCTTCAATCTACCTGACCCAAACTTACCTCTCCAGCCTTATAGTCTCTACTGAAATGTTCTGTTATGGCAGACAGGCCTATCCAACTCTCTCTAAAAAAGTCATTTCCCACCCACCATGTTCCAGCCAACTTGCCCCATCTATGCCCTACCCATAGCTTAAAACCAAACCAAATATCACTTCCTCAGGTAAGACTTCCCTGACAGCCCATCGTCCACTAAAATCCTGCAACAAACTACAGTCAAGATATTCATTTAGCCATTCACCACGTATCAGTTCAATGGCTCTTTTACTGCCATCTCGAACTTTTCTTTGAACCCTGCATGTTTATCTTTTCAGACATTTATATTGTTCACTAACTATGATGAAATATGCTATCTACAACATGCTGAATTCAGTTCACTTCAAACCATAATTACAGAACACCCAGAAGTCATTACCTACTAAATTCTGTGCAAAAGATTATACAAAGAAGAAATACAAGGCTAGGCATGATGGCTTACGCCTGTAATCCCAGAACTTTGGGAGGCCGAGATGGGTGGATCACCTGAGGTCGGGAGTTCGAGAGCAGCCTGACCAAAATGGAGAAACCCCATCTCTACTAAAAATACAAAATTAGCTGGGCATGGTGGTACATGCCTGTAATCCCAGCTACTCAGGAGGCTGAGGCAGGAGAATCGTTGGAACCCGGGAGGCAGAGGTTGCAGTGAGCCGAGATGGCGTCATTGCACTCCAGCCTGGGCAACAAGAGTGAAACTCTATCTAAAAAAAAAAAAAAAAAAAAGGAAAAGAAATACAAATCCCTGATATCCCGAAGTTCACAGATTCTTGCGAAAGCAAGATGCAAACAGCTTCAATAGTACAGTGTAATAAGTTTTGAGGGGAAAATATACAAGAGTAACTAAATTCTCCCAGGAAGAACAGAAAGAACAAGGAAGAGATTATAGTTGAGCTGGGACAGGAAGAACAGTTTACTAAAATAAGCTTCTCCTCATCCTCTTCAGCCAAGGGGCATCCTCTAAACAACCCTAGCAGTCTCCGTTAAACTCAAGCACACCTGCATCCATAGCCAGCATCATTACTATCCACAAACTTTTAGGCTGCTTTGTTTATTTAACCTTGAATATCTCCTTTTTATCTCTAAATGGAACTGTGGCCATCATAATTACATAAACAATGTGTACCAAAAAGTATTTCACTTACTAACTAAAACTAGGTCTAAGTTTTATAAGGTATGATTTCAAAATAGCAGTATTGCTCTTAAAGAGAGATGGCAAAACATTTCAAAGGCCCAGTGCTTAGATATTGGTTTCTAATATCAGCTTCCAATAAGAGGAACCAGGGATCCTTAGAGAAATGGCTGATTGCAGGGTTAGGGGAGGAAATATACAAGATGAGCCTGGAGCACCATTCTGGAATGTCAGAAAAGGAAGGAAGTGCTCAAAAAACAAAGCAATGGAGCATAGCGAAAGCACACAGGAGCAAACTTGAAAGAGCTCCCAATGGCCAAAGCTAGAATAATTTGAGCAACAAAACAAGTAACATAACATTGGATTATAATCCAAAGTATAAATATCCACAAGTCCATATTGACATAAATGAGTGACTGAAGGAATTAAAAAATTAGAGAAGAAAGAAGTTTCCTTCACACAAGAATCCAAATAATTTATGCAGATATTCTCCTCTCAAGGATGTGAAGCTTAATTCCCCATCCCCCAACGTGGGCTGCACTTACAGTGCTTTGCTTCCAAAGAATAATGTAAGTAAGGATGGGGGAGGAAAGACACCTGGCAAACTGTACTGCAGTCAGGTAATCAAGAATAATAACATCACAGTGATGAGTCATGTGGGTAGCACCTACCCTTGATAAGATATGTGAATTGATATGTTAATAATGGCATTTCACCTCTGTGGTCTTCCTTGCAAAGACCCATAACCTCAATCTAACCATAGGAAAAACATCAGATAGACCCAAATTGAAGGACATTCTACAAAATACCTGACCACTACTCCTCAAAACCGTCAAGATCATCACAAACAAGGAAAGTCTAACAAAATGTCACCGACCAGAGAAGACTACAGAGATATGACAATGAAATGTAATGTGGTATCCGAGATAGGATGCCAGAAGGCAAAAAAAAAAAAAAAAAAAAAAAACAGACATTAGGGAAAAACTAATGATACTCAAATCAAATATGGAATTTAAAGATTATGTACCAATGTTGGTCCATTAGTTATGATACATGTACATACTAATTTAAGATGCTAACAACAGAAGAAATTGGACACAGGGTGTTCAGGAACTATCTGCAATATTTTTGCAACTTTTCTGTTGCAAAGATCTAAAATCTATCCTAAATCTAAATCCATTACTATTTAACACTATTGTAAAATCTAAACTATTCTAAAATTAAAAGTTTATTAATTTTTTTTTAATTTCAAAAGGGTCAAATCTTTTGAAAACTTTCCCGAGTGAAAAAGAGGACTCCAGACTTATTAAGATTCATAACAAAAAACATTTTTAAAAAGGCAAACTCTACACCTAAATTATTTATTTTCAAAATATTTTTTAAAAACTTACTGGCACTAAACAACCTTTGTCATATCCAGAGATTTTATTTTGAATGGCATTACAAAAGCAAATTATTTAAACGTCACAATCAAATCAAGACTTGAATCTCATCAACATACCAGGAAAAGTCAGTTTTGAGGAGACAGACATTGTGACAGCTTAATTTGAAATTTTAACAATTATAGTAATGGAATACACACACAAAAATACTGTCTGGTCATCCTAACAGGGCCTATTATGTTTTATAGATTAATTGGCTAGAAATTAAAAACAAATACTGTTCATCTTCATGCAGAGATAAAAATGCTTATCTTTACTGCTGATTATTCTTTACTTGGCAGTGGCTCCTAACACTTGACTTGAATTAACCTTGGTTTATCTAAGGAAGTACAAGACATTTATGTTTAAGGCAATCCAACAAATAGGAAACCCTGTTTCTGAATAAACTTTGAATCAACTAAGAAGTGAGATAAAATAGATAAGAAGTAAGAGAAATAAGTTAAATAGATGGATAAGAGAAATATGAAGGCAAAAGACGGAGCAAAATATTACCTTTACTACCAATATAACCTAGCTTAGAGAATATTACTTACTATAGGCAAGTAGATGGTTTCCTAACACTAAAGCCCCTTAATTGAAGCCTTACCCTCCCAGTCACAGGCAGTGTAGTATCATGCAAGTGGGACAGCCTGACCCTGTAAAACTTACAGCATGATGGAACAGGCTAAATCACAGACAGCTTGCTCATAAAAGAAAGAGGAAAAAGTGAGTGGTCCAAATAAACCCACTTTCTAATTTCAAACTCACCAATCAGATTCAGCCACTTCCAAAAGGCACAGAAAGGCATAAATATTACACTAATGGGGTCTCTGTCATATGAAACGAATTATTAGAAATGGGAAAGAAGCATTTCCCACATAGGATTTTTGGTTTTTTTAAGATAGCGTCTTGCTTTGTTGCCCAGGCTGGAGTGCAATGCCATGATCACAGCCCACTGCAGCCTTGACCTCCTGGGCTCAAGCCATCCTCCCACCTCACTTCCCAAGTAGCTGGAATACAGGCATACGCCACCACACCTGGATAATTTGGGGGAGTTTTTGTTTTTGTACAGATGGAGTTTCACCATGTTGCCCAGGCTGGTCTCAAGCAATTCACCCACCTCAGCCTCCCAAAGTGCTAGGATTACAGGCATGAGCCATTGCGCCTGGCCTGTAAGGAGTATTTGTAAATGCAAAAGAAGGTCTGAGAAAACTTAAATGTAAATATTCCTTGGTTCAGATATTCCACTGTTACAAATTTATTATATGATGTATAAGCACAAAAATTGAGTAAATCCAAGGAGTGTTTCTATTAGCATAGTTCTTTAAGTCAGCAGTATAAACAAAATCAAGGAATTGGAAGCCTTTCATTCATCTGTCTCCCTAAGCAACACCATGAATTAGGATAAAAACAAATCAAAATTGTCCAGGTTATCATGGTACAGAACGGAGGCAGAAATTTTACAAGAGGATTACAGGTCTGAGGGCCTACTGGTGCCCAGAGTCTTCCTTATTCTTGATCTTGTTTGTAACTGTTTCCTTACACTTGAGGGAAGCTGAGCAGCTACAGGCTCTATCGGTATTCACATATCGATATTATCACATCTATATTCACATATCAGTATTATCATTCTATTAAACTTTTGTTGTATTATAGTTAACTCTCTGAGGACTCATCTTCACGTCCCTAGCACCTAACTCAGATGCTGTCATTACTGAGTAAAACTGTGTGTTTGTGTGTGCATGCACATAAGTGCACGTGTGTGTATATGTGTGTGTGTCTTTAATTTGTGGGGGGAAAGAAAATTAAAGAGTCTACTTCCAGCGATGATCCATCCCCCCATCTCCAAGTCTTGAATTGTTACAAGATGTAGTCTTTACTGCTTTCAGGTTCACCCATTTCTTAGACATCCCTTGTATTTGACAGATGTGTGTTTGTTCTATTAGCAGATACTAAGCCTGCATTCTTCAGAATTTAACACTAATCCTGTCTGGCCATTTACAATGTTTGACTTCCTGATCACCTCATGATAACAATACCCTAAGAACCTACTTGCTGTTTCCTATGTGTTTATGACCAAGCCCTATGGTTGCTGATTATTATTTCCTTTGATATCATGCCCCTAACATCCTAGTCCCAGTACCTTTTTGTTTTGTTTTTGAGACAGTCTCACTCTGTCACCCAGGCTAGAGTGCAGTGGCACGATCTGGGCTCACTGAAACCTCCATCTCCTGGGTTCAAGTGATTCTCCTGCCTCAGCCTCCCAAGTAGCTGGACTATAGGCATCAGCCACCACGCCCAGCTAATTTTTGTATTTTTAGTAGAAACAGGGTTTCATGTGTTGGTCTCCAACTCCTGACCTCAAGTGATCTGCCTGCATCAGCCTCCCAAAGTGCCGGGATTACAGGTGTGAGCCACCACACTAAGCCCCAGTACCTTTTTAACCTAAGAAGAACCTAGGAAGTGCCAAGTAAAGGATACTGAGAGTCCATCAATGAGGGGACAGAAAATCATCCATCACCTCAATGTGGGCCATGTGATTCCTTTTTAAAATTAATGCATTACATACTCTGAACTAAGGTAATGGCAATAACTAATATTCACTGGATTATTAGTCACCATGTTCCAGGCACTGTTTCAACACATTTACACGCAACAAATAATTTCAGTTCACAATAACCCTACGAAGTAGGTACAATCACTGTTCTCATTTTACTGGAGGCACTGTTCTCATGTACTGGAGGCACAAAAAATGGTCAAACTATCAGAGGATAAGAGAACTGAGAACCACTGAGGGAATGTGAATTCTTATGCTCTCTCAGGAGCATGAGTTGGTAGGATAGACTCTGCATGCTGAGCACGTATAGTGAAATGCACTATAACAGAATGAATAATATTCTATTCATAAAAAAAAAATAGATGGGTCTATTTATTATCATCTCTTCTTTTATTTCAGATGAGTAAAGTGAAGCTCAAAGAGATGAAGTAGTTTAGCCAGGGCCACTCAAACAGAAACTTGACTTCACTTGCAAGTACAGGATTGAGTCCAACAAACTAGACTAAATAGTCTACATTCCTAGACACTATACAAAATGATACAAAATAGCTTGAAGTATTTTATGGGCTGAAGTACTTCAACAGCTAAGACAGGCTGCAATTCTCACCAGGTTTGGCATGGACAAATATGAAATTGTAACACAAACCACAAAAAATAATACGTAGACTTCTATCCTTTAGAATTAATATCAAAACTTACAGACAAGCACAGTAATTAACCATAGTAATTAATCACTATGTTTGAGTGATTAATAACCAAATAAATGCCAAACTTTGTTTTAAAACAACCATGGTTATTAGATTCTAACATGAAAGTGTTTAATAACTTCTTCCATGAAAGTAAGTACTCTAAAGTTAACTTGATTAAATGAATATTAGGTAAGAAAAATGCAACTTCATGAAGTACATATTCTCTTAAAAATCAGACTTTGAGGCTGGGTGTGGTGGCTCATACCTGTAATCCCAGCACTCTGGGAGGCCAAGGCGGGTGGATCACCGAGGTCAGAAGTTTGAGACCAGCCTGGCCAACATGGTGAAACCCCACCTCTACTAAAAATACAATAATTAGCCAGCTGTGGTGGTGGGCGCCTGTAATCCCAGCTACTCGTGAGGCTGAGGCAGGAAAATCGCTTGAACCTGGGAGGCGGAGGTTGCAGTGAGCCGAGATCATGCTATTGCACTCCAGCCTGGGCAACAGAGCAAGACTCCGTCTCAAAAAATAAAAATTAAAAAAAAAAAAATCAGACTCTGAAAACATTTAAATTTAAAACGTATTAAGTTCTTTTTTTTTTTTTTTTTTTTGAGACAGAGTCTTGCTCTGTCACTCAGGCTGGAGTGCAGTGGCACAATCTCGGCTCACTGCAGACTCTGCCTCCTAGTTCAAGCAATTATCCTGCCTCTGCCTCCCAAGTAGCCAGGACTATAGGTGTGCATCACCACACCCAGCTAATTTTTGTATTTATTTTAGTAGAGTTGGGTTTTCACCATGTTGGTCAGGTTGGTCTTGAACTCCTGAACGCAAGTGATCTGCCTACCTTGGCCTCCCAAAGTGTTTGGATTACAGATGTGAGCCACCGTGCCCAGCCTAAGTATTACGTTCTTTATCATCAGGTAATCTGAAGATCAAAAGCTTATAAAATACCAAATTATATAAGAAACAAAATTGTGTAAGTAATAAAAATAGCACAATTAAGAGAAACATTTTGTTATAGTGGCTAAAGCACAATATGTAGAATTAAGAAATCAGTTCTGTTATTTATACATGCAAGCTACTTTTTTCCCAAGTATTAACAGTTTAGATATTTTTCAATGTCAAGATACGTTTCTGCAATACTCTATTCCAATGAGTTGATAAATGTACCATAACCTACTTAACGAATTCTCCAGTACTGAGCAATTATGATTGCTTCCAACTTTTTGCTATTACTACAAATAGTACTGTGAATCATTTGTTAAACTTCTGTAAGCATACTTATATTAAACTTGTTAAACTTTTATACACATGCTTCCTTATAATTCCTGAAAGTGGAATTTCATAGTCAACATGAATCTGTACCTTGTCCTGCAGAAAGGTTGTATGATTTTTAGTCTTAGTAGAAACATTGTTTTAAATGGTACAATATGAAATACATACGATTAACTTTTAAATATTTGTATTTATAACCATTAATATATAGTGGTACAGTGGTTCACACCTATAATCCCAGCACTCTGGAAGGCCAAGGATGGAGGATCCCTTGAGACTAGCCTCAGCAACATAGTGAGACCCTGTTTCTATAAAAATGTTTTTTTTTAAATTAGCCAGGCATTATGGGAGGCTGAGGCAGGAGGATCATTTGAGCCTAGGAGTTCAAGGTAACAGTAAGCTATAATCGCACTACTGCACTCCAGCCTGGGCAACACAGTGAGACCCTGCACCTAAAAAATTAAATAAAATTGAAAATAAAAAAATATATCGTTATACATGCATAGGTACACACCTCCATTATACAAATGATACCTTTTAAAATGCTGTGCTTACTTTTATTGTAGTAAAATGATCACAACATAAAATTTACCATCTTAACTGTTTCTAAGTATAGTTTATTAGCATTAAGTATATTTATAATATTCACATTATTGTGCAATCAATCTCCAGAAGTTTTACATCTTGTAAAACTAAAACGCTATACTCGTTAAACAACTCCCAATTTCCTTCTCCCCCAGCCCCTGGGAACTACCACTTTAACTTTCTGCTTCTATGAATATGACTATTCTAGATGCTTCATGTAAGTGGAATCATAAATATTTGTCTTTTTGTGACTGGTATACTTCACTTAGCATAATGTCCTCAAGGTTCATCCACACTTTAGCATGTGTCCGAATTTCCTTCCTTTTTAAGGCTGAAGATATTCCATTGTATATGTACATATGACATTTTGTTTATCCATTTACCCATCAATGGACACTTAGCTTCCACCTATTGGCCATTGTAAATAACACTGTTAGGTACAATATCTGTGCTTATTTATAAAATATTCATACATAGCAGGAACTCTTCCTAGCCTGACCTCATGATATTTCAGATTCCAGTCTCTACCATGGATGCTAAGTAATCAATTCACCTCCAGGTAGGGATACCCTCATTTCTCTTCTTGCATAGACTGCTCCCAGGTTTTCAGTTCATACTTCTCCTTCTGTTACTCTTCCTGGACATGCTTTCCTTTGCTGACACTGGGGACTTTCCCATTATTTCTCCAGAGCTGGAATTTCTGTCTTGCCAGAAAGCATTAAAAAAATTTTTAACTGTCCAATCATCTGTGATTTCTCATTTATACAGTTACTATCTACTATGATAGATAGTAAGTCTTATCACGCCCATTTTACAAAAGAGGAGACTGAGGCTCAGAGTACATTGGTAATTTGTCCAGTGTCACAGAGTTTGAATGAGCCAAGCCAAATGTGGACCTCAAGTCTGTCATATTCGAAAGCTTGTGTTCTTTTCACTATGCATGCCACATTTTAAAAACTGTTTTATTAATTCTCAGTCACTAACACCTACCCCAGACAAAGCCTATTATTATTCTCAGAATATCAGGTTTATGTACTTTGGATACTCAGAGCCCAGGGAGAAAACTCACCTTCTTCCTCCTTTCAGGCTTCCTCTAAGAATATGTCATTAATCACTAAATATGTCTGTGTACTGAGTTTCATTTGTTTAGAAATAGACTACAGTTTTCTGGCTGGCAGCTGGAAATCAAATATATTTTACTACCTTATTTTCAAAATTACTCATGAACTTTAAACACGCCAGGGTAAAGGAAATCTACCACTACACTGAGAAAAAATGAAAACCAGTTTGTACTGAACCATAAAACCTAAAAGTACCCAATGATTATACTGACCAAACAAAAGAAAGCTTACAGTTGTTGTTAACAAAAGAGGTCCCCATTGCCCACACTTTGGCCAACAAGACCAAGATACCTGGATCAGGAGCTGTCCAACAGAAATGCTACTTAGAGGGTCAGTAATCAACCTAATAAACTCCTTCACACTTAGCAAGGTTGAAGGTGAGAGACAAGACACAGAGACACATGGAATGAAAAAGAGAGGCCAACAAAGAAGGCCAAGAGAGTGCGTGAATGAGAGTAACTGATGCCAGAAGCTACCTTAGATCCATGCTACTATGTATCCTTTCATGAATCCTTTATCCTTTTATCATTTTCCAGCACCCTGAATGAATCTATGTACTTTGAATCCAAATAAGACTGGTAAGGCAGTGAGCCGAGATGGCACCACTGCACTCCAGCCTGGGTGACACAGCGAGATTCCGTCTCAAAAAACAAACAAATAAACAAACAAATAAGACTGGTAAAGGTAAAGGTATAGTCACTGAAACACTGTATTGTGTATATTGTAGGTGAGAGCAATTATATAAATACAGTAATGTTGTGAACCAGAGTTCTTTCTCACTGCTGGGAACCAGGGAGATAAAAATGGGAGGTTTTTTAAAAAAGAACCCTACAGTATCAAATCTGAATAGTGAATATCAGTAATAAATGTATGATTTAAAAATTAGCTATCCACCCAGGTGCAGTGGTTCACACCTGTAATCCCCACACTTTGGGAGGCCGAGGTGGGAGGATCACTGAGCCCAGAAGTTCAAGACCAGCCTAGGCAACATAGGAAGATTCCATCTCTACAAATAATTTAAAATTAGCCAAGTGTGGTGGCACATGCCTGTGGTCCCAGCTACTCAGGAGGCTGAGGTAGGAGGATCACCTGAGCCCGGGATGTCAAGGCTGCAGCAGTGAGCCATGATCACACCACTACACTGCAGTCTGGGCAACAGAGTGAGACCCTGTCTCAAAAAAAAAAAAGAAAAGAAAAGAAAAAGAAAACAAATGAAAAGAAAGCTATCTATTTCCTAGGTATTCCTATTGAAAGGGTTTAGATGTAGTCATAATCAGCAGCAATAAACATATCTAGTGCCCAAATCGTGATTTATAATTATGAAGAACCACTGAAACAAACTGAATTCTCAGAGGAACCATCTATTCCAACTCTGGGGCAGGGAAAGCACAAAGTGAGCCTGAAACATCTTGTTGTGCCAAAAAGCAAAGGAAATGCTTAAAGATTACTGAGAATATGGTAAAAGGACACAGAAGCCAGCTTCAAAAGGCTGCCACTAGCCAAACTTGGGACAACTTAATCATCAAAAATAATTGCAACGATAACGAATTCTAACACACTGAGGTTTGTTTTTTTGTTTGTTTGTTTGTTTTTTAAAAAGACAACAGTGACATTACAGAAGAGAAAGGAGAAGATGAAGGACAGCTCTTTTTTGTGGAAGAATGCCGGCTAATAAACAAGAAAGAAACAGTCACCATTTTTACAATTAAGTATTAATAACTCATTCAGGTAAGGATCAAGGAATACTATTAGGTAAAAAGCTTTGGGGGAACATGACATGTACAAATTTCCCAGTTTAACCATTAATTACAAGAGACAAAAAGTAGTAAAACAGGTTCTTTTACAATGAAGAGATCTCGCAGATACCATCTCAACTAAATGATCGATCTTCTTTTTTTTAAGAGATAGGGTCTCACTATGTTGCCCAGGCTGGCCTGTAACTGCTGGACTCAGGCAATCCTCCCATCTCAATATTCCTAGTAACTGGGAACACAGGGGTACGCCACCACACCTGGCTAAGTGATCAAATTCAACACCACCATTAATGGAATACACTGATACGTGCTTCCTGATATGCTGCAATAAGAAGTAAACACTATCACTGCTATAATAATTTTGCCACAAATGTTCTAACCTGAATCCAATCATAAGGAAATAATAAGACAAACTCAGCTTGTGGGACATTCTATAAGACAAATGGTTGGCTGGTGTGGTAGCTCACACCTGTAGTCCCATCACTTTGGGAGGCCAAAGCAGGTGGACTGCTTGAGCTCATGAGTTTGAGACCAGCCTAGACAACATGGTGAAACTCCATCTCCACAAAAAATACAAAAATGTAGCTAGGTATGGTGGCATGAATCTGTAGTCCCAGCTTCTCAGAGGCTAAGGAGGGAGAACTGCTTGAGCCCCAGAGGTCAAGGCTGCAGTGAGCCCATGATCGCACCACTGCACTTCAGCCTGGACGACAGAGGGAGACCCTGTCTCAAAAAAAAAAAGAAAAAAGAAAAAAGTTAGGAGAGGGCACTGTTCTAGCAATCCTTATTTGCATCTTGGAGTCCTGGAGGGCGGGGAAGAGCTAGAAGTTAAAGGCTGGGGAAAATCCAGGAGGGATGCATATTATATTTTAGATGTATCATAGAATTGTTTCTTGGAGTTGAAGATGGTATTATGATTATGTAAAGAGGATGTCCTTATTCTGACAACACAAATACTTAATTATTTAGAGACAAAAATGTCATGATGTCTAAACTTAAATTCGAATGGTTCAGTAAAAAAAAATTGAGAAAGCATGAATTTGGCAAAATGTTAACACTCAGTGAACTAAGGTGACAGGTATACATAGGGTTTATATAACTGTTCTTTCAACTTTTCTGTAGATTTTAAGTTTTTCAAAATAAAATGTTGTTCTCTTAAATTACCCATGGAGAATTCTAACAAAAGAGGTCCTAAGACAGATAAGAACACTACGTTTCTGAAAAGAAGAACAAGATTTTTTTAAAGGTTGCTTTTGGTAGTATAAAAAGTTTTAATCTGACTTTTTTTTAGTGCAGCAAATATATACAAATTTCAGACTGGCTTTCTAACTTTACGTGAACATGCAGTGAAGAATGTACATATTGTCTCTGATAATAAGTAATACAATCAATTTACCAAAAAAACAGTATTTTTATTAAAAGTTCCTTAAAGTGCTACGTTATCAATTCCCTTAAGGAAGAAAAATATCTTAAAATGAAACATATTTTAAACGCACAATAAAAGAATGAAAATGAGTTATAATTTCTCAATTTTCTATGTGACATCACTGAGGTGTAAATGGTACCAAGAAAACAGTATTTTAAATGTTAATACAATCATGACTGATTTAAGGAGAAAAGCCAAGTTTTTTTGGTTGAAACCAACACAGTGTTTTTAGGGTTTCTAAACCAAACATTTTATTTCAATACAGGCTGTCAACCTGCATTGCAACAGAAGAGTTTAAATAATTTTTCCAAATTTAACTTTCAGTCCAACTGATTGCAGCAAGATCTGCCACCAACCAAAGAACACCAAGTATGAGTTACTGCTATGCTTCTGCAGACATTATACACACCAACTATTCTGACTGAACCTCAGAGCTGACTTGCAAAATAGAATCTTATGACAATCTGAGGCATTTTACCTTCTCTTTATTTTTCATTTACCGCAATCATATTATTCAGTCCTGATAATACAGAGCAAATGACCTTTAGATTACCTCCACTCTCTCCTGAAAACACATTACATTGACAGTAATGGAAACTGTGTTTAGGATACACACCAACAAGGAGAAAGGAAAAGGAGTTGAGAAGAACAAAATTTGGTAGCTAGAAAGCCAAAGAACAAGTTGTACCTGACTCAACAGAGAGGTGACCCCTAAGCCAGCAGCCAGGAAAGCTGAGAGAAGCAATCTGATTCACATCTTGAAACCCCACAAAAACCCCACCAGAAAAGGATAGCAGCAGGTAGCCATGAAAGCTGGGGTGGGGTGGGCCTTGACACAGAAAGGAAAAGTCTAAGAAAGAGATTCCTCTCCCTTGCCCAACCTCCAGGAGGCTGGAGGTTTATTCTCTGGAGAGAGTAAAAGAGAGAGGGGCTCTAATTGGCATGACAAGAGACATAAATGAGAAAAGCAAATTAAGCATGGCTTCACATCCTAAAAGTTATCCTCCAGCCATCTTCTGCTTAATCAGCTCCCAAAGGTGGAGTTGAAAAGGATACTCTCTAAGGAATATGACCAGCCCAAGAGAAAAGATCCCAAGATTCTGATCCCAGGAGTAACCCCACTGCAATGACCCAGCCAGATCATCCTATGGTAAAGGCTAAGGTTGAGAAGTCCACCACACAGATAGCGTGTCCATAATTAGCTTTTAAACATAAATAGGTACACAGCCAAGGAAGGCTTCGGAGCAAAGTCCCTTATAGGAAAAACCAGGAGGCTAAAACAAGTAATAGATTTTCAAAAACTAATTTAGAGGAAACAGAGCAAGGAAGGGAGATAAAAAGTTAACAAAAAATTATTAATATCCTGAGAAAGGAGGGAAGATACTGCATCCTTAAATATAAACAGGATTCCACAAAAGCAGAATAATTAGAGCACAAAAAAATGAATTCTCCAAAAAATTAAAATAGTATTACAGGAAAGGAAAACTCAATGAAAGGGTTGGAAGATCAAACTGAGAAAATCACTCTATAATCAAAAGGAAAAAGTTACAGAAAATCAGAGGAGAGACAAGCAGAGGAACTACAAATAATAGAAGATTTTTAAAATAATAGATTAGATGAACTGGAGAAAGTAAAATTTTTAATTACTAAAATTAACATAATCCTCCAGATTAATGGAACAATCAAGTACCTAGCACAATGGACAGAAAGGGACCCACATCACAGCATATCATCAAGAAATTTCAGCAATTAGAGACAAAGAAAAGACACTAAAACAGTGGTTCTTGACTTTGGCTACATCTTAGAATTACCCAGGGAGCTTTTCAGAAATATCTATGTTTAGGCTCTGGTCCAGACCAAGTACTTCAACATCTCTCACACCAGGATTTGGTCAAAGTCCCTAGATAAGTCTAAAGTGAAGCCAGGGTTAAGAATCACAATCCTACAATGTCAAGAAAGAATGGGGGAGAGAGAGAGAAGGGAAGATGATCCTGATATTTTGTAATAGCAATAGTGAAAGCCCAGAAGACAACAGAACAATCAGTGCTTTCAAAATTCTAAAGGAAAAATTATTTCCAATCTAGATAGTACCAATTAAGTGCAGTTATCAATAAAAAATTTTCCCAGGACACACAAAATTTCTCTTCCATGCCTCTTTCCTCATGGTACTACTAGAGAAGACAGTTTGCCAAAACAAGGTTGTAATCCAAGAGTCTCAAGACCACAGGATCCAGCAGAAAGGGATCTCACACAGAAAGAGGCAAACAGCATCCCTGGAGTGATGGTTACCTGTGCGCCCCAGGGATACGGGGCAACCATACAGAACAAAACAGAACAGCTCACAAGGTTCTATGCAAGTAAGACCCAAAAAGATGCAATATATGATGTGTCTGAATATTTGGAGAAAATAATGTTAACAACTGGGGATGAATTTATGATAAGTACATAGAAAACTGAGCAAAGAAGCAAGACAATTATTAACTACAGAGCACAAACAAGGAAACTCATGCAAGAAAGAAAGAGTCATAATTTACTCATGACTCAGCTGCGAATAGCATGTACTACATCACAATAATGTGACAAAGAATAGTGATCTAGACAAATGAATGTGGTAACTACACTGGGAGAACCGAGAATGGAGAGTATGATCTGTCTAAAGCTAGAAGCAGTGAGAGTGAGCTAAATGTTCTCCTTCCAGAGAGGAAATCCAATAGATAGGACACAAAACAGAAAATCAAGAAGTAGATCCAATATATGTTATCTAGTGATGTGATTTAAATATCAAAAGAATCAGCCCACAGTGTGAAATGCTTGTCTCTAGGATGCAGGCAATGGTTGGGAGTGGTGGGGGTGAGTGGCTACAGAAGCGACTGCAGATTTTCATAAGTTTTATAGAATTATTTCACTTTTAAACTATCTACATAAACAGCCTGATTAAAAATTAAATTTTAAAATAGTAAATATTGTTATATCCTATAGTAATATAACAAGGAAGGAGGAGGGAAGGAAGGAGAGAAAAAGGGAGGGAGGGGACTATAAGCAGAGTAAATCCACATCTATTTTAACAGGAATTAAGAGCAAATGTCTGCAGTCTGCATATTTTTCTAAAAATCACAGCATAAGCATTTTATTTAGAGACACAGAAGTACCGGCATATCTCGTTTTACTGCACTTGGCTTTATTGTGCTTTGCAGATACTGCATTTTTTACATACTGTGGCAACCCTGAGTCAAGCAAGTTTACTGGCATTATTTTTCCAACAGCATGGGCTTACTTCTTATCTCTGTGTTATATTTTGGTAAGTCTCATAATATTCAAACTTTTTCATTATCATTATATCTGTTATGATGATGTGTGATCACTGATCTTTAAGGTTACTCTTGTAAATCCTTTTGGGGCACCACAAGCCACACCCATATAAGACAGTCAACTTAATCAAGAAATGTGTGTTCTGACTGCTCCAACAACCAGCCACCATACCCCTGCCCTCTCTCCCTTTCCTCAGGCCCCCTTATTCCCTGAGACACAACAGTATTAAGATTAGGCCAATTAATAACCCTACAATGGCCTCTATGTGTTCAAGTGAAAGGAAGAGTGGCACATCTCTCACTTTACTCAAAAGCTAGAAATTATTAAGCTTAGTGAGGAAAGCATGTCGAAAGCCAAAACAGGCCAAAAGCTAGGCCTCTTGCTCCAAATTAACTAGCCAAGTTGTGAATGCAAAGGAGAAGTTCTTGAAGGAAGTCAAAAGTGCTACTCCAGGCTGGGCACGGTGGCTCACACCTGTAATCCCAGCACTTTGGGAGGCTGAGGCAGGCGAATCACCTGAGGTCAGGAGTTTGAGACCATCCTGGCCAACATGGCAAAAACCTCTCTCTACTAAACATAAAAAAATGAGCTGGGCGTGGTGGCAGGCGCCCGTAATCCCAGCTACTCAGAAGGCTGAGGCAGGAGAATCGCTTGAAACTGAGAGCGGAGGTTGTGATGAAGAGAGATTGTGCCATTGCACTCCAGCCTGGATGACAAGAGCGAAACTCCATCTCAAAAAAAAAAGTGCTACTCCAGTGAATACATGAATGATAAGAAACAGCCTTACTGATGACATGGAGAAAGTTTCAGTGATCTAGACAGAGGAATTCCCTTAACCAAAGCCTAATCCAGAGCAAGGTCCTAACTTTCTTCAATTCTATGAAGGCTGAGAGAGGTGAGAAAGCTGCAGAAGAAAGCTTTGCAGCTAGCAGAGGTAGGTTCGTAAGATTTAAGGAAAGAAACCATCTCCATAACATAATTCAAGGCAAAGCAACAATTGTTAATAGAGAAACTGCAGCAAGTTATCCAGAATATCTGGCTAAAATCATTGATGAAGGTGAATCTAAGCAACAGTTTATCAATGTGGACAAAACAGTCTTCTAATGGAAGACTATACCATAGAAGTCTCTTTATTATAGATGCCACATAGGACTTTCATAGTTGGAGAGAAGGCAAAGCCTGGCTTTAAAGCTTCAAAAATCAGGATGACTCGCCTATTAGGGACTAATACAGCTGAAGTTGAAGTTGATGCTCATTTGCCATTCTGAAAATTTTATGGCCCATAAGAATTAGGCTAAACTACTCTGCTCATGCTCTATAAATAGAACAACAATGCCTGGATGACAGCATATCTGTTTACAGAAGGGTTTAATAACTATTTTAAGCTCACTATTGAGATTGCTCAGGAAAAAAAAAGATTTATTTCAACTTCACTGTTGTTTTAAGAAATTGCCACAGCTACCCAAATCTTCAGCAACCACCACCCTGATCAGTCAACAGTCATCAACATCAAGGCAAGACCCTCTACCAGCATAAAGATTATGACTTGCTGAAGGCTCAGATGACCCTTGGCTTTTTTTTTTTTTTTTTTTTTTTTTTGAAGCAATAAGGTCTTTTTGTGTTTTTTTTGTTTGTTTTTGGGGTGTTTTTTTTTTTTTTTTGAGACAGAATCTTGCTCTGCTCCCAACTGGAGTGCAGTGGCATAATCCCAGCTCACTGCAACCTCCACCTCTTGGGCTCAAGCAATTCTCCTCCCTTGGCCTCCCAAGTAACTGGGATAACAGGCACGCACCACCACACCCCGCTAACTTTTGTATTTTTTTAGTAGAGATGGGGTTTCACCATCTAGGCCAAGCTGGTCTTGAACTTCTGACCTCAAGTGATCCACCCACCTCGGCCTCCCAAAGTGCTGGGATTGCAGGCATGAGCCACCACACCTGGCCAATACAACCTTTTTTAATTAAGGTATATACATTGTTCTTTTAGACATAATGCTATTGCACACTTAGTAGACTGCAGTATAATACAAGCATAACTTTTATATCCACTAAGAAGCCAAAAAATTTCTCTGACTTGACTTATTGCAATACCTGCTTTATTGTGGAGGTCTGGAACTGAACCCACAGTATCTCCAAGGTATGCCTGTAAGCACCAGACACACTTAAACATGATTTCAAATCGACTGTGGGAACCGAGTAGAGAAAAGGAAGAAGGGGAACTGAAACAATTCATTTTCATTATAAATCCTTCTGTACTGTTTGATTTTGTAATCATGTGCATATAGTATAAAGTTTTTTAAAAATTATTCAAAGGTGTGTTTTTAATTGGCAACCTGCTTTATTTACTAACAATTTCTTTAGAGTTAACTCTATTGATATAATTCTAGTTCATTTTCTTAACTGTACATAGTAATAATTGCCCAACTATACAATCATTAACTTATCCATTTTAATATTGATAAGCATTTAGGTTGTTTCTGAAGTTTCTCTGTTAAAAGCAATAGCACAATAAAAAACTCCTATCCCCAATCTCCATGGTGCCTCTGATATCCTAGGATGAGAACATCCCCAGTTAAAAAGAAGCTGCCTCTCTCTAGAACAGAAAATTAGGTTTTGTCTGGTAGAAGATTCAAGAAATTCAACAAGTTTCAAAAAGTTGTAGAGAAGCATTTTCAGAGGTCTAATAGTTACAATGCCATGTATATAGCAACAACCTGATTAAAAAAATAAATAAAAAACAAAACTTCTATCTAAGGCTG
Source organism: Papio anubis (assembly GCF_008728515.1). Taxonomy (NCBI): domain Eukaryota; kingdom Metazoa; phylum Chordata; class Mammalia; order Primates; family Cercopithecidae; genus Papio; species Papio anubis. Next base: position 55,337,376 of record NC_044981.1, read on the forward strand.
GGCATGGTGGCTCACGCCTGTAATTCCAGCACTTCGGGAGGCTGAGGTAGGAGGACTGCTTGAGCCCAGGAGTTCGAGACCACCCTGGGCAACATGGTGAAACCCTATCTCTCCAAAAAATACAAAAAATTAGCCGGGCATGGTTGTTGCGGGAAGTCAGGGACCCCGAACGGAGGGACCGGCTGAAGCCGCAGCAGAAGAACATAAATTGTGAAGATTTCATGGACATTTATTAGTTCCCCAAATTAATACTTTTATAATTTCTTACACCTGTCTTTACTGCAATCTCTGAACATAAATTGTGAAGATTTCATGGACACTTAACACTTCCCCAATCAATACCTTTGTGTTTTCCTATGCCTGTCTTTACTTTATTCTCTTAATCCCGTCATCTTCTTCATAAACTGAGGAGGATGAATGTCGCCTCAGGACCCTGAGATTGTATCAACTGCACAAATTGTTTGTAGAGCATGTGTGTTTGAACAATACGAAATCTGGGCATCTTGAAATCTGGGCATCTTAAAAAAAGAACAGGATAACAGTGATGTTCAGGGAACAAGAGAGGTAACTTTGAACTGGCCTCCGGTGAGCCAGACGGAACAGAGCTGTATTTCTCCTCTTTCATAAGCAAATAGGAGAAATATTGCTGAATTCTTTTTCTCAGCAAGGAACATCCCTGAGAAAGAGAATGCGCCCTGAAGGTAGGCCTATGGACGGTCCCTTTTAAGGTGCCCCGTCTTTTATGGTCGAAGCCAAAGGGATGAAATAAACCCCGGTCTCCTATAGTGCTCCCAAGCTTATTAGGACAAGGAAAATTCCCACCTAATAAATTGTGGTCAGACAGGTTATCTGCTGTCAAACCCTGTTTCCTGATAAGATGTTATCAATGACAATGCGTGCTGAAACTTCATTAGCAATTTTAATTTTGCCTCATCCGGTGGTCCTGTGATCTCGCCCTGCCTCCATTTGCTTTGTGATATTTTATTACCTTGTGAAGTATGTGCTCTCTGTGACCCACACCCTATTCCTGCACTCCCTCCCCTTTTGAAAATCGCTAATAAAAACTTGCTGGTTTTACGGCTCAGTGAACATCACGGATCCTGCGGACATGTGATGTCTCCCCCAGACACCCAGCTTTAAATTTCTCTCTCTTGTGCTCTTTCCCTTTATTTCTCAACCCAGCCGAGACACTTAGGAAATAGAAAAGAACCCACATTAAACATCGGGAGCGGGTTCTCCCAATCCATGGTGGCACACACCTGTAGCCCCAGGTACTCAGAAGGCTGAAGTGGGAGGATCACCTGAGCCAAGGATGTCAAGGCTGCAGTGAGCCATGATCACACCAATGTACTCCAGCCGGAGCAACAGAATAAAACAATGTCCTAGGAAAAAAAAGACCTCCTATCTACTCACACGTGCAAAATTTTCATCTGTTCGATTGTCTTCAAACTTTTTACGTTATGTTCCCCCAAAGAATTTTTAACCTTTTCCACATTTTTTAAAACATAAACTCCGGACTTCATAATGATTTCATCGGTTTTTCATTAATATTCTCTTTTTGTTCTAGGATCTCATCCAGTACAACAATGCATTTAGTTGTCGTAACTCCCCAGTCTCAAAGGCTGTTTTTCACTTACACTCAGGAGATACTTGTTTAAGCGTGGTCATTTGTATAAACTTAACCAAAACATTTAACTTCTCTAATCAGGTCTGTTTGCTGTAGAATAAGGAAATACCGCTATCTGAGAATATCTAATAAGATAATAATATGAAAGGGCCCTATAAACTGTTTTCATACTGGGAGTGTATATTTGCTTAATATGTATTATTCACAAGCTAGTCAAGAATCTGAAATGTCTTCTCTTATAAAATGTCCAGAGAGAATTAAAATTCTCTCCCCGCCACCCTGCCAAATATACAACTTCATCTTTATAATTACATGGAGAACCCAAAGACTCTTAAAATGTTCATAAAGGACTTACATATAATAAGATGTCTGAGAAGCCCCAGGGGAAAAAATCATAATGTAAGCCTAAAGAAGTGATAATACAAAATTGATTTAATGTTCTAATCTTACTAATACAAGTCACATAATAAATTTTTTTGAGTCTTGCTCTGTCACCCAGGCCGGAGTGCAACAGTACGATCTTAGCTCACTGCAACCTCCACCTCCCAGGTTCAAGCGATTCTCCTGACTCAGTCTCCCAAGGAGCTGTGATTACAGGCATGTGCCACCACACCTAGCTAATTTTTGTATTTTTAGTATAGGAGGGGTTTCACCATGTTGGCCAGGCTGGTCTTTAATGCCTGACCTCAGTTGATCATCCCAAAGTGCTGGGATTACAGGCATGAGCCACCACACCCAGCCATATACCACACAACACATAATAATTATTAAGAGAGAAACTAAAGCCAATTTCTGATTCGTTAACATCTACCACTATTTCTACTTCTTGTTTGTTCATTCATCTATTTAATTTTTATATTTAAGGAATAATCCGACTGAGCATTATAAGCAGAATGAATGATGACACGGAATTAACAACATGAGTACCCTATTTAAATATTTATAATTCTATAAATAATCAAAATTATATTTTCTGATATCCATGGACAATGAGCAACAATTTTCTTAGCTCTATGAATTTAAGTATCACTTTTCTTAAAACTCTTAGGGAAAAAATGTAAGTCAACCTTTTAAACTTGGTAACAGGAGACTCAGCCAATAACACTTTAACAAAGTGTAGCATGTAAGATTTTAATAAATATTTTTGTTTGGGCTTTAATACTACTAGTTTTTTTAAATATACAAACTATGAAGATCCTAGTAGGATTCAACCACTGAGAATTATATCAAACATTGACTCCTAACTGCTAGCTAGACTCTAACAGGACATTAAGACAAAGACATCTTTTAGGACAAAGCATGAGCTCATGGGAACGTACTAATTTATCTGATATAGCACAGTGCCCTACTTTTTAGTAGCAAGACCTTTCCCTTGCTCTATACACATTACACCCATTCATATCCATGGGAGCCTGATGCAGGAAAGGAGCACCATGTGGCCTCTTGGAAGGAAAAAATTTATGTCTGCTTTTGAATGTTGTTTGCCACCTGGAAGCCAGCCAATCCAATATAAACATCCCCATTCATAAGGCACTGGATAATTCCTTGTCTTCAGTAAATTCCAGACTTTTGAAAAGGTCAAATTCAATTTGAGAAAAGGGAAATCATTATACTTTAAGAAGGCCCAGAACATAAAAAGAATATCATACATTAAAAGATAGTACAGTACTGACAGATAATCCAAACTACTGTAGCTGAGATGAAAATCTGCAATAATAGCTGCCATTTGGGGGCTGTTTCTAATGTGTTAAGCGTTGAGCTAAATGCTTTACATAAATCATCCCATTTGATTCTCACAAAAATCAGGGAAGTGGATGTTATCCATATTTTGCAGGTGAGGAAAGTGAATCTTAGCTTAATTGGCAGAACCAAGATTGTAAAACCCTTGTGCTCCTAAAATACTACAGCACACCTAGCATTAACTCTAGAACAAGGGCAATAATATTGGTCAAGTGTCTGGATATAGCCTATTCCTTGGGAAATAGCTTTTAAAATTTATGCTGCAATCTTACTTGATAACTTTGCTTAGTTTTCCAAGGGCGTTGTTTTTTTCTTTCATAATATCTATCATAGTGACACTATTGATTAAATACACCTTCAGTTTCTTAAATGTTAAGGAGACTGCAAAATATGAAAAAGAACAATAGAATAGCCTATAATGGGACAATGTGAGTACAAGCACCTTCCACCACCATCTTCTTTTGATATAATTATCAAACTTTTCATGCAATCATTTTCTGCACTGCCAGAGGCAGAGCTCCCTTTCAATAAAAAAGATATGAGGAGATGCTTTTCCAACTCTCACAACCCCTGATGTGAATCTTACAGGCAGACCAGGCTGGCCAACAAAGTCAACTCCCATCCTGACAGACCAAGAGTTCAAATACTTTAATACTGTGGTAACCCCGACCTTTTACATTATTCTAAGATGCCTTCTGTTAACGCTGAAAACAACTCCCTAGGAAGCAGTGCCACAGGAATTTCTGTAGTTCATGGAAAAATCTGAAAAGCACAATTTCTTTGTAACCCAATCTCCAAAAATGGGAGATTTGAAGTGAAGATTTGTGTTAGAAATAAAGGCAGCTTTCCCATCACATAAATGAAAGCTAAGAACAAAGGTCAAGGGTCACAACCCCATTTCACTGAATCTGAAGTCCTCAATACCAAACATATGACCAAATTCAGTCTTCCAAATTGTTACAATTTAGCTGGGTATCTTTACTGCGTAAATTTGAATATATTGTCTAAATCATAGATTTCATTTACAAAATCAAACTACCAAGATACGGATACACTAAGGTGTATATATTGCATAATTAAGTAGCAAAACATCCCAAGAGCTCCAACTACAATTAGATCTATGTCATAAGGATTGAATGCATGGTAATCAGACAGATCATCTGTGACTCTGCAATGAGAAGGATTTAGACAATTTCCAAATTCTGAAAACCCGGTTATTGCAATGCCTTTGAAATACAGTTCTAGGAAAAGAGTCATTAAGTAACATTAAAAATAAATGTTAAAAAAATTTAAGGTATGACCCTAGTTTCACAGAGATAATTGTTTTGGTATTACTAAAATTTATTATTGATACTATATACTGATTTAAAGAGAAATAACATGAAATATTATATTGCTTGCTCCAAAGAAATCTTAATATATCTTAGCCTCTTTTGACAATTAAAATCTGCTGAGGCTCAATACAGGTTTACCTAAAATTCCACTGCAATAGTACATTTTTTTAAGACCACATCATAGAAGAGACAATGCTCTAATGACCATACTAAAGAAGTTCCATTAAATACATTCGCGCAGAGGAAATGAACATAACTGTATTAAGCCAAACTGTAATCCTCCCCAGATCTTGTTAGAGTAAGCCTTTATTCTGTTGATAATAATTATCAGTAATCCCTTACAAACAAGAACACTTCTCGCCCATGACTGATTCATAAAAAGTAGAATCAGCATGTTTTGCTACTGTAGTGTCATTTCAGGCTGAGGTTGCTTAACTGATTTTGAATTCACTTTATAAGATGAAAAAATAATATCCCTTTTAATTCTAAATTCTTCATTACATTTCATTTAGGGTACAAAATTGTGAGTGTTTTGATTATATAAAGATCATTTCCATATTTTTAATTTTATATTTAATTTTAAACATTTAAATAAATATATACGTATTCTACAAATCATCATTTATTCATTAAAATTACTCAGATTATTTTTGTCTTTAAACAAGGTCTAAACAACTGACAGTTCTCAAGTTAAGTTGATACATAATTCATAAATCATGTGCATCATGCAGTTTCTAAGGAAACTGAATCAGCTGGGACTGGGGAAACAAATGAGGCAGCCAAGAGTTTTGATTTCCTATGTGGCCGTCAGCAAATCAAATACCTTCCTTATGACTGAGTTAGTTTATATAGAAACAAGGTAAAATACAAGGTCTTTGGAAAATCACATTCACTACTGAAAGACAAAATTTCCATGTTATCTTAAAAAATAAAACTGAACTTACTATTACCCGAAATTTGAAATTAATATCACCATGGAGTCAAAATACTATCCCTGAACTACTACAGTAGTTATACCAGCTCTTAAGTAAAAACAAACAGATTCATATTTAAAACAACAAAAACACCTTCAGTATTTCCTAGTGAAGCAGATGATTAAAGAACAAAACAACCGGTTAAACTATCAATTTGGTTAAATGATTTTTATTGAATAAAGCAAGCGTGGGATGTCACTCTTCAAAGAACTAGAATAAGCTGCTAACATTTATTATCTACCATGTGCCTACTGGCACTATTCTAAGAGTGTAACTTAAATTAATCCTCAAAACAGGCAGGTACTAGTATCATGCCCATTTCAGAGAAAAGGAAACTGATACACAGATGGGATACACGCTTTGCCCAGATTTAAACAGTTGGGAAGTGGCATATTTTGTTCTAAAACCAATACTGAATACAATGTAATGATTATTTGATGATTCAGAAAGGAATAGAATATTGAGTCCCAAATACAGACTCTTTCTGAAGCTAAATCATGACTGTACAAAAATGTAGACACCACACAGGCGCAGATGTCCCAAATCTCCCCATGAGAAATTGCTTTGCATTTTCTGAGAGTGCTGAGATGCAAACCTCATCAGGATGGGGGCAAGTGACAAGGTTCTGATTTCAAAACAATGGACTTTCTGAATTCATAAGACTGAGAATCACAGTGTAACAAGAAGTTGATTTAGTCATTATCAAATTATTTTCACATCTCATCTTCTAAAAAGTTTTAAATAAAAAATATCCTGTTTTCTCCCCCACTTTCCCATAAATGAGGCAAAATTTAAAAATACATATTCTGTGTAAACACATAAAATATGTTATTCTAGTAAACTTAAGCTATTGTCCAACCTACAAAATACTCAAATGGAAAATGGGGTGATTGTGAGCTAGCCCGAAACTCTGAAAATTAAACTCATAAACACATAGTAGGAGAGATTAAGACAGTGACAGACAAAAAGAGCAAAATCTTCCAAGCAAAAGTAGAAAGCAATATTGGAAAATCAAAGGACAACTGGACTAAATGCAAGGAAAGCTGTGGCCTAATCAATGGTATTAACATAATCCAAAGAAAGAATGTGTAAACAGCTACAGCTGGAGAATGGTAGTGTGGAGTAGAGAAAAGAGAAGCCCTGAGAGCAAGCGTTTGGCAGTGTTCATCAGCCATGCTGACCATAAAGGGAGCCCTGAGCAGCTGCTACGAACCATCTGGTTGCTGGGCAAGAATAACTATTTGGCAGAGGTGGCTCCAACAGGCCATCACTACTTGATGGTAAAGATGGCAATGACGATAATAATGACAACAACTTGTATTGTGCAGTAAACTTTTTGCCGGGCATAACATTAGGCCTTTAACATACATCAATTCACTTAACTCTTAGACAAAACCAGTGAGATATTATCCCTATTTTATAGACAAGGAAGATGAGGCTCACAGAAGCTAAGAAACTTGCCCAAGGTCACTTCATAAGTGACAGAGCCATAATTTGAACCGAGATATGAATCTATATACCTATAACTCTACATGCCTATAAAGATGGCTGAGAGAAATTAAAGGAGACCTAAATACATACTATGTTCATAGATCAAATGACTCAATATTGTTACTTGTGAATTTCTCCCCAACTGGTCTTCTTTTCTTTGAGACAGGTTCTCACTCTGTCCCCCAGGCTGTAGTGCAGTGGCACAATCTCAGCTCACTGCAACCTCTGCTTCCCAGGTTTAAGCAGTACCCCCATGTCAGCCTCCCAAGTAGCCTGGACTAGAGGTGTGTATTTTTTGTAGAGACAGGGTTTTGCCATGTTGTCCAGATTGGTCTTGAACTCCTGGGCTCAAGCGATCCACCCACCTTGGCTTCCCAAAGTGTTGGGATTACAGGTGTGAGCCACTGCGTCCAGCCTCCCAACTGATTTTTAGACTCAACACAATTACAATCAAAATCATGGCAAACATTTTTATAGAAACTGATAAACTGATTTAAAAATGTACATGGAAATATAAAGGAACAGACTAGCCAAAACAATTATGTAAAAGGACAAAACTGGAACTCACATTACCTGATTGAAACATTTAAAGCTATTATCATCAAGATGGTGTGGTAATGGCATAAAATTAAACACATGGGTCAACGGAACTGAACAGGGTCCAGGCAGATCCAGCAATACAGGGTCAACAGATTCTTCACAGAGGTGCCAAGGTAATTCAATGGAAAAAAAGACACTCTTTTCAACAAATAGTGCTGGAACAACTAGACATTCATACATAACTAGCATATGTACCTAGCATCATACACAAAAGTTAATTCAAAACAAACCACAGTCCTAAATGTAAGGGATAAAACTGTAAGACTTCTAGAAAAAAAATGTAGGTGCATATCTTTATAATCTTGAGTTAGGCAACAACTTTTTAGACATGACATCAAAAGCATGAACCACAAAAGAAAAAAATTGGTAAGCTGGACTTCATCCCAGTAAAACTTTTTTGCTGGTCAAAATATAATTCCTATTACTCCCAATTCCATGCACACTATGGCTTCTCATATTGCTTTTCTGATAGAAAAAAAATGTACTAGTCTTTTATCCAACATGAACGTCCAATCCACTTGGCTGTTGAATTCTTTTCACTATACGTTAATAAACTGAAGGTCTGGTTTACGCATCAGGCACCTCGGAGTTTGTTTACCTAGAAAGGGTGAGTCTCCCTGGGCTAAGAACCAGACCCTGAGCTATGATGACTTCATCCAAGTAACACCTCAATGACTTCTGGCCCACCTACCCAAGCCCTAACAAAGTCCCACAACTGTTTGTTATCGTTTCTTTTGAAACCAGTACTTTGTTTAAAAAAAAAAAAAAAATCAACTGAGATTGTCCGTGCTGCTACTTTTTTCTCAAAAATACAGACGTCTACGGGACTTGTTAATATTTGCTATTAAATACTCCAGCAAAAAAGTTTGAGGACAAAAAGGGTTGAGAGACATGAAACATGAATAGTTTGAAATAAAAACAAACCATAGCAATGCATTAATAAAACCTAATAGAGTGGGGAAAAAAGCATAAAATTCATGTTTTACATTCTTATTTTTAAAATCATGGAGAAGAAAAAAAAGATCTACCATTTACCTAATATGTTGTGACTGTTTCCTAAATGAAAATAATAAAGTTGGCCGGGCGCGGTGGCTCAAGCCTGTAATCCCAGCACTTTGGGAGGCCGAGACGGGCGGATCACGAGGTCAGGAGATCGAGACCATCCTGGCTAACATGGTGAAACCCCGTCTCTATTAAGAAATACAAAAAAACTAGCCGGGCGAGGTGGCGGGCGTCTGTAGTCCCAGCTACTCGGCAGGCTGAGGCCGGAGAATGGCGTGAACCCGGGAGGCGGAGCTTGCAGTGAGCTGAGATCCGGCCACTGCACTCCAGCCTGGGTGACAGAGCGAGACTCCGTCTCAAAAAAAAAAAAAAAAAAAAAGAAAATAATAAAGTTATCCACAATTGAGCTGAACCAACATTTCTTCAATAAAGAAAACTATGGACATGGCTACTTAAATTCAGCATAGAATATTCTATTTACTTTTTGCTATTCAAATTAAATTTGATTTCCCATAACTAGTAAGATGTATTCTACAATTTGTTTTCCTGCAGTAAGCTTCAACTGAAAGGTTAAAATAAATGAACCAGTGAAACTTTTATAATCAGCAGATGGAGCACAAGCTAATAATAGAAACTAGACAACATTTCCTCCCACCTGCTGGTATTCTGTGTTTATCAGTCAGTGACAACTTCATTAATTTGTGGATAATGGTTAGCGAGCAAATTTGTTGCATGAGTCTGGTGTAAGTCTGGTTTATACTGGACTGCCTAACGTGAATCCCACAGTGCTGTGCAGCCTCCCTCATCACCCACAGTGCCCTCCATGGTCGTCTATAATGTCAAATCACCCAGTATCTGATGGCAAAGGGAACAGCTGGGAGGCAGGATTGTGTGAGGACTCTACACTATTGACTCACTCCTCCCAAACCTCCCCACCCTCTCTTGAAAGGCACTCATCCCTCTTCTGCCCTATGATCTGCTTCTCGGTGCTCTCCCTTAAGCTTCCAAGATACTACCGCACCCCAAATTCTTTCTCTGTCTCCCACTCCAAAGTAAATCTCATCAGTCACAAAGTATTCAAGGAATGGGTTTAGTATCAGGGAACAAATCTCAACTGCCCCTCCCTGAGTGAGGCATAACTTCTGAATGCTCCAAGCATCTTTTTCTATCAGGGCATCAGTCAGGGTGCTAGCTAGAGTCTCAGGGGTATACAAATCTTTCAAACACTATTAAACAACCTTATTTCACAACCTAACCATTTGAGTGGTAGCATAAATTAAATTTCATAATGAATATTGCCATCTGATTATATTTTTATATAGTCAAACATTACAAACCAAAGAAATTAGAGCCTGCAATATACTATCCCTCATAGTTCTACTTGAAAGAAAAAATGCAAAGCATTAAAATATTTAACGAATTTTTGGCTGATGCCTGCACACATTTAATTTAATCTCCCACCTTCCACATAGATCACTGATAAAATCATAGTAAATGTAACCATTCATGATTCATTCTGTGGCAAGATACTCAATAAAGCTTAATTACGTTTACCACCTTGAAGCAGGACAAGAGACTGGTATATTTTAGACAGATTTTTAATCACAAGAGTATAACTTTTAAATAATCTTCTTTCTGCTTCATTTTCCCCTAAGAAATTATATGAGCAACTTAAATTTTGACACGCAAATTTTCAGGAATTTTAAATATAGCATTTTTACCTATTGGTATTACTTTATTATTTTTGTCTTCTAGTAGCACTAAGTGTGTTAGCCTATAGAAAATAAAAGGATGACAACCTGTACTTTCAGGAAACAGACAAAGAGTACATTTTAGTTATAATATTAATACATTTATGGGCCAGGTGCAGTGGCTCACACTTGTAATCCCAGCACTTTGGGAGGCCAAGGCAGAAGGACTGCTTGAAGCCAGAAGTTCCAGACCAGCCTGGACAACACAGCAAGACCCCACCTCTACAAAAAATTACCCAGGCATGGTGACGTTCCAGCTACTTGGAAGGCTGAGATGAAAAGATCACTTGAGCTCTGAAGTTCAAAGCTGCAGTGAGCTATGACTGTGCCACTGCATTCCAGCTTGGGTGACAGAGCAAGACTCCTATATCTTAAAAATATATGTATTATTATTATATATATATATGTGTATGTATATCTATACACAACATGATACCACCCCTTCCAGAAATGGTGGCATTTTATAGTAATACACTGAGACTATGTCAGTTATTCATTACACATCCAACTTTAAACATCTTAATTCTAAGGAGTTTCTTGTTCAACCGTGTGTAAAAGTTTGTATATTCTATGTAAAAACTCTTATGTTCCTACCTTTTAAGAACCTAATAATTTGCAAATCCCCTTCTGAAATATGTGATCATATTTGCAAATCCCCTTCTGAAATATGTGATATGTTAAAGCAGTGAGGGACATCAGATGTAACAAAATGCAAACTACACACGACATACACTAAACTCCCACCACCCCTACCAAAATTAAAAGGCAAATGATTTGTTCAAGGTCTCACAGATTTAAAAAAAAAAAAAAAAAAAAAAAAAAGCAGCATCAGGATAACTCCAGGTACATGTGTTTTATTCCTCCTGCTACATCATGTTCTCTTCATTAAAAAGAACAAGACACAGCCTCCTTTCAGGCTAGAACACCTCAGGTTTTCAAGGAGTTCTCTGACAAGCAAAAAGCCTGGGAGAAAAAAGTAGAATGGGAAGCTGGGTATGGTGACTCTTGCCTGTAATCCCAGCACTTTGGGAGGCAGAGGCAGCAGGATCACTTGAGCCCAGGAGTTCAAGACCAGCCTGGGCAGCATAGTGAGACCCCCATCTCTACAAAAACTACAAAATTTAGACAGGCATGATGGCATGCACCTGCAGTCCCAGCTACTTGGGAGGCTGAGGTGGGAGGATCACTTGAGCCTGGGAAGTAGAGGCTGCAGTGACCTGTGATTGTGCTACTGCACTCTAGCCTGGGTGACAGAGCAAGACCCTTTCTCAAAAAAAAAAAAAAAAAAAAAAAAAAAAAAAGTAGGATGGGAAGCATGTTCCCAGCTCCAACCTGAGAGATGAAGCAGGAAGTACTGGGTCCCTGACAGTAGAGAAAGGAATAAGCCAGGAAAGTCTCTCAGCTGACACCAGGGAGGGATCCAGAGAAAAGCCAGGTCCTCTCCCCATGCTACCAGAAGGAAATGAGCCATGGATCCAGCGCTGGATTTTCTGACTCGAATGAAGTAAAACCTCAGGATGCTATAGTATCATCAATATTACACCTTGATTTCCTAAGAGAACATGTTAAGGAAATGTGCTATTATGAGGTCCATTTAAGTCCATTTAAAAAGAAACTTTGAAGCAAATCCATTTGTAAATTGACACTATCTTTCATTTAAAATGGAGAAGAAAACAAACAAAACTTAAAGTTAACCCACAAGCTGATGATGAAACTGTGTCAGCCTTATTTTCCCATTTGCCTGGTAAACACATGGTGACCTGCCAAAGGTCTTTCTCATTTTCACCAGCCACAATCTGATACATCAATGCCAAGGTCACTTTGAAAACAAGAGAAAGCACTCACTTTTTTACTAACAGATAATGTGATAAGAAATATAAGCTCCTTGATAAGACAAAAATAGGCCAGGCACAGTGGTCCACATCTGTAATCCCAGCACTTTGGGAGGCCAAGGCAGGTAGATCACTTGAGGCCAAGAGTTTGAGACCAGCCTGGCCAATATGCTGAAACCCTGTCTCTACTAAAAATGCAAAAAAAAAAAAAAAAAAAAAAAAAATTAGCCAGGTGTGGTGGAGCACACCTGCAGTCCCAGCTACTCAGGAGGCTGAGGCATGAGAATTGCTTGAACCCAGAAGGTGGTGATTGCAGTGAACTGAGATCACACCACTGTACTCCAGCCTGGGCGACAGAAAGACTCTGACTCAAAAAAAAAAAAAAAGAAAGAAAGAAAGAAAAAAGAAAATATTCTATGGTAACTGATATAAATCTAACAAAAATTCTTCACAGTTCTATAATATGGATAGCATGTCTTTTAAACAGCTTACTTAATTTTATATTAGGCTTTTCTTGTTGTTTGTTTGAAACGGAAATTACTCCCTTAAAAATAAACTCAAATGTTTTTCTAGCAGCTAAAAAAAGACAGAAGTGAAAGAAATGTCTTCATCAGGTCATAACTCATTCTAATTAAGATGAAAATTTACTAATAAATCTAAAATAAAATTTTTCAGAAAAACATCTAAAAATAGTAAACCTGAAACATAAACTGTATTCTATAGGAGGATAAAACATCCTGAGGTAAATGTTATAAGGGGTGAAATATTTCAAATAAGAGATCTAAACTAAGATTTACTTGCCAATAAAAGTTTTTAATATTCTGAAACATTTGTGCTAAATAAAGTAGACAAACGTTTTAAATGTGGGACATTATTGAAAAATCTCAAATTCTGCCGTAAAACACTGGAATGAAACAGTCTTGAATATCAAACCTCAGAATATGCTACCATATTACAACCCTAGATGCAAATATTCTCATTTAAAATGTCCACTTACAAAGCAAATACTTTTTAAAATTCGATGTTAATATACTTAATTCTTATGCTATTTATTAAGAAATACAAATTTGCCTAAAAAAAACTACAAAGAAATACTAAAAATATTCCAGTTCTTTTACCTACCAACAGTTACTCTTTTACAATATGAATAAAACACGTATAAATAATAAAACTAGTTTCCTACTATTTAAAAAGCAATTAAAATATAAATTTGAGATACACTTTTCAGAAAAACATTCTTTTAAGCTGGCCAACTTTCAGAAAAACAGTTCTTAATGGATAATTGCTATAGGAAAGGAGGGGAAACGAAAATTCAAAAATGAGATGGTGTTTTTGTGGTTGCTCCTTAATATTTTGCTATTTGTTTTTACAGGTCTATTCCTTCTATGGAAATTTTTCTAATCCATTATACTAGAGTTTCATTATGATGCTGTTCTTTGGAATTCAAGATTATATGACCCAAGAAATTAAAACTTCAATCATTAAGAACCTTATAGGTATTAAAACAGACCTATCTTATTTTAAGCATGAGAAAAAAAAAGTTACCACGTAGTCGAATAAATAAAAATCTGTATCTTTCATTACTCATTTAAAGAAATTACTAAGTCTACACATGCTTTTTGTATTACTAACTCAAAAATACATTGATTCTCAAAGAGAAAATAAAAACAAGAATGCAGTAATTGTGAAGGTCTCAATATACAGACAAAACTACACATTATTATTTATTATATAAACAAATATAGGTTCACATGAAGACATATTTCTAAATTATTTCATTTTTAAATACAAAATTCATGTATGTGGAAAATGAGCAAAGAAAACAAACTATTTCACTTTGTTAAGTTCTACCATTATACATGGCATTTTTGTATGAAATATGATGCTATTGCTCACTAAATAAATAAATTAAAAAAAAAAAAACACTCTTTGATCAAAATCCTTCCACAAATGGAAGGACTGAGAGAATGACAGAAGGCTTCTACTTGGGGATGTTGCTGCATTAAAAATTAGCAGACACTGTCCTGGTGACAGAAATAGCACCTGCCACTAACAGTCCTGCAGAGCAGGATTTAACCTCCTAATAAGTCTATGACAGACCAAAGAAAACACTTAATTTGAGGCATCTCTTTTTCCACCCTGTTCACAATGCAGCAGTTTCCTTCAACAGCATTTGTCACAGCAAGTTACAGCTGTGCTTTCAGAAAAGAAAAGCCTAATTGCACCATGCCACAGAACTATTAAAAGCAAGCCCTGAAAAATTAAAATGAACTCTCTACTCTTAAGATGTTTGGCAGAAGACTCCAAAGGTAACTCTAGAGGTATATTTGGTCAAAAATAACTAACAGTATCTTTAAAGTTTAATTGCTGAATCAAAATATTATTGAACAAAAACAGTTAGAGGCATAATGTATGCTGAAAGCTTTTATCTGTTTGTTCAGTGGTACTCCCACCATGTTCCAAAATGATTTGAAGTCACTTACAAAATTACAGCAAGATAAATGAGAGGCAGGATGGTGGCAGAGACAGCACAGTGTAGGTGAGACATGAGGGGGCAAAGGCTGCAGAGCTACATAGCCGAGGTTAGAATCACTGCTCTGCCACTCACTATAATCCAGGTGTGGCCTTGGCCAAGTCACTTATCCCCTCTGTGCACCCAATTCCTCATCCATAAAATAAAAATTATAATGCTTACTTCATGGGGTTATTATGCAGATTAATTTAACATATACAAAGCATTTAGAACAGTATCTGGCAAGCAGAAAGTTTTATAGAAACATTAGCCTGAAAGAGAAAAGTAGGGAGGAGAATAGGGTATGAATAGAAAATGGAGCTATAAATAAGGCCAATGCACACAGCTTCCTATAATGTGCAGTATATATAAGACTTGTTTTTCTTTTATTCATAGTTGCCTGTCACACCAAGGTATACAAACACAAGTTTTAAATTTGAGGCATTTATAACCACTTTATTTTTACAGGGCAGGACAGCTTTAGTATATCATGTGTACACTGAGCAAGTTAATTAAGCACTGTATTTATCTAGCTCGAGTTTGTCATCTTTTTCCAAAAAGGATTATGACCAATTCAAGCAATTTTTAAATCACAGAAGTACTCCGCTTTTAGAACTGGGTGAAAGGTCTGTGCACATGCCCTTTAAAGATGATCCTCACAAAGAGATATGGAAGATGCCTCTGAAGCCCAAGTCCCAGCATCTCTGCCTCCCCTAAGTTCAGAGCTTGAGCCATTTCAGAGGACACCAGGAGTGCAACTAAGGTTAAACTAGAACAGCTGACCCTGAAAGTAGATTATAAAATATTGTAAACATCTGGTTTCCCACTGTAATTTAAATATTTTAGCCAATAATGACACAAACAATATCAACTATATTAAATGAAAAACACTGCAAGACTATTAAATAAAAAGTGTTTTAATCTACTATTAGCAAATATTTGCTAGCATCTAAATAGACATTAGGCATTCAGGACACAAAGATGATTTCATACAATTTGGGTATTTGATAACAAAATGATGAAAGATCACGGTCTCATTCCCTGACTCTGAAGAAAAGTAAGATTGAGTAATTTATTCTGCTTTTCTTTCTTCCTCCACTTTCCATGAGATTTTAGGGTTCTAGCAATAAATGTCTGTACAGAGCATCTCTGATCAAAGAGGCAACTTTAGGGTAGAAAAATAAACACCATGAAAGGAGTACTCCCTCAATCTCATTAATATCACAATCCCTCCCCTAAAACTGCCTGCTGACTTAATTCCAATTTTATATCCCCCTTGACTGAAGTCGGTTCAGTAACATGAGGTAAACTCAAAGTTATAGGGGTTAATCAGCTGATGAAAATTTAAGAACCTTGACTGCTTACCTGATATTTTTTTCTCTTCCTGTAGCGCCAAACTAATGCAAAAAGTACTTCAATACTCTTTGAGGAGAACAGTGAGACCTGTTTCTATAGCCTGTTTAATACTCCCTTTTTTGCACACAGGAGAGGCTTCATCCACTTCATGCAGATTCAGCAAATAAAGAGATTTAGCAGAGCACCCAAAAGCTGTGGCATGTGTAAGCACACTTATCTTTGTCCCTAATGTATTATTATAGGCCTATGGTTCAATTGCATAGCAACAGCACTCTTCTGTAATTGTTCTGGTTGCTTATTACAAGCATCCTTGCAGTTCATTAACAAGTCTTATCTATGAAATAAACAGTACCAAAGGAATCCCCTATTGCATACAGGACTGAGGTGATGGTAGTTAGCAGGAGACACTCAACAAGCCTCAAAGTTCACAGTCTGGTTGGTCTATGTTTCCCTTAATTTCAAATTTCCTATGTTCATAAATATATTCTAAGTAAAAGGAGAAAGCTATTTTAAATAGGCTGATTTTTTTTTTTTTTTTTTTTTGCTTTTTGTATGCTCTTCAGAATATTCCTACCATATACAAAGTACAGCTTGTTAGCAGTAATGTTCATATTTATTTTTAAAATTCTCTCCTTCATAGTCTTTGCTAGATTACAATTTCACAATGTTCCAAAAACCAAGTACAAATGCAGCCTCTGTGAGACCCTGGTCAGAGAACTCACCTACCAAGGAATGCCCAGACTCTTGACCCATGGAAATAGTGAGATAATAAATGGGTGTAGCTTTAAGCCACTTACACACACACACACACACACACACACACAAATATTTTTAAATTAAATTAAATAGTTTTTTTATGAGGTATCATAAATATTTTTTTAATGAGGAAGGAAAAAGAGAGGACTAAAAATACTTATTAAAAAAACTAACAAGGACTATTACTTTTCACTCTGGCATCTCCCTTTCTAGCGTCTCTTCAGATAACCTTACTGATCTAATATTATAATTTTCTTAAATGAACAAGAATAGAAATAGTTCTATTAATAAAAGCAACTTGGCCGGACGCGGTGGCTCAAGCCTGTAATCCCAGCACTTTGGGAGGCCGAGACGGGCAGATCACGACGTCTCCTGGAGACCATCCTGGCTAACACGGTGAAACCCCGTCTCTACTAAAAAATACAAAAAAAAAAAAAAAAAAACTAGCCGGACAAGGTGGCGGGCACCTGTAGTCCCAGCTACTCGGGAGGCTGAGGCAGGAGAATGGCATAAACCTGGGAGGCAGAGCTTGCAGTGAGCTGAGATCCGGCCACTGTACCCCAGCCTGGGTGACAGAGCGAGACTCCATCTCAAAAAAATAAAAATAAAAAATAAAAAAATAAAAATAAAAGCAACTTCACAACTTAAATCAACTAAGAAAATACCATAGCCTTTCTGAAACAATCTAAGGGCCATATGACTTTATCTTACTTTTCAGATGAAGAAGACAAAAGATGTTCATAAGATATGCAGGTTGGATGTTTGGGAAGCAATTTATGAAAATAAAACTTTTGATGGGACACTGTGGGGAAAAAAAATGTCTTCTTTTGTTTGGTTTCAATAGCCTTAGCATTTTATTACAAAACTCTATGGCAAAATATCAAGTCATATTTCCTTTGAGTATTTTCTCCCTTTTTATTCACAACAGTATATAATTAGCCAAACGTCATACTTCATTTTTTATGAAATCATATTTTTATGTATTGAAGGAAATAGTGATGATTTTTCTAAAGGTTGCAGACACCATCTCTGGTCTCCATTATGATAAACCAATACAGCAATGGTTGTGCTACCTGCTATTTTAACTTAAAGTTCTAAAAATTTCTGCGGCAAGCAGAATAATAGTTCCCCAAAGATGTTCGTAGCCTAATTTCAGAGCCCGTGAATACGTTACCCTAGGTGGCAAATGGGACTTTGCAAATATGATTAAGTTAAGGATCTTGAGATGGGAAGACTATCCTGGATTATCCAGGTGGACTCAATGTAATCATAAGGGTTATCAAAAGAGGGAGGTGGGGAATCAGAGTGACGGAAGACGGGAAAATGAAGCAGTGGTAGAAGTGATGTGGCCATGAGCCAAGGAATGAAGCCTGTCTCTAGAAACCTGAAAAGGCAAGGAAATGAATGTCCCACAACAATGTCCAGAAGGAACACAATTTTGCTGATACCTGTAAGGTCCATTTTGAACTAATGATCTCCAGAACTGTAAGGTAATACGTTTGTGTTGTTTCAGCTACTCAGTTTGTGATTATTTGTTATAGCAACAATAGAAATCTAATACAATTTCCTTCTGGGGAAAAAATGCCAATTTTTTTAAAAAAGCAAGGACCGCTGCTATCATAAAGGGAAGGAGGGAAAGCAAGGGGAAAACTAAGGATCAGAAGGAAAGGTTTCTGTCTCCTGGAGTCTCAGCAAAGGAAACACAGGTGTATACATAACATGGGTAAATGCATACTCTTTTTACCTTTTTTTTCTTCTTTTTTTTTGAGATGGAGTCTCGCTCTGTCACCCAGGCTAGAGTGCAGTGGCACGATCTCGACTCATTGTAAGCTCCGCCTCCTGGGTTCACGACATTCTCCTGTCTCAGCCTCCTGAGTAGCTGGGACTACAGGCGCCCGCCACCACGCCTTGCTAATTTTTTGTATTTTTAGTAGAGATGGAGTTTCACCGTGTTAGCCAGGATGGTCTCGATCTCCTGACCTCATGATCCGCCTGCCTCAGTCCCCCAAAGTGTTGGGATTACAGGCTTGAGCCACCACGCCTGGCCTGTATCTTTTATTATAATAGATTGATCCGCGACGGCATGATAAGTCATAAGACAGACCAAATGGAACAATAATCATTAACCTTTTCCATAGTAAACACCCCTTTTACTCCATCTCATGCTCCATCCTTCATAGCTCCAATGATTTGAAGAGTCTGTCATCTCCCAAATGAACTAAACATAATAAATAATAATTGATTTTCCTTTTTAATAAGTATAAGACATACTACATTGTCAGTCAGATATATGCTGATCAACATAAAATTCACAGTAAGTTAATATAACTTCAGCCAAAAACTTAATATTCTGGCCAACTTTATTTGGGATGTTTTTGGAATACAGAAAAGGGTTCTGATCCCAAAGGTTTCAAAGTACTCTGATATGTAACCAATGTCATAGAGCAATACTATTACCTTTTAGTGAATTGCATATTTTCCATAGGAACTGGTTTCCTACCACCCCTGCCAACTGCTTTTTGCAAATTGCTGAATAAGAAAGCTTTTACTCTGATGAATAATGCATGTATACACTCAGCACTGGGTCTGACCCTGGGTCATCATTCAATCAATGTTCATCCATTTTTCCCACCTTTACCCTTACTGACTTTTCCATCTTCAGAAAAAAATACCACAGCAAGGTCTTGTCTATCTATACCAAGGATGACAAGTCTGGTAATGCAACTAAAACACTTCTTTCAAACCAGTTCAGAAATTTCAAATTCCTAATCTCCAAAATGCAGCTGTCAGCACCAGAAATATTGTTCTGATACATTTTATTGTTTCTCAAAATAATTCACAACATCCATCAGAAGTATATTTGAGCTCTGGCATGGCTACAACATCTACCAGAGAGGAGAAAGAGATGGCAAACGGGGAAAAGCCGCAAAGGAAAAACATCAATCTCTGAACTTCCAGGGTACGCTGTTCCTCAACAAGGTTTGCAGATAAAACAGCTCAATGCATTAAAACATCACTACTTCTATCCTGGCTAACATAGTGAAACCCCGTCTCTACTAAAAATACAAAAAATTAGCCGGGCATGGTGGCGGGCGCCTGTAGTCCCAGCTACTCCGGAGGCTGAGGCAGGAGAATGGCCTGAGCCCCGGAGGCGGAGCTTGCAGTGAGCCGAGATCGCGCCACTGCACTCCAGCCTGGGCGACAGTGAGACTCCCTCTCAAAATAAAATAAAATAAAATAAAAAATTCACTACTTGTAACTTAAAGGTTCTAGAAATTACACAGAGATTTCTCATAATTTCAGTAGGTCTCTTAAGTTTCAGAACATCCATTTTACTTAGGGAAATTATACACAATGGCACACATTGATTAATTATAATTAAGAAAAAAGTAATTTATTAGGCCTCTTCATCCTTGTTTGAACTTAGGGAGTTTTAATAACAAAATGTCTCTAACCATATAATCAGAAATACTTTCTTTAAAAATTCAATTATTTAAAGGCAACATTAGAAAATAGCTTAGTATAAGCAAAAGGACAAGAAATATTTATATACTTTATTAAAATGTATAAAAAATTAACAGGTACGGCCGGGCGCGGTGGCTCAAGCCTGTAATCCTAGCACTTTGGGAGGCCGAGACGGGCGGATCACGAGGTCAGGAGATCGAGACCATCCTGGCTAACACGGTGAAACCCCGTCTCTACTAAAAAATACAAAAAACTAGCCGGGCGAGGTGGCGGGCGTCTGTAGTCCCAGCTATTCGGGAGGCTGAGGCAGGAGAATGGCATGAACCTGGGAGGCGGAGCTTGCAGTGAGCTGAGATCCGGCCACTGCACTCCAGCCTGGGTGACAGAGCCAGACTCTGTCTCAAAAAAAAAAAAAAAAAAAAATTAACAGGTACTAAAATAACATTTATAGAGCCCTGCTATGTGTCAGCCACTCTGCAAGGGTTGGGTTAATATTGCAATGAACAAAATGGACACTGTCCTTGCCTTCAATGTTTACTGGCCATTGTTAGTTCTTCTCTTATGAACTGCCCATTGAAGTCTCTGGTCTGTTTTTCTACTGAAGAGAGAATAGCTTTTCTTGTTGATTTATATAAGCATTCATATATTAAGGATAGTAGCATTTTGTCATAAATAAAACTCAAATAAATAAAATCCAAACAATTATTGAAACAAGTCATAAAATAATTCTGAATCGTGAGTAATTTACTTAAAATTTATCATAGCTACTACTGCCTCACATTCAAGAATATCTGTAACCTCAACAGGCAGTATGGCAAGATGGTTAAGAGCACAGGCTCTAGAAACAGATGGCCTGCTTTAGAATCCCAGCTCTGCTATTTTCAAATTGTAACCTTGGGCAAGTTATTTAACCACTATGTGATTCAATTATAGCAACTGCAAAATAAGGATACTTTAAGTACCTACTTCAAGTCATTGCTTTGAGGACAACATAATTCACAGAAAACACTTATACTATGCTTGGAATGCAGTGTACATGTTCTGTAAGTGTTACCTGTTTTCAGAGGTATGCTAGAGCTAACTCATAACAACTTGAGAGTGGATTCTTGAATTTCCAGAATTGTGTTAGCCAATTGTTAAACAAAGCCATCATTAAAAATTAAATTACATCAGCCTTCAATTAAATAAATTACACCAACAACAAAGATAATAAATATTCAAAACTCATCACTTAACTAATTACATTTACTATTATCTTTGCACGAGTTTATTTACATCTAGTCCATCTGTATAGTGGAAATACTATGTGATATAGATATGTCACTGCATATCTCTTCCCACCTCTGCACTCAGTGACATCAACTTGGTCACCTGAAATCAGCCATAGTAAAAGTATTCACACCAGAAAATGAACAAATGCTATAAATCAAGACTTTTCCGCGGCCGGGCGCGGTGGCTCAAGCCTGTAATCCCAGCACTTTGGGAGGCCGAGGCGGGTGGATCACGAGGTCAGGAGATCGAGACCATCCTGGCTAACATGGTGAAACCCCGTCTCTACTAAAAATACAAAAAAATAGCCGGGCGAGGTGGCGGACGCCTGTAGTCCCAGCTACTTGGAGGCTGAGGCGGGAGAATGGCGTGAACCCAGGAGGCGGAGCTTGCAGTGAGCCGAGATCGCACCACTGTACTCCAGCCTGGGCGACACAGCGAGACTCCGTCTCAAAAAAAAAAAAAAAAAAAAAAAAAGACTTTTCCCCCAAATAGCTGGTTGCCAAATACTTACCAGTACGTTACTGCCTATTATTATAGTGATTATTACAACAAATTATCTCTAATTTCTTTCACTTTTAGTTTTTTTTCCACAGAAAAAAAAGAAAGGGTGACAAATCTAAATGTTAGTTATCTTTACTTCTTCTCCCTATATGTTGCTGTGTACACAAACTTGACTGCCAAGCTGAGATTTCCTTTCAAACCCGTGTCCCTAAAGGACCACATACCTTTGCCTACAATTACACCAGATGGCGGCCTTGCCTCTTCCAAACTGCTAAGGCCCAACAGATTCAGTATTCTTTTAAAATAACAAAGCCAATCTGCTAAGGTTCAATATGGAAGCCACCTTAAGGAGATAAAAGCTAAGTGCCAAACTGTCATCAGATACAGTCCACACATCTCTTAAAATTGTTTTGACCTTCTGACATTACTTAGTAACTCAAGTCAATATCAAACAGGCCCACAGTCACTCTAGCTGAAACACAAATATTAACTTTCAAAATAATGGTCAGGTACTCCAATTGTTCACGGCATGTCTTCTGTTGGGATCTAGTGCAATACATGGCATAAATAATGTGTTCAAAGGGATCAGCTAAATACTTCGATTCAAGTCAAATGTGTGGCAATGTTTACACAGCACAGAATGAAACTTGCAAGGGAGCAAGCTGGTTGGGCCCTCAAGACTCAACCTATGTGTTCAGGACCAGGAGGTAGAAGTATACTGCATATGTCTGGGAGCTTAAAGATTACAAGGACTCTCTCTGAGCAGCATGATTAAGTGGAAAAAGCATTAAACCAGAAATGAGAATACCCGGGCTCCAGCTCCAACTCTAGTACTAACTAGTTCTATGAGTTGAATATCTCTGAACCTAATTCTTCTCAGAAAAAAAAAGCAGGAGCTAAATTATACGATCTTGGCATCATTATTCTGCCCTATTATTATTCAGAATAAATGTACGGTCACTACAAAAAGAATCTTTCTTCTCTGGTTGCCCTATGATAACAGTTTTACTAAACTGATCCAAATTTAAATATCACATTCACATTAGTAGAAAAATATAGAAATCCGACCTATCATGTCTTAATTCTCCAGCTACAACCCAACTTTATTATTTTTAGGGTTAGCTTAACGCAAAGGCAAACACATGAACTCAAACTATACTTTTTTCCCTGCTATTCCATCACCAAGCTCAGTCCAGAGCTTCCATCCAAGTCTTCCATCAAAGACTTTCATCGAAGTCTTTAATATACACTTTATCCACATGTTTATTAAGAGAGATGTGGATAGAGAGTATATTAAAGACTTTGCAGATTACAAGCCCACAACATTTCTATAGTCTACCTAATTCTAAAGAAAATTCATGCAAATTTTATGTACATATGAGTCTTATTTAAAGAGAAAAGGAGGACATTCTACCTCTGGGCACGATACTAACAGAGACGGGATTTATTCTCCACTATAAATAACTAAATATACAGACACAAATTTATGAAATCACAGTTTTGGGGCATTAAACAACAGGCAGCACAGGGGAGTGTCAACTCTGAGAAAAGAGAAATAGACAAGGTGAATCCTACTATTACCCTCAGCTTACTGCCTGGAGAGTTTCCAGGATACAGTACAGGAAGAAGAAACTGGGGAGGGGATAAGACGCAAGGGGAGGCAGCAGTTCTCCCTCATGTAAAGAGACAGTTCATCTGAGGAGGTCAAGACAATTAGAATTTGCAGAGCAGAGAACCAAAAGAGACTGCACAAAAGCAAATCCCAGAGATCTGCAAGCGGTTGCATTCTTACCTGAGTACTATGCATATGTGTGTAAGGAAACTATATGAAGCCAGGTGAAGAACTATCAGAAAGGAGCAGACGGAATCAAGAGTATTGCCTCTGAAGTAAAAAGCAAAAGTTCATAGCAACAAAAATTTCCCAGATCCTCAAATAAATCATTAAAATGGTAGAATAGGTAACATTAAATTTCCTGTTACCTGAAGTTGCTATATATGTGCTGACCCTAGCAGTATACCTCCAGACCTTTTATATTTAGAGGTTCTAGAACTATATACAGCCACTTTAAAAAAAAAAAGCTACGCTATCATTTATTTATTATTTTATTTATTTATTTATTTATTTTTGAGAAGGAGTCTCGTTCTGTCACCCAGGCTGGAGTGCAGTGGCACAATCTTGCTTACTGCAAGCTCCGAATTCCGAGTTCAAGGAGAATCCTCCTGCCTCAGCCTCCCAAGTAGCTGGGAGTACAGGTGCCCGCTACCATGCCTGGGTAATTATTTTTGTATTTTTAGTAGAGACAGGGTTTTGCCATTTTGGCCAGGCTGGTCTCCAACTCCTGGCCTCAAGTGATCCACCTGCCTGGACCTCCCAACAAAGTGCTGGGATTACAGGTGGTGAGCCTACACTATCTCTAAAGTAAACAAAGAACACCCTGGGACAACACTATTCTCTGAGTTCCCAACAAATGTCCAAGTAAGTCTGGCCATAAATTTTGCTATTGTTGACTAAAGGCACACTCCTATTCTGAGCCTCCCCTCAGTATTTCTGCTCCACATGTTCCAGCACTATGTTATTGTATCTAAATTGAATCTTTTCTCCCTAGAATTTCTTTTGTCCTTCACTATGGAAACAGTTCATTTTGCCTATCTTCTGCCTAAAGAAATTATGTAGCATGAAGTAAGGTAATTTGCATAATTTTGTTTTTTGTTTGAGACGGACTCTCGCTCTATTGGCAGGCTAGAGTGCAGTGGCGCAATCTCAGCTCACTGCAACCTCCACCTCCCGGATTCAAGCAATTCTCCTGCCTCAGCCTCCCTAGTAGCTGGGACTACAGGTGCACGCCACCATGCCCAGCTGATTTTTGTATTTTTATTAGAGACGGGGTTTCACCATGTTGGCCAGGATGGTCTCGATCTCTTGACCTCGTGATCCGCCTGCCTCGACCTCCCAAACTGCTGGGATTACAGGGGTGAGCCACTGTGCCCAGCCTGTATAATTCTTGAAAATTACAAAACTTACTTAAACTTCATCTGCTTGGCAGTTTTTAAATTGCTGGGAGAAAATTAGTGAAGGTAGTGTACTTGACTGGAACTATTATCTAGAGTTAGCTTGGTTAAGAAACTGAATTCAGAAAATCTTAAAAGCCCAAAACCCTCAGTAGAAATTCATTCAACCTTTTTAGAAAAAATAATTATTGAGTATTTACAATATGCCAAGCACCATGATAAAAAGCAGAGGTATTAAAAAGACTTACATTAAAAAATGTTTTCTGTAGTTTTCTAACTTGCTTTTAAAAACAACAAAAGTATTCCATCTTCTGTTTTTATAAACAAATATGCAACTTGCTTTTCTCTAATATCCCTACTATTTCCATATCATCTCTTAGTATCAGGTATTTCCTTACAACTGTGGGGTTAATTTCTATTACAATTTTCAGAAAAAGAAGTTGTACTATACAGTACTTTATCCCTGCTGTTGGAGAATTAGAACTACGAAACAAGATAATGGGTACAGAACACACTAGGCTCACGAGGTAAAGAATTTAAGAAAGTGGCTCTAGAGTACTTTATTTGTACTGCATATACAGCACCTTAATTGCCCCATGACAAACCGTGCTGGTTTTCCCCAACAGACTGAGATCTCCTAAAGGAAAGCAACACCATGTTTTTTCATCTTTGTATATGCCATGGCACTCAATAACATTATATATAATTTATTAAATAAATGAATGAAAAAAGTAAAGTTAGATAAGGAACAAAACAAATGGATCCTCTGGCTTAAGATGGCACTTGTTAGGGACCAATATTACACACGTCTGACTTATTCAAAGCAGTGTCTTCTCATCCCACTGTGCTTTGCCTAGGAAGACAGCCTGCAAGTGATCAAATCAGACACTGAAAATAATAGCGAGGGCCATTATGGCCCACCTCAGCCATAAATGACCACACAAACAATAAGTCTGTAAATTGTTTATGAAAGTACCAGATGGTCTATTAAGTCAATGTCACTTAATGCCCACAATGTTGCTTATAAATTATACCTGTCAGAATCACATGGAAGAAGCTTTTCTCAAAAACTGGCAATATTTTCTATGCATGAAAATATTTAATAATTTTATTCTTTTAAACTTTCTACTTTATTTGTGGTGGTATTTATGTTTATTATAGAAGTAATACATATCTGTTTTAAAATGTCAAATTCAGAGATGAAAAGAAAACTTGTTCTTGGGAGCTAACCACTCTTAAGTTTGGTTTCTCTATTTTCATAACTCTCTAAATTTGCATATAGAATTTTTTTCTTTTTTTACAAGAATGCCAAATACATAATCATCTGTCTTTTAATTTTCCTTTAAACTATATGGCAGACATATTAGAAGTCAATACTTAGAGATTTAACTCGTATTACTTATTAGTTGCTTAACATTTGAGTATCAAAATTTATTCAACTATTCCCTACTCCTGATCATTCAGGATGTTTCCAGTATTCCGCTATTATAAACAATGTCACAATAAATATCTTTGCACTTAAATTCTACCTGCAGGAAAGATTCTGAAATCAAGGAGTAGATGTGTCTTCAGCAGCATGCTTTCTTCAAAGACGGTAACAAGTCACACTCTCAAAAGCAGTGCAGGACAGCACTGTTTCCCCACGTTCTTACCAGTGCTGGATGTCATACTAAATGCTTTTAGAAGATTGTAACAAGAAAAGTAGTTTCTAACTTTAAAAAAACTATTCCTCGGATTTTTTTTTAATCCTTTAAATCTCTCTCTAGATTTGCCCACTGTCAAAAATGTATGTCCAATTAACCAATGGCCTGTGCTATAGAAATTCACTTATCAGTTCCAAATGACCAACTTGTAACACATTTTCTCTTAAAAATGCTGTTTAAGTGAAGGTTAGATCATCCAGGCTAATGTACAACTACATTTTTCATTTAAAAAATGGTAAAACAGGGCTGGGCGCAGTGGCTCTCACCTGTAATCCCAGCACTTTGGGAGGCCGAGGCGGGTAGATCACGAGGTCAGGAGTTCGAGACCAGCCTGACCAATATGGTGAAATCCCATCTCTACTAAAAATACAAAAATTAGCCAGGCATGGTGGTGTGTGCCTGTAATCCCAGCTACTCAGGAAGCTGAGAATCGCCTGAACCCAGAAGGCGGAGGTTGCAGTGACCTGAGATCATGCCACTGCTCTCCAGCCTGGGCAACAAAGCAAGACTCTGTCTCAAAAAAAATATTATCAATGTAAAACATTTATTGACATTTTGTAGTCAATCTAGAATAAAAATTGAATATAGAACGTTGGAGCTATAAAAAGCATATTTAATAAATATAAACAAACTGTAGGCATGTTTATATTAGAATCATGCTTTCCAAATCACATCCTTCCCAAGCATGCATTTACCTGCTGTTAGCATAGAGGGAACTGAGGACAGCCAGAAGAAAGAGAACTGAGCAGGGGAGGAAGAGTTGCAGGGAGTGTAAAATGTATGTGTGGAGACCCAAATGATAAGAAATGGAGTTGGGCTACCATTCACTTAAAAGCTTCTGTCTCCCAAACTCTCAGAAACAGCATGAGATACGTTCCCTTTCCCTTTTTCACTGCACCTTTCCTTCTTTGTACCACACCCCCACCACCAATACACATACACAGAGACCTACCATATGCCCACATGAAGTGAGGGCAAATCAAACCTTTCATGCCTTCCACTGATGCTCCTACTCTCTAGCTGTGTTAGAACTGATGCACGTAGCATCACATTCTCCTTTATTCACTCCTGATCCAGAGCAGATGGGAAGGATCCAGATCCAGCATACTCTCAAAATGCAGGCCATGGGGAGGGGTGATGGCTGGGGTGGTCAGAGGCCTAGATCTGCCTGCCTGGAGCCTGGTTCTTATAGTTAACTAGGAAACAGCCAGACAGCAATACACTAATCCAAGAGCTGCAGCCAAATTTTCATCCAACTCTTCGAGGTGGGAAATATTTTAGTTCCATGTTATAATGCCAACTTACATTAGTCTGAATCTATTTCTTAAAGCCCCAGAACACAGACAGCCTGCTGCATGCAATGTAGCATCACCAACATAATGCAAGGTCCTAAAACACAGAAACATCAATGGTAACACTGAAACCTCAGCATTCCACTTATTGCATGTAAAGAATAACACTGATACCACTACTTCTGTCTTTGCTATTGCTTCACTTTTTCCACTCATTTCTTCTAGATTCTTGCCCTTACTTTTCATTGACTTGGACATAGCCAGTGAAGGCAGCCCTTCTATACACCAGTGAGAAACAAAGGAGACTGAACAATGTGAAGAATTAATAATCAGGAGACCTCAGTTTAGAGCTTGCTTTTTCCTTTACTGACCTTCCTTTTCTGGACTTTAGTTTTCTTAAGGATAAAATGAAATAAGTGAAAAAATCAACATACTCAACGTTTACATCTTTTCCCTACAGGCAATTGTAATTCTCAAAGGCTGGGCAGGTGGAAGAGCAGAATCAGGATTAGAAACAGAACTACCCAAGAGTAGTTCTAGAGTTCTGTACCCTATAGTATCCTATAGTTCTGTTAATGGAGAGGAGGGGAAAGGTAGAATAAGAGAAGGGAAAAACAAATCTAGAAAGCTTCACTAATCCCCCAGAATGAAGTCACTTCAAAGCTGAAGACCACAAACCCTAGTCTTGAAGCTGTAGTTCCCCCAAGACTCAGAACACTGGTTTAAAAATCTTGAAGAAATGGCCAACCAGAAATAGCTTGTTCAAGTTCACTGCTAATGTGGAATTAAAAGTACTATGAAAAAAATCTTCCATTAACTGGAGATGGAAAAAGGAGCCTTGGAGGGGACAACATTTAGGCCTTTCCTGAAAACTGCATGTATATGGTGATCACTTAGCCAGCCAAACACAAAAGAAATACTGACCTAGACATGCAAGAACAACATATAGAGATAAAATAGGTAACAACTTTAAAACTTCCCAAAAGAGGCCATTTGCACACACTCCAAGTTTACATAATATGAATACATGTAATGAGAGTAAAAACACTTTTAAAAGTGTGAGTTTCTTGCAAAGTTTGACTTCAATGTTACAGATAAATCTAACGCCCCAAAGTGCCCCTTGATTGAATACCATTAATAAATAATACAGTCTTGAAGCCTAGTCCAAGTAATGAAATACAAATGCAATAAACGATTGCAAACTATATCAAAAGGCTGGAAGGAATTTTAAAAGTGTGTTTAAATGGCATCAATAACAGTTTCTACAAAAAATTAAAACCATGAATGTGGTGATCATTTCCAAAATAAAAGATGAGGTGTACACCATAAACAACGGAAAGTATGTCAAAAAATGATGTCAAGAGTAACCAGATCATACCAGTATGAAGTGATATATTCATAACTCAATAAAAAAAATAAAAGACCACTAATTTTTTATGTCTAGCACCCCAAGAACCTAACATAGGTGTTGGCACATAAGAAACACTCAAGAAATAAAATAAATAATGAAGTAATTAATTAAGGCTGGTATAACTGGATGATAAAGAACCTTGGCAATCATTCATTTTCATGTATAAGCCATCCAAAACTAGCTACTT
Source organism: Papio anubis (assembly GCF_008728515.1). NCBI lineage: Eukaryota > Metazoa > Chordata > Mammalia > Primates > Cercopithecidae > Papio > Papio anubis. The sequence goes on from NC_044981.1 coordinate 55,367,191, forward strand.
AGCATGAGTCAGGAATGAAAATCAGATCTCCTGAGTACTAGTAGTTGCTTCCTTTATTGTTGAATTTCTAAAATCCAGAGTGATTGGAATTTCTTAATTGGATATACAACTCAAGAATCTACTTGAACATGAATTAGGCACTATCTTATAAATATTTAATTGCTAATTGGCTTATATCATCCATATGATTTCTTTCTTATCTTGAAACACTGTGTTTCTGAAGCTTGTAATTACATGGAAAAATATCAATGTAATAATATTAACCAAAAACTATCAGGATACAAAACTGCTTAAATGTTTCATCAGACTGTTTAACCACACATAGTAGAATGCACGCATTGTCATTAAAATGGTTTGAAATGATATTTCATGGCATTAAAAAATGCTGTGATATATTAAGTGAATCTGCAGGATATAGAATTGTACATGCAGTAGTCCCAATTTTTAAATGTTGTATATTACCAAGAAAAAAGAAATGGAAAAGGACATACGTCATAAAATTAATGTATATAGATAATTGAACTACAGACTTTTACTCATTTTGCCTACTTTTGTCCACTTCTTTATTTTCCAAAAACGTTAGCAAGTATATATCATAAGTTTTCTTTCCATGTTTCCCCCAAGTACTTACACGGTTCCTCCTTTGTCACTGTGTACTACAGAAACTACATCTTTAGTCTACAGGATAGTTTTTCTGTCTAAATGTACAACCCTCTAATTTTAAGAGCCGCTTCAATTAACAACGAAAGCAAGAGATAATAATGGAGTTTTTCCCTCAAGTAACTAAATCCTCTACAGTCAGCAATAGAACTTTTCACCAAAGTTTATGGACTTGGTAGCCCAAGACCACATTAAACAAAAGGTAAGCCATACTTCTTCCTAAATATGGACTGTAATTCCAGAACAACAGCAGTATTCAACTGCAGTTTACTTAAACGGAGACTATATACCTCTCACCACATATATTACGTATAGTCCACATTATTAATGATAACTTTCACTGCCTATAAGGATGAGCCACAATTACCTACAGTACAGTGTTCTCTAGACTGGCTATCAGAAGACCAGAATTCGAGCCCCAGTCCGCCACCTAGTCAATGCAATCATGGAAGCCTGATTTCCTTGCCTATAAGATAAGGGCACTGGTACTTATGTTACCTGTCTCAGAGAATTGTTACAAGAATCAAATTGTATCATATATGTAAAAAAAAAAAAAAAGTGCTAAAATTATTATGATCATCAATCTAATTGAGAGTTTCCTACACCATATTAAGAGTGTCACATCCAATCTTTACATTTGCTGAGCCATGGCTAAAACTTATTTCTCATTACTGAACCCTCAGGTTTCATAACATATGTATGATAAAACAGAGTTCTTAAAAATGGAGGATAAAATCTTCAACTCAACCAGTTACCTATAAGCAAAATCTATCTTGTTTATATTAAAGTAGTAGTTAAATTTTGCGATAATACTTTTCCTACAATGCAAAAGGTGAAATGCAAGCTCAGATTGTCCAAATGACATGGTAAGGCCAAGAAAAACCTCTGTCTACACTATCCACCCACACATAACACAAAGCCTCTCCCCTTCCCCAGCTCCCACGGAAATTCTGCCTTCCTTCAGATGCCAGCCCTGCTTGTGAAACCCTTGGATGCTCGGATCACTCCTCTTTTGCAGCACTCACATATAATGAGTGTAGCTGACCCACTTTTGTCACCAAACTGTGCTCTTTGAGAGGCTACAAACCTGTGTTCCTCTTCCTTCTGTAGGCCCTGATTCCTTAGCATATTTTTTTTTTCATTGACATGTTTAATTCTGTCTTGTTTTGTTTTGTTTTGTTTTTGTTTTTGTTTTTTAATTTATTATTATTATTATACTTTAAGTTCTAGGGTACATGTGCATAACGTGCAGGTTTGTTACATATGTATACTTGTGCCATGTTGGTGTGCTGCACCCATCAACTCGTCAGCACCTATCAACTCGTCATTTACATCAGGTATAACTCCCAATGCAATCCCTCCCCCCTCCCCCCTCCCCATGATAGGCCCCGGTGTGTGATGTTCCCTTTCCCGAGTCCAAGTGATCTCATTGTTCAGTTCCCACCTATGAGTGAGAACATGCGGTGTTTGGTTTTCTGTTCTTGCGATAGTTTGCTAAGAATGCTGGTTTCCAGCTGCATCCATGTCCCTACAAAGGACACAAACTCATCCTTTTTTATGGCTGCATAGTATTCCATGGTGTATATGTGCCACATTTTCTTAATCCAGTCTGTCACTGATGGATATTTGGGTTGATTCCAAGTCTTTGCTATTGTGAATAGTGCCGCAATAAACATATGTGTGCATGTGTCTTTATAGCAGCATGATTTAGAATCCTTTGGGTATATACCCAGTAATGGGATGGCTGGGTCATATGGTACATCTAGTTCTAGATCTTTGAAGAATCGCCATACTGTTTTCCATAATGGTTGAACTAGTTTACAATCCCACCAACAGTGTAAAAGTGTTCCTATTTCTCCACATCCTCTCCAGCACCTGTTGTTTCCTGACTTTTTAATGATTGCCATTCTAACTGGTGTGAGATGGTATCTCATTGTGGTTTTGATTTGCATTTCTCTGATGGCCAGTGATGATGAGCATTTTTTCATGTGTCTGTTGGCTGTATGAATGTCTTCTTTTGAGAAATGTCTGTTCATATCCTTTGCCCACTTTTTGATGGGGTTGTTTGTTTATTTCTTGTAAATTTGTTTGAGTTCTTTGTAGGTTCTGGATATTAGCCCTTTGTCAGATAAGTAGATTGCAAAAATTTTCTCCCATTCTGTAGGTTGCCTATTCACTCTGATGGTAGTTTCTTTTGCTGTGCAGAAGCTCTTTAGTTTAATGAGATCCCATTTGTCAATTTTGGCTTTTGCTGCCGTTGCTTTTGGTGTTTTAGACATGAAGTCTTTGCCCATGCCTATGTCCTGAATGGTACTACCTAGGTTCTCTTCTAGGATTTTTACGGTATTAGGTCTAACATTTAAGTCTCTAATCCATCTTGAATTAATTTTCGTATAAGGAGTAAGGAAAGGATCCAGTTTCAGCTTTCTACTTATGGCTAGCCAATTTTCCCACACCATTTATTAAATAGGGAATCCTTTCCCCATTTCTCGTTTCTCTCAGGTTTGTCCTTAGCATATTTTAATGTATAGGATCAGTAAGTATTTGGAATTAAACCACATGTTCCAAACTGATGAAGATCTGCTTCTCCCGGTTCTAAACCCTTCAACACTTCCCAGTTTTTCCAGGGAAAAACTGAGTACAAAATATGATGGGGATGAGGGAACAGAGAATATACTAGATGGTAATATGTTCACTTGAAGCATATGATCAATTAATTTCTGACTAGAACTATGAGAAAGGTTGGGAACAATGCTGCTTGAATGCTTTCAAAAAATGCTAATTATAAAAGTATTTCATTCCATTTTTAGTATTTTACTTCCACTGAAGCACAAATTTAAATTTCTATATGGTTTTCTAAATGGAAAGGGATATATAAGTACATCTCTTTTTCCACAAGAAAACTAAGGCATCCTCGCATCTTGCTTTCTGTAATTTAGAATCCTTCAATCCTGCTTTAGATCTACCAAAAAGGTTCAAAGAAAAAGTACAAAGACTACATATTATATATAGTAGTTAAATTGCTAGAGCTTCTGAGATTATTTAAAGGACACTGACATATTTTGGCCAAATCCCATCTTGAATTTCCACATGTTGTGGGACAGACCCAGTGGGAGGTAATCGAATCATGGGGGCAAGTCCTTTCCATGCTGTTCTTGTGATAATGAGTAAGTCTCACAAGATTTGATGGTTTTAAAAAGAGGAGTTCCCCTGCACAAGTTCTCTCTCTTTGTCTGCTGCCACCCATGTAAGACGTAACTTGCCCCTCTTTGCCTTCCACCATGATTGTGAGGCTTCCCCAGCCATGTGGAACTGTAGGAACTGTAAGTCCAGTTAAACCTCTTTATTTTGTAAATTGCCCAGTCTCGGGTATGTCTTTATCAGCAGCATGAAAACAGACTAATGCAGACATATTCAAATAGCACTGCAAAAAAAAAAAAAAAAAAAAAAAATTGCCTCTATAGCATACACTATTGCTTCAAGAGGTATAAAATTCATATTATATGCAAAATCAAACCCTTTTTTTTTTTTTTTCTGAGGCGGAGTCTCGCTCTGTTGCCCAGGCTGGAGTGCAGTGGCGTGATCTCAGCTCACTGCAAGCTCCGCCTCCTGGGTTCACGCCATTCTCCTGCCTCAGCCTCCTGAGTAACTGGGACTACAGGGGCCCGCCACCACGCCCGGCTAATTTTTTTGTATTTTTAGTAGAAACAGGGTTTCACCATGTTAGCCAGGATAGTCTGGATCTCCTGACCTCGTGATCCGCCCACCTCAGCTTCCCAAAGTACTGGGATTACAGGCGTGAGCCACCGGGCCAGGCCAAAAGCAAACTTTTAATTTGAATCACTCCGCTTTTTATCTACCAAGTTATTTTTAATATCCCTTTTTTTTTTTTCTTGAGACAGAGTTTTGCTCTTATCGCCCAGGCTGGAGTGCAATGGCATGATCTCAGCTCACTGCAACCTCTGGCATGATCTCAGCTCACTGCAACCTCTGCCTCCCAGGTTCAAGTGATTCTCCTGCCTCAGCCTCCTGAGTAGCTGGGATTACAGGCGTCCACCACCACACCCAGCTAATTTTTGTATTTTTAGTAAAGACGGGATTTCACATGTTGGTCAGGCCGGTCTCGAACTCCTGACCTCAGGAGATCCACCCACCTCGGCCTCCCAAAGTGCTAAGATTACAGGCGTGAGCCACCATGCCCGGCCTTATTTTCAATATTATCTAGTTTCCGTTACACAAATAAGGTTATCACAAGATCACAAGATGGACAACCAAGTACTCCTTTAATCACTCTCTTTTTTCTAGCAAAGGCAGTCAATGGTGTTCCAGAATTCTAAACATTTAGGAACTGTGACTCTTCTAAAATATGCTAACAGAAAAAAATCAAATAATCTTGCTGTAACTCAACTCTTATTTTTAAAATCACATGTAATAATTTACATGAAAGCACTGTCTTGACTCTAAGAGGCAACATTGTGAAGCCTTGTGTTTGTGGATACTGTATACATACAGCACTAATCCAGGCCATAATCAAGTTATCATAACAAAACTTTCTTAAAAATGAACATAAACTAACTTTCTATCCAACTCTACTTCTGATTACATTTTAAAAGAAGTAATTCAATATCCTAAGAGTTTTTAACTTTCACATGTTTTATATGACATGGACTACTAATTTCAGTCTACCCTTAAAATAGAACAGTTTGACTAATTTTAGACTCAAGTGTTATAAAGCATCATAGCTGCCAACCAACTGGATACCTGAATTGCAGCTGCAACAGCATATTAGAAACACCAAAGCAAACTGTCAGATTGCTGAACTGAGTCACCACATATAACTCTATGAAGCAGATATAATAAATACTTACTTAGCTAAAACAAAATAGTACTTAAGAATGCTATGAACATATAAAAGGAAATAATCAGGTCCTTATTTATTTAAATAACACCTATAATATGCAGTAGCTCAAAGGTGTCAAAAGGAGGTAATGGTATAAAAAGGTTACTGATCATTTGCAAAACATATCTGATAAAGGACTGGTATCCAAAATATACAACAATTAAAAAAAAATTTTAAGTGGGCAAAAGGGCCAGACATGATGGCTCACACCTGTAAATCCCAGCACTTTAGAAAGCCAAGGCAGGAGAAACACTAGAACTCAGGAATTCAAGACCAGCCTGGACAACATAGCAAGACCCTGTCTCTATATAACATAAAAATATTAGGCCAACATGGTGTCACACGTAGTACCAGATACTTGGGAGGCTAAGGCAGGAGGATCTGCTGAGACAGAAGTTCATGGTTACAGTGAGTTATGATTTTATCATTGCATCCAGTCTGGGTGACAGAGTGAGACCCTGTCTCAAAATAAAAAATGCTTAAAAAGTGGGCAAAAGATCTGAACAGACATCTCAGGAAAGGAAATACACAGATGACAAGCATATAAAAAGATACCAGCCAGGTGCGGTGGCTCATGCCTGTAATCCCAGCACTTTGGGAGGCCGAGGCGGGCAGATCATGAGGTCAGAAGTTTGAAACCAGCCTAACCAATATGATGAAACCCCATCTCTACTAAAAATACAAAAATTAGCCAGGCATGGTGATGGATGCCTGTAATCCCAGCTACTCAGGAGGCTGAGGCAGGGGAATCGCTTGAATCCGGGAGGTGGAGGTTGCAGTGAGCTGAGATCATGCCTCTGCACTCCAGCCTGAGTGACAGAGTGAGACTACATCTCCAAAAAAAAAAAGATATGCACCATCATATGTCATTTAGGGAATTGCAAATTAAAACAACAATGAAATATCACTACGCACCTATTTGAAAGGCTGAAATACAAGAGTGACATTACCAAATGCTGACAGAATGTGAAGCAACAGGAACTCTCACTCACTGCTGGTGGAAATGAAAAACAGTACATCCACTTTGGAAGACAAGTTAGACAAGTTTCTTACAAAGCTAAATGTACCATACGATCTAGCAATCATACTCCTTTACACAGATGACTTGAAAACATGTCCACACAAAAATCTGCACTCAACTGTTTAGAGCAGTTGTATTCATAACTGTCATCCCTTAGGAGCAACCAAGATGTCCTTCGGTAGGTGAATGGATAAGCAAACTTTGGTACTTTCAGACAATGAACTTAGCAATAAAAACAGATGAGCTATCAAGCCATGAAAAGACATGGAGGAACCTTAAATGCATATTGCTAACTGAAAGCAGCTAGTGAGAAAAGTCTATATACTGTAGGATTCCAACTATATGACATTTTGTAAAAACATAAAATATAGAGAAAACAAAAAGATCAGTGGTTGTCAGGGGTTCTGGAGCTGGAGAGGCACAAATAGGTCAAACACAGAGGATTTGGGAGCAGTAAAACTCTTCTGCATGATATTATAATAATAGACACATGATACATTTGTCAAAACCTATAGAACTGTACAAAGGAAACCACGATGTAAAATATTAATCTTATAATCAACTACGTAGTTGATGAACCAATTTATCAATACTGGTTCATCAATTACAACAAATGTACCACACCAGTACCGGACGTAAATAGGAGAAACTATGGGGGAAGAAGAGGGAGTATATGGGAACTATGTAGTTTCTGCTCAATTTTGCTGTAAACCTAAAACTGCTCTAAAAAATAATGTATGCATTTTTTTTAAAGACTACTGGTATAGGAAGAGCCACAGTACTTGAGTTCTTAGGTCTACTTAATTCATTGACTACCACATAATCTCTACTGCTCAGAATATTCCATATGCTCTATTTTATCCCACCTTTATTACCCCAGTGTCTACCTCACTAGACAAGTAGTATTGTTTCACACCAAAAATCAAGAAAACACATCATTACACTGGCATGGCCAGCATGGAGAACCATAACACTGAATATAGGGGCATTAGAACAATAGTATGTTTTATAATATCTTTAATACCAGGGTTCACTGGGAAATATTTTCACCCACTAGAGTAAAATCAAGACTTTGTCAACTCTCTTTGACAATTATTTCCAGGAAACATTTCAGGCATGTATCAAAGCAGCCATATTCATTGGTGACATTTACAAAAACAGTTCTTTTCAAAATCTTCTCGACCCAAATACACACTGGAAATGCTCATATTAAAATTTTATTTTCTTTTTATAACTAGTCATTAGAATTTATAATACAACTAAGACACAACAGTTTGACTTCGAAAATCTAATATTTGAATAAAAGTAGTATCTATAAATTTATAATCTATTAACTTTAATTTCATGCATTTATTTAACATATCTCAGAAAGCTGTAGTATTAATCAAAATCAGAATCTTAATAAATATATTTTCATAACCATTTCTGCAATATCTCCCAGTCAATATGACACTCAAAATATATAGTTTAGGCCAAATATACGTTTGATGTTCAAATGCAATTTCTACCACTATAGCTATGTGATTCTTTAAACTTATATACATATATATAACATACATGTATTTCACATGCAATACCCAGCATCATGCCAGGCATATGAGTAGGTAGACATATAAATGGTAGTTATTGTTTTGCAATTTTAAATTAAAAATTTAAGACAACGCTCAAATTGTAGGTAACTGAGAACTTAAATGAAGTTAAAACCACTGAACTTTTTATACACCAAACTAACTCTACATATTTGCTGAAGTTTATGTAGAAAATAAACAATGAGTAAATTAAGATTTTTGAAACAAAAACAAATATTAAAAATTGACATATATTGAAAGTTTTTTCATCATATATATTTACCTTTTAAAAGGATATGAATTCAATTATTTTATTTGCTTATGGAAAACAGATCCACCGCTCTAAGATGCTACTAAATCATGCTCAGAGGATTCACAACAAACAGACTGATAAGGTATTACTTAAAGAGCTCTACATTAAATAGAGCATTCCAGTTTTCTAGGGCACACTACTTGCTGTATTTCCAAGGTCAAGCAAAATAGCTTTCGTTCCATTTAACTACCAAGAAAGGTCTAATTGTGATTAATAATAAAAATGTTTTTAAAACACCTTTTCTAATAAATACTACAAATTTTTTAAAAACTTAAAAAGGAAACACCTCAAGCTTTTTTGGACATAATTTCAACAACAAAAGTTGCTGCACCCACCTCCTGTCCCCACTTGCAGAACCAACTAATCAGCCATCCTGACAATTTCTGAAATTTCTCTTGAATTAGCCTTCCATTCCAATCACTGCAATTTTACAGTACCCACCTAACCTGTCTCCCTGCCAGAGTGTTCCCTTCCACTCAATCCTCCACACTGCTGCCAGAGTGCTCTTTCTAATATCTAACTTCCTGCTGGGGATCATAAAGGGTCACCCTCATTGCCTAAAGAATAAAGCCCAAACTCAGTCTTAGGTATGCCACTCAAGACTGTTTTCAGTCTGGTACAGCATAACCCTCCATCATTCATCCATTTCCATCTTCCTACAAATTCTATCCAATCCTTTCTCTAAAACCTACGGTGCACTTCAGCCAACAACCAAAATGATTTTGGCAATTATGTCAATGAAATGGAACAGTCATGCTAGTTTCTCCTCTTGGAGTTTTCCTCCCTGGTACTTTTCACCTTCTCACAGGGTGAAATCCCATTTGACCCCAAATACAAAGCTTTCCCCAACACTCAACCTCAGCAGAATTATTTGCTCTTCTTTTGGAAGAGATGAAGCAGGCAGAAAACAAAAGCAAACAAAATTGCATTAAAGGACAAGCAAAAAAAAAAAAAAAGAATAAGAAGGGGTCTCATTTGATCACTTACAGAAACAATGCATACTTCAGTAAATAATTACCTGAAATTCCTCCTTGGAAGTAGGTAGAATGTAATCCCTAAAATATTAGGAACTAAGAAATGGACACGGAAGTCTTTCCTGTTTTTTCTTCAAAGCCATTATAGAGAAAAGACTTCCATGAAACAGAAGTATCTGTGTTTAGTTAATATGAAATAACAAATATTCTAAACTACAAATCATCTTTTCTTCCCAATTAGTCCACCAGGTCACATGATTTGGGTACGTTCTTGTACACTTTTATACTCAGTTGTGGAACTAAAACAGAAATGAATATGACAGCCTAGATATTCCATCTTGTTGTCACCTCTATAGCTTCAGATATTTTCATAATCTCCAATTGCATGAAGATGCTTTGGTCAGAACCAGGATCCTGAGGCACATATGACCCAAAGGCAGAAATACAAGCACTTCTTTGTCAGACGACAAGATAGTAGTAAGACAATAAATTGTTCTCACCACCTGTCCTTACACTGATTACCTAAAACATTTATTGAGCCAGAAAATAAGGCTCTCCAAATTGAAAAAAAAAAAAAAAAAAAAAAAACCTACAAGTTTTAAAAAGTATAAGCCTTCTTTTTAAAGTCTCTGGGCTAAATAAATGTTGAGATAACTCTCTAAGTCAGAACAAAAGAAACTGAAAAGAGAATCAGTAGAAGTTTAAAATTAAATTCACTAACAATACCTAATAATTTCCCACATTTCTGAACTGATACACACTCCTTATTGTGTGAGGCAATAAACACAATTTAATCCTAATTATTCGGTGAGAATGATTTTTCAAACCCATGTTGTAACATAAAACATTCAATTGTGTCATTTTGAAAATACTCAGAAACCTCATGGAGCTCTCAGATCTTCCTCAAACTTTAGTGAAGTCAAATAGATTGTGTGATGATTGTTAATATGTATCCAAATCTTAAGTTTCCAATTTTAGCACAGACACTCTGCCTTCCATATGCCAGACACTGCTTGTTGCAAAACCAGTTGCCATTCTTTCCTTATTCTTTACAAACAAAACTTCAATTTTGTTCAGGGCACTAAATGAAGCCAGTTTTAAAATCTACATTTTCTAGTCTACCTGTAGATAGAGATGGCCCCTGGAGCAGCTGTCCCCTGGAATGGAGACATAAGGGCTGGAAGAGGAGCAGCCATCTTGTGATCACAAAACGACCACAAGATACACTATAAATAGCTACACAGAAATAGAGGAGTCTGAGTCCCTCCTGGCAAATGGGGTTACCCTACAACCCAGTTTTGTCTATTTAGGACCTCTCAGTACCTGAGAAAAAGAAAACATCGACTTGGCTAAGCACTATCACTTGTTTTCTGTTACAAAGAGTCAAATATAATCTTAACTAACACTCAGCAAATTCAGCCTGTTTCACTTTTAAAAGAAAACAAAAATCCCAGACTTATACTATTATGACTAGCTACAATATAACATTATTATGATGCAGCACAGTTAAAGTTCACTTATTATGTAACTATTAACCTATGAATAGAGCATGAGCAGAAAAAATTCAAAATCAAGTTTTTGCAGAATCCTAGAAGCCAAATGAAAACCACTGAGCTAGATCATTACACGCTGCAGAGAAATTCCTTGAAATCTGTATACTCCAATTTTCAAGGGAGTGTCCGAGCCAATTTACAGAGTAAAATGACAGAATGTTTACTAATCACCTATCAATAAAGGCAATAAACCCGAAATGAAAATGAAAATTATGGTAGTCTTAGTTCCTTTTGTCACCATGCACATAAGCAGATTTTATAGCCCTAATGAGAGAAGAAACTAAAGCAATTATACAAGGTATTTGTAAAAAAGAGAAAACTTTGCCTATTGCCTAAACAGCAGTTTGCAGGGGGTGGTGGGGTGGAGTGGGGTTAGTAATATTATAGATAAGTAAGCAAAACGACCATTCAACTTTCATAGAGAATGATAAATGCAACACTTTCATTACGATTGTCTAGGAACAACGGATTTACTTCCAGATCAATAGAAAAATAACCATTTTGGTGAACCAAAATAATGTAACATTTTAAAATTACATCTATAAAGTATAGAATAAAATGTATTGAATTCACATTAATTATCTCATACTCTCACTTAACATCATACTACAAAGTAACAATGTGTTGAGAAAACAAAATATTCCAATGATACACTCAAAAAGCAGAATTTCATAATATGAGAGCTAATTAATCATTTATAACAACAGCATATGGGTTAGTCTCCTTACACTTAAGAAGAAAAACAAGATACCACTGTTTCTTTTAAGCTAAGCTACTAAGAATGTTTTGTATTACACCGTATATACACTGGATAATTTACTACAGATATAAAAGAAAGTAGCCGTCAGAAAATTTCTAGCATAAACAATAATAAAGAATTATGTTTTACTCAAAAATAAATGCCTTTATTCAGCCAGAGTTTGGTATCAGCTGAAGAAATATGTTTTTTTTAATCAAATGGCCCTGAATATTTCATGAATACATTTTACAAGTAACGGGACTCGAATATGAATCAGAACACTGCACCCTTCTTTGTAGCAAATAGCTCTTTCTGTGTTATTCTAATTCAGCAAACAGTTGTCTATTTTTGCTCAGAAGTAATGGACCAAAGCAAGATATGAGAATAGACTGACTACACATAAATAATTAGCGTTCACTCTCCACTATTCTTGTTTTTCTACAGAGAGTATGATTTGAAGTCCTCTCAAGGCTGTCTGAAGACTAAGCCTAACAAAGCTCTCGACTTCCAAATCTAATGCTTATATTTCCTAACATTATGGATTATTACAATTCTACATTTCTGACAACAGGCAGATTTTGAATTGGTTCCAGCTGACTCCACCACTTACACTACTCAACAGCTGAGGCATAGGATAACTTGGCAACCTGATAATATTCTAGATGAATGCAAACTCCTTCTGTAACCAAGGAACTCTGTCAGAAATAAAAATCAAAATAACTTCTCTTTAAGTTTAAATGAGAACATAAAATGTTTTGAACAATGCATGATTTCAGAAAGTGAGCAACTGTATTCTGAACGTTTAGTGAATTGACACTCCCTATTCAAAGCCTACAATTCTTTTCTGATTAGATCAGTCCCCACAGCAAGTCATCAGGATAATAAGCACTGTAGTGAAGTCATCATACTGGATGCTGATGGGAAATCATAACTGGCTTCAAAACACATCGGGAAACAATGAGTTTTCCAGGTCTTCAGCTTTTCATGGAATACACTGCCCAATACTCTTACTTTCCTTTCCATGACTAAATAAACATAGCACAACTATAAAGCCAAGTACAAATTGATGAACTAAGCATTTTAAAAACCATAAGTAAAATGAGGAAAACTCCCATCACTTTTTCAGTGACGTCTAAACAATATGTTTGAAAATGTATATGTTTAAGGGCAATACTGATTGTTGTACACTGGCCTTCAGATCTTTAATTTCCTTTTATTTCCAAAGGCAAAGACAAGCTTTTAAACAATGCCTGCTTCTTTAAGACAAAGTCAAATAAGCACTTGTTTTCAGTCACCTGAAATCACCCACGTGTCACTTAGGTATAACTTCATGTGACAAAAATTCATTCAGCTGTAATTTTTTTCAAAAGTATAAAATGTATGTACTTTAGAACTTTCAGATTTTTTTGTTTCTGACTGTATAGGGCACAGATGTATTTCTTCGGTAAGGTTTGTTGGTCTAAATTGCAATATTCCTCTTTTATAAAGCTCTGGGAACAACTAATTACAAACCTTACTTTAAAATGGAGTGATGGAGGTAAATATGAGTATATTATCCACACACACACAAATGTCACAAATGTGCTTTAGCCTAAAATATCATTGCACTTGCTCAGTGGCAGTATTATACACAATAAGAGTCTTGGCACAAAGGAATTCTCATTGTATTGTTTACAAAATTCTACATGGATTGCAAGAATTTCAGTTATAAAACATACTCTACAAAGACAGAAAACAATTGTGAGTGGATTTGAGCTTTCTGGGGATTTGGAATTTTATTGTTTAGTTCAATTTTTTTTTTTATTTCTACTTTCTACTAATAGAAAACTACATGTATTGTTAACCATACGATACCACTGCATTTGCAGACATTGAGTTACCAAACCCAAAGCAAATATTCAAAAGAAATAAAACCATTTGAATCCTACCTATGACATGGGCCACTATTCACTATAAACACGTTAAACCTCTCTGAGCTGCTCTTGAGTTCGGAGTGTTTTGGGAGCCACAATAAAAAGATGGTATATACACACTTAAAAACACATTTCCAGAGACAAAAAGACTTAAAAAACGGACAGCTGCAATTTGTATTTCGTCATTATATTTAGCTATGAAGTCAAAGTAAACATTATACGAAAACATAAATATCAGATTGGCATAGAATTTCCTGAACATAAAGGATGGGCAGAAACAAAATCTCAAAATATATTCTTTACATTTAAATTTACAACAAACTCACTAACTAAAGTCTTTTATCAATCACGCTATAAAATAATTTTTACAATACATCAGAATAAGTATATAGTCACAAACTTTTTCAAATAAGTAAGATCATTTTAAGGAAAATGATCTAGTGATGCTGAACCTTTTTTACAGGGCTAACCAATACCCTAGCCAAGCAGCAGCAGCAATGCCTTAGTAATCCCATAGAGAATAATCAGTATCCACCCTCCCAGGAAGAATTATGATTATGCGTAGTGCTTAAGAGCTTTTACAAGGAAGAGAAAACGCAATGTGCTTCTTTGAAACCAAAACCCCTTCCCCCCTCTCTACCGCTCATCTAAGGGCGTCTCCAGACTGTCGCCCACCCCACCATCCTCCCTGCGCTGGGGGTACTAAATCCCATGCAAAAAGACCTTGTCCATTCCCAGAACTGGTCCAGACACCTGTTTACTCGTGCCCAAGGAGTGGTAGCTCTGATTAAGGAAAGGTAGCGGTTGCCTCTCTGATCCGTGCCAAGCTCCGCGGCCCCAGGGCAGGGACCACATACCTTTGTATCTCTCCAGGACATCCTCGTAGGCCTGGAGGTACTCCTGCTCCTCCACGTACAGGTAAGCAGCAGGGGAGAGGTAACCCGCCATGCCGAAGTTTATCTAAGCGATGACTGGCCAATTCCCCTCTCCCCCTCGTAACCCCCGGACAGTAACGTAGTCAGCAAGACACAGCCTTGGGAACTGGAAAAGAGGAAGGAGCAGCAGGCTGGAGAAGAGCGCGGAAGCCGAAGACGCAGAGCGGGGGCGCAGTAGGTGGCGGGCGACGGGCGCCAGGCGCCGGGGCCGGCAGAGGAAACGCCCAGGCCTCCTGGCTGACCGAGGGTGGGCCGCCCCGCTCCAGGAGCCTGAGTCCCTCTCGGGTTTCAGCAGCGGCAAATCTCGGCGAGCCCAGGGGCGGCGACGTGCAGCGCCACGCCAAGCTGAGGAGCCGGGAGTGCGGCGAGGGCCGGCTGGGGCCGGCGGGCGCCCAGACCCTCTGCGGCCGCGCTGACCGCTCTGCTAGCCCTGCACGGGGCGCCTGCTCCGGGCCGGGCCGGGGCCGAGGCCGCGGCGGCGGTGCGGGAGGACCAGCGCGCTGCCTCCGCCGGGGATGCTGCGCGGCGCATCTGCGGCATTTCCTGGCCGCCGCGCTGCAGACACTCGCCCGCGCCGGGGACAGAGGGAGGGAGGAGGGTGGAGGGCGGAGGGCGGAAGGGAGGGGGCGAGCGCGGCGGTCAGCGCCCCGGCTGGCTCAGCTCAGTCCCCGGCGCCACTCAGCCCCTCCCTCCCAGGCAGAGCCACAGAGCCCCGGGCCCCCTCCCCAGGCCCGCCCACCCGGGTGGACCGTGCAGCCAAGCACGCCCACCCCCGGACACTGGCTGCCCGGTCCCGAATCCCCAAGGGCGACGTTTCTATTTGGGATCCACAACAGGTGCCTGAGAAACAAAGCCGCAGATCGCTCCACCGCCGTGCGCAAGCCCCTGCTGAGGGGCCAGCGGCTCTCCCTCGGTAAGGGATGATCGGGAGGAGGGTTGGAAATACTTTCTTCCACCCATTTTTTTGGCATGGTAGGATTCAGGTCACTCTGTGACAGCACAGGGCAAGGAGGGCACGGGGGTCCACGTCTAGGGGACGTCCCGGGGACGGGGTGAGGAGGCCTCTGCAGGTGGCCCCGCGCATCAGCGCCTGACAGCCGGGCCGCGCCTGCGCCTGAGCGCCCGGCCGCCCCAAGGCTGCCAAGGACCAGCCCGCGCAGTCCCTCCCTTCTGCCCCCCAGAGCCCGCAGGCGCATCTGCTGCTGGGCTCCGCGGCGGGCCTATAGGTTCACAACAGTCCCATATTTGTCACCTCCCTCTTGCTCTCTTATTATTCATTCTACGTAGTACTAGTGTCCATTAAACTGAGTAAAATGGATACAGTTCCCTTAAATTAGATATATGTGTATCATATACTAAAGTGAGTGAGTTTAAGGGTCCATTGGAGGAACCAACTGATACCCAGACATATAAATAGATGTGTTTAAGAGTAATGATTGGCCGGGCGTGGTGTCTCACGCCTGTAATCCCAGCACTTTCGGAGGCCGAGGAGGGTGGATCACGAGGTCTGGAGTTCAAGACCAGCCTGGCAGAGATAGTGAAACCCCGTCTCTACTAAAAATACAAAAATTAGCCGGGCGTGGTGGCAGGGACCTGTAATCCCAGCTACTTGGGAGGTTGAGGCAGAGAACTGCTTGAACCCAGGAGACGGAGGTTGCAGTGAGCCAAGATCATGCCACTGTATTCCAGCCTGGGCGACAAAGCAAGACTCCGTCTCCAAAAAAAAAAAAAAAAAAAGAGTGAGGTCAGGCTGCTGTAGATAGAATCTTCACTCCTTACTGTGTCACATAGGTAAGTTACTTATCCTCTCTGAGCTTTCTTCATCAGTAAAACAGCGATAATAGTGCCCAACTCATAAAGTTGTATAGTAAATGAAGTTTAGAATAATGCCTGGTGTTATATAAGGATTAGCTGCTGCTTCTACTACTTTATTTAGGAGGTGCAGTCTCACTCTGTCATCCAGGCTGAAGTACAGTGACAGGATGATACCTCACTGCTACTACTATTATTAGATAAATCAGCTGATTGTTGACGCTCTGACCTATGTCAACTTCACCTCTTGTCTAAATCTTCCTTCCCTATTTCCTCCTTTCATATATACTGACCTTTTGCCCTCCATGATTTTTTATTTCTTTGTTAGCGTTGGGTGTTGTGAACTATTGACCATTTTCCATTAATGCTTAGACAGGGATGAGTTGGAAAAAAAAAATTGTGTACTCGTGGAAAAAAAGAAAACTGACTTGAGATAGAACTGGAGCACTCCTCCTCAGCAATTGGCCTAATTTTGTTACTCCAAACAAAGCAAGACCATATCTCTTTTTTCTATCCTGACCACTGGTTTATAATCTGAGTCTGAACCCTTATCCCAGTAAGTCTTTAAGGTTACTAGAGTTTTATTACAGCTTGATATGCATTTATGTGCACATTTGTTCATGAAGTAACAACCACGTATCATATGGGACACCTTCTTGAAATAAAAGGGTTAGCATTAGATCCCTGAGAGTCATTCATTTACAGACCACACATGCATAGACATAGGTCTCTCAAAAATGTCTCCTTCACAATCAGTAAGGTCACTGAAGGCATATCTGAGCCTTCATCTGAGACTGACACTCAGTAGCATCCAGTTTTATGCATATAGTCAGCACACACTTAGTAATTTTAATCATCTATTTAAGGAACCAGTCAAAATGAGCAGAAGCAGCATTTGGGATTGTTTTTAAAAATAGCTTTTGCCCCATGCATTCTTGGAAGGGTAACATTGGGTTAATATGCTAATAATAATAGTGTATTCCATAGAGAGGAGGCAAAAGCATAGCAGTAAATAGCTTGGACTTTGGAGTAAAGACTGCCTGAATTCAGGTCCTAGCTCTACTACTTCTTAACACTATGACCTTAGCAAAGTTTCTCTTCCTTTCTCAGCAGATTCTGAACTGAAAATGGAGAAAATCGTAGTACCTACTTCATGGGGTTCTTGGGAGGTCTAAATAGGATACCATATTAAGTGCTTAGAAGAACATCTGGCCATGGGTAAGCTATCATTTATAGAGCATTTGATGTGCCAAGGAGTTAGCAGAATTGTTTGCATTCACTATTATATTTAATCACCACAACCATGACCCCTTTGATAAAGAAACTGAGGCTAAGATAAGTTTGGTAAATTGTCCAAGTAAACACAACTGTCATGGACAGAGGAGGAATTAAAACCCAAGTTTGCCTGAGTTCAAAGTCTGATTCTCCTTTGATCCTTCAATTCCAACTTCAAAATATTTGGATAGGACAAAAATCCTTTTCTTAAAATAGCATTATCACTGACAAAGCATGTAACTTTATAGGTAGTTTATGACTAAAAAACCCAACTTACAATATCCTGTAGCTAAGAACAGCAGATCTGTATTGCTCATATGTAAAAAGCATTTATACAATGGGTGTTTAAAAGCCCATTTCCTTATATTTCATCGTTTTATTCTCACATTGACCTGAGGAGATAAGAAGTAAACATACTATAGTCTCAGATGTTAATATGATGAAACCACAATAGATACAAAAGCACTAAAAATGTGAAGTTGGGCCAGGCACAGTGGCTCACGCCTGTAATAGTAGAATTTTGGGAGGCCAAGGTGGGCAGATCGCTTGAGCCCAGGAGTTCAAGACAAGCCTGGGCAACATGGTAGAACCTTGTCTCTACAAAAATACAAAAATTAGCCAGGCATGGTGGCACAAGCCTTTAGTCCCAGCTACCTAGGAGGCTATGATGGGAGGATCGCTTGAGCCCAGGAGGTAGAGGTTGCAGTGAACTGAGATCACATCACTGCAATCCAGCTTGAGAAACAGAGGAAGACCCTGTCTAAAAAACAAACAAACAAAATAAAGTGAAG
This sequence comes from Papio anubis, assembly GCF_008728515.1. Lineage (NCBI taxonomy): Eukaryota > Metazoa > Chordata > Mammalia > Primates > Cercopithecidae > Papio > Papio anubis. The sequence continues at coordinate 55,385,645 of NC_044981.1, forward strand.
TTGGCCAGGCCCTGTGGCTCACTCCTATAATCCCAGCACTTTGGGAGGCCCAGGCGGGAAGGATCACTTGAGCCCAGGAGTGATCACTTGTCCAGCCTGGGCAACACAATGAGAACCCATCTCTATAAAAAAAATTTTTTAATAAGCCAAGCATGGTGGTACACACCTGTAGTCCTAGCTACTCGGGAGGCTGAAGTGGGAGATCCCTTGAGTCCAGGAGTTAGAGGTGGCAGTGAGCTGTGATCACGCCAGTACACTCCACCCTGAGCAACACAGCAAACCCTCAACTCATAAATAAATTTTTAAATAAACAAATAATAAGAAGTGTTCGTCATGTGACACCATCACTAATATGACTTTCCAAACCGTAAACCTGATTATGCCACTCCATTGCTTAAAAATCTTTCAGCGGTTCCCTAGCACTTACAACATAAATAGTCCAGTTGCCTCAGGATTGCACACAAACATCTTTACAGTTTCTGTCTTTCCCTTCCAAATCCCACACTTAGCAACACACATTACTTGCAGTTCTCATTTAAACCATCTCCCTACCTTTGTTCCTGTAGTTCCATCCCTCTAAGGTGGGCTTCCCTTTCACCCTAATTCCATCAAGCTCTTTAAATCTCAGTTCAAGTGGCACTTCCTCTCAGAAACCTTTCAGGAACCTCCCACGCCTCCCTTCTCCCCCCAAGTTAATTATACTCTCCTCTGGGTTCTTTTAATTTTATGTGCTTAGAGCCATCACAACTAATCCCTGTAACAACTAATAATTACCGCGTTGTAACGGTTTAACAACACATCCATTTATCATATTAGACTATGACCTTTCTTTTCCAGCTTATTCTTTTTTATTTTATTGATACATATTTTATATATTAATGAGGGTACCATACTGCAAGTACTTTTTACATGCATACAATGTGTAACGATCAAGTCAGAGTATTTGAGGTATCCATCACCTTAAGCATTTATCATTTCTATGTATTGGTAATATTTCAAGTCCTTCCTTCTAGCTGTTTTGAAATATACAATATATTATTGCTAACCATAGATATCCTCCTCTGCTATGGAATATTAGGACTCATTTCTGTAAGTGAGTCCTAACTCACTTAAGTTTGTATCCATTCACTAATCTCTCTTGGAACTATGACTTTTTTTTTTTTTTTTTGAGGCCAGTCTGTCGCCCAGGCTGGAGTGCGGTGGCGGATCGCCAGCTCAATCAGCTCCACCTCCCGGGTTCCGCCATTTCTCCTGCACCTCCAGCTCACGTGGCTGGGACCCAAACCCGCCACACCAACGGCAGTTTTTATGTTTCTTAATAGGGATGGGGTTTCACCGTGTTAGCCAGGATGGTCGATCATCCTGACGCAAAACCGATCCGCCCGTCTCGGCCTCCCAAAGTGCTGGGATTACAGGCTTGAGCCACCGCGCCCGGCCGAAACTATGACTTTTTAAAGGCAGAACTGTGTGCTAATCTTCATTTCATTGCAGGGGCTCAATAAGTAGTTGCTAAATGTGGGTGAATTAAGGTATCCCATAGACCACATAGTCTTTTTGACTCGATAGACATTTTCACAATCAATTCTATTTTTAGGACCTTAAAAACAAATAAAAATACTAAACTCTCAGCTCTTTTATTACTAAGTAATGACCACTACAGACATCCTCACACCATTTCTGAACTTCACCTCATTTCCTAAAAAGGGTGAATTTCAGGGAGGGGGTAGGTTTCAGGAAGAGTATGAAAATATGTAATAAAATTAGAAGTTGAAATTCCAATTGTATGTTTTCATATTATCCAAAGCACCAAATTCCATTAGATAACATGTACCCCTCATCCTCACCCTGGGTGATCAGTGGCCAGTTTAACACATAATATAGCTGAATTTCATAATTTAGCCACATTATAGGTTAAACAGGTATTTGTGGACTGGTCCCCCAAGTCTATCCTCCATGTATGATTATTGTTTATGATTTGTCTAGCAAAAAGCTAATTTACCAATATTTATTTAAAATACAATCATAGGCCAGGTGTGGTGGCTCACGCCTGTAATCCTAGCACTTTGGGAGGCTGAGGTGGGTGGATCACTTGAGGTCAGGACTTCAAGACCAGCCTGGCCAACGTGGTGAAACCCCATCTCTACTAAAAATGAAAAAAAAAAAAAATTAGCTGGGCATGGTGGCGCATGCCTGTGGTCCCAGCTACTTTGGAGGCTGAGGCAGGAGAAACACTTGAACCCATTAGACAGAGGTTGGAGACAGCGCCACTGTACTCCACCCTGGGTGACAGAGAGAGAGAAAATCTGTCTCAAAATAAAATAAAATAATATGCTTCACTACTGTTTGTTGTTTCATTTTATCTTTTTCTGCTTTTGAAGAATTCATGTAATTGGTTTTTTGGGGTTTTTTGTTGTTTTTTTTTTTTTTTTTTTTGAGACAGAGTCTCACTCTATCACCAGGCTGGAGTTTAGTGGCGGGATCTCAGCTCACTGCAACCTCTGCCTCCTGGGTATAAGCAATTCTCCTGCCTCAGCCTCCCGGGTAGCTGGGACTATAGACGCACACCACCATGCCCAGCTAATTTTTGTATTTTCAGTAGAGACGGGGTTTCACCATATTGGCCAGGATGGTCTCGATCTCTTGACCTCATGATCCGCCCACCTCGGCCTCCCAAAGTGCTGGGATTACAGGCATGAGCCACCACGCCTGGCCTGTAAGTTTTAAAGAATGGAATTTTGAGGTCCCCAGTGCATCAACTGCCACCAACTTCACAGCTATCCCTACAAACTCAGTAAACATTTTACAATTAACAAGCGATGGCCCCTGCATCAATGACTCCACAGTCTACTAACAGCATCAGCACCTTCATGTACACTGCATCCCATTAGAACATCGAGTTCTTCAATGTCTTCCCCACCTGCAGTGTACACTGATGGTTACATTTCTCATAACTTCCTGCCCAGTAGAGTTTTTCCCAATTTATATAATCTCATTGCCCCTAACAAATACCTGCCCTGTCCTTCTGTCATAACTCCCTCCTTCATTACTGAAAGCAAAATATCCATCTCTGCCACTACTACCAAAACTCTCAGCCCAGAAGCACCTTCTGCCTTCCAAAAAATACATAGAACAGGCATCCCATTTTGATGCCCTAAGTGGGCCATCAGCCCCCAGTAACTTCTCATTCACACCCTTCTTTCATCTATCTTCCCTTTCTGCTGAGTCAAACATCTGGTATGGGCAGTGTCATCTGTATAGGCATTCGTCTTGCTGGAGCCTCAGACCTGCGGAAAAGTTCTCAACAGGGCAAGGAGGCAGGCCTCAGTGACTAAACATTTTCTGGTCTGCCTTGACTCTCCAAGGCTACCCCTGCTCACTCTCACAGCTTCCATCCTCCCTCCGCCTCCCCTTTCTCACTCGATCCCTTGCTCTTCAAAGGCCTGGGTGAGACCAGCCAGCATCTCACAGCGGAAACCAGAAGAAGCTCAAGGCTGTTGCCCCAGAAACCCTGACTAAAGAATGGCTGGCTAGGCACTGTTTGTTTTTCCCGTAATCAGAAAATCCCATTGGGAGGACAAAAAGGGGGTTCTCAGCTGCCTTGATGGCTGGAATCTGGGCTGGTCCCCGCCAGCCCCCTTGGAGGAAAAGAAAGTACCAACTTTGCAATATAGTATAGGAGGCAAAAAAAAAAAAAAAAAACTGTGGAAAGGGACCTCCAGAGTTAAGAGTGGTAGAGAGGGAAGGAAAGGAAGCCTGAACCACTGGATGTAGAAACAAACCTAAAGAACACCTGGCCTTCTGCCTTTGCAAGAAAGTCCCCAAGGACACACTCCATCCTTCCCTGTTACCATTTCCAAGACGGAAAAAAAAAAATATATATATATATATATAGAGAGAGAGAGAGAGAGAGACAGAGAGAGAGAGAGAGAGGGAAGAAAGGAACAACCACCCCTGGAAGCACCTCTCATGCACAGGACACATACACACAAACCACACGGGGGTTCGAAGGTTGATTTCCACAGTGTTCTCAGCTTTCAGCTGGGTAAAACAAGCCATCACTTCTGGTTCAGCTTTTAGGGCCAATGCAAGGCAACACCCGGTAACACAGAACAGAAACACTGGCACGTCTCATGTATTAATTAATCAGGAAGGCGCGATGGCCAAACCCTCAAAAGCACTAAGGACAGAAAGCTGCTATGGATATGATGATGCAGACAGAGATGCTACATTTAAAGAAAAACAACATCCAAGTTGCTGGAATATGCTTTGCAATCCTGGGTACCGAAAACCGTGAATCTTCTTGAGTTAAATCTGCGTAGCTCAGTGCCCCTGGGCAAAAATGAAAATAAAGGCTGCTCACTTCCAGCTTCCCGCAAATATACTAGCAATCACTGCAGCTAATACTTTCAGAATGTTACGGTAACTAATGCAGTAAATAGGAAAGTTTAGTGCAATATTTCCTTGCATTTCAAAGGAATCAATTCATCCAACCAGAAGGCAGGGCCAAACAGCTTAGTCACCAGCAGGCAGGGCAAATGGCTCTATCAGTAAAACAAGGCATAAAGTAAACATGGTCATCATCCTCCCCCACCTTGAGCACAGATTCCTGCCCAGTGCATCAGCTCCCGCTATGGCCCCCCAGGAAGCAGATGGGCGAATTTCCGCAACTCTCTTCCCCCACTCCATCCCCTTCCCCAGATGCTCTTACCTGCTATCCGAAGCACTGCCCTCTCGGCAGGGTCCAGCACTGAGCCCCCTTGAATCTTTCTTTTCGACCTCTCATGTTTAGGCAAATTCCAGGGTAAGGTGTCTCCCGGAGCTGGGGATGCGGAGCCAGATTTCTGGCTGAAATCATCCTCATCGGAAAAATCCGCAGAGGAAGACATAGAGCAGCGATAGGACGCGTTCCCGGAACTCTACAGAGAATGACACAGAAAAAGCATTAACAGCAAAATACTCACATATGCTCATCGATTTAAACATCCCCACCATCACCACCGCCGCCCTCCCTGCCCCCAAACTGGGTCTGGCATATCCTGCACCATCCTCAGAGCTGAGGGAATATACAGAAACCAAAAAAATGAAACCCGGGGCTCACCATCTTTTCTTGGCCAAGTCTCCAATCGTAAAAACAATACACAGGCAGTTCCAATACATGAAGATTTGCACAGAAGAAGTGTGTGGCCTGTGGTCCGGCCACCAGCTCACAAATGACTGGCCCAACAATGAAGCCAGAATCAACAGCCTTCCTGTTACAAATCTATAGTATTTGGCTCCCCCACCAGGACAGTAGAAACATTTTCCATTGCTAGCCTGCTGGTTAATTCATTAATGCAACTAACTCGAAGTTTCGAAAACAAAGCACAAATGCAGGATGTTGAGTCCCAACTCCTTTCCGCTTCAAGTCACCTCACCACTGGAGACTCTGTTCCGACCGATTTTAAGCCCCTGTCCTCTTTATTTAATTTTCTTCATGAGACTGAAGCAGGTTCCCAGAAAAGAGCAAGGAGGGAGGAAGGGCTGATTCTGAGAAGAGCCTTTTCTTAAGACTGGGAGAACACAAAAGACTGTTTTCAGAAGCCTATGGCAGCGCCAATAAACAAACATCTGAACTCGGTTTAGAGTTCTTGAGGTAATTTAAACTTCCAGCAAAGTAACAGCTGCCAATAATGTAAATGAGAATGATGCAGCTCAGTGACAGGAAACAGAGCTCTTCTCAGCTCCTGGTCATTACACTGTGAAATGAGAAGCATGATGCTTTTACCAAAGCACTTGGCCTGAAGGTTAGTCCTCCCTTCATCTAGCTGGAGCAAATCTGCAGGGTCATGTCTTGCATAAAAGTGTTATATCTTCCATAGAGGGAAAAGGCACAAGGTGTTATTCCTTCCTTCTTTGTTGGGTTGTGTTTGTGATTATTTAGAGAGCCACTGGCTTACTAATGAAACAAGGATGTTGACTATCTCTGCTGCAAAATTATAAACATAACAACACATCAAAAGGAAGTCTTGACTTTCCTACTGAGAATTCTACTTCGCTGAGACTCATGGTAAAGATGCAAAACTGGTATAACTCGAATTCCTGAAATGTAACTTGCAGCCATGGATTCCCAAGAAGCAAGTTACAGGCAGAAATCAGTGAGGCATGCTCCAATTTGAGCAAAAACACTGGGCTTCCCACAAAAGCAGTGGCAACTGCAGCACAAACAGGCTATGTGAGCCACATCCCAAAACACTCACCCAAGGCACGTGAAATAAACTCTAATTGCATCAGGACTACTAACCTTATCTCAATCTGTTTAGGCATGTGGCTATGCATGGTCAACACCATTATTTCATTTTATTTTTCTTTTTTGTGGGCACATAGTAGGTGTAAACCCCATTCTTTTAGAAGTTCATGTAATATTCCCACAAAGTGAGGTATGTAAGATGTAGCTCTCTATTCTTTCCCCCCAAAAAAGCTGTCTTCCATTTTACTTTACATAAAATTTCACCATCTTGACTAATTTATTTATTTAGAGTCTGTATATTTTTCTAATGACAATAAGGTATTAGGCAAACTTGAGGCAAAAAGTAAATAAAATTGATTTTCTGTATTGTAGCTACAATCCATAGGGAGTTGTGAGTGGCATTAGGTCAGTCACAGCATGCTATTATCAACCCAATTTATTTTCCATGCTTTTCTGAAAATCCATCTTGAGCTTTCTGAGATTTTGTTTTTGGCTGGCTCTGTATAAAAGGGTGACATTCTTAAAGACTTTTAAGAGGGTATTGGGTTTCTTTGGCCGCTTTCTATCTTCCTAAAAATGGCTTCCTATCTGTCCTTACTTAAGGTCATCCTTTATCTGTGAGATTACATTTCTTGTTACCTGTACTATTTTAGTGAGTATAGTAATTTGATTATTTATCTTTACAGACAGATTTGGAGAATAACTGTTAAAGAACTGCTCCTTTCCAAAACCCACTGGTTATTGATTTTTGTAGAGTAAATTTTTTTAATGGCCTGAGTCTCAGCTGATTGAACAACGAAATGTGATTTATGCCATGACATAAACACCATTAATCACTCATAGCCAGATGGGAACAGTTACCACCCCTGGACCCATGGGTGTTGACTGGTGCAGCCTCTAATCTGGTAGTGTCATTGGTAAACAGATAAGAGAGAAAAAGAGGAAAAGACAATCAACAACACTTCTTTCAGCACTATATCATAGGAAAATATGGACCACACACACACACACAAACTGAGGGAAATCATACATATTTATATGTGGTAAAGTCTCTCCCAGGCTACATGATCCAAGTGTTTTAACAATTAAAGTATTGGATTTTTTCCCACAAAAATTTTCATGAATACTTTTTAAAAATATAAGGTAAACTATACAAAAGTAGGCCCATTTGAACCCTGAAAATTGGGAACTGCTTTAAAGTGGATTGATCCTAAAGAAAACCTATTATATTCTTTATTGATTTGAAATGATTTGCCAAATCATGTTACTATCTTGGGGGCTAGAGAAGAGTGTGGAACTACAGTTCCCTTTTGTTTTAAGAAAAGCAAATATGTTCTCTCACCCAAAGGCCAGAGTCTAACCTTTGATGTGGGGCTTGGAAAGGTAGGACAAAGGAAGAGGGCTCCTGTAATCAACAAAAGCCCCAGGTTCCTATCTAGTATTCCACTACTGTTGCCTAACATTTGATTCCTATTAAAATACAAATATGGTAGCTATGTCCATCAATAGGAGACTGTTTAAATATAGTTATATGGATACCATAGTCTACTCTATAGCAATTAAACAAAAATGTTATTGTTCTATATTTAGTAAAGAAGAAACAATTCATCAAGAATGATTTCTTAAAATATGTGCCTGTGCATATACATGTAATAGTTACCCATATGTAAGTAGCGATTATTTTTGGGTGATGACTAAGATTCTGAATGAATTTAATTTTATTCCTTATAATATTTTAATCCAATACAAGTACATAAAAAGATTACCAAAAGTAAAAAGATTTTATGTCAAGGGTTAGAGAAAATATGGACAACTCTATGAAGAAGTAACTAAGTCAGTGTTTTTAACATTTCTGGGCTCATGGGCACCCCTGAAAAGTTAATGAAATCTATGAAAACCTCTTTCCAGAACAAAGTACAAGAGTAAATACATGCAAAACTTTGCATATCATTTTATGGGATTCACTGACCCACTGACCCCAGGTTAAGACCCCAATTCACACCATCATTTGTCATCCCCATTTGGCATGTATGCTGAAAATAAGAGATACATGAAAGAGCTGTGGAGTAGGGGGCAGAGTAATTTGGGTAGTGAAGATAAAGCTGGCCTAGGTCATAATACTTTTTAACAGTTGGCCTTTTTCATAAATGACCATGAGCTACTTCTGGACTGATACTGAATCTCTGCAACCAAAAAAGCACTAGATGGTTACAAGCCAAAAACCCTGTACAGTAAATCCTCACTTAAAACCATCAATAGTTTTTGGAAACTGCTGCTTTAAGTCAAAGGACATATAATAAAACCAATTTTACATAGACTAATTAATATAAATGAGAGTTAAGTTCCTACAGCAAATAATATTTCTGGTCATAAAAATATCACGAAACTTCTAAGAGAAGACCAAAACACTTCTAATATTAAACACTGAAATAAATGTGAGTTATACATACATTTACAGAAGATTAATATAAAATAAGATAATTATTTACCCAATTTTTGGTAAATCAGTAAATGACGGCAGTCATCGGGGTGGGGGGTTAAATCAAGGAATAAATGTTTGCAAAATGAAAAATATAAGGAGTACCTCCTACCGCCATGCAGTTCAAAGCCAATCACAAATATGGCAGACCCACTGAGCACTTTCATACCACATCGTTTATTGTCATGCATTTGTAAGATTATTGTAGACCTTACAAATTTTTATTTTACAATAATTTGCATTTATTCATGCGTTCCTTTTCCAACCTGCTTATTACAGTTCAGGATCAAGGGTGGCCAGAACCCATCCCAGCAGCTCAAGGCACAAGGCAGGAACCACACCTGGACAGGACACCATCCCATGGCAGGGTGCAATCATAATCTATGCCCACAGTCACTCAGAATGGGACCAATTAACCTCATGTGCACATCCTTGGAATGTGGGAGCAAACTGCAGCATCCAGAGAAAACCCACGCTGGCATGGGGAGAAAGTGTAAACTCCACTGACAGTGGCCCCAGCCAGGAATTGATTTTTTTTTTTTCTCTCATCAACATTATAACAAAAAGACATTGAACAAAACACTATTCAAGGACCTGCTACATTGTGTCTTCTACAACTTAGTTATTAAAGCAGTTTTAACAATTGAATTAGATCACCAAAAGCTTTAAAATGACTTTCCTGATAGCCAATTCATTCACATGGTATAAAAACAACCCAAATCTCCTAAAGCCAGGATAATTACATAATAACATTTTCAGAAGGGGAACTGAACAATACCTTCTTTAACTGAAACCCCAGTGGGGGATCTGAGATAAGTACAATGGAACTGCCTAAATTGGATGCTGCCCAGCCTTAGCACCCTGATCTGTAGGAAAGTGCCAGGAAATTGTCTTGGCAATAGGCATTCTCTACAGGCAATGGAGAAAGAAGTGCAGAGATAAGAGTTTGCAAAGTAGCCAAAAGTTTAAATCCCAGAGGCTGAAAAGTAAACTTTCACAAACCCACATATTTATAACTTAAGCACATTTCTGTATGTGTATTTCAAAATATTCACCAGAAAAAAACCCAAAAATAGAAAGCACACAAGGAAACAGAAAAATCCTGATTGTGAAGCATTCTACAAGACAACTGTCCTAGATCCGTCAAAAAGGTCAATGACACAAAACATACACACCCAAAAAGGAAGAATTGTTCTAGATCTAAAAGGACAAAAGAGACACAACTAATTCATGAACCTTGGTTGGATTCTGGGTTGACTCTTTTTTAAAAGCTAAAAAGACATTTTGGGGACAACTGTCTTTTGGGGACAACTGGGGAAATCTGAACATGGAACATGGATTGTTTATTAGACAATGTTAGGAAATTATTGTTAGTTTTCTAAGGTGCAATAATACTATTGTGGTTATGTAGAAAAGTGTCCTTATCCATAGGAGATGCAGGCTGAGGAAACCCAAGATATCTGCACTTATTTTTATTGTTTCAATAAAAACAAGGAAAAGTATTAAATGTGATAATAGGCTAACAATAAGTATTCACTCGCCTACTCTTTCAACTTTTCTATAAATCTGAATCTTTTCAAAATGAAGAATTGAGGGGGAAATAGCAAGGTTTTTTTTTGTTTTTGTTTTTTGTTTTTAAGAGACTAGGTCTTGATCCATTGCCCAGGCTGGAGTGCAAAAAGACATGATCATAGCTCACTGCAGCCTTGAACTCCTGGGCTCAAGAGATCCTCCCACCTCAACCTCTCGGGTAGCTGGGTCTACAGGCACATAATACCACACCAGGCTAATTTTATTTTTTAATATTTTTATAGAGACGGGGTTTCCCTATGTTGACCAGGCTGCTCTCAAACTCCTGGCCTCAAGCAATCTTTCTGCCTTGGCCTCTCAAAGTACTAGGATAAGAAGCATGAGCCACTGCACACAGCAAGGTCTTTTGCGCTGTGTTTAAGTGTTGCTTAGTCTATTCCTGTGCTCACAAAATCAACATATACAGGTTGCAAGGACAAAGTGATAGTTTTGATCTAAGAAATTTCTCGTAACATTTCTTCATAAACACTTAGAGAAGCACTAGAAGCAGTGGCCTGTGTCAAGAAGTCACCAAAGAAAGATGATCTGCTTGCCTTAGTCCTAAGCATAATTCTAGACAGAAAAATATAAAAGAAATTCCTCTGCTATTCATTTATTAATAATGTAAAATACAGTGAACACAAGATAGGTTCAGTATCACATAATTTTGATATATGAACAAAAACAGAAAATTTTTTCTCCAAAATTAGGAAAATTAAAGACACAATTTTCTTTAAAATTCCCTTAGGTAGGTAGGTACAAATACTAACTTCCTCAATGTTGTATCAAAATATATGTTATGGCCCAAAACTATCATTATATGACTAGTTTTTTACTTAGAAATAAGTTAGAAAGCAAGAGCACATTATCTGATTTTAGAGGTCCCAAGGAAAATAAGCTCTACCACAAATAAATAGATGTAGGAGAAAACAGTTAAGGAAAATGTGCTTAACTCCTTGAAGCAAAAATGAGATATGGTAAATTTGGGGCAACTTGTGCTTGCTTTAGTTAATAATTTTCAAAACTTGTTGAACAATTAAGGTATGAAATCTTTTACCAAATAAATAGCTCTCAGTTAAGTCTTACCTGGAAACCACCTTTAAGTTGTAAGTGGGGGAGAGGGGGTCTAGTAGTGAGGCCATTAGCTGGCTCTCACTCTCTTCTATTAGGGGAGATATGCAGGAACCCTTAACTCCAAGAGGCAGAAGAGCCTGGGTGGAGGTGAGAGGAAGGGGGATCAGAGGGAGAGGAAGCAGGTTGCTGCTAAGTTCTGACTCAAGGGAAGCAGTGTCAGGCAGAGTTAAGGAAGTCAAAGGTTGCTTTCTAGGTAGAGAAGCCCAGTTCATCAGCCTATGAAAGAACACTGGAATTTAGAACACAAATTCTTTCTAGGGTATAATGATTGTACACTGGTTAGTGTTACTTAGTACTGTATTTCTAAGGACACCAAGCTTGCTGATGGGACAGAGGAAGGTTGATTTCATAACTTGACTATCATGAATAATGCTGCAATGTCTATGGGAGTGCAGATATCTCTTCAACATATTAATTTCAGTTCCCAATAGGTATATCACTTTGAATCCTAGACAATCAAGGCTCAGCACTAAGACATTCTGCAAGACTTCTTCCTTTCTTTCAGTTTAGTATATTCTATCCAGATGCCTCATTTATTGGGTGATTATAATTTAAGCATTTTCACTAACTATCTTATTTAACACTCACTGAAATCCAATAAAGAAATGCACAGTTAGGGATATTAAGTAACTTGTCCACAGTCATTGTCAGTACAAGGTGCAGCCAGGATTTCCATATAGGTCCTTTTGACACGAAAGCCTGTGCTCTTGACCACATGTGGTCCTTGGCACTAGGGGAACATATACTCACAGCCCTAAAGATTACCATATATTTGAGGATCCCAAAAAGACTAGACCTGTTCTGGGTTCAGTACTAGGGCCAAAGCATGGAAATGACAGGTATCAGTTCACATCAAAGAAAAACCATTCAAAATGCACAACTATAGTACTCCCAGACTGCTTTGTGTATAGTAAGCACTCTCCTATTCCAGGGGACCAAGCCTTCGCTTACTCTGTGGTCTCTTTCCACTCAAAGATTCTTTGGTCCTATGTGTTCCCACACCTCCATAAATCTCCCCAAACAGATTACATATAAAATAAAAACTATGCAAAGTATCAAAATACAAAATTTTTCTAAAAATGTAAAAAAACTTTCAAAAAATTTCAGACATCTTTTTTTTGCAAGTCCACCTAATCCCAATCATATGAAAATTATAGAAATAGAGACATCAGAACTAGTTTACATTTGAGTATCTACAAATAGTCTTTCTAACCAAAGGAAGAACATTTTAAATAACTTGCCTAAAAGAAAAGCAAACATATCTCCAAAAATAGCCCCACAAAACAAATGCATTAGGAAGATAAACTCAAATATCGAAAACATACATTTAACTAGAAAATACTTAATCTTATAGTTTAAATGGATGTTTATGTCAGTTAATTAAAAACATGTCTTAAGTACTCATAGGCTTCTTTCTTAGAAGGGCCTGAAATCTAACTGGGAGAGCAGAAGTGACAAAATAGCCAATTTATAATTAAATATCAGTTATCTTATTATCACTTGTTAGGCTTAAAAATATGTATTTTGGTGGAATAGTATAAATACATACATAAAAATATGGCTCACAGTATAAAGTTGATGAGGAGAGAAAGGCTAAATCAAGTCGAGCCTCCGCAGTCCCTTCAGAAGCCAGGTTGGAGATACAGTTCCCCAGCTCCCTCACTTCACTCTTCCAAGAGTATCCTATCCAAAACTGTTCACTGCTGATACAGCCATCATTGTAGATGCACTATGGCTGGCCTACTCATTTTTAAAAACAAATTAACAGCAAACACGTAAAAATTGGGAATTTTCACATGAAAATTCAGATGTGGAATACTGGCCCTAGTGGTTTTCCCTTTAAAGAAAGGACACGTAAAAGACCTGTGCTTTCCAGTCTGACACCGTCCTCGCATGTATGATACCTGACCCCTGGAGACGTATGACTTTGGAGCCCCTAGCATGAAGTAAGTGATGGATGACATTGCTGTATTCAGAAAGTAAAGGAAAAGATAGAGGAGGAGAGGTAGGGATCGTGATAATTGATAGAATGGGGATGAAATTTTTAAAAATATGAAAACTGGAGAAGAGGGGATAAAGCAAAACAAACAAAAAGCTTTCAAAATATTTCAGTTAAATGGACAACAAACAAAAATAGATAATTCCATGTTTCTACTGACATCCAAGTGTTCACTTCATTCTGCTGTATCCCTAAACACCCTGGTTAACATTTCCAGTGCCTAGGAAATGGAAGAAAGCTGTATGACTCATGTAAATGCTGGCTCACAATCCCCACGAATCTAGCTGGACCCACCCACCCATCACTACTGCTGACGACTCCCTGCTGGTTTTTGCTCCCATACCTACCCTTGGTCAACATGTAGGAAGCATTAGTAAATTTTAGCTCTTAGGTGATGTTGTCTATTCACACTTGTTTGATCCAAGGGTAGATGATTAAGCCAACATAATTGTCACTTCAGGAAATATAGAAACTAGAAGTTATTGCAACTGGGTCACCTTAGTAACAGCTCTCAGGATACAAAGTCCATGAGTTCCATATCTATCCCTCCCAAGCTTGGTTGTTAAACCTCCTTTGAGATGTCCCTGTATCTTTCCAATACATAACTTTTTGTAATCCAGAAGGTTTTTTTTCTTTTAAATTCATTGTCTCCGTTACTGGAGACAACAAAAACTTAGACAACCATGTTAGTGTAAATAAAAAAGCAATTATAGATATTCAGTTCTTCCCTATTGACACATAAGCAAAGTTATGTCTTTATACCTTCTTTATGCTTCCATTTTCATTACCTGTCTTCATTAATGAGACTTCAGAAAGTTGCTTTTGATAATAGCTTTTACACACTTACTCTTTCACTTCAAACAGTAGGTACTTAAGTGAAAGAATTACTTTTTCATTAAAAACAAAATCTTTTATTATTGTACAGAAACAAGGTCTATGAAACTTTAAGTGCCTGGCACTCCCACTTCCCTCTTTTGAGGAAAGCAGGGCTGTTCCATGTACATTAAATGCAAACAATTCGGTTGCTACCTTAAGCCACACCCAACTGGAACCAGGGATCAGTGCCTGATCCCTCTGAGCTGGTTTGGTGGAAAATTCTGCTCAGGTGCAATGATTCATATTGCACAGTGGCAAACCAATCCAACCACAGCCTCCTCTCGAGAATAAATGCTAAGTTCATTCCAAATGTCCTTAACTAATATTGGGATTTCCCCTGACATCTGTTGCACATCCTCATCTTAGAACACCTGAGATCCATCTGGAACAACTGTGTGGCTCAAAGCCCCCATATCTGCACTAAAGCCCACAGTAGATTTCATTTTATCTCTCTTTCCTGAGGTGATCTGGACCTGTCCCTTCCTTGCTTTACCCCTAGAGGAAGCTATATGGCAGGACAGGAAGCAGAAATAGCCTGCAAGAATACCTTTTTCACAAGCCTAAATCTTTTGAGATGCGCATAACCTGGAGGCACAAATGTTCCCTCCCATTCCCTGACACCTTGGCATGCATCTTACAGGACCCAAGAACCTTAACACAATTCCGAGGTGAAGGAAATGGGGAGTACCAGGCCCGGCCTCATGGAGACCTGGGAGTCAGAACCTGAGGTGAGTTGAAAAAAAGACAAAGGAACACCTCTTACCCTAGAGTGTATAGACTGAGATTAAACCTCACCGTGTGGGTAGCAACTGTTTCTTATGTACTTCAGAATCCCAGGTCTTAGGAGGGGGCCCCTGATGAATGTCTGTTGGGTGAATTTATTGGCTTGGCAGCTTGGCTTCAGCAGCTTGGTCAAATGTGAGTAGAAATTCAGAAAGAAAGCTCTGCCACAACAAAGGCTAAAAAGGCCCCAAGGGTGTGTCCGTCTGTGTCTCGCACACACACATACACAGAGCCCACTAACAGGATGAGCATGGCAGCTACTTCCTTCCTCCAGCATCATTTCTCATTTTAAGGCTGCCTTGAATTATTCTAGATCCAGGGAAGAAGACAATATATTTCCCTGCTTGCTTATTGACACCTTATTCCAAATCAGGTAAGAAAAGAAGATAGTGTTTGAGGGGGGAAGATGTTAGGACCTTCGAGTTATCCAATCAGTCTCCCAGAATGAGAAGTGAGAAAAGCACAAGGTGCTTTGAGAGCATCAGGTGGAAGTGGCAGCAGAGGCAGCTGGAAAGCAGGTGGTGGATGAAGATCACAGCAGGGCTTGCATGTGACACTGGGGCCCAGAATTCATCTTGTAGGACCTGGATTGTTGCTGACGGGTTATAAGTAGTTTGCCTGTATAGCTGCGTGACTCATGGACTGAAGAGGGATCAAACTCAGACAAGATTAGTGAGCAGTTACTGTAACAGTCCAGCAATAAATGATGCGAGCCTGAACTAAATCATTGGAATTGGGGGTGGAAAGGAGAGGATGAATTTGGGAAACATTTAGAGACTGGAAAAAAGAAGGCTAGACAAAGGTAGGGCTGAGGCTGCTAAGGTAAGAAGTGAAACTAGCTTACTATGCGGGAATGAGAAGAAGGTCAGAAGTCAAGCAAAACTATAATAGTGGGGAGACAGAGAATAGTAGTAGGAAAATCAGTGGGTCCCAGACAAGTCATACAAGGAGAGCTCGAGATGATGACGTTCCTTTTGATAAGCCTCCTAGTTTGTGATGACTCAAACTGGTTTAAGATACAAGGCTGGCTAGATACCAACCTCCAAGAGACCTGCATTTTCTTCCAACTACAGCTCTGGCTCTTGGAGCTGCTGTGAGTGAGTGGTAGAAACCTGCCCCTTAGAGAAGCTGCAGCTGGTCAGCATCATGCAAGGGACTGCTGAGATGGTAGCATGCTGGTAATGAAGTGTTATGGAGCCACTCCATCCCTTATTCATCCTTTTTCTCATAGACACAGAGAGCAAGAGTATATAAACCATCTTGTTTATTGTCCCCTTTCACACAGGATTGTTTTGGGGAACATAATAGTCACGCCATTTACACATACTTCTTATAACATTTACGAGCCATGATATTCTACTTAAAAACATAAAAATAAAAATACCCCTATTTCTTCTGACTTCCAATTGTCTCTAAGTAATAACTGTTCCCACTGCATTTATGAAGCAAATTCACTCATTCTTTCACAGTGCCCATCACAGGGCAGTTAGAATCCTGTGCTACAGCTGTGCAGCCCACACCCCTCTCCTCCTTAGTCATCATGTACACTTAGGATTTGTGTGAATTCCAATCCCCTGACCTTCCTCCCCTTCACAGCTGCCCTCCTGACCCTGAAATATTGCTTGGGTGTTTTTTCTCCTCCCTTTCTCAACTGGGGATTTCCAAGCCAGCCTAATAGCTTCTTCCAACAATAATAAAGCAAAGAGGAATTTTAAAAAATGTATATCTGTGTCCATAAAACAATATGATGAATTCTATCACAAAAAACAAGCACACCATAGAACATATGACTATCTGTTCCCTTGTGCCGTCCTTCTTTCTCTTCCTGAACTGGCCTTGTGTTTGTGTCCACAGCACACGAACCAGCTACAGAATTTGCAGGTGGAGAATCCAGGTACCTAGGTACCTTTAAAAGTCTATTCAGTGAAAATCGCTGGCTATTGATGTGATGGTTAATTTTATGTGTCAACTTGGCTAGGCCATGGTACCCAGTTTTTCATAAAAGATCAGTCTAAATGTTGTGAAGGTGTATGTTTAAAAGTGATTAACATTTATTCAGTGGACTTCAAGTAAAGTAGATTATCCTCCATATAGTGGGTGGGCCTTCTCCAATCAGTAGAAGGCCTTAAGAGCAAAGACCATGATCTCTCAAAGAAAGAATTTTCTTCAAGACTGCAACATAGAGACCTTGCCTGAGTTTCCAGCCTGATGCCCTGCAGAATTTGGACTCAAGACTGCAATATCAGCTCTTTCCTGAATTTCTAGCCTGCTGGCCTGCCCTACAGATTTTAGATCTCCCAGCCCAATTGCATGAGCTAATTCCTTAAAATAAATAAATCTCTGTGTGTGTATGTGTGCTATAACTAATACATCCTATTGGTCTGTTTCTCTGGAGAACCCTAACTAACACAATTGTCTACCATATTACTGCATAGAAGACTTATGACTCACCTTTACTACATTTCAGGGAAGTAGAAACACCTGCCATAATTCACATTTTACAGTTTTATGGAAAGTGTGCAGGACTTTTACCAAGCTGAGTTAGGAAGCCAGAGTGCTTCACCCAGCTCCATAATTAACTGCCCATATATTACCACACAAGAAAATTACTTAACATCTTCAACTTGCTCATATTCTAAACATGAATAGTCATATCTACTTCACTAGATATTATTAAAATGAAATAATGTATGTAAATCCTGTAATATGATGCCTGCTCAGCACATACTACTCAATACATTTCCATAGCATTTATTATAAAATAAAAAGATAAAACAAAAACTAGATATCAAGTATTTAGAATTGCAGTGATTATAGCTATATGACCAAAATTATATCATTTTGAGGACTTGAAAAAAAAATCTAACTCCCTTCACATCACCTGCATGCTATCGCCTAAATTTCTAGTAACAGATACAGTCTTTTGATGTAAAGCTTTTTATTTCTAACCAAACTACCCATGGATGAAAAATATTAAGTGGCACAGTATCAGTTATTTATACTTCAGTATGAATAAGGCCACCAGACTGTGTCCTGCAGAAGTGTTTAGATAAAACAAAAAGGGAACACTGAGGTTCCTAGAAGTAGATAAGCTGTCTACATCATGATTTTTTTCCTGGAGCCATTTCTGACAATCACAGAGACAGAGATTCAAGGAGTCAAATGAGTCTGTCCTAACAGAAACAGCCTAGCCCAATTCAGGATACCACTCAAAAGAAATATGGCCTGGAACACTTTAATTGTGACAATCCACCTCTCTGCTTCCCTAGTTTTCTCTCTCTCTCTCTCTCTCTCTCTCTCTCTGTGTGTGTGTGTGTGTGTGTGTGTGAGAGAGAGAGAGACAGAGAGAGAGACAGAGAGAGAGAGAGATAGCGCATCTTGCTCTGTCATCTAGGCTGAAGTGTGGTGGTAAGATCACAGCTCACTGTGTGGTGGTGAGATCCCAGTTCATGGCAGCCCTGACCTTCCAGGCTCAAGCAATCCTCCCACCTCAGCCTCCCAAGTAGCTGGACTACAGGTGTGCCACCACACTTGCCTAATTTTTTTTATTTTTTGAAGAGATGGGGGAAGAGTGGCCAGGGGATTGTCTCACTGTGATGCTCAGGCTGGTCTGGAACTCCTGGGCTCAAGCAATCCTCCCGCCTCAGCCTTCTAAAGTGCTGGGATTACAGGCATGAGCCACCATGCTCAGCCCTTCTTCCCTAGTTGAAAGTAAAAGCTCATCATTACCGCTCTGTTGAGTCATAGGGACAGATGGCCTTACCTTCTCACCTGCCTTCCTGATTCTCTAGGTAGAATATAATATTTGATGTGATCTGATGGGAGTCTGAAAATCTGCTACCAAAAACTGCTGCCACAATGTGTGAAATGCTCCCATTAGAGCAATTCTAAGCCACTGGGAGATTTTGAGTTTTATCATCTTCTAAACCACAAGGATAGCTAAATTGAACTGGATTACTAAAATGATATACATAAAGTACATAGTAGGCATTCAATAAATTAGAGCTATGTGTTTTCTTTGTTTTGTTTTGGGTTTTTTTTTTTGAGACAGAGTCTCACTCTGTCCCCCAGGCTGGAGTGCAATGGCGCGATCTCGGCTCACTGCAAGCTCCACCTCCCGGGTTCACGCCATTCTCCTGCCTCAGCCTCCCGAGTAGCTGGGACTACAGGTGCCTGCCACCACATCCGGCTAATTGTTTTGTATTTTTAGTAGACATGGGGTTTCACTATGTTGGCCAGGCTGGTCTCAAACTCCTGATCACAGATGATCCACCCACCGGGGCCTCCCAAAGTGCTGGGATTACAGGCATGAGCCACCATGCCCAGCCAGAGCTATGTTGTTCTTATTACAAGTCACATTCACCTCTTGCCTGAACAATTATTGCAAAATATCTTCCAGTTGATCTTGCTTGCCTCCTTGTCCTCAACAATATATTCTCCATACAGAAGCTAAATCCAGTCTTCAAAGACCTAAGTCAGAGTACATCGTGCCTGTGCTCAAAACCCTCCTGTGGCTTTCCACTTCACTCAGGATAAAATCCAAAGCCTGTACCATGACCTACAAGGCCTCCTGATGTGCTGTTAGGTCTCTGTTCAAACGGCACCCTTTTAAAGAAAGTTATTCCCCTAAAAGCCTTATGTAACTTTACCCTCCCCACCTATTACTCTATGCCCCTTATCCTGCTTCACTTTCCTCCCCCGCCACTTATTACCATCTGACACATTATGTATTTACCTGTTTATCTGCTTGTTGTCTGTGTCCTCCACCAAAAACTAAGCTCTTTGTTTCATTCATGCTGTGTCCCCAGTTCCTAGCATGGTGACAAATCCATAACAGACGCTCAGAAAATATTTGTGAAACGCGAAAATGAACAGTAAAAGAATTTTGCAAAAGCACCTGTACTAACTAGCACACAGTATGTATGTACTCAGTAAGTACCAATTTCCTGCAATAAATATTAGTTTTTTCTTATTTATCCATATTTATCTTATTTATCATTGCCTGCAATACTTGCCCTGAAGCTTGTTATAGAACAAGAGATTTAAAGCACAACATAGTCTCATAACCCACAGTTAAACCCTCCTAACCATAAATCAAAAATGGGATTGCTCTCAGCAAGCTAACTAGGGAGATAACAGAGAACTGGGGCTAGACCTGGCCCTGTAGTCCAGCAGAGCTTTTTGCCTCCTGACCCAGCTTCACTACTTATTAGCTGTAGGACTTTGGACAAACTACTTAAACTTTCTGAGCTTTGGCTTTCCAATTTATAAAGAACATCTACCTCTTGGGTTGGTGTTAGGATTAAATGACCTAATGCCCATTGCCAAGCACAGAGCCTGACTCATAGGAAGTGCTTAAGAAATGCTCACTACTGTTAATGTTGTTGGTCAGCATCAATAAAAATACTGTTGATACGAAATGCCTGTCTTTATAACTTCATTTCTTTTACAGTCTCATTTACGGTTATCTCTGGAGTTACAGGGAGCTGATAAAGTTCCAAAACCATTTTTAAAGGATTTAAAAATAGGAAATAATGATAGTCATTTGTTTATAAAAAGCAGAGCTTGGCCAGATGCAGTGGTTCATGCCTGTATTCCCAGCACTTTGGAAGGCCAAGTTGGGCGGATCATGAGGTCAGGAGATTGAAACCACCCTGGCCAACATGGTGAAACCCCGTCTCTACTAAAAATACAAAAATTAGGGTATTCTGTGGTGTGGTGGGGCATGCCCATAGTCCCAGTTACTCAGGAGGCTGAGGCTGAGGCAGGAGAATCACTTGAATTCGGGAGGTGGAGGTTGCAGTGAGCCGAGATCATGTCACTGCACTCCAGCCTGGCGACACAGCGAGACTCCATCAAAAAAAAAAAAAAAGCAGGGCTCTCATTTCAGAAAAAACTATTTTTCACTTCCCTAGTATCCTGAAACGTCTGCATCTCAGACTTCCTGATTCTTTTGCTTTAATAAACAGACGGGTGTGCCTGGAGTCATGGTGATTACCCATGTTCTAGAAATAAACTTGAGAAAGCTGTGTTGCCTGCTTAATACTCCCATAAGCTCCAAATATTATTATGTAGTTTTTTTAAAAAAAAAAAAA
Source organism: Papio anubis (assembly GCF_008728515.1). NCBI lineage: Eukaryota > Metazoa > Chordata > Mammalia > Primates > Cercopithecidae > Papio > Papio anubis. Next base: position 55,406,806 of record NC_044981.1, read on the forward strand.
ACATTAAATGTCTGGGTTTTCTAAGTCAATTTTAAACATGGGGGGGTGTCAGTTCATTTTACAAAACATGCAAGTAGAAATAATGTTTTTTAATTTGTAAGTATAAAAAATTTTAAATGCTTAGCTAAACATGGCATATAAACAGGGAAACAATGCAGCATTGAAGAGAGTGTTCTCAACTATGAGGTCTTGCTTCCAATCGTGGCTCTGACAGTTTAGCAACTCAGATCACTGTTCTGGACCTTGTTTCCTCAAAATGACAACTCAGACTGGATGACTTTTGATGTTCCTAAATTGTCCACGAATCCCTCATCTCTAAAGCTTTTTTGATATACAAATTCCATACCTTTAATGTTTCATTTTCACACTTCTAAAGAGCCTCTTTATATAGTTACCCTGAACTAAGTTTAAATGCTAACGAGTCAGAGATATTGCATATTGAGTAGCACATGTAAGCAAACGGAAAATACCCTGTCCCAATGCCACAATTCACCATCCTCTCAAAAAAAAAGAAGTGTATTTTGGACTATAACATTTTTTTAGAATGTTGTTAATTACCAAAAACAACAAATAAAAGCCAATGATAAAATAAATCAACAATAAAATAAAATAATTTGACAATCACAACTGCTATTTAATAATTTATCTGATTTTATCATAAAAATATTCCATGAACATTTTCTCTATTGGAGGTTTTAGGTTCAACTCCAAATTATAAAACAACATTATGCAATTAGGAAGTTGATTTGGCCTAACAGAAATGACAAATATGTACTGAAATTTGAGACTTGAAATAAGTGAGTCACTACAGCACTTCTCAATACCCTATGTAAACATGAATTCTATCCTCTCTGGGAAATGAAGGTCCTGTGTCATCTGCTTTAAGACCAAGAGATGAGAAATAATTGGCTAACTGTACTACACAGCCCTACATAGAAATGAAATTATACTAAAGATAAGGACTAAAAGCTATGTCTTGGCAGACAATGGCTGGTGTACTTTGATAATGATGTACAGATTTTTTTTTTTATGTACATATTTTTAAAAAACTTTTGGTGGCTCTAGGGATGGATGCTAGAACTTTGAGGTACATACGGCTCTGATCTGAGGGGACCTATTTTGGGGAGTCTCTTTAGTCATACAAAAACAAGGCAAAGGTTTCTCTGATATATCGCAGACTTGACTTCCTAACAAACCTGCCTGCTATACAGTAGCTAAAAATGCTGGATAAAATATTTTTAAATGAATCAGCAAAGGGGCAGGAAAATAAGAAAAATTCTTAGAGGCTAGAGCGATAGAAAAGCAAAAGCACAAATACAGAAACGTTAGGCTGATTCCCTCTCATCTAAAGTTTCACTTGACGCCCAGGGGACAGAAGAGCAGGACGACCTGCTCAGGGGACAAAAGACAAAGCCAAAGGAGACTCAGTGAAAAAAACAAAAACAAAAACAGAAATAAATAAAGCCAGGGAAGCATGAACTAGGAAAACCAAACAAAAATACCCTGAGATTCCAAAGACACTTGCCCATGTCAAGCTTGTGGCTGGACAGAGTAAAAAAATAAAAACTTCAAGCTGATTCTCATGTGCATTTTATGGCCCAAGTTCGCAGCATCTATGCAGTATGAAAAACTCTGAAACTGAGATTTTATGTTTATTTATTTTTTTGAGACAGGGAATCGCTCTGTCACCAAGGCTGAAGTACAGTGGCACAATCTCAGCCTTAACCTCCCAGGCTCAAACAAGCCTCTCACCTCAGCCTCCCGAGTAGCCGAGACTACAGGCAGGTGCCACCACCATGACCAGTTAATTTTTTTGAGTTTTAGTAGAGACGACGTCTTGTTATGTTGCCCAGTCTAGTCTTGAACTCCTGAGCTCAAGTGATCTACCTGCCTCGGCCTCCCAAAGTGCTGGGATTATAGGCGTGAGCCACCCGCACCCAGCTGAGATTTTTTTTATTTTAGATTTCCCTGGCAAAACTAACAGAATATCCTCTCTGGAGAAATGTACCTTCAATCCTAGCCTCTAAAAATTACCACAGATAAAGTTCAGTCAAAAATGAGCTCGTGGTGAGACAGGACTAGCTGTATTTCCTATGCGGACTAAGAATCCCTAAGCCTAGCTGGGAAGGTGACCCCATCCACCTTTAAACACGGGGCTTGCAACTTAGCTCACACCCGGCCAATCAGGTAGTAAAGAGAGCTCACTAAAATGCTAATTAGGCAAAAACAGGAGGTAAGGAAACAGTCAATCATCTATTGCCTGAGAGCACAGAGGGAGGGACAGTGATCAGGACATAAACCCAGGCATTCGAGCGGGCAACAGCAACCCCCCTTGGGTCCTCTCCCATTTTATGGGAGCTCTGTTTTCACTCTATCAAATCTTGCAACTGCAAAAAAAAAAAAAAAAAAAAAAAAAAAAAACGAGCTGGTGGTAAAAAGTCACAAAGCAGCCGGGCACAATGGCTCATGCCTATAATCCCAGCACTTTGGGAGACCGAGGTGGGCAGATCACCTAAGGTCAGGCGTTCAAGATCAGCCTGGTCAACATGGTGAAACCCTGTCTCTACTGAAAATACGAAAATTAGCCAGGCGGTGGTGGCAGGCACCTGTAATCCCAGCTACTCGGGAGGCCGAAGCAGGAGAATCGCTTGAACACGGGAGAGAGAGGTTACAGTGAGCCGAGATCATGCCATTGCACTCCAGCCTGGGCAACAAGAAAGTCACAAAGTACACAATGAAACAAGGCCCCACTGGTGAAACTATAGAAACAATAGACACAAACTCATAGGCAAAAACTTCAGGTATGTTAATTATCAGATATTACATATAAAATAAACGTATTTTATATATTTAAATAGAGGGAAAAGAGTATCAAAAGTAGGAGTTAGGAATAAGAGATTATCAAAAATACCAAGCAATGAAAAATATAATAAAATACAATAATATAAATTAAAATTCAGTGAACAAAGAATATATATACAAAGAACCCACTCAAATCAGTAAAAAACATACAAACAACCAAACAAGAAAAATGGCAAATGAAATGGACAGGCATTTTGCAGAAGAGGAAACATATATGGCTAATAAACATACAAAAATATATAAACTACGAAAAAATGTGTGGGGCTCTTCCTCTTCCCCTAAGTGGCCTGAGGTAATCTGTGAAAATGGTTCACTATTCACTTGACCCAGACAACCCCACAAAATCATGCAAATCAAGAGGTTCAGATCTTCATGTTCACTTTAAGAACACTCATGAAACTGCCCAGGACATCAAGGGTATGCATATATGAAAAGCCATGAAGTATCTGAAAGATGTCACTTTACAGAAACAGTGTGTGCCATTCCAACGTTACAATGCTGGAGTTGGCAGGTGTGCCCAGGCCAAGCAATGGGGCTGGACACAAGGTCGGTGGCCCAGAAAGAGTGCTGAATTTTTGCTGCACATGCTTAAAAATGCAGAGAGTAATGCTGAACTTAAGGGCCTAGAGGGAGATTCTCTGGTCATTGAGCATATCCAAATGAACAAAGCACCTAAGACGCGTCGCTGGACCTACAGAGCTCGTGGTTGGATCAACCCATACATGAGCTCTGCCTGCCACATCGAGATGATCCTTACTGAAAAGGAACAAATTGCTCCTAAACCAGAAGAGGGGGTTGCCTAGAAGAAAAAGATATCCCAGAAGAAACTGAAGAAACAAAAACTTAACAGTACGGGAGTAAATTCAGCATTAAAATAAATACAATTAAAAGTTTAAAAAAAAAAAAAGAAAAAGAAAAGATGTGTGGCATCATTAACAATCAGGGTAGCAAATCAAGCCCACAATGAGGTTAACAGATTACATGTATTCAACTGGAAAAAAAATTAAGTCTAATATTACTATGTGTTGAAAAGAACGTGGCTCCTCATGCTCGCTTAGACGTGGCTGAGGAAAGTATAAATTGGCACAGATATTTTGAAAAAGAGTTTGGCATTATCTCCTAAAGTTGAACTCTTATGTATATCCAGCAATTCTACTAAGAATTGATCCAGTAATTCCACTAAGCATATACACAAGAAAAACTGCACGTGAACAGTAAGAGGCATGTACAAGAAAACTCATAGAGGCACTCATACAGTAAAGGCCTGAAAACAAATGTCCACTTACAAGACAGCAAATGAGCAAACTGTGGTATAGTCATACAAAAGTCAAAACAAATAAACTATAGTGAACAATATTATTAGCAATACTATTAGCAATAGCATATTAAGTGAAAAAAGTTAGTTTCAAATAATTACATAAAGTATGCTAACGTTTTTTATTAAGTTAAAAGTAACTAAAATTTTAAAATTTAAACTTTTTAAGCTAGGCGCAGTGGCTCATACCTGTAGTCCCAGCTACTCAAGAGGATGAGGTGGGAGGATCACTTTTTTGAGCCCAGGAGTTTGAGGCTACAGTGAGCTATGATGGCACCACTGCACTCCAGCCTGGGCAACAGAGTGAGACTCCACCTCTAAGAAGACACATAAATAAAAAAAAAAAAAATTAACTTTTCAGGAATAAATAGACTAGCAATAAAACTCTGAACAGGGAAACAAAAGAATGATGAAATGTGTTTCAGAATGATGGTTATCTTGAGTAAGAAGATTCAGGCCAATGGAAAAAGAGACCTTATCATTAGACATAGGTTACTACCAAGATCTTAGCTTTTGTTTTGAGTGGGGGTGTATAGGTACCTATCAGATAGATAGAAAGATAGAGTAATTTAAAAATAAATAGGTATGGAAGTGCAGAATCTCTTCAATACACTGATTTCCTTTTTTTTTTTTTTTTTTTTTTTTGATATATACCCAGCAGCAAGAACTACTATATGCTAGATCATACAGTAGTTCTATTTTTAGTTTTTTGAGGAACCTCCATATTTTGTTTTCCATAATGGCTGTACTAAGTTACATTCCTACCAACGAGCATTCTCCTTTCCCTGAATCCCTGCTAGCATTTGTTATTTTCTTTTTGATAACAGACATTTTAACCAGAGTGCGATGATATCCCATTGTAGTTTTAATTTGCATTTCCTTGACAATTAGTGATGTTGAGCATCTTTTCATACACCTGTTTGTCCTTTGTATGTCTTCTTTAGGGAAATATCTATTTAGATCTTTTGCCTATTTTTAAATCAGATTATTTGTTTTTTTGCTCTTTGAGTTGCTTGAGTTCCTCACATATTCTGGTTATTAATCACTTGTCAGATGAATAGCTAGCAAATATTTTTTCCCCATTCTGTGGGCTGTCTCTTCTCTTTGTTGATTGTTTCCTCTGAAGCTTTTTGGCTTGATATTATCCCACTTGTCAATTTGGTTTCCGGTGCTTTTGAGGTCTTACTGAAGAAATCTTTGCCCAGACCAATGTACTGAGGCATTTCAATAGCAAGATATGAAATCAACCTAAGTGTCCATCAATGGATGAAATTATAAGGAAATTGTGATATATATATACACACACACACACACACACACAATGAAATATTATTCAGTCATGAAGAAGAATGAAATTCTGTCATTTACAGCAACATAGATGGAACTGGAAGGCATTATGTTAAGGGAAGTAAGCCAAGCACAAAGAGAAAAATCCTGCCTGTTGTCATTCATGTTGGAGTTAAAATAGTGGATCTCATGAAGCTAGAGAATTGAAAGGTGTTTACCAGAAGCTGGGAAGGTTGGGCGGAGAGGGGAGATGAAGAGAGGCTGGTTAATGAGTACAAAAATACACTCAGAAGGAACAAGATTTAGTGTTTGGTAGCAATACAGGATAGCTGTGATTAATACTTTATTGTATAGTTCTAAATAGCTAGAAGAGGTTTGGAATGTCTCCCAGCACAAAGAGAATGATAAATGTTTGAGGTGATGAATATCCCAATTGCAATTTGATCATTACACATTATGCTTGTATCAAAATACCACATGTAAGCCAGCCTCAGTGGTGCATAACTATAGTCCTACTACTTGGGAGACTGAGGTGGGATGAGCACTTGAACCTAGGAATACAAGGTTGTAGTATACTTTACACCTGTGAATGACCACTGCACTCCAGCCTGGGCAACATAGAGAGACCCTATCTCTTTTTTTTTTTTTTTTTGAGACGGAGTCTTGCTCTGTCACCCAGGCTGGAGTGCAGTGACCGGATCTCAGCTCACTGCAAGCTCCTCCTCTTGGGTTCACGCCATTCTCCTGACTCAGCCTCCCGAGTAGCTGGGACTACAGGCACCCGCCACTTCGCCCGGCTAGTTTTTTGTATTTTTTAGTAGAGACGGGGTTTCACCGTATTAGCCAGGATGGTCTCGATCTCCTGACCTCATGATCCGCCCGTCTCGGCCTCCCAAAGTGCTGGGATTACAGGCTTGAGCCACCGCGCCCGGCCGAGAGACCCTATCTCTTAAAAAACACAAAACAAAAAACCGTATACCCCATAAATATGTACAACTATTAGTATCCATAAAAGTTAAAAACAAGGTTGAATCTGATGGGTCACACCTATAATCCCAGCACTTTGGGAGGCCAGGGTGAGAGGATCACTTGAGCCCAGGAGTTCAAGGCTGCAGAGAGCTATGAGTGCACCACTGCACTCCTGCCTGGGCATCAGAGCGAGATCCCATCTCTTAAAAAAAAAAAAAATCAATAAATAAAATTTAAAATAAATTTATATAAATTAAATAAATAAATGAAAGTGGCACATAAGCCAATGGGTGTCATGAATTCACCATCTTACTTTCTTTTCATCCCTCTTATCACCACCTAAAACCATTATCAATCATAACTACATTTGTTTTGATTAGCTCATAAAACTTTTCAAAAATATTATCTCATTTAATCCCTGCAACAATCTTATGAAATGTGCTTTGCTATCATTCTCATTCTACGTAAGGGAAAACTATGGCTAAAAGAGATAAGTGACTGTTCCAGTTTAAATCCATTTCTTAAACTCCAAATTCTGCATTCTTTCCCACAGGAGCCTGAAAAATATCCTTCCTAATCGCTCCACACGCATTTCAAATCATGTGATATTTAAGAGATCTCGAAGATATAATAAAATAGCACCAAATCACCAAAAGCAGATGCCAAAACTAACACCCTTGAAAGGTGAGATTCCTCAGACTAGTGGATCCCTTTCTCAGCCACCTAAACAAGGTCACATTAAAGGCCTAGTTATCTTTACTAATACCATCTTCAATCACACACAAACACATAACCTTCTGAACAACTCTTGACTGAGCTTCTATTTGGAACCTAAGCCAGATATGGTTTTTGTTTTTTGGTTTGTTTGTTTGTTTTCTGTTGCCCAGGCTAAAGTGTAGTGGAGCGATCTTGGCTCACTGCAAGCTCCGCCTCCTGGGTTCACCCCATTCTCCTGCCTCAGCCTCCCTAGTACCTGGTACTTCAGGTGCCCGCCACCACACCCGGCTAACTTTTTTGTATTTTTAGTAGAGACGGGGTTTCACCATGTTAGCCAGGATGGTCTCTATCTCCTGACGTCGTGATCTGCCTGCCTCAGCCTCCCAAAGTGCTGGGATTACAGGCGTGAGCCACCGCGCCCGGCCTGCCAGAGATGTTTTAAGATGCTCACAGGGCCCTGAGCCACTGTTTTACAGATCCCATCACGTGAGACATATACTCAGACACATTCAATACATTTTCCATTAAATGCTTGAAAGGGCTTTTATTATTCGAAAAATATATTTTGTTAAAAGATATTTTTGTGTAATTTTAAATTTCACTTATACACAATCATACAAATGTTGAATTGCAACTAGGCAGTTGAAATTATGACTAGTATTTAATTAAAGATTTTTTTAAAGTTAAGTTCCAAGCTTCTTATTTTGGAATCAATAATATATATTTAGGTCCCAGTGATCTCAAAAAGCGTTTGAAGAGCTCATGGACCCTAAGGACAGACCAGAGTGTCTAATGGACACACCATCGGGCCAGGAGCAAGGCTACAGACTATTGGTTTCAATGGCAGAGGGCTGTCCGGGGCTACCCCTGGCTTCATCCCTAGAGCTGCTGGAATCTTAGTACAGGTGAACTTACCCACCACACCACTTCTGCCTACCACACTTGTATACTACCCCAAATTCAAGCCCCATGGGCAACTCTTTTCTCAAAAACTATCATCCTTTTGCTACTGTGTAGCTGCTCCACTGCTGCCCTCCTAGTAAACTCTTTTCTAGGTGCCCTTTGAAACCTTCATTTAATTGTCAGGAAGCTCTAATTCCTCACAAAAGTGCCATCTCCAGTGCCTGTCTTACCTTAATCATTCCACGTGTATTTGTTAAGTGCCTGCTCTCTATACCTCTGCATCTCTCCAGCAGAGGCTTCTGCTTCTCCTGCATGTCTCATGGAAATCTCAGAAGGAACCATCATCTGACGCCACTCTCTTCCTTTCCCTGAATTGTCACTGTCTGGTCTCCGGCCACACCCCCTCATTTGCTGAGGACTTTGGAACCTGACTCATTGCTTCTTCTCCACTTTGAGTGTAGTCATCTGGGAAGATTTCCACATTCATGTGGATGGGCCAGCCAACACCTCAGCCACAAAAGTTCCTAGCTTCCTGAGCTCAAATAATCTTTATCTTCTCTCCTCTTCTCCCAGCATGCCATGGCCCCATTCTGGACGATGACATCACCTGGTACTGAACCAACTCTGAGACCTCTCATTGTAATCCAACAATGTGACCTACAATTTCTGGCTCTCCAGCTCTCTCACAACTCTTCAAGCTAATCCAGACCTCTAATGTTCTGTTCCCAGTCAGACCCATGATTACCATTAAGATTTCCTGTTCTTCCTCATCAAGTCTCATGATGCATCATTTCAAGCATTCTCTCGACATCAATATCCCAGCCGCCTCCTCTAGAGCTATCAATTCCACCCTCTATCTTGGATCAGTTGAAACATTCACCTTAACTCCCAATTCTAAATGGCTGAAACGTGCTTTGAAAACACTACTCAATGAAGCAGCTTAATCCCTCCACAAATGTCAACTATCTAACATCAGCTGGGTTCTCAGCACTGTTTTTCTTTAACAACTTCTAGCTATCCCCAAATGTATCCACTTCTACTCTTACTCTCACCTGCATTCTGTCCAGGCCCAGGAAAGGCCCCCTTTCTTCTCCCTAAAATATCTCAAATGTCTCCCATCTTATGAAAGACCTTTCGGAATCCTATATCCTCCCTAGCTTACTGCCTTAATTCCTCGTCTCTTCTTAGGCCAACTCCTTTAAAGGGTAATTTATAAAGGCTCTTTCCACGTCTTTAGCTCCTAGTCATTTTTTCCCCATTCATCTTTAAATTGACTTGTATTGTATCAAAGTAAAACGTGCCTGTAAGTTAAAAGCAAATAATGCTAAAAAACATTTGGCCTAAAAGGCTCTTACCTAGATACACGGCTCTGACCAAATGTCACCTTATCAAAGAATGTTCCCTGACTGTGCAATGTAAACCCATCATCCCACCCCAACACTATCTTCCCCTTTACCTGAAGCATTTTTCTTCATACCATTTACCACCTCTTAGCATAATGTAAATTTAGTTATTTGGCTGGGCGCAGTGGCTCACGTCTTTAATCCCAGCACCTTGTGGGAGCCGAGGTGGGCAGATCACTTGAGGTCACGAGTTCAAGACAAGCCTGACCAACATGGTGAGACCCCGTCTCTACTAAAAAATACAAAAAATTAGTTGAGCATGGTGGCAGGCACCTGTAATCCCAGCTACTTGGGAGGCTGAGGCAGGAGAATCACTTGAACCCAGGAGGCAGAGCTTGCAGTGAGCAAAGACTGCGCCGCTGCACTCTAGCCTGAGTGATAGAGTGAGGCTCCATCTCAAAATAAATAAATAAATAAATTTAGTTATTTGTTTTTATTTTTATGGGATCCGTGGCACAGAGCAAACACTTAAAAAATATACGTGGAATTAATAAAAATCTATTCTAACAGGATATCAAATTAGAACTTTTTAAGTTAGTTTCAACTGATATCCCATAGGCTGGGAACAACGCAATAAATGCCACTATCTCCCAATCCTAAAGGAAAGTGTTGGAACAGTACAACTCCAAGTATGCCCATGGACAAATGCTAGTCTGATAACTGTTTTTATTGGTTTGCTATAAGATAAATACAGAAATTGGAAGTATTTAGAGACTTTTAGAATAATTTGACATTGCTTTGGAACTACAACTGGTCAATAGACTTGTCTTCTTGAACAGACTATTTCAGGTGCTGTTGAACTCACATAATACGTCACCAGTGTGATGTGAACTGAAGACCAGTCATGCAATAAAGGGCCAGGTACAGACCTGTAATGAATTGGAAGTTAAAAAAAAAAATCTTTCCCACAAATGTACGAAATGCCCTGTGCTAAACCATCTGTGATGACCATGTTAAGTCAGTGTGACACAGATTAGAGCAACATGAGCCCATCACCACTCTAAGAGAGGTAGACAAAGCCAGAAACCAAGAGGAGAGATCGCTTTGGAGAAAGCTATTGATGCCTTGAGCATTTCCTCCTAGAAGAGAGGTTGGTGTGCATATCCTATGCCTTAAATCAAGGGAGAGGGCTTGAAGGGCAAAACGTGTCTCCCCTGGAGTTTAAGGACCATGTGACTAGAATATGACTCTCACCAAAAGACTCTAAAGGTGAAGACTGTCGCCAGAATAAAAGATCTGCTTGGCATTGAGCTGCCCCTCCATGGCACATGATTTTGGGAGGTCTGTCATGGACCCAAGGACAGAGGGAGCTAGTTTAAGCTCCTATTCAAAGGGTTCCTATCCAAGAGGACTTTGTGAATGGAAGGAGGGACCAAATAGAGGGGGTGAACCATCAGAAGTTCAGAAGACCAAGGCAGGAATACACAAGCAAAGAAAAGACTCTTCCCAGACGAAAGTAACTACAACACATTTAGAGGACACCAACTGCCAGGTCATAACTATAAGGGCTGTGCAAAACTAGGCCCTCGTCCCCTAATCCCCTTTCTCCTTGGCCAATCCTAGAGCAGTCAGAAGCAACAACAGGAGGGTATAGGAGAAAATGAGGAGAGAAGAGAGGAAAAAACCAACCATGTCCTTTGCCACTGCAGCCTGAATCTCTGTCAAGCTGAGAGAAGGGAAAAAATATTAACGTTGAATATGAAGTTGTAATAATTCATGAGGCCAGACTGGAGTTACATTATTATTAGATGGAGCTAAAATCTTTAATGCTTGACAGTGACCCAAGGACTTTCTATTATCTAAGAATCACCAGTAAAGCTGTGGCACCTGCCTTGAGTTTTTCCTTAGGAGTAGAGAGTGAGTTAAATGGTAATTGGTGAGGAAGAATACATTTAATTTCTCTTTGCACTAGAATTAATAAATAGATTATACACAAAAATTGTGGTCCCCTGGCTCTTCTTCCCACCTTCTCAGACACAACCACTTTCAACTTTCTACATATCTTACCGCATTTATCTTAATAGTTCCAAGTAACATGCATATAGTGGTATGTCTAGGTTTATTAATTATAGTCATCATCTATTCAGTCCCTATTGAGATAGATAAAGATTATACCTTTCTTACAGAATATTTGCATAAATCCATATTCAGTGATATTATGGTTAATTGCATCTTAATATTATTCACTCTTGAATTAAGTAGTGTACCATGGTTAAATTTTCTTGCTTACTCAAATCTATAAATAGATTAATCCACACAATAACACTATAAAGTTATGACCCCCATTCTAAAGTGGAGGAACCTGAGCCACAGAGAAACTAAATAACTCACTTGCCTAAAGGCACTGAGCTGGTAAGTGCTGAAACCAAAATTTAAACTCACATTAGGCTGTATAGTTCCAGAATGCACACTCTTAGACCCTCCATGATAGTGCTTACATTTGCTAACAGGTTTAAGTCGTAGCTCAAGCAAAATTAAACTGGGTCTAGCCCATTACTAAAGTAGGTGCTATTGTAGCATATGGTAAAGACATTTTTAAAATTTCTATTCCCACAATGAATAGATAACTTTCAAAAGAGTATCCAGAAAGGTACTTTGGATATGTAACATACAACCCAACTTGTTAATTCATCACAATAACAGAACGTATGATTTTCCTTTTATCCAATCTTTACTCCGACTTCTCACCTTACAATTTTCTCTTAGCAAAAGTTAAGCAATAACTCTTCAGAAAAATAAAATAGTCTAGAGATTCATTATTAAAAATGTATCGAAATCTTATAATTCCCTGGGGCTAAGGTTTAGAACACAAAGCACAGTCTCTTTCCTCTAAAATGACATAATTCTTATAATTACTAAAGTCAGAATAAGAGATAGAACTACAATGAAGAAATTACTTTGGAGGAACCATTTTAGTATGTTTCTAAGAAAGCAGTATATTAGGCCAGGCACAGTGGTTCATGGCTGTAATCCCAGGACTTTGGGAAGCCAAGGCGGGCAGATTGCTTGAGGTCAGGAGTTAGAGACCAGCCTGGCTAACATGGTAAAACCCTGTCTCTACTAAAAGTACAAAAATTAGCCAGGCATGGTGACACACACCTGTAATCCCAGCTACTTGGGAGCCTGAGGCAGGAGGTGGAGGTTGCAGTGAGCCAAGATCGCACCACTGCACTCTAGCCTGGATGACAGAGTAAGACTCTGTCTCAAAAAAAAAAAAAAAAAAAAAAAAAAAAAGAAGAAGAAGAAGAAGAAAAGAAAGCAGTACTTTTCGGTTTTTCAACTTATCTGGTTCCATAATTAGTGAAAGATATTTTTAAATATCGATTAATGAAACACTTAGTATAGTCCCTAATAACATAAAATACTGTCTTTCTCAAAGTTATATATACCTAAAGAAACAAGGCCGGGCACGGTGGCTCACGTCCGTAATCCCAGCACTTTGGGAGGCCAATGGGGGCAGATCATGAGGTCAGGATTTCAAGACCAACCTGACCAACATAGTGAAACCGCATCTCTACTAAAAATACAAAAATTAGCCAGGTGTGGTGGCACGCACCTGTAGTCCCAGCTACTCGGGAGGCTGAGGCAAGAGAATCACTTGAACCCGGGAGACAGAGGTTGCAGTGAGCCAAGACCATGCCATTACACTCCAGCCTGGGTGACAGAGTGAGACTCCATCTCAAAAAAAAAGCAACAACAACAACAAAGAAATAAAAGAACAAGTGAAAATCAGAATATAAAGCAAGTAACTGATAAAAGAATCAGACAATGCCTGACATCCAATTGACTGATCTTCCCACCCCATTTCCCATCTTTAAACTCAAAAGTTTATTTTTATGTTTTTGAAAAATCCAAGTTTTAAAGAGCAAGCCATAGGCCACAGAATTCTAAAATTCTCCAACCGTATTCAGCCTTTTACTCCTAAAAACAAGAAATAGTACAACTCAAAAGATCAACAATCTAAAAATTTAATCCAAGTGGTTTCTCTTTACTGGTAAAAAAAAATCATAATTTCTGTAATTTGCCATTAGTGGAAGAATTCAAGCCTAACTCATTCACATTTTATTAAATGGGTGTCTAATATTTAGCTTCACAGAGACCAAAAAAAGCACCAAATAAAGGGAGGGGGTGGCACGTGCACAAGAAACTTGGCTAACGATTTTTCAGACGCTTCTTGGTTAAAACTGCAAGAGCTGAATGAACACAGAAATCCACTTTAAAGTATATATTCAGGTTGAATGTGTAATTTTTGCCCTTCTGAACTCCTGGGACAAAGGTTTATGCTCAATAATGTTTAACCTTCTTGAAATGCAGAAGGAGAAAAGGCTCAAAGCAATATGTCAGAAGTGATTATCATAGTTCAAGGGAAATGGTTATTCTGATAGCCAAGAAAAATGGACTCATTTTCAACATGAATGCTAGCCACTTAAAAATAACTATTATTCTGTGGCTACAAATTATGAACATTAGTAGCATGAAAGCACATGTCCTGTAAGGACCCCATTGCTTCTGAAATATATTCACATCCAGCTATCCAGTTTTGGAGAAAGTAAATGGGGTATTTTTATTGTGTTTGGCAAAGTAGCTAAAAATTACACTCCATTCTCAATTAACAATGCCTATTTCTAATAAGACTAATATATAAATAAAATTCACAGATAATTCTAAAGCATCCTAACTTAGGATAGTTTCAAACTTTCTTAATTAAGCTATGAACAGAGTTAGAAATGTATAAATCACTGGCTTGCCTCCCTATTTAGTAACAGAAAATTAAAAGTATGAGCAACAAAATGAAAGCAAATAATCCACCACTGGAAAGGTATCTCCTGAGCAGAGTCACATAATGGCATGTGATGTCAATATTAAAGATTAACTCAAATCGATTAAGCAACTCAATATCTTGCATTTTAGCCATCATCAAAATTTCATGACCTCTGTGAAAAGATATATGTGTAATCTGCTGGAATAAAGTAACACTAAAATGAAAGAATTCCACTTACTAAGAAAAAATTGTTAGAACAGCTATCGTTTGAATTTCAGCAAGACGAAGTCAAGCAATGTGATAGCATGTTGCTTTGTTGTTGTTGTTGTTATTGTTGTTTGTTTGCTTGTTTGTTTCCGAGATGCAGCCTTCCTCTGTCACCCAGGCTGGAGTGAGGTGGCGCGATCTCGGCTCACTGCAACCTCTGCCTCCCAGGTTCAAGCTGATTCTCCTGCCTCAGCCTCCCAAGTAGCTGGAATTACAGGCACCTGCCACCACACCCAGCTGATTTTTATATTTTTAGTAGAGACGGGGTTTCACCATGTTGGCCAGGCTGGTCTCAAACTCCTGACCTCAGGTGATCCACCCACCTCAGCCTCCCAAAGTGCTGGGATTACAGTTGTGAACCACCGCACCCAGCCCATGTTGTCTTTAAGGTCAGTTTTATTTTGATGATGATTCTAGTCTCAGACCAATAAATCAGCAAAGAACAAAAACAGCAGTCTTGGGGGGAAAAAAATCAGTTGTAGATTTTAAAACAGAAGAATATGCCTATATAATTCCTTGTCTATTTTATATTATTTAAGTTTTAAATAATAAGCACATTTTATACACCACTTACTAATATGGTTTGTCAAATGTTCTAAGTAAAAAGTCAACAAATAAGCAAACAGTTCTTTGTTAACAGAAAAAAAGAAGTAAAAAGAAATCAGAAGATGGCCACAGGAACAATATTTCCACCTTCTGCCTTTCTAAACACAATATCTAAAATCTCAAAATGTTATTACCAAAAATTTAGGCTTGCTCTACGGAAAACAAAAATGTCAACGATGCAAACTTCAAGTAAAGCTTTGTTTCTTTTATCTAACTTCTTAAACCTTTCATTAGGGAAAATTTTATGCTTATACAACAAAGGAAAAGTATAGAGAACTGCCATTTACACACCCAGCTTTAACAATCACTATTTCCTGGTCAGTGCTATTTCAACTATACCCCTATCCACATTTTCTGCCCTACCCCACCAGATGATTTTAAAACCAATCTGAGGGATTTTACTTCATTATTAAATATTTTAGTATGCATCTCTAAAAGATAAGGATTATTTTAAATCAAAATACCATTATCAATCTAAAGTATTTTTATAAGTGTCTTAATATCATTAAATATCCAAGCCTGGGCAACAAAGCAAGACCATGTTTCTTCAAAAAAACTTAAAAATTAACCAGGCATGGTGGCACACATCCGTAGTCCCACCTTCTCAGGAGACTGAGGCAGGAGGATTACCTGAATTCAGGAGGTTGACAATGCAGTGAGTCATGACTTTGCCACCGCACTGGAGCCTGGGTGACAGAGTGAGAACTTGTCTCAAAAAAAAAAAATTCATTGTTCATATTTCCCCCACTTTCTACTTTTTTATATTCAGTTTATTTACCCAAATAAGGCATACATGTTACATTTGGTTGGTAGCTCTTTTAAGTCTCTTTTCATGTATAGACTATCACTCCCACATTTTTTCTTATAATCTGTCAAAGAAACTGGGGGGATTTGTTTTAGAGTTTCCCACACCGCAACTTTGCTAAATCCTAAATGTATCTTCACTGTCTTCACCTTATCATTTAATATATTCCTCTGTCACCTGTATTTTATGTAAATCTATAATTACAACTAGCAATTTGATCTGATTTACGTTCAATTTTTTAGCAAGAATACTTTAAGTATTTTTGTATACTTTCATCAGGAGACGCATATGTATGGTTGTCTCTCGTGTATTAGCAGTCATCGATGTGTCTAGGTTCGTTATTTTATCAGGGCTTGCAAGATGGTGAAATTGTAATTTCATCATTCCTTCTTCCTTCAACAACAATTTGATTACCATGTATAATAATCCTTAAAGCAAAGACAGGAAAATGCTTGCTTCTTTCCCTTTACCACTTTTTAGAAAAAAAAGAGTTAGTTCCCTAGCATTCTCCAAAAGTCACCAATAAGATGGTTTTAAACAATATCATAGATTCACAGATTTTGAATATATGGATGTATTTCAATCTGCCATGATCATTATTCTTATTGATTGAGCAGTAGGAGCCTCTCCCAGTTTAGTCCTGGTCCTGACATGATCCCAGTAGTCTTTGATGCTTCCTTACTTTCTGGTTTGACAAGACGTGCCAAGCTCATTCTATATTTTCTGTTTCAGATCTGGAATCAGCCATTTCTCCAACAAGTTTGTGATTGATGGTTTCCATGGGTGTCCTGCCTGCATCCCTTCCACCTGGCCAATGGACTCACATACAGGCTACTGTGAGTGTTGGATGCTAATGGCTCATAGCCACCCTCTCCTTCAGGGACTCCCCTAGCCTAAAGCTTCCTCACACCCCCAACCCTAGCAGCCCATAACCAATGACTGATGGAGGTGAGGGACAAAAGGCTTGCTTCAAGTTGAGACCAAGTCTCAAGTACAATTCATGTGCCAGAGTTCAATATTCAGAAGTGGAATTGTTGGCTCATATGATAATGCTATTTTTTAATTTTTGAAGACCTACCATACTGTTTTCTATAGCAGTTGAACCATTTTACATTCCTACCAAGAGTGCACAAGGGTGTGTAAACTTAATTTTAACACCATATTAGCTTAGGTATCTGCTTTGGTTTGAATGTTGCATCCCACTCAAAATTCATGTGTTGAAATTTAATCCCCAATGTGACAGTATTAAGAGGAGGGGCTTTTTGGAAGTGATTAAGTCATGGGGGTTCACCGTCATGAATGGGTTAATGCCACTACAGAAAAAAAGGCTTCAAAGAGCTCCCTTGCTCTCTCTTGCTGTCTTTGCCTTCTGCCTTCCACCAGGTGAGGATGCAGAAACAAGGTGTCATCAATGAGGAACGACACCTCACCAAACACCAAACCTGCCTATGCCTTGGTCTTGAACTGTCTAGGTTCCAGAACAGTGAGAAAATAAATTTCTATTATTTATAAATTACCCAGTCTCAGGTATTCTGTTATAGCAACACAGATGGACTAAAACAGTATCTGATCCTCATCAATCTTAGTAATACTGAGCTGCATGTAAGAAAGGTCAATGTAGAGTAGCTAGTGGTATTCCCCAGCATCAGAGTTAATTATCTACTTTACCAATTGATAATTGAATAGGATGTGTGGAGGCTGCAGCATGGGCTTGATAGTATTAGACCAAAGTGGACTTGCCAATACATTGGTACCCTAGGGTGGCCAACACACATAATGCAGGCTGTCAGCAGACTCTCAAAGATGGAAAGCTACTCCCTGGGAATGAGTCACACTGGGATGATGAATAATCCCTCCAGTCAAATGGAGGAATCTACATTATTCTCCCTGGAAGTTCTCACCCAATTCTCTAAGCACTATCAGAGATAGAGACTAAATAAACATAGGATAAACACAGGAGACAATAGACTGCAAGGATGAGAGATGTCTGCTTCTATCAGACCTTATGAATTTAGGCCAATCACTTACTCACTGAGATTTAGTTTTGTCAAACTAGATCAATAATATATGCCATACCCAACACACAGGGTGTCTGTTCACACTAAATGAGATCATGAATATGAGCATTCTTTGAAAGTATGAGGTGCTACTTAACTACAAAGTACTATTCCAAAGCTATAATTTTCCTGAAACATTACTGTCATTTCCAGAACTGAATTCTCCTCTCCCAAAGCACAAACTAAGTTTTGTTCAATTTCCATAGATTGATTTTTTTTTTTGAATCACACTCATCAGTTCACAACTAAAATAATAAAGAGAGAGAGAGAGAGACAATATTGAGAGAAATCAGACCCTTATCACTTACTTGGAGGTGGTTTAGAAGAGTAAAACAAAGGTGACGTTCGGAAAAATTAAGAAGTAGTCTTAGGAAAAAGGGTTCAGAGAGACAGAACTATGAGCCTAGAAAAGAAACAATTTATTGATTTTCAAGTACAATCAACTTGCTGCTAATTAGAACTACTTAATGGTAGGAGATTGTATCACTAAAAGTACTGAAGCAGAGAGGAATCTAGCATTATGAAAACTGTTAAGTCAAATAAGCTCTAAGAGTCCCTCAAGCCTTACTATTCTTTGATTCACAAAGACTGAAAATGACACGGTAGCAGGTGGCTATGCTTCATCCTCTCCACAATAAGAAATGGTCTTAAATTGTAAGCCATGGGATTTAGGGCAAAAATCAAGGAGTTGTTTCAGGCAGAGATGGCTGTTAAATTCCAAACAGAATTCTGAGGTAAGCTATGGCTGTGTCCTTTAAAATAAAGGAAGCTATACCCATCTTACCAGAACAATTTAAGGATTACTCTGGTTAGAGGTGAAATAATAAACTAGACCATCTTTGAAGGGGCTTTCTTTTCAGTCCTTTGATCTATAGTTGTCCATGAAAATTTTCAAAGTATAAGTGACTATCCAAATGTTTTCTTTACGTTTCCTTGGTTTGGAGCTTAAAGAATTTTTTTTTAAGACAACAGGTTGTCATCACATACAAGAAAGACATAAAAAGAATGGCAAGAGGTCTTGCTTCAGTCAAAATACTGACCTCAAAAAAGAATCATGAGTTATAAAGACATGCTTATTTTTCTCTAAGCAGAACACATGAATCCCTTTACCAAGTTAATCTTGGTTTCATGAGTTGTTTATAGAGAATAAACTGTTCATTCAATACAGTCTACCTACCTTGCACATTCCTGTGCACCTGTGCATTAATTATTCCTATACCTTACTATAATTTATTATAGCAAGCCTATAATAAATGAAAAAAAAATTTTTTTTTGAGATGTACTCTTGCTCTGTCACCAGGCTTGAGTGCAGCAGCGCAATCTCAGCTCACTGCAACCTCTGCCTCCCAGGTTCAAGCGATTCTCCTACCTCAGCCTCCCAAGTAGCTGGGACTACAGGCACATGCCACCACACCCAGCTAATTTTTGTATTTTTAGTAGAGACAGGTTTCACCACGTTGGCTGGGATGGTCTCGATCTCTTGACCTCATGATCCGCCTGCCTTGGCCTCCCAATGTGCTGGAATTACAGAAGTGAACCACTGTGCCTGTCCATAAATGAAATCTTTCATAAAATTCTATCAATTATGAACCAAAAAGGGAGGTATAGCAATGTGTAGCAAAGACTCAGTACACTGAATGGGTGTCATTCAAAAAAATTCTTTTCAGATAATTAGCAAAAGAAATTTGACTTTATTAATCAATTCATTCTCTAGAATTCCAAAGGGGAAAAGGAAACAAATGTTTCCTCTAAGAGCTTTGGATTTGCTAGTTAATTAGCCAAAGTAAGGTATAAGTTCTACAGTTATGCCTTCCACAGAAGGGGAAATGTCCCGAGGTTATGCAAATAAAGCTGCCTGGTCCTACATATTTGAAAAGGAAAGGGAAAAGGAAGACCATTTTAATAATCTAAGCAGGAAAGGAACACAGAAACACCCTGCTATATTTTCAGTGAGATCAAGGATATATGCTTAAGTCTTTCCTACACTGCAAAAAGTTCCCAACTACAAAGATGACAAAATCTGGTTAATGTTATTACAAATTAAAGCTATATAATGTTCTAAAATATACTGCAGCCTTACAAAAACCTAAGCTGTAATCAAAAAACCAGAAAATTTCCCCAAGACTGAAAAACAGAAACCCACAAGAGAAGGAAAAGAAGGGTAAGGTCAAGGAAGTGGTGGTTTAGTGGGGGAGAGTTCAGGGAAGGGAAAACCTAATGAGTATGCCTGGAACTTCATTTCCTGCTATTTTCTCTAGTCTCTACCTGAGTGGCCTTTTCTTAGCCTAAAATGAAGATCCTTAAATGAAAGTCAAGAGCTACCTGGACCCATCTCTGCTAAAGGCATTTATATTTCTGAGAGAAGAGTTGGAAGCTATAAGCGATCCTCAGTCCTCTTCCCAAACTCTCATCACTGGCAGACTCCAAGGCTCAGACATCAATTGTCTTCTCTTCTCTATCAAATTCATTTTCTGAATCATCCCATCTAGTCTTATAGATTTAATAACATCTATGTACAAATAATTCCCACATCTTCCATGAAATCCAGAGACAAGAATATCTAATAGATATTTCAAACTTCACATATCCAAATCAGAAATGTTTATTTCCAATCCTCAATCCAAACCTGCTTCTTCCTTTGTGCTTACCATTTCAGAAAAGAGGATCACCCAATCACCTGTGTTAGGCCCATATGTCCTCCAACTCCTCAGTCAAAACTGTCAGGCTCAAAAATACCATTGCTTGATGGTAGTGGGAGCCCAAAAGTAAGAAAACAGATGCTCATAGGCTAAGATTTTGCCAGCAGGGAGAACAAGCTGCAGCTTGGGCTATAACCTGGGAACACTAGCAATTTTTAATTAGACTTTTTCAGCTCAGTGAGAAAGTCTCAGAAATTCTAAGTCACCAGGAAATGCAGGCAATGCTGTTGCAGTGTGCCAAAAACTGGAATCAGTGAAATGTAACAGGAATAGAGTCATTATGTTTGATTATTTCCTAATGCTCTAAAACTGTTATTTCCCCATACCCACCCCCAATCTCAAACACATAAATACTTCTTGGGCCTGAATGTTGTACATTAACAGGTTCATGTGAGCAGGCAGTAGGGCCTTGCTACCTCCTAGGTGCTCTGACACAGAAAGAGGGGGCCAATAAAATGATGGCAAAAACGATGTCTGAGGTTTACCAATGGTTTTCAATACCATTTTTAAGATACGTTCTAATTGATGTAACAGTTTAAAAACACAAAGATTTCATCTATATCTACCATCTACACAGTTAGAAGAATGAGACTCAAAGTAATTAAAATACTTCAGGAAGGCTGACAAGGATAAATGTCTAGCACTAGAATTGTGATCATGGGGAATTCTCCATTCCTTATTCAAAAACTGCTCAAGCCAAGAGTGCCTAGGTTTAAATGTTAACTCCATTATCTGCCAGCTGTACGACCTTGACACGTTTCCTCCCTGGAAAGTGAGCGCCAACCCCAGAGAATTGCTGAGAAGATAAAATGAGAGAAAAATGGAGAATAGTGCAGAGAACAATGCCCGTGTATTGCCAATGAGGTAAACATGCAGTAATGCAAGAGTTCTTGTTATGATGATGACGATGTTTAAAAATCCTGGGTTTCAGAAACAAAACAAAATGTTTTGTAATGTGAAAATACTAAGGAATAAATGGAGATCTGGATCTAATTATCTTTTCTGTTTCAAAGTGATAAAAAAATTCCTAAGCATCCTAGTGACACATCTTAATATACATTATAAATCCAAATACATATGTACTGAGAGGAAATCAGGATAAATTTTTAGTTTATTCACTTTCAGAAACATCTAAAATAAGGAGTAAAATAAAAAAATCTAGATATTATTAAGTTTTTATTAGTGATCCCCATTACAAATTCTTACAGGTATATTTGCGTATAGCTTACAAATTCAGAATAAGTAAATAGGTTAAAACAGCTAAGAATGCTAAACTATTTACATTTCATGTAACACTTCAAGAGGATGGTCTGACTGAAAGTAGCTAAAACTGCACAGTCACGCTTTCTGACTCATCTCCTTTGCAGTTACTTCTGTTTTCAGTCTTTCTCACTCATGGGCATATTTCTTATTTAGATTGCCACTAGAAATGCCTGGAGTGCTTCATATAAAGTCATTCAAGTAATCCTGAATCACCATAACTGATTTATTTTTACTCCGTCTCCAAGCTATAATCAGAGTTGCTTTCATGGCAGCACGTCGTAACACTGATTTTCTCCAAATGTGTAAGTTTAGAAAAGACACAGGCTTTGGATGCATGTTGAATAGGGTGGCTCTAGCAGGCACTACTGGCTGCACCTAACCAAATCCAGAAGAGGACACAAAGCCTCAGTTCAAGTTCATGTATGGCATTAAAAGCAGGGAAATGTCAGCCGAGGCCATAAGGTTCTAGAAGCCTGCATAGGAATCGTGTGAGACAAGGAGCCAACAGCCTTCTCACTACCAACTCTGACAACGTTCAGTCTCTCAGACAACTGACAGGAGATGCAGTAAGATGCCCTGAAGAACTCTCCCAGCTGGATGTGGTGGCTCATGCCTGTAATCCCAGCACTTTGGGAGGCCAAGGTGTTCTCTTGAGCCCAGGAGTTCAAGACCACCCAGGGCCACACAGACAGACTCCATCTCTACAAAAGAAGTTAAAATTAGCCAGGCATGCTGGCACATGCCTGTAGTCCAAGCTACTCAGCAGGCTTAGATGGGAAGGTTGAGCCCAAGAGGTTGAGGCTGCAGTGAGCCATAATTGCGCGACTGCACTCCAGCCTGGGCGACAGAGCAAAACTCTGTCTCAAAAAAAAAAAAAACACGCTCGTTGGTGGAGCTTGCAGTGAGCCGAGATTGTGCCACTGCACTCCAGCTTGGGCAAGAGTGAGACTCCGTTTCAAAAAAACAAAAAAAAAAACCTCTCCTCAAAATGGTTTTTTGCTCAAGCAACTGAGTAGTCTCCACGGCTATTTGCTGCCCTCTCATCTCCCTCTCTTCCAACAGATCCTTCAGGAAAGAGGGTGAGGCCATCCTCAGATTCCCCAACAGCAGTCATCAGCAGATGTCAGCAGAAGGCCATGGGTCAGGCCCAAATTCAGGCCCTAATCACCTCACTGCTAGACTGCTGCAGCTACCAAACTGTCCTGCTCTCCTGACGCACCCTGCACATGTTTAATCTTTCTAAAATCATGCTATGATCACACTACTCACCTATTACAGTGTCTTCAGAAGCACAGAAAAGAAAGCTTAAACCAGTGGTTGTCTGAAATGTATGTTGGCCCCTATCTATGTTTTCCAACTTTATCTTGTATTTCTCTCATATAAATCCCCACATCCGGTCAGTTCTCAGCATTTTTGTTTACTCCACTTCCCAGCCCCAGCATCTGCTGCCCAGCCAATTCCTACCTTTTTTTTTTTTCAGACAGTATCTTGCTCTGTCACTGAGGCTGCAGTATAGCAGCATGATCATGGCTTACTGCAGCCTGGAACTCCGGGCTCAAGCAATTCTCTCACCTCAGCCTCTCAAGTAGCTGGGACTACAGGCGTGCACCACCATGCCTGGCTAATTTGTTTTTAATTTTTTAGTAGAGATAGGGTCTTCCTATGTTGCCCAGGCTGATCTCAAACTCTTGAGCTCAAGTGATCCTCCCACCTCTGCCTCCCAAAGTACTGGGATTACAGGTGTGAGCCACCACATGCGCAGCACTACCCATATTTTAAAGCCCAACTCAATCCCAACTCTTCCACAAAGTAATTATGCCCTAACCAACCTATTTAGGGGTAGAGGTCCCCTTTTGTTCTCTAAATTCTTATAATGTTTACTAATTGTACCACTCATCATCAGCTATCTTTCATATATCATTCACTCACTTAGCCGATAGTATTCACTCAGATGCCAAATGCCAAATGCCAGGAGATATTCTAGACCCCTTGACATGGGCCTCAAAGAATTAATGGTGTAGGGGAGGAGGAAAAAAAGGAAGAAACTACTATTTATTGTTTATTCTACGCAGGTCATCACCATGAAATCTCTTTCCATATGTCAACTCAGTTCATCCTCACCACTCTACAGTAGCTATTGTTATCACTTTATTTTTTATTTTTCCAGAAGTTATTGGGGTACAGGTGGTATTTGGTTACATGAGTAAATTCTTTAGTGGTGATTTGTGAGATTTTGGTGCACCCATCACCCAAGCAGTATACATTGCACCACATTGTTGTCTTTTATCCCTCGCCCCCCTCATACTCTTCCCCCCAAGTCCCCACAGTCCATTGTACCATTCTTATGACTTTGCGTCCTCATAGCTTAGCTCCCACATGTCAGTGAGAACATATGATGTTTGGTTTTCCATTCCTGAGTTACTTCACTTAGAATAACAGTCTCCAATCTTATCCAGGTCACTGCAAATGCTGTTAATTCATTCCTTTTTATGGCTGAGTAGTATCCCATCATATATACACACCACAGTTTCTTTATCCACTCGTTGATTGATGGGCATTTGGGTTGGTCCCACGATTTTGCAATTGTGAATTGTGCTGCTACAAACATGCGTGTACAAGTATCTTTTTTGTATAATGACTTCTTTTCCTCAGGGTAGATACCCAGTAGTGGGATTGCTGGATCAAATGGTAGTCTTACTTTTACTTCTTTAAGAAATCTCGCCGGGCGCGGTGGCTCAAGCCTGTAATCCCAGCACTTTGGGAGGCCGAGACGGGCGGATCACGAGGTCAGGAGATCAAGACCATCCTGGCTAACACGGTGAAACCCCGTTTCTACTAAAAAATACAAAAAACTAGCCGGGCGAGGTGGCGGGCGCCTGTAGTCCCAGCCACTCGGGAGGCTGAGGCAGGAGAATGGCGGGAACCCGGGAGGCGGAGCTTGCAGTGAGCTGAGATCCAGCCACTGCACTCCAGCCTGGGAGACAGAGCAAGACTCCATCTCAAAAAAAAAAAAAAAAAAAAAAAAAGAAATCTCCACACTGTTTTCCATAGTGGCTGATATCAGTTGGCTGTGTCCCTACCCAAATTTCAACTTGAATTGTAGCTTCCAGAATTCCTGTGTGTTGTGGGAGGGACCCAGCAAGAGGTAATTGAATCATGGGGGTCGGTCTTTCCCATGCTATTCTCATGATAGTGAATAAGTCTCATGAGATCTGATAGGTTTATCAGGGGTTTCTGCTTTTGCTTCCTCCTCATTTTCTCTTGCCACCACCATTTAAGAAGCGCCTTTCACCTCTCACCACGATTCTGAGGCCTCCCCAGCCATGGGGAACTGTAAGTCAAATTAAATCTCTTTTTCTTCCCAGTCTCAGGTATGTCTTCATCAGCAGCATGAAAACAGACTAATACAGTGACTGTACTAGTTTACATTCCCACCAGCAGTGTAAAAGTGTTCCCTGATCACTGCATCCACACCAACATCTACTGTTTTTTGACATTTTGATTATGGCCATTCTTGCAGGAGTAAGGTAGTATCACCTTGTGGTTTTGATTTGCATTTCCCTGATCATTAGTGATGTTGAACATTTTTTCATATGTTTGTTGGCCATTTGTGTATCATCTTCTTTTGAGAATTGTCAATTATTCATGTCCTCAGCCCACTTTTTGATGGGATTGTTTCTCCGTTTTTTTCTTACTGATTTGTTTGAGTTTGTTGTAGATTCTGGATATTAATCCTTTGTCAGATGTATAGATTGTGAAGATTTTCTCCCACTCTGTGGGTTGTCTGTTTACTCTGCTGACTGTTCCTTTTGCTGTGCAAAAGCTCTTTAGTTTAATTAAGCCCCAACTATTTATCTTTGTTTTTATTGCATTTGCTTTTGGGTTCTCAGTCATAAAATCCTTGCCAAAGCCAATGTTTAATAGAGTTTTTCCAATGTTATCTTCTAGAATTTTTATAGTTTCAGGTCTTAGATTTAAGTCCTTAATCCATCTTGAGTTGATTTTTGTACAAGGATCCAGTTTCATTATCCTACATGTGGCTAGCCCAACCTTTTCCATTTGTTGAGAAGGGTGTCCTTTCCCTTATTATCACTTTATGAAAAGGAAACTGATTCTCAGAGAATTGAAATACCTTGGCAAAGGATACCATTTTTTTTTAGTTTTGTTTTTTATGTTTTTTTGTTGTTGTTGTTTCTTTTTTTGAGATGTAGTCTTGCTCTATAGCCAAGGCTGAAGTGCAATGGCATGATCTCGGCTCCCTGCAACCTTCACCTCCCCGTTCAAGCAATTCTCCTGCCTCAGCCTCCTGAGTAGCTGGGATTACAGGCATGTGCCAGCACACCTAGCTAATTTTTATATTTTTAGTAGAGATGGGGTTTTGCCATGTTGGGTAAGTTGGTCTTGAACTTCTGGCCTCAAGTGTTTTGCCCACCTCAGTTTCCCAAAGTGCTGGGATTATAGGAGTGAGCCACCACACTTGGCCACCAGGTAGGTATGTTTTTATTCTCTGCTGTCCCTGTCACCCTCTCAGATTATCTGTCCATCTCTTCCTTGCTCAGTCCCTGGGAGACTGATGGCTGTGATCTACATCATCCAAGTTCCTTTGCCCTCTGGCTTCTAGGTAGGTTGGTTCAAAAAGAGGTACCACTGGGAGCAGGAGCTAAGAAAGCAGTATATTTATTTGCCCTGCTCCCTCCTGACTCACTAGGTTCTGGCAGTAGCTGCATCCCTCAGGTACCGGCCTTGTGGAAGGGCTCTTCCATTGCTCCAGCTCTTCCTACCAGGATCCATTAAGACCGCTGCCCTCTGCTACCCCTTAGACCAGGAGTTGAAGATAAATAGACTCTACCTAAAGGCTGATGAAGCAGCTTAGCCCTGCCCACATTTCTGTAAATACTCCCTTCATTAAGCTCTTTTCAGTTAAATCCTCTTAGTGTGCTGTTTCCTGCAGATACACAGAGAAGGATTTGAACTCACATGGGTCTTACCGCAGAGACCTCTTTTTTTTTTTTTTTTTTTTTTTTTTGCTGAGGTAATTGCTATGTTGGAGGTTTGTACTGAGTGCTGAGGATCAAAACTAAGGGCACCTTACTCTGATAGGAAGGATGAGAAAAGACTTCACCTGACCCATCCAAGCATGAGTCAGTCTCAAAAGGCGAACTGAAGTTTACCAGGCAAACAAAGAATGAGGATAAATGTTCAAGGGCAAAGTAGACAGTAAGGTTCAAAGTCACAGAGGCATAAAGACTATGTCTTATTAACCAAGGCAGTTACGTAGAGGGCTTGTGAGAGAATAATGATGGTTGAGAGTTTCTAAACTTTAATGATAATCACTTACTTCTCAATCCTGATCCACATGGGGAGATTAGAAGCAGCAAAGAACTAGCTAGACTCTGAGCAAGAGAAATAATTCACCTATTCCCTACCTTCAACTGATCCCTATTACAGAAAATAAGTTCAAATATTTAGCACAATACACAAGCCCTTTCTAATCTGGCCTCTACCCAACCCACCAGTCTCATCTGCCAGCACCACCTCAAGCTGTTCACTGAGAATGCCATACCCTCCCACATCTCTGCACTTTTATATATGTTTTTCTCATGCAGGAGATACCTACTGCTACTTTGTACTTGGTAAATTCCTCCTTATCTCTCAGGACTCATCTCAGGTGTCTGCTTATCTGTAAATATTTCCGGAGATCCAAGATGATTCCATAATGCCTTGTGTATAACTCTAGAACAGTACTTTCAAAGCACAGAACATGCATTATAATTACTTGTTTTCATGTCTGTCGATTGACTCGACTGTGATTTCCTAGCGACCAGGTACTACAGGAAGGTAACAGATGGTAGAGGTTCATGCTTGGGTTCTGGAGGCAAGCCACCCAGATCCAAATTCTAAACTGTACCCCAAACAACTAGGTAACCTGAAGCAAGTTATGTATCCTCTCTGGGGCTCAGTTTCATTATCCATAAAATAGGAATCATAACATCTGCCTCATAGAATTGTTAAATGAGTGACATAAAATAAGGCCTGTTACACACTAAGCCCTCAGGAACTGTTAGTTAACATATATTTGTATGTCCCTTATTTTCTGTATAAAATGCATGTCTGTTGAATGAATAAATTTTCCTACCATTTCGTATTTCTCTGCATAGATACCAAATTCTACTTACCCTTTGTTTTATTGACTCATGAAAAATAAACCCTCATTCTAAATATGTACTTTTTTTCACTTGGTTATGATAAACAGATCCTTTTCTGTAAAGGAATTTAACTTCCTTCCATTGTTGTTGGCCTGGTTACTGAGTCAGACATTTTCTTGGCCTTGTCACAGTCTCCACATGTGCCTGCCCCACAGTTACCCCCACAGAAGAGCAGTTCTGTTTCAATAATTTACAAAGACATTTTCAAGTCAAATCTTGATGGCTCCCCTATGTTGGCACAAGAAACAACAACAGGCTCCCCACAGCATAGAGATGAACCACAGATACTTTTTTCTAATGCCAAAGCAACATAAAATTATTGCAGTCATAAAATAACTTTACGAGTTTTAAAATGGCATTTTCAGGCCCCAGCCTTGGTAAAAAGCCCATGAGCCAGAACCAAGGAAAGAAAAATCAGAGCACATAGAACAATGTGCTCAGGATGTGAGAAGGAGATGAAGACCAGCTCCCAGTTGAGCCCTGAGTTTCTGAGGAAAGGTGAGGTTGTGGCCAACAGAAGCACAGGGCACCAGGTTACAAAGGGATAATGGTGCTGCCTTATAACAATATAAAGGCCACACCTGAGAAAGCCAGGACGCTTACAGAGTTACCCTGGGCTGAGTGCAGAGGGATGCACAGGCCTCACTGGCTCAAGAGCCTCCAGGAGGAGTTTAGCCATTGCTACTGCCCAAGACTCCAGCCCCACCTTCCTTCACTGCTTCTCCTATCCTGACACTGGTTTTGTTGTCATCCTCTTCACCAATTCTCTCATTACCACACCTAGATTTGTTGACTCTATGTCACCATCCTCATTCTAGATCCCCAGCTTCAGGAGGGCTGGGAATTCACCAGCTTTCATATCAGCTGCCTGACAGTGACTAACTCTTGCTTCTTTGTCAGCTATCTATCCACCCTAGAACATTCTAGGAAACCATATTCCTTGCTGGAACTCATGTGAGTACACTGCCACTTGTTGGGAATAACAACAACCTAATTATTCAAAGTTAATCTGATAATGTTTTTAAACTAAAAGAACCACCACATGATTTGACAGTGAATTTAATATTTTTATAAAAGACAGTTCTCTACTTACAGGCCTCCTGATTGAAGCACCTTGAACAGAGTGATAAAATTCTGGCTGGACTCGGCTGCTCTTCTTGATTCTTCGTTTCCTCGCTGAAGTTTCTTGCTCACTCTGATGGTGAACTTCCACCACGGGCTTCACTTCTTCCAGACGGGCAGCTGCGGCTGCTGCAACTCGTCTTCTAATATGCCGAGGGCTTGCTCTGAATCCCTGTGGCAGAAAACACAACCAAGCAAATCCAGATTTGTATTGAGTTAGTTTGGAAGTTCCCCAGGGCTAGTTATACAAAAAGCTCCGAAAGTCACTATGTTCAGTGAGATCATGTGCACCCCCAAAGTAAGCATGGAGGAGACTCAACATGCAAGTAAGTTTTCCCCACAAGTGTTCTTTAAAGCACCCCAGTATTTCAGGGTCCAGAGTTATTCTACATTAAGAAACGTTCTTAATTGAGTAAAGTCAGTCCAAAAAAAAAGGAGGGAAAGAAAGCAGGTGGGCATACTGCTTGACTGAAGCATCAGGGAGACTGTGAGTGAAGAAGAGTATTTCCTCTTTGGCCTGAAGTAGAGTGTAGGGAGCGGGACAGGATATCATTCCAGGGTAAAGTGCAACTTTACATTCCTGAGAGAGACTCCTTCTGAGGAAGGAAAGAGCAGGAATGCAAAGCATCACTACAACACACCACAAAGTGAGGGTTCCAAACTCAAATGGGGGCAATGAGGCAGAACAAAGGTATGGGTTTGGGTGTCAGATGGGCCTGGGTCCAAATGCTGACTTCTTAATTATAGCTACACAATGTATTAAATAATTCTGAGTCCAACTGTTCCAACCTACAAAATGTATAACATTCTACTCACAGGGCTTTTAAGTTTTAAATAACATAAATATAAGTAAAATTCCAGCTGGGCGCAGTGGCTCATGCCTGTAATTCCAGCACTTTGGGAGGCCGAGGTGGGTGGATCACCTGAGGTCAGGAGTTCAAGACCAGCCTGGCCAACATGGCAAAACCCTGTCTCTACTAAAAATAAAAAAATTAGCTGGGCATGGTGGCAGGTGCCTGTAATCCCAGCTACTCAGGAGGCTGAGGCAGGAGAACTGCTTGAACCTGGGAGGCAGAGATTGCAGTGAGCCAAGATCACGCCACTGCACTCCAGCCCAGGTGACAGAATGAGACTCCATCTAAAAAATAAAATTGTGTGTGTGTGTGTGTGTGTGTGTGTGTGTGTGTGTAAAATTCCAAGCATGGTATCTGACACATAGGAAGTGCTTAATAAAATTATCATTTTCCTCTTCTTTTAGAGCAAGATGAGTATAAGGACAACTCAGACTATGGAAACATGTCAGCTAAGTCATATTATGCAGCTGAGAACATGCAATTTTGGAAAATATCAATAATTACATAAAATAGTCTTGGTCCTCATGGCTTACAATTTACTGGAGAGCAGAAGGAGAAATCTAACAGAGTTCAAAAACACAGGGGAATGTGTAACGAAGGGTTAAAGTAGTAGACTCTCAGTGCTAGCAGATCTCAGAGAAGGAAATCAATGAATGAAGCTGAGAATAGTTACATTTGGCTTAGTTGAGTCAGTGGCATTTGAAGAATGAATTGAATTCATATTGAACGCAAAGGAAACAACATAAATGAATGAATAATAGACAGATGATAGACAGATGAGTGAAGTATTTACAACAATAAGAAACGTTATTTGCTAATGTGCTGGAATGAGGGTACAAGCTAAATATGGTGGGAAACTAGTGAGAGATAAACAGTAAATGATCCAAGAAGGGCTTCTTTGAGTTTGTGTGTCTTCTGAATTTTTAAAGATGTATAAAAGGCTTAAAGTTTGCAGTAAATGCATAAAAAATGAGCAGTAAGAATTTCAAAGGGATAAGCAGTATGAGAAAAGGTGTAATAATGGTTCTGTGGGATTCTGAAAGGTTAATGTATACAGTGGGATTCTCACTGAGGGAGCCGGAAGATGGGCTACTGTCCAATTATGGAGAGCCTGCATACCAGGCTGAAGGATATGAAGAAGGAGAGAATTGAAAAAAAGGAAGGGATTACCCACAGAGCCAAAAGTAGCAATGAGGTCAACAGAAATCGGTAAGGAGAAAATGCAAATGGATTTGGCAAAACCAAGGTCATTGTTTGGGCTCTCCTAATCCATCCCCAAATACATTAGTCTTGTTCCCATCCCGCCCCTGTGTGCAAGCTCAGCTGGTCCTCTTCAACCCAAAATAGTCCCAGAACATCCCCACCACTCCCACGTAACTCAGGAGGTACTACAGCAGCTGCTGGAGAAGAGGATTAAGGAGAAGAGGGAACTGGGCCAAATGCTGAACCAAATTCTAGGGCAGTTTAGACCACACACATCAAAACCAACAACCATACAGGCTGCTTTTTACGCAGCTTCCTGGACATTCTCCATCCACCCACCCGCCCCCTCCACCCTCTACACACACACATTTTTTCTCTCTCTCTCCTTCTGAATCTCATTTTTTAACAAGCTTCTCTGGTAATTTTTCTATACTTTGAAGACTAAGAACTTCTAGGAACCAGAATTTAGTTTGACCACTAGATGGCATCATCTCCCACAGCCCTTCCATTCTCTCTAATTCAGAAATTTGGTGTTCTGGCCGAATGAACAAAATATTTGATGATATAGTAGGTTCTGTAATAGTGGAGTAAGTTGAATACATTTCTTTGGTAAGAATGTAGATTCTCTTATGAATAATAAGCAACCAGATTTTGCTTAACTGGTATTATTACCAATAGTCCTCAGTGGCCCACAAATTCTAGAAACACTTAGGGAGAAAAACTGCATAAAACTTCGCTAAAGTAACCAAACGACAGAGATTAAAACATGTTGGCACAGCCATTCTGCAAAACAATAACTCAGTGAATTCATATCCCTGTATCTACCCCAGAGAAATTCTACCAAGTGTGCCCAGGAAGATATTCAATGCAGAATTATGATATTAAAAAAATTTTTGAGACAGAATCTTGCTCTGTCACCCAGGTTGGAGTGCAGTGGCGCAATCTCAGCTCACTGCAACCTCCGTCTCCTGGGTTCAAGCGATTCTCCTGCCTCAGCCTCCTGAGTAGCTGGAATTACAGGCATGAGCCACTACTCCCGGCTAATTTTTGTATTTTTAGTAGAGATAGGGTTTTACCATGTTGGCCAGGCTGCTCTCAAACTCCTGACCTCATGATCTGCCCAGCTCAGCCTCCCAAAGTGCTGGGATTACAGGTGTGAGCCATCATACCTGGCAAAAAAATTTTAAACCACTTAAATCAGTCTTTCCTAAACTTTAGGCATCTTCATTCCACCTTAACATTTTTTTTCCAGATCTGAGCACTGCCTCAGTGATTTCTGGTATACCCAAATTTACTTGTACTATTTTAAAATAACTTTTTATAAGCACTGTAGTATACTACACAGACTTTGCAGCCACTATCTGAGTTCTAACACTGCCTTTGTCACTTCCTAGTTGTGTGATCTTGAATAGTTACTTAATGATTTCCTCACCTGTAAAATAAGGATTAAAATAGTAATTCATAGGATTGCTGAAAAGAATAAACTAATGTAGGTAAAGTACTTCAAAGAGTGCCTGGCACGTAGTAGTACATAAGCATTCACTACAATTACCATGTATATTACTTGTGTGAATAAAATATATTCTTGAACACAATAGTGTATTATTCCTACTATCTAAAAAAGAAATCAGATGGAAATAGGAAAATGAGTCACACTGCTGGTATGCCTTGAAGACAGACACATGTGAGGTACTGATCATTAGGAGAGTTCTTTGTTACTCTCCAGTGAGTCAAACTACCTGGGCTCAAATATAATACCAGCTCTATTACTTACTAGGCGTGTGATCTTGGTTAAATTACTTCTCTGTGCCTTGCTTGTTTTTTAATTTGTCAAATGCATATAACAATACCTCTCTCATAGAGTAATGGTGGTGTTTAAATGAGATAATCCACATTACGTACTCAGAACAGTACACAGCATATAAAAAATACTTAATACATTATCATCATTATTATTACTGCTTCACTTTCTGGATCTTGCAGCAGCAATTTACACATCAGCAGTGCACAGCTATGATTACAAACACTATAAACAACGATGAGCATTCACCTTTATTTCTCTAAATAACTGCAAAGAATTACAGCTCCTTGATTTTTGACACTTTCTTGTCCTAAGTAATAATAATAATAATAATAATAAAAAGTCTTTTAACGGAGGAAATTTTAGCTTGAAACAGTAGGTGGTGCTATAAGTTCTTCCAGGTGTTAATAAGAGTTACTTTTTTTTTTTTTTTTTGGAGAGGGAGTCTAGCTCTGTCACCAGCCTGGAGTGCAGTGGCGCGATCTTGGCTCACTGCAACCTCCACCCCCTGGGGTCAAGTGATTCTTCTGCCTCAGCCTCCCAAATAGCTGGGATTACAAGCATGTGCCACCACGCCCAGCTAATTTTTGTATTTTTAGTAGAGATGGGGTTTCACCATATTGGCCAGTAGGGTCTCGATCTCCTGACCTCGTGATCTGCCCACCTCAGCCTCCCAAAGTGCTGGGATTACAGGTGTGAGCCACCACGCCCGGCCAATAAGAGTTACTCTTTAACCATTAGGTGATGGACACTTGAAAGCCTGTCAGTAGTGCACTTCTATCATTTTTAGGCCACCCCAAATTATCAGCACCTTTTGGGTAATCATTTCCCAAGATGTGCGGTCATGTGTGTGTGTGTGTGGTGTGTATGTGCATGTGTGAGGAACATTTATCATGAGATCTCTCTTCAATCTTTAAGTGCACAATACAGTATTGTTAACTCTAGGTACAATGTTATATAGCAGATCCTTAGAACTCATTCAGCTGGCATAACTGAAACTTTATACCCATTGAACAGCAACTTCCTATCTCTTCTTCCCTCCAGCCCCTGGCAACTACCATTCTACTCTTGCATTATATTAATTCGACTAATTTAGATACATTATATAAGTGAAATCATGCAGTATTTGTCTTTCTGTGACTGAGTTATTACACTTAACATAATGTTCTCCAGGTTCATCCATACTATTGCATATGCCAGGATTTCCTTCACTTTGCAAGGCTGAGTACTATTCCATTGTACGCATATATTGCATTTTCTTTTTCTCTACTTTTTTTTTTTTTTCTTTTAGACAGAGTCTTGCTTTGTCACCCAGGCTGGAGTGCAATGGCACAATCTCGGCTCACTGCAACCTCCACCTCCTGGGCTCAAGCAATTCTCCTGCCTCAGCCTCCCGAGTAGCTGGGATTACAGGTACACACCACCACATCCAGCTAATTTTTACATTTTTAGTGGAGATGGGGTTTCACCTTGTTGCCCAGGCTGGTCTTGAACTCCTGACCTCAGGTGATCCACCTGCCTCGGCCTCCCAAAGTGCTGGGATTACAGGCGTGAGCCACCACGCCCAGCCTATATTGCATTTTCTTTATCTACTCATCTCTCCACGGACATTTAGATTGTTTCCATACCTTGGTTACTGAGAAAAATGCTGCAATGAACTTAGGAGCATGTATAACTTTTCAAAATCCTGATTTCAACCCCTTTGTACATATAGCCAGAAGTGCGATTGTTGGATCATATGGTAATTCTAGTTTTAACTTTTTGAGAAACCACCATACTGGTTTGCATAGCGGCTACACCAGTTTACATTCCCACCTACAGTGTACAAGGGTTCCAATTTCTCCGTAGCCTTCTGATACCAGAGTTAAGAAGAAATTACTAGGCAGATAGTAAGGGTACAAAAGTCCTCAGTCAGGTTTTCCTTTTAATGCAAAGCAGCCCAAAATCATTTTCTAACAAAGAACAGCCTGTAAAGTCGAGCTGCAGACATAGACAAGCAAGCTTAGAGCTTTCACAGGTGGATGCCCGCAGGAAAGAACTACCTGGGACTAGACGTGTTCAAGATGGCTCCATCTTCCCTTCTCTGCCAGCCACGTGTACAGTAAGGAGAAGACAAAATGGCACTGGCCAAGGGAAGAGTTCATTAGCATAATAATATTAGGGTAGGGTAACCAGCCCTCCAGGCCCGCTATGTAGACGTTATACCTGATCAAACCAGTCTGTGAGCCCTACAAAAATCAAATACCACCTCCTCAAGCCGGACTATAAAATTCGGGGCGTCCACTGCCTGCCAGCCTTTTCCTCTCAGAACTCCCCTTCTCTCTCACTAGAGAGGGATGTTTTTCTTTCTCTTTCTTTTGCCTATTAAACCTCTGCCCCTAAACTCCTCAAGTGTGTCCCTGTCCTAAATTTTCTTGGTGCAAGACAACAAACTCCAGGTATTTACCCCAGATAATGTAGCCGCTTCATTTCCTCATCAACACTTTTTATCTTGTGGCTTATTAATGACAACCATCCTAACAGATGTGAGGTGATATCTCACTGTAACTTTTATTTGTTATTTCCCGATGATGAGTAATGTCTTGATACATAGTTACATCAAGATGCTCCAGAGCCCACTCTAGATCTTCTCCCTTAATAACCCAGTACATTTCATGGGTAGGCCCATGGCCAAGACCCAGTGAATGCAAGTTTCTCTGCTTGGACTGTGAATATTATATGGAGGCAGGTAAAGACTGAAAAAAATCAGTAGGAGTTCATTAGTTCCAATGGCTACACCAAACACCTTCTGAAGCTGCCTGGTTTTGTTTGTTCTAACCAGACATTTGGTCTTGATTGTGAGTTCCATGACCTAGGTGTATTAAATTCTCTATTGGCTTAAATCAGACAGTCAGGTCCTGTTATCTACAAACAAAAATCTCTAATGCATACACTTTCTGTTAAAACTTGCAGATGGTTAGCTATTTTCCTTGGAGGTCGAATACTCAGACAACCAGGCTGTTTGACTGTGTATGTGTAGATGGGCATAAAAAGGGATGAAATATTAATAGCAATAATTTACTAAGCGCCACTTATGCACTAAGCCTATATATGCCCTGAAGAAACAAGCAAACAGGCTTTTCAGGGTTAAGTAATCTGCTTAAAGGTAAAAAGTTGCAATTAGAAAAGCCCAGATTAGAACCCAGGTTTATCTAACTCTAACCAGTGCCCTTCAACACTCTGCTCTTATGTAAAGAGATTATAAGGCAGTAATGCATTTAGAATTAATCTTCTACATGTATCCTCATGACTGGAAGTGCTCAGGAATACATGTTGACTGATTAAAACAAGAAAAGATCTATTAACAATTTAGATGAATGAGGCAGAAATTGAGAAAAAAATATTTTCGGGTAAGTATTATTGTTTTATAAGGTCAAACTACTGTCAAGTTTACTGATTACACATCTGAAAAGATGGAAAATTAACACATTGACCCACTGAGCATTAATATAGAATTACTTTTCAGCCTGGGCAACATGGTCAAACTCCGTCTCCACCAGCTGGGCGTGGTGGCACGCACCTATAATCCCAGCTATTTGGAAGGCTGAGGCACAAGAATTGCTTGAGCCCAGAGGCAGAGGTTGCAGTGAGCCAAGATTGCGCCACTACACTCCAGCCTGGGAGACAGAATGAGACTTTGTCAAAACAAAAAAAGAAAATACATATATATATGTGTGTGTATATATATACACACACACACATATGTATATATATGTTACTTTTGTGTTATGGAAGATATAAATTTTACCATATGTAAATATTATAAAGCTCAATAAGCTGCTGCTTATAAAATCTGTAATGCTCCATTAAAAAATCAAATGATTCCCCTCATCCCAGGCTAGAAATAAAGTGTACAGTAGAAGCTCTTTGATCCATGGATAAAATTTGAGGGAGATGAAGAGGGCAGTCCATGAACTTGTATGCAGAAAAAAAATTCCTTGATTTTCAATAACTTATAATTGAAATTTAAAACATGGCTCAATTATGAATGTAGGCCATAAACCTGGTATCATTAACAGTACCTGTGACTTTTGCCACCAAAAGTCATCATAGATTTAAATATTAAGTTGTAGTGGCTGCAGATCTCTTGAAATACTGTTTATACTTGTTACTTCAAAATCACAGTAGTTAGTAAATGTGCCGCTGTCAGAGGCATTTGAACAAGAGCAACTCCACCTTAAATAGGAGCTAGGTAAAATGAGGCTGAGACCTACTGGGCTGCATTCCCAGACGGTTAAGGCATTCTAAGTCACAGGATGACACAGGAGGTCAGCACAAGATACAAGATACGGGTCATAAAGGCCTTCCTGATAAAACAGGTTGCAACAAAGAAGCTGGCTAAAACCCACCAAAACCAAGATGGCAATAAGAGTGACCTATGATCATCCTCACTGCTACACTCCCCCTACGGCCATGACAATTTACAGATCCCATGGCAAGGTCAGGAAGTTACCCTATATGGTCTAAAAGGGGGATGCATGAATAATCCACTCCTTGTTTAGCATCTAATCAAGAAATAAGCATTAAAATGTGTAACCAGTAGTCCTCAGGGCTGCCCTGTCTATGGAGTAGCCATTCTTTTATTCCTTTACTTTCTTAATAAACTTACTTTCATTTTACTCTACGGACTCGCCCTGAATTCCTTCTTGTGGGAGATCCAAGAACCTTCTCTGGGGGGTCTCCATTAGGACTCCTTTCCTGTAACACCACTAGATCTTGTTATTCAATGCATTAATTAAAAAGTACCTATACTGCTGTCAAAAATATTTCTAATAACTTACATTTCAATGTAATTGGTTTCTTTTATAATTCTGTCTTTTAACCATATTTGCCTTTTTTTTTTCTTGGTCACAAGCTAGGTTACATTTCCCAGCCTCCCTTGCAGTTAGATAAGGCCATGTGACTAAGCTCTAGCCAGTGAAATGTGTATATATGTAAGCCATTTCTGGACCTAGCATATAAACACTTCCCACAGCCAATTCTCCATGCTCTTCTCCTCTTTTGGCCTGCATGACCTTTGAAGCAACCTTGAAAGTCACACAATGAAGATGACAGTGCGTCCATCAGCCCAAGTCCCTGAATAACTACAGGAAAGAGGCCACTCTACCAACCTGTTTACCCACATCTGCACCTTTAAATAAACAACAAATACATTTGTATTTTGTTTGAGCCAATGAGTGTATATTTGCTATAGGAGTTTGCACTACCCTGACTCACTGGTTCTCAAACTTCATCAAGCATCAGAACGACCTTGAAGGCTCGTTAAAACACAGACTCCTGGACCACACCCTTGGAGTTTCTGATTCAGTAAGTCTGGGATAGGGCTAAGAATCTGCATTCCTGATAAATCCTCCAGTGATGCTGATGCCACCATCACGTGAGTACAGTCTGAGAAACCAAAGGTCCTGTCCCTTACTGTGTGGTGAGTGAGTAGTTTTGGTCATAATAATATTGTATCCCATTGTGCTATATGCAGGGGGACCCTCAGGATTAGAGCAATTTAGCTGTTTGTTGTTTTAATAACCCTACATTAAAAGATTTGTCCTGGAAGCCACTTTGTCAGCAGGGGGGGGGGAAATAATGTATCTAGAAGATACCTTTCTGTTTTCAGAGAGAATGTATTCCCTGGCAAGTAAAAGTGGGGCAAAATATTACCTTTTTAAAATCTTTTCTAATAACTAGTCATTGTTTGGTATAGAACATTGGTCCCTGGAGGCATGATGACAACAAATAGTCTGTTTTGGAAAAGTCTAAGGAACTGCACATTTCTTTTTATTTATTATTTTATAGAGATGAGGTCTCACTCGGTTGCCCAGGCTAGAGAACAGTTGTGTGATCATAGCTCACTGTAGCCTAGAGCTCCTGGGCTCAAGAGATCCCCCTTCTTCAGACTCCTGAGCAGCTGGGAATACTGGTATGCATCACTACATCCACTTAATATTTTAAAGAGACAAGGTCTCACATGTTGCCCAGGGTGGTCTCAAACTTATGGCCTCAAGAAATCCTCCCACCTGAGCCTCCCAAAGTGCTGGAATTACAGGCATGAGTAACTGTGCCTAGCTGAATTGTACATTAATTTAATTTTATTTTATTTATTTATTCATTTTGAGATGCAGTCTCACTCCATCACCCAGGCTGGAGTGCAGTGGCATGCTATCAGCTCACTCCAACCTCCACCTCCTGGGTTCAAGCAATTCTCCTGCCTCAGCCTCCCAAACAGCTGGAATTACAGGCATATACCACCATGCCCGGCTAGTTTTTGTATTTTTAGTAGAAATGGGTTTTCACCATGTTGGCCAGGCTGGTCTCGAACTCTTGACCTCAAATGATCCATCCACCTCGGCCTCCCAAAGTGCTGGGATTATAAGTGTGAGCCACCGCGCTCGGCCGGTACATTTATTTTAGATAAACTTTCACAGGTTAGTAATACAGTGTTTCTTTCATATTGACTGATATTATATCAACTGTTTATTAGTTTCTTCTGGTAAGAAGCTCTGACTTACAACCAGAGAGCCTTAATGTTTTCTAAATTGCAAATGAACTACAACTTAGGTGCAGTTTTGTAAATGAAAATATTTTAAAATCTCTTAATAATGTCAAGCATTCCCTTCTTAAACAAAAGGCTCCACCCACAGTCCCTGCTGCCTGAGGAAGCATGTTTTGTACCATACCCTCACACCGCTCCAGCTATGGTTGCTGGGTCTTTACACTTAGGCTGTGTCTATCAGAGTTTCTCCTTTGAGAGTCTGAGGAAAACTGAGAGCCTGGGCTGCTTAGCATAGAGGTTGCAAGGGAGGAAGGGAAGGAGGAAGGGAGGGAATTAATTCTATAGATCAGTGCTTCTCAAACTTTAATATGTACATGGATCACCTGGAAATCCTATTAAAATGCAGATTCTAATGCAGTGGGTCTGATTGGGGCCTGAGAGTCTGCTTTTCTAACAGGCTCCCAGAGTATCCTGATGCTGCTGGTCTGCAGACCAAATGTGAGTAACAAGGACATAGAAGGATTCATGGAAACTGTGTGCCCCTGGTATAGGTTGAGGCTATCAGGGGCCAGAAATCATAAGTGAAACAGGCAAAAGGAAAAGAAGCATCTAGTGGAGTAAAATGAAGTCATTCCTATGGCATCTCGCTACTGCAAGGAGTGAGGCCTTTAATCTGTAACCGACTTCCAGTTCTATCCATGTAAAGCCAGACCCTCATATGGATCCTTTTCTTTGATTTCCATTAAATTATACATACAACATGCCTTAAAATATAATATGTCTCTGATTCTGCATCCAAATGAGCCTAAGACACTAAACACAGTCTTGGATGGGGGTGGGGAAAAGACTAAACGAAGACTACAAGTTGAAGCTACTTGAGATAGCTTAAAAAAGTTCCTTTAAAGAGTTTTAAGTGCTTTTTAATTATAAACGTTAGATTAGCCCAAGCAGGGATCATAGTGTACACTCAGAAAAAAACTACATTTTCTTTCCTGGTTGACCTCTGAGATCCACAATGAGGAGTTCCTTTTCTCTCAACACTACATAAGATTTTGTGTAGATCCTATAATTTTTCTGGTCATTCTCAGATAATTAAAAAGTCTCCCAACCACTTCTAGTCACAAAAGCATACCATTCCAATGAGATTGCATCACTCCTTCTGGTTTCCTCCTAGACAGGCTTTAAAGTGACTCCAGGCTCTTTCTCCCAAGACAGCCGTAAGAAATACTCACGTATCCTTTGCCCCAGCAAATTCTGGGACAGCAGGCTGTTTCCAGCACAGCCCTTTCTGCTCATTCCACCATTAGAACAGCAGTCCAGCCACAGTCTCTGGCCCTTTGGAATTATTATGGAGGCTTGGGGTGGGGCGCAGCACACTGTTAAGACATTTCCTGGTCTCTAATCCTGACCTGTCTAACAGAGTAGCTACTAGCCACATATTTTTATTTAAATTTTAGTTAATTTAAATTAAAATTTCAACTTCTCGGGCATACTAGCCATATTCTAAGTACTCAACACCATATGTGGCTAGTAGAGACCTTATTGGATAATGCAGATAAAACATTTGTGTTCTCACAGAAAGTTCTACTGAACAGCACTTCTTTAACCTCTCACAGCTGAAACCTTAGTCTTTATCCATATACCTAAAATTGGTGATGGCTGACTATAACTATCAGCATGGACTAACGGCTATAGCAAGCAACACCAAAACCTCAGGAACTTAACACAATAAAATTTTATGCCTTGCTCGTGTCAGGCATAGATCAGCAAGTGGGGGTGGTGCTCTGCTCCAAAGAGTCATTTAGAACACCAGGCACCTTCCATCTATGGCTTTTTAGGTCCTCAATATCCTCTCCGCTCTGCTGGATTATGGAAACGAGGGCCAGGATTGTGTGCATGGTTTCAGTACACCAGACCTGTAAATGGCACACATCATTTCTTTCATTTCATTAACTAGAACCCAGTTACAAGGTCATCACCAAGTTGCAAGGGAAGCTAAAAAATTAGTTATGTGCTGAGAATAAGAGAACACAGACATTGGTGAGCAAAACACAGTCTACCACAGAGCTGGTGGCAAAATCAAATTTATAGCTACCTCCTACATAGGGGTCTACTCCTCTCTCTGGCAATGTGAGCCTTTCTGACTACAACTACTGGGGCCTCAAACAAAACTAAGATAAAAAGAGCTCCATTTACACATCTTATTACATAGCCAAACAGAATCTGAGTCCCATTTAACACTTTTCCAGCATTGTTCAGCTCCTAACTACATTCAACTCTCTTTAATTCTTTACAGTTCCATAAACAACAATAATTTCTACTTATTAAGCATTCCCTATGTGCCAAATACATGCATGCATTATCTCACTATTTCTTGTAATATTCCTAGTAGGTAAATACTATTTCAATGCCCATTTTACAGATAAGAAAATGGATACTTAGAAGTTTGCCTAATACTTTCTAAGTATCTGCTCTAGGACTGAAACTCAAGCAACCTAATATGTGCTCTCCACCAAAGGTCAGCAAACTATCGGTCTTTGGACAAA
Organism: Papio anubis; assembly: GCF_008728515.1. Classification (NCBI taxonomy): domain Eukaryota; kingdom Metazoa; phylum Chordata; class Mammalia; order Primates; family Cercopithecidae; genus Papio; species Papio anubis. The sequence goes on from NC_044981.1 coordinate 55,448,979, forward strand.
CTGACCCACTATCTGTTTTTGCAAAGTTTCCATGGAACACAGCCATGTCCATTCATTTACATGTTGTCTATGGCTACTTCTCTGCCACAAACGCAGAGTTAAGTAGTTGCAACAGAGATCATATGACCTGCAAAGTCAAAAATACTGTACTTACTATCTGGCCCTTCACAGAAAAATGTTGTCAACCCCTGCTCTATAGCATCCTGTAGGGCCTTGAGCACTCTGTTTCTAACATAGACTGAAAAATAATTTTGACTTGATGTTTTGGTCTGCTAATCTGTACTCTCAGTCAACAACCTAGTCTGTGAAATATAAGGTCAGCCTAATTTCCCCCTGGCAGCCATGTCTACTCCATCTGTTTGTAGTTTCTAGGCAGATCAAACAGCATCTGTTATGTTATTTCATCAAACACATAGATGATGCAGTTGGATTATTTTTCTAATCTGATGATTTTCTTTATATTTAGACTGCAAATACCAGGCAAAAGTCTGCACAAATTTTATCAACCCTACTGCTTTTGGTACAATAGATTTCAATCCTTTATCCTTCCCATCTCCTGCTTTGGTTTTTAGGGATAAACTCATCAGCCAGTGAGTGACAGCAGATTTTTATGAAGAGTGGCTGTTCAGTAAGGCAGGGTTTATTCTGTTGAAATTGGCCTACACTCTATTTTTTCTTAGACTGAATTCATCAACTTCATGTTTTGTACCAAAATGAACCATAAAAAGAAAATAAATATGCTTGGCTTTCAGGCATATTTATGGAACCAACAATGCATCCATATTAAATATGGAACAAACAATGCACCCATATTAAGTATGGAACCAACATTGCATCTATGTTAAAACTAAAGGAGGGTAGAAATTGCACTACATTCAAAACTATGACAAGTCTGGATAATGTGGAGCATCCCCCACATTTTCCCCCATTCCTTGAGCCAGTTGCTGAGAGGGTGGCAGCATGGCTTTTAGCTGGGAATTGCCCTCCAGCCTAAGAGCTAGCTTTCACATCCCATCCCCCAGGCCAATGCTGTTCGACAGGGAAGGGCTAGTGATAGTTTCAACTAGGGACAACTCTGAAACTTCCTGTGGGATCTTAGGGCCATCTGCATATGCAACATAATTCAACTTCTCCCTGGCCCTCACTATCTTAGGGTGTTTTTCCCGAGGGCACTTCCCAGTAAATCTCCTGCATAGAGTCTCCATCTCAAAGTCTATTTTCCTGGGAAGCTGACCTGAAACAAACAGTCTGATTTCCTAAACAGTGCCATCAATAACTTATGAACCATATTTAACATTCAATGACAAGAAAGATTCAGCAACACAGAGCTTCTAGAGGACAGGAAATTCATCAATACAAAAAATGAGAGTAACAGCAAAACACTGGGCAATATACACATCAGAAACAGGTAACAGTAACCATATGAAAAAGCAAAGTGGGAATAGACAAGAGTTCTAGAGAGAAAAAAGCTCCATTCAAAGCTAAGGAGGGCAAATGAGGAAGGCTGACTGAGAAACAGGAGCAGCAGTCAGTGCAATCTGCTCTTGCGGCAGCCAGAGCTCAGCTCCTCTCAGCGACGGGCCCACAGCCCTGGGCACAGACAGTCATGCGCAATGACAGACTCTATAAATAGCTGTGCCACCAGCAAATCATAACCCAGCCTTCATAATTATAGACCAAGGGATTTTATAGATGAGTCTTTAAATGTGAGCACAATCTGTTTGCATGCAGCCTTTTCTAAGATACTACTCACAGACATTATCACTAGTGACCATGTCTACAAATAAAAAGAGTCTTGGATTAAATATACGTATTTCTAAGATAACGTCCTTCTCAAGACAAGCAGCTAGGAAATATAAAATAAAAAAGCATGTTTTATGGGACATTTACAACTTCCCAACTGCAAATTCTAAGAAGCCACATAGCGCCCAAACAGCAAGATTTCTGAAGTGGTAAATGTTCACACTAAGCAAAGGCCAGGAACACTAATCATAAGACAGCCTAGAGGGGCATGATGAGAAAAGAAAGCGGTCCACAAAAAGAGCACAGGAAGGAAAGTTAACGGAGATAGATGAGGCTGTGCAGTCCACTGAGTGTGCGGCACAAAATACGGGGGTGGAGAGTGAAGATAGGGATAGAAAAAAAGGTAAGAAACAAGATGAAAAAAAGAAAGGAAAAAAACGTGTGCTAATGTGCAATAAGTCACAGCAAAGTCCTGAGTCTATTTCAAGGGCATCCTTAAGTGACTTTCAATACCACTACAAAATCAGTCTTTGGAGACAAAAGTCAATGTATCAGGCAGTATATCAGAAACCACTCAAGACACAGGAGAGGACACGAAGACAGAATAAAGACCTAAATGTATATGCAAACTGAACTGCTAACACTTTACGCAAGGGAAAAATGAGTGGTTAAACTAATCTTAAAATGGTAGCTATATCAATAGCATCCCCAGCAAAATATTCTCCAGCAATATCTTTGTCTTCAAGTACAACGTAATCCTAACACTGTTGCTCTGAGAATTTCCTGCACTGAAGCCAACCCTATCATGACTCAGGCAGGCTAAGCCATAAGGCAGATGGGAAGATGGCAGATAGTTTAGATGGTTCAGATAGTTCAGACTAGTTGAGATGACAGATATGTGATAGGGAGGAAGTAAAACAAGTTGGCTGAGCGTCATGAGTATGTACAGGCAAGAGCTCATTAATCAGCACAGACATGAGAGGATCCCTGAATCAAATCCTCAAAGCCAGGTAGACAAGAGCCATAGGACACTAGGTGATTAGTTCAAGCAGAGCAGGACCTGGGCAGCCATAAGGGGTAGAAGCCCTAAGACCCCTGAGTGTCCTCTTGTTGCACACACCCTCCCTAGAGTTCCTGATCCTCCCCCAGGATCTAGAAACTACAAAGTATTGGACCTTCAGCTGGCATCTGTTCTGACTGCTCAGTGCTCACTTTCTATTGGTTGTTAAATATTTTGAGCATCACCCCTGTCAGTGCCTGAACTTAACAAAAGCTATTCAAGGCCTGGGTGCAGTGGTTCATGCCTGTAATACCAGCACTTTGAGAGGCCAAGGCAAGCAGATCGCTTGAGCCCAGGAGCCCAGAAGACCAGCCTGGGCAACATAGTGAGACCCTGTCTCTACAAAAAATACAAAAAATTAGCTGGGTATGGTGGCGCACACCAGTAGTCCCACCTACCTGGGAGGCTGAGGTGGGGGGATCTCCTCAGCCTGGGGGGTCAAGCTGTAGTGAGCCATGATGGGGCCACTGTACTACAGCCCTGAGACAAGATCCTCTCTCTCTCTCTCTCACATACACACACACACACACAGAAGCTATTCAGGCTTTTGGGCTGGAGTTCCAGGCAGGATTTCAAGTCCCAAAGGTAAGCTACATTACTAAGGTAGGGAAACAGCATTCACTGGGCTCCCCATGCCAGCAGTCAGGAAATGGATGCTTGCCAAGACTCACCATCAAGCCCCAGGCATGCTAAAAAAAAAAAAAAAGAAAAAGAAAAAAAAAAAAAAACCAGGCAGAGGCTCCTAGCACACATTGCTAGGACCAGGTATTTCTCAAGAACAGCAACAGCCCACTGAGGATACACGCCAGAAAGGACTGACCACTCCTGCACTCTGTCTGGGGGCTGAACCATTGCCCTTGCATAGACCAAATGTGTATTTGGTCTGTGTTCAAATCTTAAGTGCTTTTTCTGGCAGCACTTTCTCTCTCAAAAATCTGCTTACTCTGAAGACACTTAGCATGAAACGAGAAAAAATATTTTCATGACCTAAAATCTTCTGATAGTTTATATTGAGTAAAGACAGAGAAAAAGCAGCAGGGAAGCCAACAGGAGCAGGTTTTAAACAAAGATGGTTAATCAAAGGTTTGTGAGAAATGCTTGTGGCTAGTCCATTTTGTGGTGGCTACAACGTTTTTTACTGTTCACTTCTGCTCTGTCTTTGACAATGCATTACATGGATATCTGCATAAACTGTGCATAAGAAGTCACCTTGTATTGACTCCTTTTCCTAAGATGATGTTATTGAATCTAGATCAGTAGCTAAAAGCTTTGAAGAGATTTTTGTTACCTTCTCTTGCCCCTCTTGCAGTTATTTAGGCAAGAGCTATGAACTTTTTAACCTGAATCATATGATTCCTGTTGACTGTTCCCAGTAGACTGATTTAAAAGAAGTTTATTCCAATGTAGCTTTTTTTATAGCACTTATCACAGTTTGACTTATCATGGATATGAAGGGAAGGGACAGTTTATTTTTCATCTTTGTGTCCTTCATTGCTCCTACTTATGTTTGAGCACAAAATAGATTCTCAATATGCTTAGGGTTTGATTTTTCCTTTTTAAAGATCTACTTGTCTGAAAATTTCAGAAAAAAACAATTAGAAACTTAAATCCACCTATAATTGCAACCGTTTTTTGAACCCCATAAATAAGTGTGAATGTCCCTGTTTTGTACCTTCAAATACATCCCTCTAGAGTAATCACTGTGATATTAGTACCTATCACCTTGACTTCTCCTATAAAATCAATTCAACAAAAATGGGATCTTGTTTTATATATATGTTTTCTATGTTGCTCTTTTTATAACATTTCAGGAATACATTCTTTTTTTATTTTTTGAGTCAGAGTCTTGCTCTGTCACCCAAGCTGGAATATAGTGGCACAATCTCGGCTCACTGCAACCTCCACCTCCCGGGTTCAAGTGATTCTCCTGCCTCAACCTCCTGAGTAGTTGGGATAACAGGCATGTGCTACCACTTCCAGCTAATTTTTGTATTTTTATTAGAGACAGGGTTTCACCATGGTGGCCAGGTCAGTCTCAAACTCCCGACCTCAAGTGATCCACCCACCTCAGCCTCCCAAAGTGTTGGGATTACAGGCATGAGTCACCGCACCCTCTTTTTTACAACTGAATAATTTTCTAGTTTATGCATGTACCATACTTTAGTTAACTATTCTCCTACTGACTACAATTCGGACATTTTCATTTCTTTCCAGTATAAACAGTGGAATAAACAAAATATCTTCAGTTAAATCTTCTTTACTTAGAAGTGGTATTTCCAGTCCATAGGAAAAAGTTTGAGAGATACTACAGGTACCAAATTTGTCTCCTAAAAATGTACCAAATTACACTTCTAGCAGCACTATGAAAGTGCCTTTTTAATTATATTATCTCCATCAACACTGGATAATATAAATCTTTATATCTGTTGCCTATGTGCTGGACAAAAGGCATTTTGGCATGCACCTCTAATCCCAGCTACTTGGGAGACTGAGGTGGGAGAACTGTTTAACCCAGGAGACAGAGGTTGCAGTGAGCTGAGATCGCGCCACTGCACTCCTGCACTCCAGCACTCCAGCCTGGGTGATGGAGTGAGTTTTAATTTGCATTATTTATTAGTAAAGTTAGAAATCTTTGTATATTTTTATAAGTCTTTTTCTTTCTCTGAATTGTCTGAATTTTTTTATTTTTTATATTTTTGTAAGCCATTTTTTTCTCTGAATTGTTTTCTTCTCTGAATTGTCTGTTCACATCCTTTGCTCATTTTTGTACAACTTACATGTCTTACTGATTTGAGAAGTTTTTTTTATATAATATGAATAAAATAATTTACTACATATGCAGCAAGTATTTTTGCCTAGGTTGCAATCTGTCTTTTCATTTTGTTGTACATAAGTTTAGAATTCTTTTATTCAAAACTGCCAATCTTTTCCTTTATGACTTTTAAATGTTTGTCCTAGAAAGCTTTTCCCAACTGCAAAATTATAAAACATTCGCCTATACCTTCTATTTTTTAAAGTCCTGTAAATGTACACTTATAATCCATCTGGAATTAATCATATGTACATTTTAATCCATCTGAAATTAATTTTTAAGTATCGTGTGAGAGACAAAACTAATTTTATTTCCTGCCAAGTGGGGAACATCATCTACGGAACTATCCTTTCTCCAATGAATTTATTTTATTCATTTTTTAATTTCCTAAATGTGTTAACTTTTTATTACAGAAAATTCCAAAATATAAAAAGATTTTAAAAAGAACCTTCAGTACCCATCACCCAACAACTTTAACAACTATTAGTGCCTCTCTATTGATTTCAAATGCCCATCTTTATCATTTACTAAACTCCTACATATATTTGGATATATATATTTGGACCAGGCAAGGTGGCTCACACCTCTAATCCCAGCACTTTGGGAGACCAAGGTAGGCAGATCACTTGAGCCCAGGAGTTTGAGAGCAGCCTGGCCAACATGGTGAAACTCCATCTCTACTACATATAATAATTAGCCAGGCATTTTGGCATGCACCTGTAATCCCAGCTACTTGGGAGACTGAGGCAGGAGAATTGCTTAACCCAGGAGACAGAGGTTGCAGTGAGCTGAGATCGCACCATTGCACTCCTGCACTCCAGCCTGGGTGAGGCTCTGTCTCCGGAGGGGGAAAAAAAAAGATATATATATATATCTAAACACTCTGCTCTGCACCAGTTCAATCAATGTGGTTATTTTTACAGCAATTATATAAACACACAATAATTTTGATAAAAACAACAAAAATATAGACTGTTTACACTGCATTGTAATGAGATAAAAAGCGTAGTAAGATACAGGCTAGCTACTGTAACAAAGAGATCCAAAAGTACAGCTATTCAAATAAGATCCCAGTATCCAAGGGATCCAAGAACCCAAGATCCTACTCTATCACTGCTCAGCCTTCCCCTCCAATATTACTTGCCCATAGGGTTGAAGTTAGCTTACCACCACAGTTCCTTCCCAGGCATGAGAAGAAACGAGCTATGGGAGGCAAGCTGCTTTCTTTTAAGGGCTTGACCTAGAAAGTGTATATATCACCTCCACTTATATCCAATCCGCCACAACTTAGCCAAAGAGTCACACACGGCTGCATGAAAGGCTGGGAAATGAAGTCTCTAGCTCACTCACCATGCACCCAGCTACAACCAGGACATTTCTATTACAAAAAGAAGAAAAGAATAATTCTTGGTAGAAATTCACAGTCTCTACTACAGTGAGCAACCGTTAAAAATTTTTTGGATCACAGAGTTTCATTGGTTGTCTATAAAAAGTACTTCAAAGCATTGCCAAATTTAAAAGCGAATTATGCAGCTTTATTTTATAGAAAGACAAGAGTTCCAAAGCAAGATGCCATCAGCAGCAGTTTTTCTTTTTCTTTCTTTCTTCCTTTTTTTTTTTTTTTTTTTTTTTGAGACAGTGTCTTGCTCTGTCACCCAGGCTGGAGTACAGTAGCACTATCACCACTCACTGCAGCCTCAACCTCCTGGGATCAAGTGATTCTCCTGCCTCAGCCTCCGGAGTAGCTGGGACCACAGGAACACACAACCAAGACTGGCTAATTTTTTTTTTTCCCCCACAGAGACAGGGTTTCCCTATGTTGCCCAGGTTGATCTGGAACTCCTAGGCTCAGGAGATCTCACCTTGACCTTCCAAAGTGCTGGGATTACAGGAATGAGCCACCATGGCCAGCAGAGTGGCAGACATTTTTAAACAAATAAATCAAACAAATAAAGGTGATATTTGAACAATGAATGAGAAAGTAATGGCTCTTTTAAATCTGTGGAACAGAAAGAGCATTTTGAAAATATGAATTTGAATATATTTCTACTAACATGATTCTGTTCCTCCCAAAGAATATAGGTTTATTATCTAGAAAAGCTCTAATTTTGCAGATTTTAAAATTTGAAAATAGAGTTTTCTAATATGTTTTGAAGCCAACCAAATGAAGATCTTCAATGAGTTCTGTAATCATTTGTTAAAAGTAGAACTATCGACACCTTCAGATTAGTTTATAGGAAAATCAGTTGACATCAAGAAAGATGAAAATTTTCTAGTAAATTTTATTTTTAAATAACTTTGCATAATCAGTGGATGAACTTGAAATACAAATGTCGTGATTAGTAAGAGCAGTTATCAATGCATTTCTTCCATTTGAATCTTTTTTTGAGATAGCAATGACTAAAATCAAATATCAAAATAAACTGACTTTAAAACCAGACATTGAGTTACTAAATCACATAGTGTTAAAGACTTTTTAAAATAATGAAGCATGTTTAACTGCATTTTTCTCATGTTGAAATTTGTTTTACATAATACATTAGAATAGGTGTCTATGTATATAATTGATACATAAATACATATACATATTGAGTGGGCATGCTCAAATTTATTTCACTGGTGGGGGTGCAATCAAAACTGGGAAGACTACCAGCAGAAAAGGATCCTTTTTGTTATTTCGTATATTTATCTTCAACATATAAAAGAGGAAGAAAAATCTAAATGGACTATAATCATAGAAGACACGAAAGAGGATAGGATAAAGACCTAATATGAAAAAAGGTTCTAGGCACAAAGATTTTGCACACATAGCCCTTATTAAATGCTACACACAGCACTGAATTATTATTATATTGCTGTTTATGAAATTATTTCCTTAAATACATATATACATATGTATCCTTTCTCCATATATACATATATCATTAAGATATATAAGTTCCCATTCCCATTGATTATTAAAATCTCTGTTTTCCCATGCACTGACTCAGTTAGCACTCCCATTTCCAGAAGCATATTGCTTAAGTTAAAAAGGGCTGTGTGTGTACAGTCAAGTTCTATCTAACCTACAACAGGTCTTTCCTATATTTTTCAAATTATTCTAAGAAATAGAAAAAGATAAAAATTTTCTCATCAGGCCAACCCATGGAGCTGCAGCCGCCCTTCATGCCCTCCTCACCTTCCCTACCAACATCATGGTCCAGTTCCTGCTTTGATTTACTTTGAGCAATGTGGTTGGAATGTATCTGGCTCAGAACTATGGCATACCATACCAAACCTGGCTAAAAAAAAAATCCTTGAAATTATAAAGGACTTCGATGCCAAGAAGATTGGAGCCTAGTTCATGAGGCACTGTCTTATAGATACACTGATTCTACTGCTCTTTAGGGCCTCCTTTACCTTTGAACCAAAAGCTTTTGTTCGAATGTCTAGCCTCAGTGACTTTTTTCTTTGCTAGACCCTCTGTTTTCTTGCCTTAGAGCAAGCAAAATGGGGCCCCAACTTGAGAACTACTCTTACATCTCCAATATTCTCACCTCTTCCATATCCTCCTTCCAGCTGCATGGGGGGTTCTAAGACTGGAATTATGGTGCTAGATTAGTAAATATGACTTTTAATGAGTAGTTTCTTCTTTATTGTTTGGAATTCCTATTACTTTTTGTCAAAAGAAAAATGGATGAGTTTTGTACAGCTGGTCAGATACAAATAATGCTGATTTCACAGTTTAGCAATTATAATGGGTGTTTATTAGACATGTACTAAATTTTATTGTTTCAAAGTAATTAAAATTAACATCCAGAAGCCAAAAATAACTCTAGATTCATGTTAAGATCCTAGCACAACCTAAAAACAAAACTTGATAAACTCAAGGAAATAAACAATACATCAATCTAACATGTAAGTTTTAAAGTCCTAAATAAAATCTTGCCAAACCTATCAAAGTTAGTTAAAATAATAATATTCCAAGACTAAGTAAAGTTTATTCCAAGAAATCAAGGCTGATTCAATAGGGAACTCATTACTATAATTCATTACGGTTATAAATTAAAGAAGAAATAATTATATCAATAGGTACATCAAAAATTCCTTTAAATTTTTAAAATTCAATTAAGTTCAGGAGAAATTACTGATTTTAAAATTGAGTAACATAAGAATATAAGGAAACTGCCTGAATATTAAAAAGATTACCTATCAGGAAGTTCTTATTTGGGACTTGTTGATTTTTTTCCTTAGCTTAGACAGAGACAGTGATCAGGAAGTACTTATTTGGGAATTTTGATTTTTTCCCTAGTTAGATGGAGAGAATGGGTGCTGGTAAACTGGCTCACTGGTAAGAAAAAAAAAAAAAAAAATTCCGGATGTAGGGTATATTAGTCAGAGTTCTCCAGAGAAACAAAACAGAGAAGGAGCTGGCTCAGGCAATCTGGAGGCTGGTTAATTCAAATATACAGGATGGGCCAGTAGTTCAGGAGATGCAAGTAGAGCCAATGTTTTAGTCCAAAAGTCATTGAGCAGGAAGATCCAGTGTTCCAGCTGAAGGCATTCAAGGGTAAAATTCTCTCTTACTCAGGGGAAGGTCAGTCTTTTTGTTTTATTAAGGACTTTATCTGATTGGATGAGGCCCACCCACATTATGGAAGGCAGTCTACTTTACTCAAGTCCACCAATTTAAATGTTAATCTCATCCAAAAACACCCCCCCTATGATCAGGCACGGTGGCTCGCGCCTGTAATCCCAACACTTTGGGAGGCTGAGGCAGGAGAATCACTTTAGGTCAGGAGTTAGAGACCAGCCGGGCCTACATGGCAAAATCCTATCTCTACTAAAGATACAAAAATTAGCAGGGTGTGGTGGTACATGCCTGTAGTCCCAGCTACTTGGGAGGCTAAGGCAATTGAATCTCCTGAGCCCGGAGGCAGAGGTTGCAGTGAGCCGAGATTGTGCCATTGCACTCTAGCATCCACCATCTAAACAAAAATGGGCAACAGAGCGATCCACTATCTAAAAAAAAAAAAAAAGAAAAAAAAAACACCCCTCCCAGAAACACCTAGAATAAATGTCTGGCCAAGTATCTGGGTACCCCATGGCCCAGCCAATGACACATAAAATTAATCATCACATAGTGCTTGCCAAAATTCATGGTATAAACACTCCCATCATGGCCATAATATCACTGAACGCAGAGTTAGAATGATAAGCATATAACTGGCTCTCCCTAGCTGATATAGCTCCCTATCAGATAGCTCTCCCTGGAGAGTCAGTTATATGCATATCGATCCCCAGCTCCAGCTCACCAATGGATGGAGACTGATGTTATATATTTTTAAATATTTATATTCATGTTTATCTGTATGTATACACATACACACACAGTTCAGCTTTTCTGTGTTCAAAGATAGCCTGACGACAGTTTTAATATGCTTAAACAAGAAAATCTGAGAGCATGGTGTCTTGCTGATACAAGCAATTATATTGGTTTCTTCTCAGTTTTGATCATCTTCGATTTCTACCAATGTTTTCTTATGGTAAAGCAAATTTTACTAAGGCAATAAATTAAACATACAGAGAGAGCTAGCTTTTTTTTTTTTTTTTTGGTACTGAAGACATACAAAGCCATCATTTCTAATTTTCAAACATATATGTCACTTATTTTAACTTAATCACAAGAAGCCCATACTTCTTATGATTAAGTTAAAATAAGTGACATATATGTTTGAATAAGTGACTCTCCATCCACAGTGCAGGAGAGATCTCTCATTTCACCCTGTCTTATGTCACCTAAAATGTTCTTAAGTAACTTTTCATTCACAGTAAAAATTCAAAATAGGCTTAATGAGAGGCCTCTTTCCTGTGCTGTGGAAATGGACTTAATCCAGCTTACTCCTTTTATAATTAGAACACCTGTAACAAAGGACTGAAAACTACATTACCAACAGCATAGTAGGAAAGAGATGGGGAGGAGGGGGACACCGAGTTCTATATGTGGTCATTTGAGTTTAAAGAAAAATCTATATTACAAATGCTTGCTTTAATAAAAGTATTTCTTTAATTTAATAAAATAGGAGGAGGAGGATCAGGACATTCCATCTCATGCCAAACTTTGATGGAATTGGCTAACATCACATTAGTGTTTTTTTTCATAGGGATTAAAAATCATCTATTTGAGCACCTCCATGGTTAGTCCATTTAAAAAGCTTTCTTAGCATAATAATGCTAGGCCAATCAATTATTTTTTAAAAACATACAGTCAAAATAACATTAATAGGGAGCATATGACTTTTCTCACCTAGACCCTATGGAGATTGGCAAAGCCAGTAGTCAGGAGTTAAAGCACACTCTGCCCCTGGCAGAGACGGCAGAAACAGGGAAAAGAAATAGGCACCCATATTGACTTACAGGTAAAAATTGGCCTTCTTATATCTCTACATTTTGAGTAGGAAAAGGATCACAATGTTTACACAGTTCAGAATAATTTTGGTGGTTAAAGCAGTTCCAAAGAATTCTAAATTCCTCTCTTTGTCTTCCAAACACAGCTTGCCAATTAAAATTTTTCCAGCAGCTTAAGATGGGAAAACATTCAAGCTAAACATAATTCCAAGCTCTCTTTATATTTATACTTTCCAAGTGGAAGCATCATGGAAATAGGTTTTATTTCCCTCAACCCCCTCAATTTAATCCTCTGCTTTCAGGTCATCTTATCTCCCAACAAATCTATTTTTAGCATCCCTTATTAATCCCTTTGATTCCCTTATCTCTACTATCATTTCCTGAAGCAGGACATAATTTCCTGATGCAGAAAGAATAAACCCAAATTTCCTGACACAAAAGCTAAATTACTGTAAAGCTACCAGAGGATTTCAGACTTCCATAGCCTTGATGACTGTCTTTCTGACTTTTTCTGATATATGTCTTCTGAGTAAGCAGATGTAGAAAGTGTGCTGCCAGAAAAGCTTCCACAATGTGAACATAAATCAAATATAAATTAATTTCACTCTGAATGAAACACTATGTTTACTTTTCATATAGTATAGGTGGATTTAAAAAAGTCAACAAACCATTTTAGCATCTGGAACATGTCTGGAGCATGGTACTAAAAGTTCCTACATGGTCCATTTATCCATGTGCCACTCATCTTTCTTTCTCTCCATTTTTTGTTGGGTCTCATTTATTCAGTAATTCAACTAATATATTTTGAAACCTACTATATAGAGAGCAGTGAGCTAAGCACTGGAAACAAAAGAGAACAAACATGGAATGCACCCTCAGGAGCAACCAGCCTGGTGAAGGAGACAGACTTGTAAGTAAATAACACGATGACGGTAACATGATAGAAGTAAGCTCAGGAGACAGTAAGGGAAAATTGAGGAGGGAGTCAGTTCGTGAGGGGAAGGAGAAACCACCGTGTGAGGCAAGCCAAGGCCATTGCTTCAAGAACCAGTGAGGATGCAATAGGGACAAAGTCAAGGAAAGACCTGCTGCCCAGAGAGAGGAGGATGCATGAAGGCACTGAAAAGAAATGATGAGTCAGACAGCTAGCCATGAGTTCACAATAACAGGTGTTATTCCACCTTTTCCTTTACTCATACTAAAGGTAGTTAAGTGGTGACCTTTTTATTAAGAGGAAGACTGGAGGCTCTCTAAGGTTCCTGAGTGTAGAGCTTATTAAATCTGTGTAACTAAGTCAATGGGAGGATACGCTCTCCTCAAAGCTGCTACGCTTATGCTTCACCTCAGGAATACATGCACTTGAAGAACTTAGAAGGCAGAAGGGACACAAAACATACAATACCAGGATCCAAGATTCTGCCAAGAGCATATCATAATTCTATGAAAATGCATATATTTATTTGCAGAGTCATACCTCCAAAAACAGGATCAGTAGGTAACTTCAGCAGAGACTGGCAACAGAATTGGAGGGAAAAGAGCAGGTAAGAGGGAGAATTAATTAGACACATATGTACAATAATTAAAGGATAAAAAGGGCACCAGAGACATGTTGCCTATTTCACAGTTTGGTCTGAACTAATGCTGGTAGCCAAAAAAGCTTTTCTTTTTAACTAGCCCAGCTAATGCAGAACATACAAACATCATTTTATCTGTTAGTCATTTCTGGATTCATTTAATGAAATAAGTTTCCCATTATATGATACCAAACTAGTACCCGTCCCAGAGTCTCACAAAGCAATGCTACCAAATCCTAAAAAATAAAAACAAGACAAAACAACAAAAAAAGCCTGAAAATGTTAATGTTAAGTGCTATCTGAATTGTTACAGAGATTAGCAAAACTACGGGAAATCCAAAGGTTTTATAAAGCAAATATAACATTGAAATAAAAACCTGACATGGATTTCCCCAAAAGAGAAAAATTAAGACCAATCTCAGATATAAATATTAATATAAAAATCCTAATTACAATATCACCAAGTAGAATCAGTACTGCATTAAAATAATACAATATGATGAAGGGAGATTTGTTATAGAAATTCTAGAAGTGTCTAGGGTTAGAAAAGTTCCTATCATATTTCATAGGTCTAAAAAGAAAAACCATACAAATCACCCTCTTTGACTACAGAAAAAAAATTAGAAAAAAATGAGCAACTGATCTTGACAAAAATGTTCAATAAAATAGGAACGCATGAGTCACTCAGGATTGGGTCCTTTCAGGAAAACAGAAAACATATTAGATATGTCAACAGAGGGGATTTAATAAAGGGAATTGTTTAAACAGGTACTAGAGGACTGGAACAGCAAAACTAGGACACTGAGCAAGCTGCAGACAATAAATGCAAAGCAGCAGTTACCACCTCCAGTTTGAGGGGTTCCAAAGGGATGAGATTAAGTTACAAGATCATGGGAGCTCAAAGGAAGGGCCCCACAAAGCTGGGGCTCAGACCTGTGAGAAAGGGGTACTGCTCAGCTGCTCAGCTGCTGTTAGTTCTTTAGGAGCTCAGAGGAGAGAAGTGCCTCTGAGTTGGGGCTCATACTTCTGAGGTGTGGGCACTGCCTAGCTGCTGCTGGTACCTACAAGGCAGAGTGATGAGGCTGGCTCTGGCAATCTAGAAAAACAAATACATAAAGCTGAGGTAACATACCCCTACTGGGGCACCTCTGACAGGAAGAGCAATAGAGACAGGAAGTGCTTCTCCCTCCTTCCCCTTTCCAAGCTCCCTTTAGTGCCTCCTATTGGCAGAGCCCACGAGAAAGTGCAATCACTTTCCAAACTCCCTCTAGTGCTTCCTATTGAAAGAGCCCACCAGGAAGTGCTATCAAAGGAGTCTGGGAACCATAGTCAGCAGAGTCCCAGCCCCAACACCAGGGAGTATAGAATAGAAGGGTGAGGTGAAGCCGGAAGACGAAGAGTAAATGACCAGCAAAGATATATCTCAACCCAAAAGCCCACTTATGCTAATTAAAGAAACATCGGAGACTTTCCCAATAAAGTCAGGAACAAGAAAAAGGTACTCACTCTTTTTTTTTCTTTTTTGGAGACAGTCTTGCTCTGTCTCCAAGGCTGGAGTGCAGTGGCGCGATCTCGGCTCACTGCAAGCTCCGCCTCCTGGGTTCACGCCATTCTCCTGCCTCAGCCTCCCAAGTAGCTGGGACTACAGGCACCTGCCATCACGTCCGGCTAATTTTTTGTATTTTTAGTAGAGACGGGGTTTCACCGTGTTAGCCAGGATGGTCTCGATCTCGGCCTCCCAAAGTGCTGCAATTACAGGCGTGAGCCACCGCTCCTGGCCAGTACTCACTCTTATTTCTATTATTTAACATTTTGCTGGATGTCCTAGCCAATACAATTATACAAGAGAAATAAATAAAATGCAAAAGTTGGAAAGGAGGATATACAATAATCACTATTTGCAGATGATATGTTAGTATACTTGGAAAACCCAAGAGATTCTACTATAATAAAACCCACTACAAAGAGTAAGGTAAGTTATCAGATTATAAGATTAAGATAAGGAAACCAATAGCTTCACATATAGAAACTACAAACAGAAGACATAATGTAAACAAGATCTGTTTTTAATCACAACCAAGATAAAATACTAGATATAATTTTACAAGAAATATGAAAGAAATACATGAAAAAAACTCTACCAAAAAAGAAGAGTTGAACTACAGAAAAGTATACCTACTGATAGGAAAACTCAAAATCATAAATATTCCATTTATCCTTTTATAAAATTCACATTTAATATGTTCAACATCCCAGCATTTTGGGAGGCCGAGACAGGTGGATCACGAGGTCAGGAGATCGAGACCATCCTGGCTAACACGGTGAAACCCCGTCTCTACTAAAAAATACAAAAAACTAGCCGGGCGTGGTGGCGGCGCCTGTAGTCCCAGCTACTCAGGAGGCTGAGGCAGGAGAATGGTGTGAACCCGGGAGGCGGAGCTTGCAGTGAGCTGAGATCCGGCCACTGCGCTCCAGCCTGGGTGGCAGAGCGAGACTCCGTCTCAAAAAAAAAAAAAAAAAAAAAAATTTGTTCAACAAAAATACTGATTTTTTTCCTTTGGAATTAGACAACCCAATTCTAATATTCACATAGGAATAAAAAGAATACAACTAAAAGAGTATACCAATAAGGGAGGACTAGAGCATATTATGAAGCTTCAATAATTAAACCATTGTAAATGGCCATGTGATCATATTTACCAAAATCGAAATATGTAAATATTTGATTCCACAATTCTCCTTCTGGGAATTTATCCCACAGATAACATTTGCACACATGTAAAAGGCTAAGGTTTTACATTTCAGCATTGATTGTAATAATGAAAGATTAGAAAAATCCCAAATACATTAATAGGCGGATGGTTAGCTAAATTATGTTCATATATCCAGTAGAATACTATGCACCTATAAAAAGAAGTATTTCTCTATGGAAAGCTCTTCAAGATACACTGAGTGAATAAAACAAGATGCAAAACAGTGTATACAATATACTACTATCCATATAAAAAGGGGAAAATAAAATACATTTTTATTTCCGTGTGTATGGAAAAATAATGAAAAGATTTAAGAGAAACTAAGAATAGTCATTATTTAGAAGATTTATTCTTCCAGAAATAAAAAACAAGAATGAGATAAAGAATTCTCACTGATATACTTTTATATGCTTTGATTTTTGAATCACATAAATGTTTTACTTTCTCAAAAATCAAACAAATAAAAACAGTAACAGCAAAGGTTGCCACACTAAATTTTTAATACCCCAATTTACCCTGTATTTCTATACAAAACATATATAAAATGTTAATAAACCCAATTTACCTTTAATTCTTTATAAAACATATAGAAAACTCTCAGATAAATGCAAGCATAGCCAAAGAAGAGAAGAAAAGAAGCATCAACACCAAATTCAATGAATGATTCATTTCTTATCTGATCACCCATCACTGTAAGATAAAGGAAATGAAAAGAGAACTCCTCAAAAATAGAGACAAGTCTTATTCAACTTGATTGTATTCCATTTAAGTTTCTGACAGAAGCTCCTCTCAGTTGGGTTAGTAAGACCAAGTCCTTCAGAACTAATGGCCCAAAGTGAGCTGGCCTCCAGGATCTGGTAATTGTGTCTGAGTAAGGACACAAACAGGTAAGGAAGGTGATGATGGTTTGCAGGCTCTGGCCTCATCTTGTAGCACTCAGTGCCTAGCCCACAGGCCTATGCCATATCTTGGTTTCTCAGGGCCCTAACTTTGGGATCTACTAAAGTAGTTGCAGCAAAGCTATTACCTAGATGCCAGTTGTTGAAAAGATCTAAGACAAGAATTAATGACTTCGAAGAAGGGACAGCTTGAAGGAAACCCAGGCATTTTTCCTAACCTTTTACCAGCCGCCTGTCTTGTGCATAAAATGTTTTCTTGAAAACACACAAAAAAATGAAATGTGCAGGAATCTCATGAGAAACTGGATTTCAGGACCCAAAACCTAAAATATAGGTTTAAAAATCTTTAGTTATATCTTCCTTTTTGTATACAATATTCAATGATACAGTTCCAGAATTCCATACAGTTCCTTGCTTTTGCTTCTTTTCCTACCAATAAAACAGATTCTAGATGGTCTTAAATTCAGAGAGTATCCACTTGAAGCTAAGAATTTCTTCTTTCTGGCTCACCTGATTTTTTATATCTTTATCTGAAGTGAATTGCTATATGAGACCTAATTTCCCATCACCAGCATTAGCAGTAATTTTTCTGGTGTTCATTCATTTATATAAGAAACATATGAAAAAGCAATAAAATATTCAAATAATTGCACAAATGCTGCTGAAAAAAGACAGCAATGTTGCTGAAACTAGTTACAGGCAAGCAGCTCTCAGAATATTCCTTTGTCACGATTGCATGACATAATCCAAAACCATTGCATGAAAACATATTTAGGATGGCATTAATATACTATGTGAAAGAGAAGGTTATATACACAGTCAGAAATTTGAACACCAAATCAATCACTTATATTGTGGAATTCAAAATCCAAACACTTCCTGTTGCCTCACTGTCAGTCATTTACAGCTTGGCATAAATTAGGTTGACGTGATAATCCCCTAATTATATCTAGCAGCATTCCTCAGTACAGAAATGGCATTTTGATTGGAGTTGAGGGTAGAAGTTTGGGAAAGAAAGGCAGAGGGTATTCTGGAAGCTCAGGGGCTGATATGATTTGGCTCTGTGTCCCCAAAGAGTGCCATGGCTTCAGAGGGTTCAAGTCCCAAGACTTGGCAGCTTCCATGTGGTATTGAGCCTGCGAGTGCACAGAAGTCAAGAACTGGGGTTTGGGAACCTCCACCTAGATTTCAGAAGATGTATGGAAATGCCTGGATGCCTAGGCAAAAGTTTGCTGCAGGGGCAGGGCACTCATGGAGAACCTCTGCTAGGGCAGTACAGAAGGGAAATGTGGGGTCAGAGCCCCCACACAGAGTCTCTACTGGGTCACCACCTAGTGGGGCTGTGAGAAGAGGGCCACTGACCTCCAGACCCCAGAATGGCAGATCCACCAACTGCTTACACTGTTGGCCTGGAAAAGCCGCAGACACTCAACACCAGCCTGTGAAAGCAGCCCGGAGGGAAGCTGTACCCTTCAAAGCCACAGGGGCGGAGCTGCCCAAGAACATGGGAACCCACTTCTTGCATCAGTGTGTCCTGGAAGTGAGACCTGGAGTCACAGAAGATCATTTTGGAGCTTTAAAATTTGACTGCCCTGCTGGATTTTGGACTTGCATGGGCCCTTGTAACCACTTTGTTTTGGCCAATTCCTCCCATTTGGAACTGCTGTGTTTACCCAATACCTGTACCTCCACCGCATCTAAGAAGTAACTAGCTTGCTTTTGATTTTATAGGCTCATAGGTGGAAGAGATTTGCCTTGTCTCAGATGAGACTGTGGACTGTGGACTTTTGGGTTAATGCTGAAATGAGTTAAGACTTTGGGGGACTGCTGGGAAGGCGTGATTGGTTTTGAAATGTGAGGACATGAGATTAGGAGGGACCAGGGGCAGAATGATACGGTTTGGCTGTGTCCCCACTCAAATCTCATCTTGAATTGTACTCCCATAATTCCCATGTATTGTGGAGGGACCCAGTGGGAGATAATTTGAATCATGGGGGTGGTTTCCCCCAGACTGTTCCCATGGTAGTAAATAAGCCTCATGAGATCTGGTGGTTTTATCAGGGGTTTCCGCTTTTGCTTCTCTCACATTTTCTCTTACCACCAACATGTAAGAAGTGCCTTTTGCCTCCCGCCATGATTCTGAGGCCTCCTCAGTCACGCGGAACTTTATATCCAATTAAACCTCTTTTTCTTCCAGAAAAAGTCTTCCAAACCTAGTCTCAAATCTGTCTTTATCAGCAGAATGGAAGTGGATTAATAGAGGGGCATTTAAGGGAAGAGCAATTCCTTGACCAAGGTGTTCTGGGAAGCCACAGAACAGGCATGGGAGGAACAGGCAGCTGGGAGGCAAGGAAGGGTGGGAGAGAAGGAGAGAAAACAGCAGAACTGAAGTTCAACTACTCCGTGTTTTCTCAAATATGCCTGATGACTCTAACTAGTTTACTCACTTAATTCCATTCCTATATACATCAAATATTTATCCAAAGTCAAATATTCAACAAATAGTAAGTGCCTATTCCATGCCAGATGCCACACAAGGCTATGGAAACAAGATAAAAATTACATACCACCTGCCTTGGTGCGTAAATCCCCATATCTGGTGCCCTCATAGATGGGGACTTAGATCCCCATATCCAAGTCCCAGAGTGAGATGGACCAGGGACACTTCTTAGGGGTCTGTGGGTCCCAAGCATAGAAATAATGGAAAATCCTGATTTACTTCAAGGGAATTTCCAGGCACCTAGCACTCCCTGAGAAATAAATGAGCAACTAGATAAGCAAGAAGGTATTAGTAGCTTAAAACAATATCTAAGGAAGTTAAAATAATAGGATGTTGGGTTCTCTATAGAAAGTAAAGATAAAATCTTAACATATGTTCCTGAGTTGTTTTTCAGAAACCCGGACCTCCACCAAACAGCATGTAGACCTCAGATAGGGGGAACTGAGAACAGATCTCTGACCACTTCTCTTTGCTGTAAATTTCTTCCTGATGGGCCTGAAAGAAGTCACACCACAAACCAGAGCTAACCATCTTCTACTGACCCAGATCTTAAACAAAGCTTCCCTTCCTTAACCAACAGCAAATCAGAAAATCTTTGAATCTACCTATGACCTGTCCCCACTTCAAGATATCCCACCCTTTGTAGGCCAAACCAATGTGTAACCTCCACATATTGATTTATGATTTTGTTTGCAACTTCTGCTTTCCTAAAACATAACCATGCCTTTAAGAACTTGACTTGCAAGCCATATAAGCTGCCCTATTCTCCTTGCTTGGCACCCTGCAAATAAATGCCCTCCTTTCTTCCACTGCAAACCTCAGTGTGGATGTTTGGCCTTACCGTGCCAGGTGAGCAGGCCCCAGTTAGTTCAGTTCGGTAACAAGAAGGAGAATGTCCATGAAGACTAAGGGAAGAATGTGAGATAAAGGAAGAAAACAATAATCCTCATTTTTAAGTAGAAATGGGAGTTTGCAACAACAAAAAAAGTAGAATAGAGGGATTCCAGCATGAGCAATGAAATGAAAACAGAATGGGGCAGGGAACCAAGCAGCTGGGTCTTGTTTGAGTTTAAGGTGTGCATTAGAGGTATGTGGGAGCTGATACCGAGAAAGGGTGTACTTACCCTGTAAGCAACAGGAAGCCATTAAGCAAAGAAAAGCCATTAAGCAAAAGGAGTGGAAGATCAGATCTGATTTTAGATAGCTTACTCTGCCAACAGTATCATAAAAAGTGAACTGAAACCGAAAGCCAAGGAAACCAGATAACAGGCTTTTTTTTGTAAGAGCCAATTCCTACACTGTCTCTGGCTTAGGGGCTTTAACATTTGTCACTATTACATTTTGTTTTATTTTATATATATATAAAATATATTTATTTATTTATTTTTTTAGAGATGGGGGTCTCACTATGTTGCTCAGGCTGGTCACAAACTCCTGGCTCCTAAAAATCTTCCCGCCTCAGCCTCCCGAGTAGAAAATTGTATTTAATCAGATGCTACTCATCTTTCCAGCTATTGCCTTCACCAGGTGACTGCAATTTATCCTCAAATAGGGGCACTTTTTAAGATGGAATGCTAAAACAACAGACATAAACTCAAATTCTCCCCCTCGTCAGCCCCTACCAAAGGGATAATAGAATCTGCCTATCACTGGGGGTTGTTAGCATAACACATACCTGACCCTCAAAAAATGACAACTCTTGCTTTTCTACTTAGTTTTCGTTTTTTTAATTTGGAAAGCTAGCAATAATAAATTACTTTTTGTTATGGTCTGGACTTATAAATTCCAGCACACTGCCTGTAAATGCATTAGCTCAAGAAAGGGACAGTTTACTAATTTGTCAATCATCAGCCCACCAGTGCACTTTTATATATATATAAAATATATATATAATAGGTATTACATATATATAATATAATACGTATTATATATTATATATAATATACATATATATATAGTGAAAGAGAGAAACACAGAGCGGGGAGAGAGAGAGAGAATGACATGGAGAGAGAGAATGAAGGCACACTAATGTCTCCATCACCAAAATGGAGAGATCATTGGTTTCGTGGACTATGTCAGATTGGCCACCCTCTGACATTAAGGATGCCTCTAGGTTGACCCTTCCATTAACTTCCAACTCTCAGTTTAACATGTACTCAGAAAACACAAAATAATTTTAATATCATTCTTAAAAAAAAATTCGGAAGCTATATATTCTTTAAAAAATATTGTGACATATTCCAAAGCCAAATACTGATGTCCACTAAAAGAGTTTACTAGTGTTTCTTTGAACAATATAGGTAACAAAGAGTTAACTGAATATATCTAAAAAGAAATTTCTCGTTAGCTTCATGGATGATTCCCATACTGTCACCCTATCAATTGGCAGTATCTCTGTTTTCCTAAGCTACACACACTACTTCAGCTTTAATTAAAAGGCCCGTTGCCATAGTTTCTCAGCGAACAGCTCAAGGCATGCTTGAGTCCATTATTTACTGAGGTTTCTAGAGAAATTGTAATATAGCAGTAGCCAGTCAAAATTTCCCAATTTTATCTCCCACCCAAAACATCTGATGATTCAGACATATAGCTAGGTAACCCAAATATTTTAAGAGAGTCTAAACAATTAAGATTGTATTTGGGATTCACTTTGGGATGCCCCGCAACCATTTTTAAAACAAGAGGCAGTCACACTCTAGATCAGTCCGAAATGCTCACAACTGTCTGCTGCCTGCTGCATGCCGCTCACTGCAGAGTGGGCAGTAGCAGGAATATACTTATTTAATGTTCTTTTAATGATTCTTCAAAGTTGGTCAGTTAGTAATTTAAAACTTGTTAATGGTCTACTGCTTAATTACTTCTTAATGTGAAATTTCTACTCTTTGTAATCTCATCAGTAAACATGAAGAGACACATATTGTTTTCTTTAAAATCTGCAAGTAGTTCTTTAATCTCAATCTATTTTATGTTCAGAAGTTGGAGGGAAATGCAGAAAATATAAAGAATAATGAGATTGCCAGGCACGGTGGCTCACGTCTGTAATCCTAGCGCTTTAGGAGGCCGAAGCAGGCAGATCACGAGGTCAAGAGATCAAGACCATCCTGGCTAACATGGTGAAAACCCATCTCTACTAAAATACAAAAATTAGCTGGGCATGGTAGCATGTGCCTGTAGTCCCAGCTACTCAGGAGGCTGAGGCAGGAGAATTGCTTGAACCCAGGAGGGAGAGGTTGCAGTGAGCTAAGATCATACCACTGCACTCCAGCCTGGTGACAGAACGAGACTCTGTCTCAAAAAAAGAAAAAAGAATAATGAGATGGGACCAAAAAATAAGAAAAGAAACTTTTCCAAATGAAAAATCTATTGACGTTTGATTCCTAAAAAAATTTGTATAATGGTAAAATAAATGGAATCTTCAGTATTTCATGAGTTACATGTAGCAAAACACATCTCTACCAGCATCATCTTACCAACTGTCAAAATCCTACAAGATTTTCTAAAGGGTAGATAAATAAAAAGAGAAAAGCAACAGGCTTGAAATGGATGGAGGACAGACTAGTTAAAGTCAGTTTGTGTTCCCAATTACAATGAAGTAGAATAAGCACGTCTCTCATTGAATGTAGCTGAAAACTGAACAGAATGCATTGAGCAGCTATTCAGTTTTGAGGATTCTGAAACATAAACAGCAGCAGGCCAATTGAAGTAAAAAAGCCAAAATTCAGAGTTTATGAAAACCAGTGGTGAGTTTGCCATTTTTGACCTCCATCATTCCCCAGACTGAATGCAATGCAGCAGTGCAGCCTGAAACCCAGAAATGGGTACTGAGGTTCAGATACAGAGCTCCAGAAAAAGTGCCCTAATTCTGGGTAAAGAGGTAAGAAGGAGAATTCTTAAGACTCAGAGAAAGTACAGAAATCACTCATTGTTTTTTTTTTTTCTTTTCTCACAGCCCCTAAACAATATCAAAGGCAGGGCAAACTCCTATTCCTTTATGTTTGGTTTTTGTCTTGCTTCCTGGATGCAAGCATGGTCACAGAAGTGTGCAACAGGACAGGATAACAAAAGCCCCAACTTTTTGGCTAGACAAACAAAAAGGGAATCCGAAAGTACTATCAACCATACAGAATTAAAAGGAGCAAAAGAGAATACCATAAACAACTTTAGGCCAACAAACTAGATAACTTAGATGAAATGAACCATTTGTGGAAAGGCACAAATTACCAAAGTGACTCAAGAAGAAAAATAATCTGAAGAGGCACATAAAAAGTAAAGAAGTTGAATTAACAACTTGAAAAGATCTTCCCACAGAGAAAACACCAGCCCCAGATGGGCTCACTGGTGAAACCTTTCAAATATTTTTTAAAAACTAATACCAGCAATTTACAAACTCAGAAAACAGAGAAAAACTCAAACTATACAAACTATATGTAAGAACCAAAACTAAATTGCCTTGGGAAAAAAGCAGCAGAAAACTTATTTTATTATCTTGGATGAGGCGAACAATTCCTAGAAATGACACCAAAAGTATAATCCATAAAGAAAAATAATTGATAAATTGGACGTATTAAAATTTTTTAACTTTTGCACTTAAAAGACACCATTAAGTAAATGAAAAGACAAACCACAGACCATAAAAATACGCAAACTATGTATCTATTAAAGAATTTGTATCCAGAATGTATAAAGAACCCTTAAAATTCAATAAGAAAAAAAAATCAATTTTACAATGGACAAAAGATTTGAACATTTCACCAGAAAAGATACATGAATAGCTAAAAAGCATGTGAAAAGAGGCTCAACATCATTAGTCTTTAGGGAAATGCAAATCAAAACTCAGAGCTATCACTACATATCCAATAGAATAGCTATAGTAAAAAAGACAGACAATAACAAATATTGCCAAGGATGTCAAGATACTGGACCCCACATACACTGCTGATGAGAATATTAAATTGTACAGACATTTAAAAAAAAAAAACTCAACAATTTCTTTAAAAATTAAACTTACCATACAACCTAGCAATTTTACTCCTAGGTTATCTGCCCAAGAGAAATGAAAATATATGTCCACACAATGGTTTTAAGCACATATTCATAGCAGTGCTATTTGTAATAGCTAATCATTAGGGAGAAATGCCAAAGTCCATCAACTGATAAATGGATAAATCAAGTATGGTATATTCACAGAATGAAATACTATTCAGCAATAAAAATGAACAAACTACCTGATACATACTACAACATGGACAAACCTCAAAAACATTAAGCTACATGAAAGAAGCCAGATGTGAAAGACTACATATTATATGGTTCTACTTATATGCAATGTCCAGGAAAGGCACTATCTACAGATACTGAAAGCAGCATGGAGTTAGGGATTGGAACAGAGATTGACTGCAAACAGGGATAAGAAATCTTTTGGGGATGATGAAAAATATTCTAAAATTAGAAATTAGAATATTCTAAAATTAGAAATTTCTCTCTCTATATATATATTTTTTAATTTTCTTTGAGACAGATTCTTGCTCTGTTGCCTATGCTGGAATGCAATGGCATGATCATAGCTCACTGCAGCCTCAAACTCCTGGGCTCAAGTGATCCTCCTTATCTCAGCTTCCCAAGTAACTGGAACAACAGGCACATACCACTATACCCAGCTAATTTTTTTTATTTTTTGTTTCACTATGTTGCCCAGACTGGTCTTGAACTCCTGTCCTCCAGCGACCCTCCAGTCTCAGCCTCCCGAAGCACTGGGATTACAAGCATGAGCCACAGCACCCAGTCTGAAATTTTTGAAAAACTAAGTTGGGCCTAAAAATGTCTGGTGGAAGTAATTTCCATACATATGAAAGCCAAGAAATTGGAAAAGACTGTCCACGGAAAAGAACAGAAAAAGCTTACCATGAGTACTTTAGGGATAGCAGACAGTAGCAAACCAAAAATAAATCAAAAGATTACCTATGGTAGATTGCACAAATGGCCACAATACTATGCAACTCCTCCTATCAGGACTCTTCTTCTCTACCCGCTGTGACTTACTTTGGCCAAAACAATGTGTCACCAGAGGCACTGTACAAGCCCAGAGTCCAGACTTCAAGAGGCCTCGTGCACTTCCACTCCTGCTGCTTTTGGAACCCAAATCTAACCACATGTGAACCAACCAGGGTTGGCTTACTGGAAGAGGAGAGACCATGTAGTGGAAAACCATGAGTCAGCCAGAGCGCATCAAAAACACATGAGTGACTTCCAGCTGTGATGAGCCAAGCCTGACTCAGACCAGACCAAGTGCCCAACTGGGCACAGCCCAAATCACCAATCCATGGATTTGTGAGCTAAATGATTAATGTCTAAGTTACCAAGTTTTAAATGGTTTGTTACAAAGAAGCAGCTAATTGATACACTACAAAAGGGCAGTGATGACTGCAAGACAGCATAATGAATCAAATGGTTGAGTTTTGTGAAGTTGTCCAATAAGGATATGCCTCCCAGGCACAAGAATAGAAAAGCAGTCACCAAGTCTGGGAGTTGGCAAAGTCACTGTGGCAGGACTAATTAATTGCATGAGTGAAGTGAGAATAACAAAGTTTCTCAAAACTGTTGGTCCAAGGGTCTATAGTAAGCAGACTGCCAAGTGACGTTAAATAAGAAGGTAATGACAGGCTGACCCCCAAAGAAGATTTTGGTCCTGACGAAGGTAAGAAGGGAACTCATTAAGAGTTCACAATAAGGTACAGAAATAGAAGGGGGTATGACAGAGAAGGACATGTCAGAATTCAAGATCTTGGTATGAGAGTAGTTCTAAGGCATGATACAATATGCACAAGGAGGAAGGATGGCTGGATGAATGGATGGATAAGTGAATGAACAGATAGGTGGATGGATAAATAAAGAGCTATAGATAAACATAAATCAATAAGAAAAATTACTTACATAAAGATTAGAAAGTTTCCCTTATATCTAGGCTTTCCCTATAAATTTTTTGCTGTCCTTGTAAGTTGGTCAAGCCATTTTCACTGTTTTTGCATTTTGTTTTTATTTATTTTCTATATTTATTTTACTTTTATAGATGTCTATAGATCACTCTTCCAATAAACATTATATAAATAAGTAGCCAGGCATGGTGGTTCACACCTGTAATCCCAGCACTTTGGGAGGCCAAGGCGAGTGGATCACTTGAGGTCAGGAGTTCAAGACCAGCCTGACCAACATGGTGAAACCCTGTCTCTACTAAAACTACAAAAAATTAGCCAGGTGTAGTGGCGGGCACCTGTAATCCCAGCTACTCAGGAGGCTCAGGCAGGAGAACTGTTTGAACCAGGGAGGTGGAGATTGCAGTGAGCCAAGATCGTGCCACTGCACTCCAGCCTGGGTGACAGAGCAAGACTCCATCTCAAAAAAATAAAATAAAATAAAATAAAATAAAATAAAATAAAATAAAATAAAATAAATAAATATATACATATATATATATATAAGTCTAGCAGAAATGGAATTAAAACAATGTTTCAATCATACTATCAAAAATGCCATAGTCTTAAATATACTGTCAGGCAGTGTTTTATACACTCAAAATGACAGAAACTTCTTAAAGTAAAATAAATTCCACAGTACCCCACATATATATATACACACACACACACACAAGCACATATATACACACACATTTTTATGCAATATATTTTTATGCATATATATAATTATGTACATATATATTTCTTAACCAACTTCACTGAGATATAAGGTACATATAATAAACTGCACCCATCTAAAGCAGCAATTCTCAAAATGTGGTCCATAAACCTCTGGGGTCCACAAGACTCTTTTAGGAATCCACAAAGTAAAGAACTATTTTCATAATAATAAGCCATCTTAGTTTGACATTTTTGTATCAATGTTAATGTTATATTTTTCAAAAAAAATCCATTTAATCTAATTTGTCACTTCTGTGGGCATCAAGTTGTATAATATATTCTCTTATCCTTTTTTTTTTTTTTTTTCATTTTATTTACTTTATTTTGAGACAGGGTCTTGCCGTCACCCAGGGTGGAGTGCAGTGGCGCAATCACAGCTCACTACAACCTTGACCTCCTGGGCTCAAGAGATCCTCCCACCTCAGCCTCTGGAGTAACTGGGACTGCAGGCGCAAGCCACCATGCCCTGCTAATTTTTTTTTTTTTTTTGGAGAGTTGGGATCTCATTGTGTTGCCAAGACTGGTCTTGAACTCCTGGGCTCAAGTGATCCTCCCACCTCAGCCTCCCAAAATGCTGAGATTACAGGCATGAGCCACTGCAACCAGTTTTCTTACCCTTCTAATGTCTGTGGATTCCATAGTTATACCCTCTCTTTCATTTGTCATATCAGTTATTTGATCAGTCTAGCTAGAAGTTTATAAACTTTGTTGATCTAAGAGTCTAATTTGGTTTTCTCTTCTCATTTATATCTGTGTTTGCTCTTACCTTTATTATGTCCTTTTTTCTACTTATTTTGTGTTTAATTTGCTTTTCCCCCCAACACCCCCCACCAACTTCTTAAGGTTGAAGCTTTGCTAATTGATTTTAGATTTTCCTTCTTTTCTAAGATAAGCAGTTAAAGCTATATGTTTTCCTCTGAGCACTGCCTTGGCTGCACGTCACAATTTTGAGATACTGTGTTTTCATTATCATTTAGTTTAAAATATTTTAAAATTTCCTTTATGGTTTCCTTTTGATACATAAATTATTTAGAAGAATGTTATTTAATTTAAAAATATTCAAGATTTTCTTGGAGATATTACTGATTCCTATATAATCTATATTATTTCAATCCTTTAAATTAATGTTGACTTGTATTCTAACCCAGAATATAGTCTGTCTTCGTGAATGAGTCATGTGAGTATGGTGTTTCTTTACAAATATTTATTTATTCATTTTAAGACAGGGTCTCGCTCTGTCACCCAGGCTACAGTACAATGGTGCTATCATGGTTCACCACAACTTCGGCCACCTAGACTTAATCAATCATCCCACCTCAGCCTCCTGAGTAGTTGGGACTACAGGTGCATGCCGCTAAGCTTGGCTAATATGTATTTTTGGAGAGACAGGGTTTTGTCATATTGCCCAGGCTGATCTCAAACTCCTGGGCTCAAATGATCCTACTGCCTTGGCCTCCCGAAGTGTTAGGATTATAGGCATGAGCCACCGCACCTGGTCAATGAGTGTAGTGTTTCTAGAAGTATCGGTTAGGTCAAGATAGTTGGTAGAGTTGTTTAGATCTTTACCTACATTTTTACTGATTTTCTATGTGGATGTTCTATCAATTGCTGAAAGAGGTATGCTTCTAAACTCTGTTGATCACCAACTATGATTACAGCATTGTCTAATTCTGCCTTTACTTTTGAAATGTTTATGTCATACATTTTGAGGTTATGTTTACATTAGGTAGATACACATTTATGATGATGTCTTCCAGAATGATTGGTCCTTTCATCATTGTGGGACATCCCTCTTCATCTCTGTTAATACCATTTACCTTGATTATCTATTTTAGCTAATATTAATATAGCCACTCTAATCTTATGATTATTCTTTGCATCATTTATATTTTTTCCATCCATTCACTTTCAGTCTGTGCCTTCATACTTAAACTGAATTTCTTGTAAATAGCATATAGTTAGGCCCTGCTATTTCTCGATTCTGGTCATCTATGTCTCATAATTGGAGTGTTTAGCCCATTAATATTTAATGTAATTATTGATATTGTTAGATTTACATCTATTGTTTTATTATTTATTTTTAGTCTGTCTCTTCTGGTTTTTTGTTCCTGTGTTCCCTTTTTCTTGCCTTCCTCAGGTCATTTGGATATGTTTTAGAAGTTCTAGTTGGGTTTATCTCTTGGGTTTGCTTTTTTTAATTAGTTGCTCTGAGAGTTAAAATATGCATCCTTAACTTTTCATTCTACCTAAGTTAACATGTCACTTCATATAAAATGTAGAAACTTTGCAAATGTATAGGAATTTCATTACTCCCCTGCCATTCTTTACACTAAAGGTGTCAAACATCTATATGTTTTATACACCCCACAAGACAATGTTATAATTTGTGCTCTATATTTACTCTAATTTAATTTGCCATTTCTCACTTTTTTTAAAAAAGAAGATAGGGCCTTGCTCTGCTGCCCAGGCTAGAGTGCAGTGGCACGATAATGGCTCACTGTAGCCTCGAACTCCTGGGCTTAAGCAATCAGCCGCCTCAGCCTCCCAAGTAGGTAGGAATATAGAAGCACATCACCATGCCCGACAAATTTTTTAAATTATTTTTTTGTATAGACAAGGTCTTGCTATATTGTCCAGGCTGGTCTTGAATTCCTGAGCTCAAGCAATTCCCCCGCCTCCACCTCCCAAAGTGCTGGGATTACAGGCATGAGCTACCATACCCGGTCCAATATTTGCCATTTCTGATGCTCTTTATTCAAATATATCACCACATTTCTCAAAATTAGTTAAACAGATTACCAAAGCACAGCATTTGGCTCTCATCTGGCATGAATGCATAAATTATAAATAAAGAATTGCCTCAAATCTTTCCTTTTAAGCTTATGACAGTTAAAGCAATACCACTTGGCACTAATGTGACTGTAAGTAAAACACAAATTCAGGAACTGGAATTGGATGACAGTACTGGTTATAAGGTAAAATGGTTACAAAATAATTCAGAATTACTTTTAGATTATAAATTGAAATAAAAACATTAAATATCAAACTTTGATTTAAAACTCTCAAAGGATGAAAGTTCCTTCAATTAAAAAAAAAAAAATAGGGATATTTTCAACTCATTTTCTTTCTTTTTTTTTTTTTTTTTTTTTTTGATACCGTTTTTTCCCTGTTGCCCGGGCTGGAGTTCAATGGCATGACCTCAGCTCACCGTAACCTCCACCTTCCAGGCTCAAGCGATTCTCCCACCTCAGATCCCGAGTAGCTGAGTTTACAGGGGCCTGCCACCACACCTGGCTAATTTTGTATTTTTAGTAGAGACAGGGTTTCTCTATGTTGGTCAGGCTGATCTCGAACTGCCAACCTCAGATGATCTGCCCGCCTCGGCCTCCCAAAGTGCTGGGATTACAGGCATGAGTCACCGCACCTGGCCAATTTCAACTCATTTTCTAAAGTGTCTGATTCTGTGTATCTGTGAACAAAACACAGGGTAAGACATAAGTAAGGTATAACTATATGTCTAAAATAAAATATGGGGCCAGACAGAGTGGCTCATTCATGTAATCCCAGCACTTTGGAAGACCAAGGCAGGTGGATCACCTGAGGTCAGGAGTTCTAGACCAACCTGGCCAACATGGTGAAATCTTGTCTCTACTAAAACTATAAAAATTAGCTGTGCATGGTGGTGAGCGCCTGAAATCCCAGCTACTCAGGCAGCTGAGGTAGGAGAATCACTTGAACTCAGGAGGCAGAGGTTGCAGTGAGCTGAGATCACACCACTGTACTCCAGCCTGGGCAACAGAGAGAGACCCTGTCTCAGATAAATTTAAAAAAAGATACAATATGAAAAGCATCTGTCTCTTTCCCCTTAAGGAAAAGAGGGATACCGGATATTTGGGGAAGTTGGCAAATTCATGAGAATTGAGAATGAAACTGACCTGTAGAAAACTTCAAATATTCATTCATTCATCCAACATTTACTGAGCTTCACTATGTGTCAGATTCTAAACTAAGAACTGGGGTTATAGACTGTCTTTAAGAGTCTCACAATAACAAAAAAAAAACCAAACTAAATTGTTACTATGAGGCGGGAGTCATGAAAGTTTCCTTAAGGAGATAACTTATGAACTGGACTTTCAAGAAAGAGCAAGAGTTACCCTTTTTTTGCTTGAGTATTTTTGTTTTTGTTGGAGCTGTATGAGAAAAGAGAGGAAAGAAATAGAAAGAGACTTTATTAGTTGGAAATAACATGGATAAAAACAATAATCCTAAAAGATCATGGTCCATTTGAAGAATTATAAGAAGTGTGGACAAATGGTAGACTCGACCTATCACAGGACATCAGTACAAGGAACCCTTTGACATTATACTAAGAATGAACTTTGTGATCATGAAAGAAGTGGGAAGCTACTGAAGGATTTCAAGTAGGGGAGAAATATGCATTACCCAACTCTTTCTCCCTTGCCTACCTCTACTACAGATACTAAGAAAGATAAAACCTCACATCCCAAGCCTCCTTTATAGTGACAGATGGCCTGTGGCAGTTCTGGCCAGTGAAGGGTAAACAGAAATCTAACTGAAAAGTCTTCTGGCAAATATTCAGATTTTCTGATAAATAACCATGGCTGGCTCTGCCCGTTCCCCTCCTTCCTTCCTTGAATTTAGACACCATGTCTGTAACTGTGCCAACCATTCTCCAACCACAAGGGAATGACCAGATTATTCCAAATATACCGAAAATGACATGGTAGAACTGCTCAAGCAAAGCCTGTGGCCATCTCTAGCTTTCTTGTTATGAGAGAATAGAAATCCCTGTTTATTAATAAACCATTTTAAGTTGGGTTTTCTATTACTTAAATCTGAATGTCTTCATAAGTTATAGAAGTTTTAATAATTAATTTGTCTTTTCAAATGATCTTTATTAAGTTGGTGTTGATGGGTTGGGGAAGGGGATGCAGAGAGACTTGTCCAGAGGTTTATGATAGGGCTTGAACCAAATAAACGGCAATGGGAATACAACGAAAGGCAGAGTCTAGACACATTTAAAAGAGAAGACAGATGGCGCAGGATGGATGAGGGAGCCGTCTATTCTATCTTCTATATTCCTAGTTTTAAAAACTGCAGGGGTTTGGGGACTGGATGTGAGAATATTGTCATTCTCCAAAATAGGTACATAAGATGTGGCAAAGGACTGATGAGTTCAGTTTTGGACATGTTCAGTTTGAGATGCCAATGGGACATCTATGGGAAAATGAGGAAAAAGTAGGTGACTCTGAACCTAGAGATCAAAAGTGAGGTCTAAATTTGATAGATTTCAGAGTAACCACGATATGGGGGTAAACTAAAACAGTCAGTATGGTGAGATCCCACAAGTAAAATCTGAATAGGCAAAAATGAGGCCCAGCAAATCTATTGCCAGAAAGTAGTGCTCGGTTGGGCAGCACATATATTAAAATTGGAAAGATACAGAGATTAGCATGGCCCCTGCACAAGGATGAAACACTGAAACACAAATTTGTGAAGCATTCCATATTTAAAAATAAAAAAAGACAGAAAGAAGATTAGTAGCTGCCTAGAGTTAAAGGATGAAGGAGGGAGGGGAATAGGGAAAAATTGCTAATGGGTATAGGTTTATTTTGGGGGTGATGAAAATGTTCTAAAATTAAATTGTGATGATGGTTGCACAACCTTGTGAATATACCAAAAACCACTTAATTATACACTTAAATGGATGAACTGTATGGTATGTAAATTATATCTCAATAAAGCTGTTTTCTTCTTTAAAGTAGGCCTAAGACAGGGAATGTCAAGTTATAAGTAGGAAGAGGATTCATTGCAAAAACAGAGAAAGCCAGGGCCAGAAAGGGGCGGGGGATTTAGAGGGTGTTGTCTAGAAACCAGGAAGGAAATATCAAGAGGGAATCAGTGGCCAATAGTATTGAATACTGGATAGATCAACTAAATTAAAGACTAAAATAATCAATTTATCAATTTGGAAATAATTGGTGAGCTAAGTGTGAGTTGTTCTAAATAGTAGCAGCAGAAGCCAGATTAAATTAAGTTGAGGAATAAATGAGAGGTGAGGAATAGAAGGTAACAAAGAAGCTTTTTCAGGAAACTTTTCTTGTCAAGAGAAGAGTTGGTGGCATAGGGAGGTTCTGGGCTGTTGCTATTATTTCCAATAGTAAGCACATGTGATGTTTATAGGTAAGGGAAAGGAGCCAGCAGAGAAGGAGTGACTGAGGATAAAGAAGAAGGGGATGACTAATAGAATATCCCCCAAGAGATGGGAAGAAAAGAATTCACAACATAAGCATAAGCATCAGCGTGGACAACAGATGAAATTTTCACTGGACTGGGAAGGAAGGCTAAGATGCCAGTTAGTTCTTAGGTGCAATAAGTTTAAGGAGCTATTACTTGATGCATTAATATTCTTTGTGAGTCAGGAGATAAAAGGTCACTGGCTGAAGGTGAGGGAGTAGGCTTGAGGACTTCAGAGGAGGGTAAACATTTAGGAATAATTATTAGGAGAGAAATTTTAAAGGAAGAAGTTGAAAAGTTGCTACATACATTTCAAATACTTTTAAAAACTTTAATGTATTTCAGTCAATAAAAAGGTCTTGGCCGGGCGCGGTGGCTCAAGCCTGTAATCCCAGCACTTTGGGAGGCCGAGACGGGTGGATCACGAGGTCAGGAGATCGAGACCATCCTGGCGAACACGGTGAAACCCCGTCTCTACTAAAAAATACAAAAAACTAGCCGGGCGAGGTGGCGGGCGCCTGTGGTCCCAGCTACTCGGGAGGCTGAGGCAGGAGAATGGCGTAAGCCCGGGAGGCGGAGCTTGCAGTGAGCCGAGATCGCGCCACTGCACTCCAGCCTGGGTGACAGAGCGAGACTCCGTCTCAAAAAAAAAAAACAAAAAAAAGAAAAAGGTCTTTTTACATAATGAATTACCTGCAAATTTATTATACTTCGTATTAAACTTTGTAATGACCACACTAAACACATGAGCAGGTTGCCATAAATCCCTGGAGAGATGGTGTCTGCAGTCAGAATATAACCCAATGATGCTGATCCTTGGACCTCAAAAACATGGTACCCTTTAAAAGCTCAGCCTCAGGGTCACCAGAAAGGCCCCCAACTGGCCATTTTCCAAGGCCCTCTGCAGCAGAGGCCATAACTCTTTGTTCTCCCTGGGTGAAAGAACAGTGATTGGGTTGTTTTGTTATAGTTGCTGGAAAAGAAATCAAAAGGTGATTTTTTTGCTTCCTCTTTTTTTTTTTTTTTCCTGAGACAGAATCTTGCTCTGTTGCCAGGCGAGAGTGCAGTGGCACTATCTTGGCTCACTGCAACCTCCACCTCCCAGGTTCGAGCGATTCCCCTGCGTCAGCCTGCGGAGTAGCTAGGACTACAGGATGAGCCACCACGCCCACCTAATTTTTGTATTTTAGTAGAGACAGGGTTTCACCATGTTGACCAGGATGTTCTACATCTCCTGACCTTGTGATCGGCCCGCCTTGGCCTCCCAAAATTCTGGGATTACAGGCGTGAGCCACTGTACCCAGCCTGCTTCTCTTAAGAGGACTCAGAGCAGGTGCCCTCCTAAAGGATTCAAATAAAATAATGCTATGTCAAAGCCTTTTGTTAACTGTCATGTAGTATACACAAATCATTTCTATTGTAGCTGACACCTATGTATACTTCCAGCTCTATATTCCTTTACGTGATCTCAACAGTCCCTCTCCCTAACCATACTGGTGTACAACAAGCCCTGAAAACAGGCATGTGCTTTCCTAAATCTTGTCTATTCTCAAGCCCTTATACCAACCTGGGATTTTGCTCTCATTTTCTCTGAATCTACTCAGGTATAGTAGGCCCCACTTATCCACCACAGATCCATTCCAAGACCCCAGTGGATGCCTTAAACCATGAATAGTACTAAACCCTATACATACTATGTTTTTTTCCTATACATACATACCTATGATAAAGTGTTATTTAATTATGTAAATCTGATGCAACACATTGCCATCAATCAGAATGTTTTCTATTCATGTCTTCCACCCACATATTTAATGTCTTTTCCATCTTAACTAAGCACTTATCATGCACTATGGCCATAACTTTTAGAGTTTAAAGTGTGACAGCAAAACTATCATGAATTTCTTTTTCCTTCTTCACAATTTCACAGATAGAGGATTCATTCTTGTGGCATATCTTAGAAGCTTCAGCATACGATTTTTTTTTTCCTTTCCTTACTAAGTCAAGAAGTTTTACCTTTTCACTTTAAGGAAGCATTTTATGGCTTCTCCTTGGCATATCTGAATTGCCAGCATCACTACTCTTGCACTATGGGGCCATTATTAAGTAAAATAAGGGTGACTTGAACACAAGCATGGCAATACAGTTGACAGTAAACCTGATAACTGAGATGGCCAGAGTATAAAGTATGGATTTGCTAGACAAAGGGATGATTCACATGTTGGGAAGGACAAAGTGGGATTGGAGAAGGGCAGCTCAGGGTTCCATCGTGCTACTGAGAATGACACGCAATTTCAAACTTATGAATCATTTATTTCTGTAATTTTCCACTGAACATTTTCAGACAACAGTTGGCCACGGGTAACTGAAACCATGGAAAGCAAAACCACAAAGAGGGGACTACTGTACTTACCATACAACCTTCAGGCTTCAGCATAAATATCACTCCTCTTGGAAGGCTTCTCTAATCACTTGAGCTAGAAGCAACCATTTCACCAGAACTATTCCAACCATTTCTTTTCTATACATAATTTGTTACTTGGTATTTACCCTAATGATGTTTTTTTATTTACCTGCCTTAAGCACCTAGAAGACAGGAATCATGTTTTCATGGTGCCTTTACAGCATGACACTTTGTATGTAGTAGATACTTGGCCTATTACTTCTGGAAGGGGCTCAGAGATCATTCTCACATTACCAGTCAAAATACAAAAACCCAAGTCTCAACGACAAAAGAGACTTGACCAAGGTGACACAGTTAGTTCGTGGCAGAGCTAGAACCCAAAACCAGAATTTTGAACTCCTATTCTTATAATCCTTACATTATGCCAATAATTATTGTTATTACCCTAGTTCTATTTTGCCATCCAGATCTCAAAGAGAGTCATTCTTGAGCCTTAAGATTACATAAAGATGCAAACTTCTCTGGAAAATATTTTGCTTCAATTCTAATCTAGATGAATTTAATTGGCTTGGATGCAGGAAAAAAAGTGGGAGTTTTTTTTGTTTTTTGTTTTTGTTGTTTTGTTTTTCTGTTTTGTCACCAAGTAGCTAAAGTCAGGGTTAATTATACGATAGTGTTGACTCTGGTATGATAAACTCTGTGAATAGGATTAATTTGTCTTTTTTACATACGTATTGGCTGTACACTTTTACACAGCAGCTTCCGATGCTCTCATCACATTTGTGATTCATAGTTGGAAACGGCACAGCAGTTCAGTTAGCATAACAGAAAAAAAACAGTAACTATAAAATTTCAGCACTGATATTGGGAGTGACCTAGAAGGAACTGTCAAGGGCAGGGGCTCCATCTCCAACCCTTTGTTAGCCCTATTGTCGAGCATAGTACTTTGGACAGAAAGAGAAAATAAATGTGTTTATTTGAAAAATAATTGGGTGACACTCAATGAATACTACATCATGTGTACACTTACAACTTATGGCTGACTTAATTAGTATAAATTAATTTAGACCTAAAATGTAACTCTAGACAAATAATTTATTTATAAAGATAACCTAATTATAAAGGATTGCTCAATAATAAACTATCACTTTCCCTAATCTACTAAATTAGGTAATTCTTAATGAAAGATGAAAATTTAATGAGATGCTGTGAAATGTGGTTATTTTGCTGGCCATTCTCCAATGATTTGGTACAGGGACACTTGAGGAACATAAAGAGGACAACAAGGCTTAGGTGGACCATTGTTTCATTTAGGATAACTTACATAATCACTGGAAAAAACTAAATGATTTGCCAATTCAGTATTGTAAGAAATGTCAACTAAAAACTCAATTTCTTTCAGCGAAAATTTTGGGCATATTCTTCTCTGGGCTGTGAGTGGCATGATTCAACACCACAGGACAGATAATATGTAGCCAGATAATTCTTGTGTTATTCAGTCCTTATCTTGTTATGTGACTCTTTGGGAACTGCTTAACTCTTGGTTCCTTTGCCTGAAACAGGAAATGGAGATATTTACTCAAAAACTGGTAGATATAGAACACACTCTTCTCCTTCCTTATGTCAGACAAGGCTTCCCTTATTCCACTGAGCTCATGAATAGGGATTATTTACCACTATTCACTCTGGATATTCTCAAAGGGCATTATAATAGTCTCCATTCTACTGAAGTACTCCCAAAACCCTTTCTTATAATCTAATGGTACCTCAATTACCCATATCACTTTCTGAAATTTCCTTAAAATCAGGATTGTCACAGCCTGACTTTCACCACAGGAATCTAAGGTAACAGGTAATCACTGTTTAAACATACAGCATAAAGCATTATAAATCCTCAGGAAAAGTACACTTCTTAGATAACAGGATTCTAGAAACCAGAATGAACACTTGGTTTCTAGACTGTCTTACTACATCAATGTGAAATCACTTCTCTTCATTAGCTGTTTAGAACAACAAGAACAAAAACACTGTATAAGTGTTTAATAAGGATACAGAAAACACATATTTCTGTCTATTACTGAAGGTACGCTGTTCAGGCCTTGCTAGCGGCATTAATAATTTCACATTCTCATATGCTGTTTATTAACATTTAGAAGACTACTAAAAAGCTAGTAAAGTTTGCAACCATGTAAAAATAGAAAGGGTTGGCAGTTATGGTTCCAAAACATCTTATAAACATCATATTATTTATTTCTAGCTTCATGAGGAAGAAACTGAAGAAATGTGTTTATTATATACTTAGTGAGGAGAAAATAGCTGCAGCTCCTCGGATGAGGAAGGTGGCTTTTTTCCCTACTGCAGAACTTCTCCAAAGCAAATTGAGTTCTGGTATCACGATTTTTTTCTCTAGGAGTATTTCTCTGACTACCTGAAAAGGAACCGGCTAAAACTTCCTGTGCAATTGGACTCCTTCCTGGGCATGTGGGTACCAGAAGTAATACCTTCTGCCAAGTAAAGCATCAAAGTGCTCACTGAACTTCTTCATCTGTACAAGGGCTGGCCCAAAGCTTTTTCGTGGTTCAAAGTGAGTCAGCAGATCCTAAACTCATTTTCCTCCTTTGACCACGGTAGAAACGCTGAAAGTGAATTATCTACTTACTGAGAATGGAAGGAGAAACAGAAAGTACTAAATTCTTAGTTCAATATGACTATGATTTGTCAGAAATCAAAATATTTTCTTGGATAATTATTTTGCAGCAGCTACTACTAAAAAGCAACAAGAATATTCATTATGCTACACAAAATTTATTTTTTAAAACATGCTTAAATCCAAGTAAATTCAGAGGTATTTCTCAAAGAGACAGTCTTGCAGAAAATGGCATCTTGATAGAAAAGAGAAAAGAAAAATATTCCCTATGTTTTCCTTAAGGGAAAATATTTCATTTGTGTAAGCAACGTAGTGATGAAATATGACAGTCTTTTGCAACACAGTCCCATAATTTTCACTTATAAAATAGCATTCTTTGAGTGGTTTATCAAAACAGCTTGCCGATGGGTAGCCCATGAACAAATTAAACTAATAATGCGTTTAAGTTTTTCAGAAACAAAAATCAAACCAAATCCATTTTGTTTCAATTTGTGACTTACATTTTTAGCACAAACTCCAGGGCAATTTTTAAAAGGCTGGAAAGATCTAGCAAGAGTTGAGATTTAGCAAATGTTGAATTCTGAGCAATGTCCTGAGAATGTGCATTTTTTCTTTTCCGCCCAACTCTGAGTTCTATTTGCCCAGTTTCAGGAAC
Organism: Papio anubis; assembly: GCF_008728515.1. NCBI lineage: Eukaryota > Metazoa > Chordata > Mammalia > Primates > Cercopithecidae > Papio > Papio anubis. The sequence continues at coordinate 55,488,362 of NC_044981.1, forward strand.
CAGCACTCACTAGGATATTTTTTTTTCATCCATTCATTCAATAAATATTTATTAATAAACCACTGTATACAAGGCACTGAGCCAGATAGTGAGGATACAGCCCTAAACAAGAAATATATGGTCCTGCCCTCAAAGAGCTCACAGTCTAGTAAACAAGGCAAATATCACACAAAGATGTCAAACTGTACCAGGAATCTTATGAAGTGGGTTAAGGCATTAAACAACTACCCCCAGTTTTCCTAACCAAATGCAAGCTCAGGACAAAAACATTCAACTGAGAGATAACTAAACAAGACATAGTTGTATCTCATTTTTTGTTTGTGCTTTAGCTGAAATATCTGATGGCTAGCATAATAATCCATAACAGGATTATTATTCTGGTTCTATCATTTATGTGTGTGGAACTGGTTATCTCCTTTTAAAATCAAAATCCTATATTTTGGTGTTTGCACTCTGTCAATTATTTACTTCTCATCACATCTGAATGGACTGTTCTGTTGAATTAATCTCACATTCGAAAACTGTTGCTTTATAATAGTCCTGGTTTTTTATGTTTTCCATAAACTTGAATTAATTAATTTAATAAAGACTTGAAAATTTGCAAACATTATCATTTATTTTTATACACTTTAAAATTCGATTTTACAAAATATAATGATAGCTACCAAATACTGAATACTTATCATGAGCTAAGTGGGATTCTTCTTTACACAGTTTGTTGTAATTTCCTCCACCTTCCTATAACCCTGCAAGGTACTAATGGCTCTATCTTACAGATGGGTAAACGGAGGCACCGAGACATATCACACAGCTAGTTAATGTAAAGCCAGGAATGGAACCTCTGATTACCTGACTGGTTAACTTATCCTCTCAAGAATCCTAAATTGAATAGAGTTCTCACCCTCCAGGGCTATATGCAGTAGAATTACTCTTTATGCAACATTTTAATGATATTGCAATAATACAGTTAAAGTTTTTAAGCAACTAGAACCCAATAAAACATCTAGGGTGGCATAAAATATCTAATTAATGAAATGAAAGGTAAGATAACTTCAGGTAAATGGAGGGCGGTTAACTATGAAGTCTTTGCCGACATGAGTAAACTGCACCAAGCAGCAACTTCCAAGCCTGGCGGCGTGTAACTTTCCTAAAAAGAGGGGAAATTATTTTAGGATAAGTGGAGGTTGGCCTGAAAACTCCTAAAGAAATCCTAGGTCAGGGAGAGCTTGCGTTTCTTCAGTGGAGCTGGTTCCTGGGTGCAGTGATTAGGAGTTAATTGCCCTAGAGGGATGGTCCACGTTTCGGGAGTAGAGACTAGCACAAGCATTTAATTTAAGCACACACTACCGTCATCGCTTTGCAAACATCATCAGATAGTCCCCATTAAAACATGGAGAGCTTTATGAGAGAACAGAAATGTAAACTTGAAAATCGAAATTGAAATGCATATGGATCAAACTGTTCTGCACTAACCTCTTCGTTTATCCCAGTGAACAACCAGAATCAACTGAGAGCACCCAGAAAACACTTCCACCAGCAAAATACAAACTGTAAACTCAAGTGACATCCACCCTGTGGCTAAGTTTTTTAAGGTCTGCAGCACTTTTAGGGTTTGCCTTTTCCCCTCTTGTACAACGGCTCCACTACACAAATTTGCTAAAACCGTTCGCTGGGCACTAATATGGAATCGCTTAAAAAGAAACATGCCACTTTCGGCTAGGGGACAGCATGCTCGTCATTCAGTGTCCTACTGGTTTCTTAACACGCATATAATTAATATTGGTACTCAGGAAAGAGAACTTCTTCTGACCTTGAGCGTGCGCGCTAAATAAATTACCTCAGAACGAAAGTGGTGCGATCTCAAAACAGCATCTGGGGAGAAAAGAGAAATGACACTTCATTTAACTCCTTGTTCTTCACCTAAGTGATTCATGACTTACCTGGGAGACCAGGGTCGGGAAAGCATATTGCAGACGCCTGGAATTCGGTGGGACATCCTGGGGGAGGGAGGAGGAGTCCTGGGGCCATCGGTCTCTAGGTGATTTCTCCGCGAGAAGTTTGCATGAAAGTTCTGGGGGAGTTGGGGAGTCCCGAACTTTCCATGCCTTACTTTCTTACCCCTACGCTCCAGCGAAGGACGGGTGAAGGCAAGGCTGCCGCAGCCCCGGACTACGCTCAAATTACCCTTAAGGCTTTAGCAAACTGACTGAAAATCTGAGTTCGTTTCTCCCCTCCCTGCCCTCTGCATCGCCGTGGTTATTCAAACCTGGGAGACTGGAGGGCGGAGGTGAGGGCAAAAAGGGCAAGGGGCGTTAAATAAAGAAACGTACTCAGCCTGGGGAGTGGGCAATGATGGGGCTAGGGGCAGCCGAGGAGAACTGAGGGAGCCGCGCTTCACTCTCCAAATCGGCTTAAATGTTCCTGGTAGCCGCAGAAACCCGTCGCGGCGTGTCTTACCTCGGCTTCTCGAACGACCCGAGAAGACCGATTTCATCGGATGCCTCCCTTTCTGGAGCTTGCGGTGCCAGCAGCAGAAGAAGACGATGGTGGCGATGGTGCCCAGCAGAAGCAACAAGAGGAAGAGGGCACATTGGATGCTGTAGGGTCTCAGCAAGACGAGGAAAGCCGCGGCGATCATGGTGCGGGCGAGGCGGGGGCGACTCGACGGCGGGGCTGGAGGGCGGCGGCACAGGCACCCGCGCGGGGCGCACGCCGGGACGGCGGGCACGGGTGAGCGCGGCTCAGCGCGTCATGCCCGGCGCTCGCGGCCCCGCGCCCAGCCCAATGGCTGCGCACCCCGCGCCAGCCGCGCTACGCGAGTGATCCAGGGCTGCGGGGAGCGCTTGCCATGACTCAGCAGACAGCGACGAGGCTGCGACTCGGCGACTGGGATCCTCTCCCCTCCCTCCCCAGGCGCCCCCGCCCCCGTCCGTGCGCAGCCCCCGGGCGCAGCCCCGCCGGGGACGCGGCGAGTGGGGAGGAGCAGCGCCGCCGCCGCGACCGCCCGGGCTCCGCGCATCGTCCTGCGGCCGCCGCCGACCTCAGCATCCCAGAAGCCGGGCGCACGTGGGTCGGGGCGGGGACGCGGCGCCCGGGCTGCAGCCGCGGCAGCCTGCTGGGGGCGGGAATGGGGCGCCGCGGCGGGGGCTCGGCTGATGACATCACAGCCGGGCTGCGGCAGCGCGGGCGCGCGGACATGGCTGCGGCGGTTTCGGCGGCGGCCGCGGGCTGCGCCCGGGCCTGAGAGCCCAGCGCCCTCCCGCGGGGCCGCCCGCCAGTCCGCGCCGTCCTCAGGTGCATTGACCGGGAGCCTCTAGCTTCCCGGACACCCGGCGCTTCCGCCTATCCAGCCTCCCTCGGCCAAATTGCTGCGGAGCCCATCGTCAGGGGGCGCCAAGGAGCCAGGGGGAAAACCGTGAGGCGCTGACAGGAGCCTCCCGGCGGTGCTACCCCCCACCTCCCAACTCCCTGCGCCCCGCCCCGAGGTTGGGGCTTTGAAGGATGCAGTCGGGTGAGCTATTGCTTGTGGGGGTTCCTCGCACGCTGAAGCGCGAGCGCCGGGAAGGGCCTTCCCTGGGAATTGGGATACTCCAGGAACGGGAGGCCCACTCCTCTCCAAGCCTCTCTAAACTAGGAGCGCTCCGGGGGTAGTACGCTCTGGTCTGCAGCGGTGAACTCTTCCACCCCAAACTTGGTACTTATTTCGCAGCTAAGAATTAGGCAGTTTCGATCTTCTTGTATCCCTGGGTTTGCCCTAAAAACCCTGACTCATTTAGTGCATTTGAAGGGCGAGGGGATTTCAGATTTAGGGACCTGACAGATGAAGTAAGTTGGGACTTGGCTTATAAATATTTGGGGGAGAAATTTTTTAGGGAGTGTGAGGCAATAGTGATCTCTCACACTTGCAGGCACACTGTCTCCCTTTTGTCCCCTCCCCACGTTTCTTCATAACCAGCAAAAAGTATATGGCAGTTGGTGGCCAGGGGATTTAACACTGATGCAATGCCAGCGCGGAAGGTATGGCAAGAGCGCTGCAGTGTGCCTTTCTGCGGAGGGCCACGGCCAGCTGGCCAGGAAGCGACTGCTGCAGCAGTCAGTCTGCGGCATCTTGCGGCCTTGGCGGGCGGTGCTGTGCCGCGTTCTGCTGCCTCCAAGGCAATGCTGGCTTTCCCTGTGTGGGGCTGGATTGTTTGTTTCATTTACTCGCATAAGAAAACTTTAATTATAGTGAAAAGGTAACACTTGACTGCATTTGTGGAGTTTCTTATAACGACTGTATTAGCCTCTTTTTTGGAATACCTAATAGACTGAAGAAATTGTGTCATAAAAATTTATAAAATTTTGAAAAGCAGGTAAATAATTGGGAGGAATAAAAGTTTTATTTGCTTGTAGTGATCTCAAAATCATGTTGTTTTCCAACTATACAAAACCGTACAGCTCTGCGTAAAAGCTTAATCATTAATGTCCTTAAGGCCAGTAACACATTACCGTGTGTAAGTATTAAACCTAAAAAGGCATTGCTTAATGCAGTCTCTTAGTGCCAGATTCATAAACATGGAAAACAACAGATACGTTTTGTTTACAGCTGGTTTCCTAAAACAAAATAAACATTCGAATTGTTGACATGTTGCATCTCATTCATTCAGTTGTTTTGGATTGAACTCAGAAGGGACCTTGCTTGGAGACACTGGGTAAGGTGGGAATTTTGAATGGCAGCATGTAGGCTGCACGGCATTCCAGGATAGGCTTCATGGGTCTCTAGCACTCAGAGGGGGTGACAGGTAGCACTACATCATGTACATATGGCTAAAGGTTTCCTGATACCGCAGCCCACTGCAGTGGGAAACTGTATTCAACAATTATGCAGAGGTTGTTGAAGAAAATCCTGAGAGCTTGCAATGTGTGGCACATCAGGAAAGGAAGAATTCTCCACCGCATTGACTCAACAATGGCATGGTGGAGTAATTTTAAACAACAAAACTGAACTAATCGTGTGCAGACATTGGGGGAAATAACTAACAGAATTTTGGAAGGTCATCTTTATGCTTCTCATTGACTGAAATTTGTAAGTGAGCTGAAATAGCCTACATATACTTGAACAGAAACATGTCAAAGACACAGACACAGCATAGTATTCAAATTGCCCCAAACGCTCTATTTTTTAACAACAAAAAGCAACTAAATCGCTATTATGGTTTTCTGAACTATTCCTTTAGCACAATTGTTATCATCCTGCGTCTTGCTGCAGCCATTTATAAGTTTCAAGTGCACACAAGAACATCATTTATCTCTCTTGGCAGACAAATGCTTAACTGCCATGCAATAGGATTACAGATATTTCTTTTTAGATGCATTCATTTCTGTTCTTTCCATCAGTTGTCTTAAAGATGCTAATAATAAACAAACCAAATCCTTGAAATAATTTAATATTTAGTTCCATTGTTATTTTCTGATTTGTTTGTTGCTAATTTATCATTTTTTCCAAATAATAGCATACATATTATTAATTGCTTCTTTCTGTGTGTTTACGTGGTGCCTAATGCATTGTGGAATTCAATAAATACTAAATCAGCCAAGCAGTGCTTTTTGGAAGTTAATTTAGTAGAAATTATACCTTGCCTTCCTGGTAGGTTTTTGCTTTAAAAAAAGAATAATTGACGTTGTATAAAAGTCACACACACAAAAAGAATTGTTAAGTTTGAGGGTAGGGATGGAGGGGGAGAGCAATGGCCAAATCTTTCATACAAAAAAATGAAAATTTATAATGGAAAAGTATGTATAATTTGTTGACTTATTTATGAGAGTAAGTTATCATTGTCACCCAAAAGAAAACAAAAAAGTTGGGAAAGATAGCTAAGAGAGTTGGATATCACATATGTAGAAGATGGTCCATTATACAGCCTTTCTTCCCTTTAGAGTCTCAACCAAATTGGGAATAGACACAAGGAACCATAAGGAAATTAAAATATTGTGTTAACTCTCTTCAAGATAAAGTCAGATTGAAGAAGACAGCTTAGCCTCAAGGCCAAAATGGGGCATCTTATTCCTTTTTCCTCACTCAGCATGCCCACGCAGTCACAGCTGAAAAATGACAGACCTCCCCAACATTAGGGCAGGAAGGAACCCAACCTGTTCAAATTCCGGGATAAACACCAAAGGCAAAGGGAAGCCTGACACTTCCATAAGGCACTCAGCATGTGTGAGCAAGAGACAGGCCCATGTGTGAGAAGGGAATTTTATACATCACTCCTGCCCACTAAAGGCTAGTAGGCCCTCTTGAGTTTTTCCATCACTAACTCTTTTCATTCCTGAAAGATAACAGTGAGTAAGGTGCTTTAATAACGTGGCAGAAACATCTTTCTGAGTACTTTCCTAGAGGCAGAAAGTTATGGCACAAGTTCCTAATGTATGGATCAGGAAGAAACATCAGAAGGAAGAAAAGTTTCCACCCTAAGCTATGTAGCAACCAGTTGAGAAAAACGGAAGAACTGAAGATAACTCAGGTTTTGAGCTAGGATAGATGAATAATTTGGAAGGAGAAGATAAAAAACTGTGTTTTAGACCCACTGACTTGGAAGCGTCAGAAGGACAGCAGTGTGAAAATATCCAGCAAGCCCATGGAAATGTGGAGAGGTCAGAACCAAAAACAGATAGGGAGTCATCAACATTGTAGTTGGAGTAATGGAAATTAATGGAAATAGAGGAAATGACTAAGGAATAGATGCTAAAGAGCATCTCAGAATCAGAACATTGGAGACAGCTTCCATTTGTGGACTGGAGGATAGCAAAGTGGTCGAAGCCAAGTAGGGAGTGTTCCAATTTAGTGACTCTCTGGAACAGATGCACAAATGGGAGACTAAGAAGGGCAAGGACTGAGGACTGGTGACTAGGAGTCCTCTGGAAACCTTTCAGAGAACTGATTCAGCATGGCAGGAGAGGCTAAAACCAGACATTAATGAGTTCAAGAGGGAATGAGAGATGAAAAAGAGGAGAGGGTTGTTGTCTACAATCTTTGCAGAAATTTAACTCTAAAGGGGATGAGTAGAAAAGCAATTAAATCCTGAATAAAGGCAAATGGTGATTATTTTGTCAGGCTAGGGATATTTGAGCAAGTTTCTAGGGAATTTGGGAGACGGAGCCAGAAGAGGGAGAGAAATAATTAAAGACAGGGGAGAAGAGGACATTCTCCTGGGGATTTGTGATTTAGTAATTTGTTCAAAATACCTTGAGTCCCCCCACAGACTGGTCTTTGTAGTCTCAGGTTGCTTTGGACTCTGCAGAGTTAAAATTGAGCCTGACTAGTTAGGATGGCTCCATGCCCAGGGTTTCTTTCCCATCAAATCTGGCTACTAATACTCAGACTTGAATAATGACTTTTAGGGAAAGATAAGGAATGTCTTGGAATGTAGCCTAGGTTGTCTGTGATTATTACCAATTTATATGGAAGTGAGTAAATTACCCAGTTGGTAATCACACAAGGACATTACATTGAAATATTACCCCCTTGAAAATAAGAAGTTTAGGTAAGAATGGCTCTAGCAATAAATTATTAGAAATAAAGCATACTAATTTTGGCCTGGTAACTTCCCTGTTTCTAGGTGAAGTGTTTTACATGTGCTTGCATTAAAAGGTAAAGGAGCTATATCATCTGGAAGAACCTACTTCATCTAAAATAAATTTGGAGGTGATTTCCAGCCACCAGAACCAGGGAAACCATCATGTGGATAGATTACTATTTTCTTTTATCCTTCTTCTTGATAAAAAAATTTTTTGAAAAAAAAATTTTGAATTTTTGAAAGGCAAATAATTGTAACTTGCAGTAATATCAAATATTATTTTCAGCAAATATTCCCTGGTAAAGGGCTTTATTTTACCATAATAAAAACTTTTAAAATAACTTAAAAGTATACTGAGAAAATATTGCAAATGGAATTATTTCAGATTGTTCTTTTAACATTTTAGCTATTGTAGAGCCTAGATTTTGTTATTCTACGGGTTACCAAACTGCAGAAGCCATGATAATTCCAGGGGGGGTGAGAGGGGCGTTCTTTTTGTGTGTGTGAACATTACAGACTTTTCAAAAAAGTCAGCTGGGTTTGGGAGCTTAAAAACATCAATATAATTGAATTCATTTACTATATAATGCTTTGCAGACAGTTTTTGGAAAGTAATCATTTATTATCCACAAGCAAATAGAATTCATTTATATAGTTTCCACACTGAGTGTGGGATTAGTCATGCAGCAAAATACTGAGTCATTTGGCCAGAAAATTTACTCATAGTTGTATGAACTGCCAATGGAAAATTTGAGAGCTGTTCATAAATCAAATTATAAAGCTCTTAGAGTTATAAATCACTGAGCAATATTGTTCATTACTATTCAGATGGTATAAAATATCTCCACCATTTCTAAGAATGGGCAATTTACAAAGCAAGTTTGAAAGTTGAAGGTATTGCCTTCTAGATCCAAGATGAAACTTGCCATATAAGTTACAAACATTCTACATCTGAAACTTCTACACTTCTTAAGTAAAAAGATAAAAAAATAAGGTAGGAACTTTATCATTGCATAGCAAATGTTACAAGATGAATAAAATTTTAGTTATTATTTAAGTATTAAGTTCTAAGTTGTGTTGATAATAAAACTACAGCAACATTGAATAGCTAGAGTTCTCCTATTTCTTAAAATAATTCTTTGTCATTTAGGACTTTTGCATTAAATATTTTGTGCTAATAGAGTTGTATGCTAATGCATCAATGCACTTGTAGCCAAAAAAATAATGTCACTAGGAGAGCAGAGGTACTAAATGTACCAAGGAGAGCAGAAAATTGTGATGAGCAACTGATGATTAGTAAAAGATGTATTAATAATATATAGTTCCAGAGGTTATTGATATACCACATAAAGACACTCTATGAATATAGGAACAGAAAGAAAAGCACATCTTGAAAATGTCTTTGTAGCCACAAATACTTTATGGAGTAAAACAGGGCAACAAACAGCAAACACACTAAATTGGAATATAGTGGAGTTTATATTTCAAAGAAGAAAGCCATAAACCTAAAGCCTGTTCTTGCCAGTCCTGTCTCTACTATAGAAGTTCAAACTGGAATTCATGAGTAGGTTTCTAGAGACCTGAAATTACACGTAAAGACTTGTGTCTCATTTTGAGGACATGATCCATACCTTTCATTAGATTCTTAATGAGTTCTCCAACTTCCCCAATGAGAATCGTAAGAATCATACAAATCCACGTAGGTACTGAGGCTTCTGAATACAGTATAAGTCATTTGATCCATCAACAATGGCAGCACCTGCGTACTCCTGAGATTGTAAGAAGTGTCTCGGGGACTATCCGTCTGGTTAGCAAAGGAAACTTTCTGTTCTAAACTATAAAAGTTTAGATAAGTCTCCCAAGTGCAGGTGAGTGCTGCCACCCAAAGACTAAATGGAGATGATGTGCTGGGAGTTTCCTTGTCCTCTAGCATCTTTAAACACATTGGGAGAGAGACAAATGAGTCCTCTAAGGTAATTCCCACTGAGATGTCAGTTGTAACCCTAAGAGAAGAAAAGACTGTATTAATTATCTAAGACCACTTCCATAGACTTCTGTCATGGGAAGAAGGGCTAACTTGATTCCTAAGCTGCCTTCATGCCAATTAACTACCCAATTTATATCTAGATGTTTGAATGGATAAGCCCATTCCAAGCCAACAGCACTAGTCCTGAAAGCTAGTCTTGGGTTCAGAGTCTGCATAAACTGCTACAGTCTTAAGGCCTAAAAGAGGGACAGAAGGAATTAGTATTAGGTTCCCAGAAACAACTTGTAGACATTCTGGTAAATATAGCCACCATTCTTCCTAAATCCTTCCCCAAGCCCACATTCAACAGTCTGCTGTGGAGTCTGCAGACCTGGCAACTGGTGCCCTCGATCCCACCAGGGTGATTCTGCACTCTGGTGGGAACACCGCCCATCCAGCTGTTCAGTTTCACCTACTCGTCGTTTCTAGCTTCCCACCAGAACTGGAATGCGATGGTTTAAATTTTTTCCTTTGCAAAAACTCATGTAGAAATTAGATTATTGTTGTAACAGTATTGGGAGGTGGGACGTTTGAGAGGTGATTAGACCATGAGGGCTCTGCCCTCATGAATGGATTAATGCTGCTACTTTAGGAGTGGATTTGTTATAAAAGAGCTAGTTCAGCCTCTTCTCTCCTCTCTCTCTCTGTCTCTCTCTCTCCCCCCACCATCTTCATCTTCCACCATGTGATGACACAGCAAGGCACTCACCAGATGCCAGCACCTTGATACTGGACTTTGCAGCCTCCAGTACTGTGAGCCAATAAATTTCTGTTCATTATGAATTACTAAGCTTGGGGTATTCTGTTTCAACAGCACAAAACAGACTACGACACCACTCTTGCCATATTTGTGGACCTCAACTCCCTCCTCACCACCATATTTCCAGGATACTAGGTCTCAATGTCACATCATCATGATCACATATTGTTACAGTATGAAGCTGATTATTTCATTATGTAACTGTCTTACTCCAGTGGGCAAGTCCAGTTTCCTGAGGTGTCCCGATCTCTCAGTCTGGCTAGTTCTTTTTCCTCCAAGTTCTCTTCTGACCCTCTAGGCTTGAAGGGTTTGGTGACACAACATTCATGCATTCCACACAGAAACAGACCTTGGATCAATATGATTTTCTGGGTGCCTCAGACCCCCTCTGGGCCTAGTGGGCACTGTTCTTTGCACAATTTCAGTCTGTGGTCACTTGTAATGAGGCAGGAATCTACCTAGAGAACACATTGCAGGATTGTAGTTAATGTATCAGACTTCCTGGTGGTCTGCCGTCTGGTGAGCTGTTAAAAGTCTAGGTCTTAGTGCCTAGATTAAGGGGCACCAACAGCACCCTGGGAGTTGACAGGTATGATCATTATTCATCTGTCCCCCTTCCCCAAAAGGCATGGAACAACATGTACCAGTCATCCTCATTACTGAATGGCTACCTTGATGTGGACCACCTAGTTATTTGTAGTAATAGCTAGCACTTATTGAGTATCTACTCTCTGCTAAATGCTTTACATGCATTCACTCATACAATCCTCACAGCAGCCCCAAGTAGGTACTACTCTTATTCCTATTTTATAGATGAGAACTCCCGGGCTTAGAGGTGTAAGGAATTGCCTGAAGACCGCACACCTAGCAAGTGGCATCAAAATTCTTCAGCACTTCACAAACCACACAAACCATTCCTGTTGCATATTTTTCATTTGCACTGCCTCCCTGCTTCATTTGCACTGCAGCTCTTCCCCTAAAGGAAACCCTCTTAGTTACAGCTTGCTGAGCCGCTACTCTTGCTACTCTTGCTCTCTTCCGGCTCTCCTTAGGCTACCACTACCCAGATTAATGAAGGCCAACCCGACACTCCAGCAGAACGTCAGATGTTTCCTTGTACACACAGAGATGCGGTCCTCTCCTTTAGCATGTGAGGAATTTGCCTAGGCCACACCTCCTAATCCAGCAATTTCACAAGACTCCTTGTATTAAAAAATTATAGTTACATCCTTACCATTTCATTGCCATGTCTCCATCCTTATCACTTGGGTAAATTTGACCCAGAATCTCCAGAAAGCTGAAGAAGCTTAGCAGGGCCAAGCTGACTCCTACTTTGGAAAAAGGGCTCTATGGGAGACCACCTGGTTGTCCTTTATAAAACAGAAAGCTATAATAATTTTTTCTTTATATTTTTACAAAAGATTGAGGTTTGTCTAATATAGACTCATAGACATCAAGGTTAATTAGCTATATTTATTGAAGCCCTCCCCTGTACTCAGTGCTATAAACTCCCCTCCTACTCTCACATGTTTGACCTAAGCTTGTATGGGGGTAATCTGGTTCAGTTTGCTTCAATTAATAATAAAATATTAATAGTAATTAACGTAATTTATTATTATTAATTAATATAATGTAATTAATATACTAGGGGTATAGTAAAATACTATTAATAAATTAATATAATTACAATATTAATGATATACTTAGTAATTATAAAATAAAATATAATATTTTTGTAATAATAGTGATATGATTGTATTAATTAATAATATAAATAATTATTTTTATAAAATAAAATAGTGATTATATTATTACAACTAATATTATAATTAATAATAATTACTTTATATTGTTATATACCTAACATATCAACTCATAATGGGGTATTTTATTATTCCCATTTCACAGATGGAGAAACAGAAGCATGGAAAGATTACATGGGTAGTAAGTATTGGAGCTAGGGTTGTGGATCAGACAATTTGCTTTTGGAGCCTATGATTGTAAATACTTACGTGACCTGCTTCACCATCTAAAACATTTGTAAGGATTTCAGACTGGAAGACTATCTTGAACTAACTACGTAGCAAAACTGTACCCCTACCAATAAAAAAGAGTAGCTCACTAAGCTTTCTATCTTTTCATAGAAGGACAAGTTTAGTCTTTCCCTCTTTCTGTGAACAGGATGTACATTTGCCCAAGGTTCTATGTCCTGCTGACTGTTCTAACAACTTCTCTACCATAGAATCAAGGACTGACAACACTGTCCCCAAATGCCATCCCTGCTAAGTCCCTTGTTCCTCTGTCTTTTGTCTTTTTTTTTTTTTTTTCAGATGGGGGCTTGCTCTATTGCCCACGCTGGAGTGCAGTGGCATTATCATAGCTTACTGTAGCCTCTATCTCCCAGGCTCAAGCAATCCTCCTGGCACAACCTCCCAAGTAGCTGAGACTACAGGCAGTCACCACCATACCTGGCTATTTTTTTTTAATTTTTGGTAGATGAAGTCTCATTAGGTTACTCAGGCTGGTAATTCTTGGCTTCGAGCAATCCTCCCACCTCTGTCTCCCAAGTATTGGGGTTACAAGTGTGAGCCTCCTCACCTGGCCTCCTCTCAGTCTTTGACACTTCTGAACCTGGAGGTTAGGTTGCATACTTTGATCTCACTCTACCCATCTATCCATCCTTGCTTTAATATAGCTTCCTGGGCCTCAGCTGGTTTAAAGAGATTCATCCCATTTCCTTGAGCTTTCTTCTTTGATCAACACTTGCATTCTCCATCCTTAACTGGTTTCTTAGTTCTAACTTGCCCTATGGCTAACCATACCCAGATTTGCCAATACACTGAGAGAAGATGGCCTTTTACATTCCTTTTCATTTTGATTACGAGTTTATTGACAGCGCTTTCCCTCATAGATATATAATACGTGTATTTTTCTCTTTTTTTTTTGAATGTTTTGTAAAAAATATTTTATTATTAGCCCACCGATCAATTTGGAAAGATGAAATTTGCTTTTATTCCCATCACTGATTTTGAAGTCCCGAGCCAAAGCCGAGCGATAAAAGCAAGTTAAGTGATGAACCGGTTAACCGTACTGCGAGGAGCAGCTGAGGGCAGAAGGCGGGGCCGGGTCATTCTTTTTTTCCCCACACCCTCACTCTCTCTTCTCTCCACGATTATTGATTATTGACCGCCCCGGGGGCCTGATCACAAACCCTGCTTGGCCAGGGAGGCAGACACCTCGTTGGCTAGCGTGGCGAGCTGGGGCGAGTCTACCATGTCGATGCTGCCGGTGGAGGAGACATTGCTGAGGTGCCATGGAGACGTGTCCCCAGACACCACCGGCGACTTGTTCACGATTTCCACCCCGTGGTCTGTCTTGGCTTTGGCGTTCTCGCGGAAGGTCAGCTTGTGGGTTTCAATCTTTTTATTTCCTCCGCCAGGGACATGAGTGATATTGTCCAGGGACCCGATCTTCGACTGGACTCTGTCCTTGAAGTCCACCTTCTCAGATTTTACTTCCACCTGGCCACCTCCTGGTTTATGATGGATGTTGCCTAATGAGCCACACTTGGAGGTCACCTTGCTCAGGTCAACTGATTTGTAGACTATTTGCACCTTCCCGCCTCCCGGCTGATGCTTCAGGTTCTCAGTGGAGCCAATCTTGGACTTGACGTTCTTCAGGTGTGGCATGGGCACGGGGGCGGTCTGCAGGCGGCTGTTGGCGGAAGACGGCGATTTGGGTGGAGTACGGACCACCGCCACCTTCTTGGGCTCCCGGGCTGGAGGGGTTGGAAGGGACGGGATGCGGGAGCGGCTGCCAGGAGTGCCCGGGGAGCCGGGGCTGCTGTAGCCGCTGCGATCCCCTGATTTTGGAGGTTCACCAGAACTGGGTGGTGTCTTTGGGGCGGGCAGGGTTTTTGCTGGAATCCTGGTGGCGTTGGCCTGGCCTTTCTGGCCTGGAGGGGCCGCTCCCCTGGGTGTGGCGATCTTCGTTTTACTATCAGCCCTCTTGGCTTTTTTGTCATCGCTTCCAGTTCCGTCTTTGCTTTTACTGATCTAGCCAGCTTCGGTCACGTGACCAGCAGCTTCATCTTTCAGGCTGGGGGTGTCTCCAATGCCTGCTTCTTCAGCTTTCAGGCCAGCGTCCGTGTCACCCTCTTGGTCTTGGAGCATGGTGTAGCCCTCTTGATCTTTCCTGTCCCCCAACCCGTACGTCCCAGCGTGATCTTCCATCACATCGAACTCCTGGCAGGGCTCAGCCATCCTGGTTCAAGGCTCGCCTGATAGTCGACAGAGGCGAGGACGGGAGAGGACAGCGGAGGAGGAGAAAGTGGCTGTGGTGGCGGTTGCAGAAGGTGGGCAGTGGCAGCGGCGCTGCTGTTGGTGTCAGAGCTGGTGGGTGGCCATAAATGTATTTTTCTAAATGACCTTCATAGGGATAGGGAAATAACTTGATAAAATGTGTAATGTAGCTGATCCTTTGTTTTTTAAAAATTTTAATGTTGCTTCAAGGTGGTAAGAAAGAATATCAGAGCAAGAAGAGAAATGATTGGTAACAGGTAAGAGGGGAACTCCACTTAAGATGATTTGTTAAGTAAATTATCTAAAATATATGACTCAGCACATTCATTATATTTAGAACCAAATTTTGATAGTATAAAAGTACAAAGTTATGGAGATAATGGTGAATGATAACCAGTTATTTCATTAACATATATTAGGCCAGGCATGGTGACTCATACCTATAACACCACGACTTGTGTCAAAAAAACTATTTAGAAATATTATTTAGCAAATAGATACGTTGATGTTGTTAGGAACTAGGATTTTCAGTGAGAGAGAAAAATGCATTATAAAATCAGAGGATCTCTTGAGCCTAGGAGTTCAAGGCTGCAGTGAGCCTTGATAGCATCACAGAACTCCAGTCTCTGTGACAAAGCGAGATCCTGTCATACACACAAAAAAATTTATATATATATATATGTGATATTAACATAGTGTATAATGGGATAGATATTTCAGAAAGAAATGATCTCATTTTTTCACATTATAATTTATTAGATTAATATTTGAGAGTTGAATCGATCCTGATTTTGATGCATAAGCATTGATTCTTGGATCAGAATCACATATTACATTTTGTGAATTTAAAAAATTGGTCTAAAAGTTATTAATGTTGTAGAATACATTTACTTAAAGCAAAGCATAATAATCTCATTTTGCTCTCAACTTTCAAGATGAATAGAAAGTTCCGCATTAATAAAAAAAAAAGTGAAATAGAAAACAGATGACATGACTTATAGTCCTCCTAAAATAGAACTTTTAATTGATGTTACTCCTCTCTAGGCTTAACTCTGAACTTGTGGTTTGTTTTTTGTTTGTTTGTTTGTTTTTTGAGACTGAGTCTTGCTCTGTCACCCAGGCTGGAGTGCAATGGCACGATCTCAGCTCACTGAAACCTCCACCTCCTCGGTTCAAGCAGTTCTCCTGCCTCAGCCTCCGGTATAGCTGGGGTTACAGGCACTTGCCACCATGCCTGGCTAGTTTTTGTATATTTCGCAGAGATGGAGTTTCACCATGTTGGCAAGGCTAGTCTTGAACTCCTGACCTAAGGTGATCCGCCTGCCTCGGCCTCCCAAAGTTCTGGGATTACAGATGTGAGCTACCATGCCAGGCCTGTTTTTTTATAAATATGGGGGAAGGCACATAATTATTGGGGGGACAAGTAGTAACACAATAATAGCCAAGAAGAAAATGTTCTTGTGCAAATTTTCAGATAGTTCTGCCTGTGCCTACAGGCTTTTTATTGACAATTGATTGGGATAAGTGACACTGTGGAGCAGGTGAAGATTGCCTTCCAGTTTTCCCAGCCTCTTATTTCTGTACTATTACCTCTGTGCTATAGTCTTCTTCGTGAACACATCAAGATGAAAGTAAGCCAGCCACACTGTTTAATTTCCGATAAGACAAAGGCTGGGTCATTTAGCACTTGGTTCTCTTGCCAGGTCAGGAGCAACAAAGAGACTCTGGTACAGATGATGAAGCTAACATGTGGAGCCAGTGATACCAGCAATACTAGGGGTATTGATCCAGTAATACAGATACAAGCATGCCTGAAGAAAATAGCAAAAAAAATAAACCCCTTTGCCACTGGAAATAGAGCGTGATCAGTGGTAGGATGGATCATGTCAGAACATGGAAATTAGAAATACAAGCCATATCCAATAGAACAGTAATAATCCAGTAAACAAATAGTGTAGATCAGGTACATTGTCAGTATCAGATGTCTGTAGGGAGATAACAGGTGGAAGTACTGGCAACGGAAGGAATCTACTGACTGGCAGCAAATAGACACACAGGCAGTCAGGAGGTATGAGGAGCCCTGCTATGTTGTATCAGCCAGAGTTCCAGCAAGAAATACATGGTCCACTAAAATTTGGATGATTTGGAAAGGCTTTAACTAAGGGACTATTTAAGAAAGTGTGGTCTGGGTGTAGGGAAACCATGAGGGATCATGCTGTACCTCAGGGCTAGTCATAGTGGAAATGTTACCAGCCTGGACCAAAGGGAGAGGAAAGGCATGGTTATTGCAACCTGAAAGGAGAGGGGCACATGAAATCTGAAGTGACCCCACAGGGTGGGAGCCAGGAGGATAAATTCTCCTGACTCACTGTCCTCCCTCCCTCTGATCTCATGCCTGGACACTCATTGGCTGAACTCAGCAGGAAAGAGAGTGAGGGAGCCCAAACAGGTCGAACTCCAGAGTCAGAGAGTGACATAGAGACAGCCAAGGAAAGGGTCTGGAGGGCCAAAGAAAGGATCTCCTTCTCTAGCATTTAACCAGGACTATAGCCTAATAAACACTAATGAGCAAGCCAAGACTCCAGTCTCTGTGGGAATGGTACTACAGGGCAGAAACTTAGGCAAGGAGGGCCCTGTAAGGGACTACTTGAAGTGAAAAAAGCAAAAATCTCATTGGAATTGACAACCTGTTACAAAGCTGACTTGATGATTAGTTTCTAAGTTCTGGCTTGAGCCCTTCTTCTCCTGCTTATGGGTTACCAACTAGGAGTGGTTTCCAGGTTCCACTGGGGACCTCAGCTCCCTCATCTGTAAAGTGTGGATAATACTTGTTGCTACCCCAGAGGGTGTCTGTGAGGATTAAATGAGTTAGTACAGGTTAAATGCATAAAATAGCACCTTATACATACTGAATACTCAGTAAATGTTAGCTATGTTTTTATTCTTATTAAGTGAAAGAGGCAGGATTGGAGAGATCCGAGGATGTCATATAGGGCAGTATAGGGAACTAAATTAATTTCTTTTCTAGATAAGGTTACACATATGAAAACACATTGTATCACTGCTTATTCATTCAGTTAGCTTCAGTAAAAGTACATCCACAAACTCCAGAAAGATAAGAATGTTTTTCTTTCCTTTCCCATCATGGAAAATATAAAATGATTCAGGTCTGTAGCCCCTCAAGCATAATGTTTCTTTTCTATTCTTTCTTTTTTTTTTTTTTTTTTTTGAAACAGGGTCTCACTCTGTCACCCAGGCTGGAGTGCAGCAGAAGGAACAAAGCTCACTGCAGCCTCAAACTCTTGGGCTCTCGTGATCCTCCCAGCTCAGCCTCCCCAGTAGCTGGGACTATAGGTGTGGCCCACCATGCCTGGCTAATTTTTTTTTTTATTTTTGTAGAAATGGACTCTCACCATGTTGCTCAGGCTGATCTTAAATTCCTGGGCTCAAGCAATCCTCCCATCTTAGCCTCCCAAAACACTGGGATTACAGGTGTGAGCCACTGCACTTGGCCCAAATGTAATGTTACTTACGCTCCTGCATAATCTCTAATCCAGTCCAAGTTATGCCATAATAGTTTGGCAGCATCGTCGAACCATCCCAAAGCATATTAACCATCTTTTTACTCATGATATTGCCAGAACAACTTGGAAATTGAAAATATTTATGTTATTTGAAAATGAGGGAAATGGCCGGGCCTGTAATCCCAGCACTTTGGGAGGCCGAAGTGGGCGGATCACAAGGTCAGGAGCTTGAGACCATCCTGGCTAACACGGTGAAACCCCGTCTCTACTAAAAATATAAAAAATTAGCCAGGCGTGGTGGCGGGTGCCTGTAGTCCCAGCTACTTGGGAGGCTGAGGCAGGAGAATTACTCGAACCCGGGAGGCAGAAGTTGTGTGAGCCGGGATCGTGCCACTGCACTCCAGCCTGAGCAACAGAATGAGACTCCGTCTCAAAAAAACAAAACAAAACAAAACAAAAAACCAAGGAAAAAAAAAAACAAAAATGAAGGAAGTAAAAACAGATAGTAAGTTGAAATGCTGCCTAATGGACATTAGTAAAACCCAGTAGTTTTCCCTGTAGATATCAGAACGCTTTGGTGAGAAAGCCATTCATGCATTTGTTTTGTTCAGCAGAGTGCTGTCTCAGGGTTGGAGTGCTCAGAATGCACCCAATAATTTATAGCCATTTCAATCTTGATTTGTCTTCCTCTAGAATATATGTAACTAAAAATACATAATATAGACATCTCCTTCCTCCATGCCCCATCTTGCTAAGCAGCTGGACTGAAACTAGTAGTCCATTTTATAGAAATCATTAAGCCAGTCACTGGCTATTTAGAATTATGTTGGCACTAGTTTCCTGCCATTTTTAATTCATTTAGCAGGGAGTCTTCAGTTCATATTCTGACCTGAGTACTACAAGGGTTCTTTTATGTCTATACCTTTCAAAACTGATGTATGTATACAGCAATCCAAAACTTTTGAAACCTATGAAAGGGTACTTAGGTTTTATTGTAGTGCTGTACTTGCCTTTCAAAATTTTTAATTGAATCCCTAATGGAGGACTTATATTTAAATACAAAGGCAGATGAGACACCTGTATTATATTTTGATATTAATTTAGTTTCCTTAGGTTTGGTGACTTTTTTTTTTTTTAGAATTTCAGAGGTGGCTTTTGAATTCCTGCATTAGGTATGTCATTGATTTGTTAAAATTAAACATAAACGTATTGAGAATTTATGTTTTGATTTGCTTCCATTAATTACAAAAATTCCCCTTTTGCTAGATTTCAATGCTGAGACACTGTGTTTTTCATAATTTGGATGTTGCTTAGGACATTGTTTTTCGAACTATGGATTTTAATCCATTAATGGGTTATGAAATCAGTTTAATGTGCTATGACCAGCCCCTTTTTTAAATGAAATAAAATAGAGCAGACAGAATAGAAACTGAGAGAGTGCATTGCATGTAGTAAGGGAAATATGTTTCTTAAAATTTTGTTTTTGTTGTGTGTGTGTGTGTGTGTTTTCTAGATCAAAATGTAGTTTTTACTGTAACAGTCAAAAAAAAATTTAAAGCCATTGGCTAATATATTATTCCTCCAACCACTTTTTCTTTTTCTTTTTTTGAGACAGAGTCTTACTCTGTCATGCAGGCTGGAGTGCAGTGGCATGATCTCAGCTCGCCACAACCTCCGCCTCCCAGGTTCAAGCGATTCTCGTGCCTTAGTCTTCCCAGTAGCTGGGATTACAGGTACACGCCACCATGCCCGGCTAATTTTTGTTTCACCATGTTGGCTGGGCTTGTTGCAAACTCCCAAACTCAGGTGATCTGCCCACCTTGGCCTCCCAAAGTGCTAGGATTACAGGCGTGAACAACCGCGCCCTGCCCCAATCACATATTGTTAAGTGTTATCATGGATGTGTTCACGTTTCATCTCATCTCCTGCAACTATCTAAAGAATTAATAAGATGTGTTCTTTTAATAAATAAATAAATTGGGAGCAGATAGCCACATAGTGAATTTTTTTACTACCTATCAGAAACTGGTAGTATTTAATACCTAGCCATATTCATAATATTCCTTCTGAATTTGCTAATTGGCAGCTAACGTAAACATTAAATCACCTGTTTATGGAATTTATAACATAATACTGACCTGAAATCTACTGGAAAGTAGACATTCTAAATAAGGTCTGATATATCTATATCTGGTTGGTCTTGAGTGAACTGTGTGTTTGTGAAGAAACTTAAGGATTTGCTCTTTAACCAAATCATATCTTCAGGAGAAAAGTTTAATATTAATACAACTAGGGATAATATAAAAACTATGTTTTTGTAAACTAATTTGTTTTTGTCCAAGTTTTTTCTTGTGGTAAAACACACATCACATAAAATTTACCATCTTAATCATTTTAACTGTTTGGTTCAGTGACCTTAAGTACCTTCATGTTATTGTGCAACCATCACTGCCATCCATCTCCAAGATACTTTTCATCTTACAAAACTGAACTCCTGTGCTCATTAAGCAATAATTCCTATCCCCTCACTTCCCCCAGCCCCTGGCAACCGCCATTCTACTTTCTGTCTCTATGAATTTGACTATTCTGGTATCTCATGTAAGTGGAATCATACAATATTTGTATTTTTGGAACTGGCATATTTCACTTAGCATAATGTTCTCAAGGTAAATCCATGTTGTGGAACATCAGAATTTCCTTCCTTTTAAAGGTTGAATACTATTACACTATATGTTTGTGCCCATTTTGCTTATTTATTCATCTTTTGATGGACATGGATTGCTTGCCCCTTGTAGCTATTGTGAATAATGCTGCTATGAACATAGGTATGCAAGTATCTCTTCAAGACTATGCTTTAATTCTGTTTAATATATATCCAGAAGTGGAATTGCTGGATCATATGGTAATTTTATTTGTAATCTTTCTAGAAGGTTCTGTACTGTTTTCCAGCAGTGGCTGCACCATCTTACATTACCACCAGCAGTGCACAGTGTTCCAGTTCCTCTATATCCTTACCACTACTTATGATTTTGGTTTTTTGTTTGTAGCCATCCTAATAGCTATGAGGTAGTTTCTCCTTGTAGTTTTGATTTGCATTTCCTAATGATTAGTGATACTGAGCACCTTTTCATGTGATATCAGCCATTTGTATATCTTCTATGGAAAAAAATCTATTCAATAAAGTCCTTTACCCATTTTGAATCATTTTTTTTGTTAAATTTTAAGAATTCTGTGCATTCTGGATATTAATCTCTTATTAAATACATGATTTGAAAATATTTTCTCATATTCTGTGGGTTACCTTTTTAACTCTGTTAATAGTGACTTTTGATGCACAAAACTTTAATTTGCATGAAGTCCAATATTCCTATTTTTTTGTTTTATTACCTATGCCCTTTGGTATCATAGCCAAGAAATCTTTGAAAAATCCAGTTGCATAAAGCTTTTGCCATATGTTTGTTTTCTTTTTACTTTTCTTTTCCTTTTTTTTTTTTTTTGACAGGGTCTTATTCTGTCACCCAGGCTGGAGTGCAATAACATGATCTCAGCTCACCGCAACCTCCCCTTCCTAGGTTCAAGCAATTCTCCTGCCTTAGCTTCCTGAGTAGCTGAAACTAAAGCCATGTGCCACCAGGCCTGACTAATTTTTGTATTTTTAGTAGAGATGGAGTTTCCCACTTTGGCCAGGCTGGTCTCGAACCTCTGAGCTCAAGTGGTCCACCTGTCTCGGCCTCCCAAAGTGCTGAGATTACAGGTGTGAGCCACCATGCCCAGCCACCATATGTTTCCTTATAAGAATTTTGTAGCTAATTTGTTTTTAATGATTTTGCAAGCCTAAATTAATTTTTAGCAGGAATTAATAAAGTTTAAAGTAACAAAGTGTAACTCTTGAAAACTAATTATGTACTTTAAAAGGAAAAAGGATTGAAAGGAAGACTTTTACACTTTTATTTCATACACTGTCTATGTGTGATCTTTCACTTTTATAATGAGCATTACTGCCTTTCAGATAAAAAGAAGATGTGTTTCTCAATTATGTCACTGTCTACAGTATTCTAAGCACTTAAGTTCTCAGTAGAAAACTGAAACCCCATTTTCCAATAGAAATGTATTAGTAAGCTCAGGCTGCCATAACAAACACCATAGACTGGGTGGCTCAAACAGCAAAAATTTGTTTCTCACAATTCCATTAGTTAGAAAGTACAAGAACAGGCCCAGCAAGGTTCAGTTGCTGGTGAAGGCTCTATTTTTGGCTTACAGGTGGCATCCTTCTTGCTGTGACCTCACATGACAAAGAAAGAGATGTGATAGTATTAGTGGCCCTATAAGATAGATGTATCTCTCCCTCTCTTCAACTTATAGGGCCACTAATCCTATCCCATTAGGGCCCCAACCTTACAATCTCAATTAATCTTAATTGCCTGCTAAATATCCTATCCCTAAACACAGTCACATTGGCGGTTAAGGCTTCAACATATGAATTTGGAGGATGGCGAGGCACAATTAGTCCATAGGAAAAATATTTTATTTCTTCTGAAAGGGAAACTTGGGTGGTTAAGAAGAGGAGGAATCATATAAAAGACTTGGGGTTACCATATAGTTTTACTGTTAAAATTGATTTTCCAGTGGAGCATTGATCTACTGTACAAAGGAAGGAAAAATAAAGAACAATCAGAAGGCCTCTATTGCCCTGGATTTACTGAACGTGTGGTGATGATGCATTTGGCAAAACATAAACCAAAAGGGAGACAGTGGGATATATGTTGAGAGAACCCTTCCTGAAGTAAACAATCTTTTCTTTTGACTGTGGAAAAAAGAGCTCTCCACCCATTCTGGATTATCAGCAACCCCAGTGAAGTAAGATTCTGGCATCTGTTACCATCACTAAATAGTACTTAACAGGTCCATATCAGTTAAACATGGTGAAATTTAGTTTTATCAAATAATAATTCTGTTGTAGGAACTTAGAGGGTGCATATTTTGTCTCTCAAGTACAAGTAGTGCCCCCTTATCCACGGAGGATTCATTCTAAGACCCCAGTGGATACCTGAAATGGTGGGTTGTACCAAACTCTGTATATACTATGTTTTTTCTATACATACCTATGATAATGTTTAATTTATTAATTAGGCACAGTAAGACATTAATAACAATAACTAATAGTAATATAGAACAATTATAATGATATGCTGTAATAAAAGCTAGGTGAATGTGGTCTTCCTGTCTCTCAAAATATCTTACTGTACTAAGTATGGTAATGATGTGAGATGATAACTGAGAAGGCTACTCTAGTGTATACAGTGTGGATATGCTGGACAAACGGACAACTCACATGCTCGGTAAGTGGTATGGCACAAGATCTCATTACACTACTCAGTATGGCATTCATTTTAAACTTACAATTTTTTTCTTTTCTTGAGACAGGGTCTCATTCTGTCACCCAGGCTGGAGTGCAGTGGCACAATTAGGGCTCTCCACAGTCTCAGCTTCCCAGCTCAGGTGATCCTCCCACCTCAGCCTCCTGACTAGCTGGGACTACAAGCACACCTCCATGCCCAGCTAGCTTTTTGTATTTTTTGTAGAGATGTGGTTTTGCCAAGATCAGTTGTCCAGACTGATCTTGCACTCCTGGTCTCAAGTGATCCTCCCACCTCAGCCTCCCAAAGTGCTGAGATTACAGGCATAAGTCACTGCACCCGGCCTAAACTTGTAGATTATTTATTTCTGGAATTTCCCATTTAGTGTTTTCAGACTGTAGTTCACTGGAGGTAACTGAAACTGAGGAAAGCAAAACTGTTAGTAAGGGGAGAGTAGAGTACTGTTTTTAATTTGTCAGTAATATTTGCAGTAATGTAAGGCAATGGAGGAAAAAGAATTAAAACAAATGGCCTGCCCCCCAGAGAAAGAAATGAAGATGAAATAAAAGAAGGCAGGTGATACCATCTAAACTCCTTTTAAATATGATAAATATATGGATCTCTAGGTCAGGTTTTCACAAATTATGGTTCATCTGCCTACTCTCTATTATTGTACAGCCTTAAGGTAAGAATGTTTTTTACAGATTTAAGAAGTTTTTAAAAATCAACATAACATTTTATTATATATAAAATTATATAAACTTGAAGTATCAGTGTTCATAAACATTGCCACACTCGGGTGTGGATGTTCCACAATTGGAACATCGCCACACTTAATGTGTTTATGTATTGCCTATGCTTGTTTTCATACTATGAGAGTAAAGTAGTAGTGACAGAAACCATATGGGACAACTTCATTGCTTTAAAGTACTGCTAAGTGGACTACAAATCATAGTTTAATAACTGACAACATTTTGAGTAGCATGCATATTGTCATGCCATGGCATTTTATTTTATTTTTAATTAGAAAAATTATTTCTGCTCCTCTCATATATCTTATTGTTCAGGAAACAGTTTATATACATATCTCAAGTAATCTACCATCACATACTCTATTTAAAGACAAAGCAGGCCGGGCACAGTGGCTCACACCTATAATCCCAGCACTTTGGGAGGCCAAGGCAGGCAGATCACCTGAGGTCACGAGTTCAAGACCAGGTGAAACCCCGTCTCTACAAAAATACAAAAATTACCCAGGCATGATGGCGGGCACCTGTAATCCCAGCTACTTGGGAGGCTGAGGTGGGAGAATCACTTGAACCTGGCAGGTGGAGGTTGCAGTGAGCTGAGATCAAGCCATTGCATTCCAGCCTGGGCAACAAGAGCGAAACTCTGTCTCAAAAAATAATAACAAAATCAAATTAAAAAATAAAGGCAAAGCACCTTAGGTAAAGCTGATCAGCTGTCCAGAGTTCTCAGCCTATGGAATCTTCCTTCCTGATTTTATGTTAATTTCTAAAAATCAGAAATGTCATCTCCAAAAAATGTTAAGGGGGTTGTAAAAAATAATCACTTTATTCAATATTATAATTGTAGATATGGAGTATATTTTCTTTTAGAAAATGGAAAACTAAGGAGAAAATGTTTCTCAACATTGTTGGTATATCAATAGATCAGCAGGAAAAAAAATACTGTGATAAACTTGTCTCTTTGATACCAAGAGGAAATTCTAGTCTAAGCTTTAATATACTTCCTGTTTTTTCACAAGGTATTTCTTTTACTGCTGCTCTTCATTCTTTTCCACATTTCATATTAGAGGATTGGTACAGCCTTTAAAACTTCATTGACAGGAGCAAATCCAGTATCCACTGATTTCTTCTCAAAAGCAGTCTAACCCATCAGATAGCCCAGCAATTTCCTTCTCATGAATACTCTAGCCATGAAAATACTCAATAGGACACAGATGAATTTAATGAATAGAAGAAGAAATCTGTTGAGTTTTGGGATATTTGGTGCATTCAATTGTTCCAGGATTATGAAACCTAAACCTCCCATTGTAAGCAGGAAGCTGGATGCAAGTCCTTCCATAATATATTGTCCATTTACTCTGCAGGCCAAGAAAGCTACTGGCCTCTAATGCCTGTGTTCATCAGTCATAGAGCTAACACTTGCAGGTTCAACAATAACATCATAAATTAATCCTCCAGTGGTAAGGAAGTAAGACACCACCACCAGAGCATACACAGTCATGGCCAATACCATGTGCAGTCAGGGCGGCTTCTTCAGCTTCAGGTTAGGACATTCAGGGACATTCAAGCACTAAGAACAGGACACAACACAAAGTCTCCATGTTGGTGACAGCAAGGGCCATTCTTGGCCTCAAGACCCACACACTACCTGGAAACAATTTTAAAATTTATTTTTTATTATCAGTGCATGCCAATCATGCCAAACAAGAAAAAAATATAAAATTAGCATTAGTGCTTTTAAGGCAGAGTGGAGCGTAGATTATTTTGTTATAAAATTAGGTGGCAAAGGATTGTGGGGTTTGTTTGTTTGAGACAGAGTCTTGCTGTCACCAAGGCTGGAGTGTGGTGTCTCAATCTTGGCTCACTGCAACCTCTGCCTCCTGGGTTCAAGCGATTCTCCTGCCTCAGCCTCCTGAGTAGCTGGGATTACAGGTGCACATCACCACACCCAGCTAATTTTTGTGTTTTTAGTACAGATGGGGTTTCACCATGTTAACCAGGCTGGCCTTGAATTACTGGCCTTAAGTGATCCGCCTGCCTCAGCTTCCCAAAGTGCTGGGATTACAGGCATGCACATTGCAACTGGCAGATTGTTTTTATTATACAATAACATTATAGTTGTGCTGAAAGAAAATCATATATGTTTACATTAGCCAACTAAACACTCATCACAATATTTTCAACTCACAGGAAAATAGCAGTCAGAAAAATTAGGAAATTTAAAATGGAATATCTCATATTTCATCACAGCAGAATTTCTTCACAAAAATTAAAAAATGAAAATTAGTGCAACCAAAATAAATTTCTTATGGCTCATTTGTTAACCAAGAAGGAAAACCATTTACAGATAGTGAAATTATAATAATTGAATTATACTTGACTGCAGAAGTTTACAACTTTTAGCCTTTCAGCAAAGATAGTTGCTCAAGGGTTGGGGACATTGAGAGCAGCACAATAATCAATTAAATAACAAGCAAGTGACTATCAGTTTTTATTGGTTCTTAATGAGTCAACAGGTTACTGCTAAGTTGTTTTTTATTTGAGAAACAAATGCTGAGTTTAGAGGGACTAACAAATTAGTCTCTATAAACAGCCTTTGTGAAAAAAAACTGTGGGCAAAAATAGTTTCAAAGAAACTGAGAAAACGCTAATTGAGTACAACCTGAGGTGGAATCTACTAAGATGTGTTACAAATATATGTAGATCAGAAAAATAATTAGACAAATTTACAGAACTTATGAAAACATAAAGTGTTTAAAGCCTATGGTTCATTTTATTAGTCATTAGCAGGTGCTTTGCAGAAAATATTTGAACCATTATGTGTATTTTTTAAAAATAGCTTTATTGAAATAACATTCACAAACCAAGCAATTGACCCATTTAAAGTGTATGATTCAGCCAGACACAATGGATCATGCCTGTAATCCAAGCATTTGGAAGGCCAAGGCAGGAAGGTCACTTGAAGCCAGGAGTTTGAAATCAACCTAGACAATATAGTGAGACCCCATCTCTACAAAAAATAAAAAAATCAGCTGGGCATAGTGGCACACACCTGTAGTCCCAGCTATTAGGGAAACCAAGATGGGAGGATCGCTTGAGCCCAGGAGGTCAAGGCTGAAGTGAGACAAGATTGCACCACTACAGTCCAGCCTGAGTGACAGATCAAGACCCTATCTCAAAAGCAAAAACAAAGGTGTACAATTCAGCCAAGTATGGTGGCTCATACCTGTAATCCTAATGCTTTGGAAGGACAAAGCAGAAGATCACTTGAGACCAGGAGTTCAAGACCAGCCTGGGCAACATATTGAGACCCTGTCTCTACAAAAAAAAAAAAAAAAAAAACTAAAAATTAGCCAGGTGTCATGGTGCATGGCTGTAGTCCCAGCTACTCTGGAGGCTGAGGCAAGAAGATCCCTTGAGCCCAGGAGTTCAAGACTGCAGTGACTTAGGATCATGCCGCTGCACTTCAGCCTGGGTGAGAGAGCAAGACCCTGTCTGAAATAAAATAAAATATACAATTAAATGTGGAGGTTATTTTTGTATACCCACAGTATTTTGCAACCATTGCCACAATTCCATTTTTAAAACATTTTTCCCTCTAAAAGAAACCTTCTACCAATTTCCTCTCCCCAACCTACTCCTCACCCCTAAGAAATCATTTATCTACTTTCTGCCTCGATAAATTTGACTACCCTTCTTCTTCAAGATTGTTTTGACCATTCTAAATCTCTTACATTTCCATACAAATTTTAAGATCACCTCGGCAATTTCTGAAAATATTATATATTATTGAACCATTGTCAACAGTGAACATTCGTTCTTGTGGACTTGGCTATCATCAGTTCCATGAATTTTTTCATGGAACTTCAAATAGAAGTTGAATATTCTGACTTGCCGTATTATTACCCAGCATTTTGACAGCTTAGCAGTGGCAAAGTTTTACTGCAAATATTTGCACTGGGGCCAAGACTGAATTTTTTGTGAATGAAACTGTTGTTCCATACATCTATGGAGCACTGAATGGCTTTTGAAATAAGCTTTTGCTGTGAACTTAACAATGTTTCTTAACTGAATTGATTCAGAAATTATAAGACAAAATTATATACAAGACAAGTACTTATAGCAAAACTTAAACTGAAGTAAAGTCATTTTAATAACAACTAATTTATGATGCATAAGTCAAACTGCTTTATATACTTCCCCTGTTGTCAAAAGTTAAAATGTGATACCTTCATCCCCACTCATATTTGCAATAGATATATTTTCAAGTTCAAATTACAGTTCTAGCACTGACTTTCAGATCTCAATGCAAATGCAAGATAAATTTCTTTCTTTTTTTTTTTTTTGAGGTGGAGTCTCGCGCTGTGGCCCAGGCTAGAGTGCAGTGGCCGGATCTCAGCTCACTGCAAGCTCTACCTCCCGGGTTTGCGCCATTCTCCTGCCTCAGCCTCCCAAGTAGCTGGGACTACAGGTGCCTGCCACCTCACCTGGCTATTTTTTTGTATTTTTTAGTAGAGACGGGGTTTCACTGTGTTAGCCAGGATGGTCTCGATCTCCTGACCTCGTGATCCACCCATCTCGGCCTCCCAAAGTGCTGGGATTACAGGCTTGAGCCACCGCGCCCGGCCGCAAGATAAATTTCTATATTTCAAAATCCATTTTATTGTGCAATTTGAGGTGCTTCCACCTAACCTTTAATTGGGAATAATTAGTTTTCAAGTATGACATGCTAAAAGGCAAATATCAAGAGAAGAATCTAATAAAATTCTATGAAAGTCTTCTAAGAAATTAATATGCTCCACTAAAATAAGCTCATTTTGGGATGTATGGAGTTTTTTGGTGATGGTTACGCAATATGATAAACATACTAAAAATCATTGTACACTTTAAATGGATGTACACACTTTCAAATGATTAAACAGTGAATTTATATGTTGTGTAAATTGTATCTCAATTAAGAAAATTATAAATTCATGGATTAATATCAATATATGCCAGTACCTATCAATGTGAAAGACATTTTCAAAGAGGAGATATGTAAAATCTCATTACAGGTCAGATGGGCATTTGCAACTGATTTTGATGATAGGGAACACTAACTCTGAACCCCAATTAAACAAGATGGTTTTTGTTAATTCCATTCTTTTCACTAGAAAACTTGGCTTACAAAAAGTTGTAGTCAGTTATTAGATTTTGAATTTTGTGAAAATTTGTCTTCTCTCTTGCTATGTAAATACCTGTATAATATCCTACATTTGGCCTATTGGCTTGCAGTGCCTAAAATATTTACTGTCTATCCCTTTGCAGAAAAAATTTGTCAACCCTGTTCTCACAAATAGACTTATGTATTTACTAGGAGGACAGTTTGTATCTATGGAATGCTGTTAACAGTATATCCTTGGTTATGGATTGCTTATTGCAAACATACCTAGAATCTGGATTTATAACCCCAGAGAATATCACACAAGCTACACAGCTCTGAAATATAAAATGGAGATATATCACAACTTAAACATTCTCCACTGTGTGAGGTAACCCTTTAAATTAATTTAGAGGCCTCACCTATTGTTCTGGACCACAGAGTGCATGATGTGAGAAGGAAGGAGACCTAAGAAGCCAGCAGGGCTTCCCTGGATCTCTTCCTACTTTGCCTATGCCTCTTGATTGCTTTTTATCTTGCTTTTGTGGGTTCTTTTGTTTTTTTCTTTTTTGGAGACAGACTCCCTCTGTCTCCTGGGCTGGCGTGCAGTGGCATGATCTCAGCTAACTAAAATCTCCGACTCCCAGGTTCAAGCAATTCTCATGCCTCAGCCTCCAGAGTAGCTGGAACTAAAAGCGTGAGCCACCAAGTCCTGCTAATTTTTTGTATTTTAGTAGAGATGGGGTTTCACCATGTTGCCTAGGTTGGTCTTGAATTTCTGAGCTCAGGCAATCTGCCCGCCTGGGACTCCCAAAGTGCTAGGGTTACAGGTGTGAGCCACTGCACGTGGCTTGATTGCTTCTATCTTTGAAATTATTAGTAAAGATTGATACTAGGCAAGCTGTCTGGTATTTGTGAGTCAGATTTGACAGTACAGTCCTGTGTTATCTCAAGCACTATTCAAGTGTTTGAAAGGCTAAAGTAAGTTTTTTCTTGTTTTTTGTTTGTTTGTTTTTGTTTTTTGTTTTGTTTCGTTTTTGAGACGGAGTCTCGCTCTGTCGCCCAGGCTGGAGTGCAGTGGCGCGATCTCGGCTCACTGCAAGCTCTGCCTCCTGGGTTCACGCCATTCTCCTGCCTCAGCCTCCCAGGTAGCTGGGACTACAGGTGCCAGCCACCGTGCCCGGCTAATTTTTTGTATTTTTAGTAGAGATGGGGTTTCACCATGTTAGCCAGGAAGGTCTCGATCTCCTCACTTCGTGATCCGCCCGCCTCAGCCTCCCAAAGTGCTGGGATTACAGGCGTGAGCCACCGCGCCCAGCCAGGCTAAAGTAACTTTCCAAAGAAGAGTTGCAACAAGCATTTTTGGCAAGACCATCCAAATATTTTATGCTTAGAGTAGATCATAATGAATTTCACTTAAAATAGGCAAAGAATTATGTTTTCTAAAATAGTGACTTAGTGTAATTTGGTAAGGAGCATATGTTACTTTCTGTTCAACAGTAAACATATTTCTTGAAGATATCTAAGCTCAGTCCTTTCTATAAAGTTTTATTATTTATAATTAAATACTTTTTCATGAAAACAAACCAATATAAGCAAGTAGTAAGGATGCTAAGACCTAACATGCTGCATCATTTGTAAATAGCAAAAGTTAAATTTCATCATTTAACATCATTCACCACACCCAGCAACTTTTTTGTATTTTTTGTAGTGATAGGGTTTTGTCATGTTTCCCAGGCTGGTCTTGAACTCCTGGGATAAAGCAATCCTCCCACCTCGGCCTACCAAAGTGCTGGGATTACAGGTGTGAGCTGCCACACCCAGCCTACTTTGTCAGATTTTGATAAATGATTATTCCTTAAAATCTTTATGAAAGTACTATTGCCCTTGAGATTTTTTCCCCCATTTTTTATGGCACAATTCTTCAGTTTGCACCAAGGAAAATCTTGCGTTTCAAGACTTAAGAACTTTTAGGAAAAAAAAAACCTTTTAAGAAATTCTTACTGATTTTCCTGGAATATTTTAGTCTTTGGTTCTTGTGATATCTATTATTAACGTCTTTTTCCTAAAGATATATAAGGTCAGTCCTCTGAGATACTGGTATTATAACTTTGTAATGTTTCTAGATTTTAGACTCCTCATAATATAACTTTGACAAGAAAAAAACTTATAAATATGAAACAGTGTTACAATGTTTGATTTTGTAAATGACACCTCACTGCATATCACATCATGAAAATACGAAAATCTTTGTGATGATGATGAAATTGGAAGACTTTTGCTTCAAATGAAAATGTGTATGAAATTCATCAGTGGAAGAAAGAATAGGAAACATTAATAAAAGTGGTTTATCTGAGTGGCTAGTACCATTATGAAACATACAGTTGTGAATATGTTATGTGTCATGTTTTTGTTTTTGTTTTTAAGGGAAAGCATTAACTTTTGAGCTACGTCCAGAATAGCATCATCTTCATGGGTATTCCCTACTCCTAGGATTTCAGAAAACCTTTGATAACTAATTGAGAAAATGCAGAAGATCTTGCAGACAGATGAAATTACCGATACACAAGCTATTAGAAAAGGAAAGAGGAAAAGGACAGAGACAATGGACTCAGAAAATGCAAATAGTGACATGGATAAAGGACAGGTTGGTTTTTGTTACCTTGATTCAACTTTATTATCTAGCTCAATCATAATTTCATGATTTCTTTCATAATTTATTAGTGCTTCGCCCTCTTATTTCATTCTTTTCATTTCTTTGTTCAATGGAGAAAATATAATCTTATATTCTTCTTCTTTTTAAAAATGTTTTGTAGAGAGAGGGTCTCCCTGTGTTGCCCAGGCTGGTTTCAAATTCCTAGGCTTAAGTGATCCTCCCACCTCGGCCTCTCTAAGTGCTGGGATTACAGGTGTAAGCCCCTGCATCATCTTATGTTCTCTTTTTAATGTTGAACAGTTGAGTTAGAAATATACTCAACAATTTACCTGCTTCTGTTTTTCAAACTTTCCTTAATAGTCTGAGAAAGTAAAAGATCAGCAAAAAGTCAAAAAATATTTTTTCCTCCCCCCAAATACTGAAGAAGTTGGAATGCCTCATCTTTAGGACATACTGTTTGCTTTTCTTTTTAGACCCCAGTTTGTGGCCCGTCTTTATCACTGGTTTGGTCAGGGCGCCTCTCCTATCTTTATTTATTGATTTGTTCCTTTTAAATATGAATTCCCCACTCCCATTCCCCACCTATACTTTGGACAACCAATCAATATATTTATTTCTGTATCTTTTTATTTGTGTGTTTTTGTAATACATATATTTGTGTATGTCTCTGTAATGTAGTGTTTTATTTCATATCTTCTTATTTAAATAAATATTACATTCTTATGGTTTAAAATATTTTTTAGAGGTTAACAGTGAAAAGTCTCCCTCACATCCCTGTCTCCCACTTATCCTGTTCCTGCCGCCAGCCTCCCAATAAAAGTAATTATATTTATTGCTTTCTTGTTTGCCTTTCCAGTGTTTCTTCATTCAAATAAATCAAATGTGAATATACATTCTTATCCCTGTCTTTGGCACAAAACTAACCATATATATTGTTTTACACTTTTCTTTTTTACTTAATATATTTTGAAGGTATTTCAATTATTATACAGAGAGCTTTGTATTTTTTACAGCTCCATGTTATTGCACTGTGTGTATTCACCATCTTTTATTTAACTGATTCCCTATGATAAATATCAGTTGTTTCCAATCCTTTTCTCATTATTTAACACAAACCACACAACCCTGTGCCACCTTATGTGTACATCATTTGGTAGTACAGTAGTATTAAAATATAGACCTTAATCTGTTTCTGATTTTCAATCAGCACTGTTTTTTAAAAAATAAATTTTATCGTGCGTATTTCAGGTATACGACATCACATTATAGGAAACATATAGATAGTAAGAAGGTTACTATAGTGAAGCAAATTAACATATCCATCACTCACAGTTACCCATTTTTAAAATTTTTGTGACAAGAGCAGATAAAATCTACACACGTAGCATGAATCCCAAACACAATACAATTTTATTACCTATGGTCCTTGTGTGGTACATTAGATCTCTAAACTTGTTTGTTCTATGTATCTGCTACTTCGTATCCTCTGACTTACATCTCCTCATTTTCTCTCCTCTAAGCCCCATCTGCCCTGGTAATGACTGTTTTGTTCTCTATCTCTGTATATTTGAAAGCTTTTTTTAGATTCCATATATAAGTGAGATCATGCAATAATTTTCTTTCTGTGTCTGGTTTACTTCACCTAACATAACATCCTCCAGGCTCATCTACATTGTGGCAAATAGCAAGATCTTGTTCTTTTTTAGGGCTCAATGATATTCCGTTTATAAATATATTAATTCTACAGTTTCTTTATCCATTCATTCATTGATGGACACTTTGCTTGTTTCCACACAATTAGCACTGTTTTTAATACCTATCTATATTGCTATGCATACGTCTGATCCATTGCTTCTAGCTGCTGCATAGCACCGTATTTTATTTATTCTTTCCTCAGTGATGAATACCTAGATTGCCTCCAGCATCTTGCTACCACAAACAATGGCAAAGTAAATATCCTTACACATGTCCTTTTAAGAAACTTTGTGAGGCCGGATGCAGTGGCTCATGCCTATAATCCCAGCACTTTGGAAGACTGAGGCAGGAGGACCACTTGAGCCCAGGAGTTTGTGACCAGCCTGGGCAACACAGGGAGACCCTGGCTCTACCAAAAAATGTTTTAAATTAATCGGGTGCAATTGCTCACACCTACAGTCCCAGCTACTTAGGAGGCTGAGGTGGGAGGATCGCTTGAGTCTAGGAGTTTGAGGCTTCAGTGAGCTGTGTTCCCATCACTGCACTTCGGGCTGGGTGACAGAGCCAGTCCTTGTCTCAAAAAAAAGAAAAGAAAAGAAAAAAGAAAAAAAAAAAACTGTGTGACAATTTATCTGGGATAAATACATAGGAGGGTGATTTATACCTTATAAGTTATATGTTTATTTCTAGTTCATTTGACTGGATATTATAAAATTACTTTTCGAGAATGTTCACATCAGTGTACGTGCCCAGCATCAGTGTTTAAGAGGTTCCTATATTTGTACTTCCCTACAACCATTAGTGTTAATATTCAATTTTCTAGTTTTTGCCAAATTGATGGCTGAAAATGATATCTCATTGTTTTAATCTGCTGATGCAGGTTTGGGGGAACTCAAGGATTGCTTGAGAGGTAAAAACAGTCACATGCTCTTGCAGGCCGGTATTGTGGCTTCTTTTGCAAAAACTTAATAGCTTTCTAAACCACTTATTTCTTTTTTGTTCCATTGAAATTCACTATAGCCAGAGATTTTATTTGATCATAGACTGTAAGCCTGAAAACTGTTCTCTTCAATTATGGCATCTGTATTCAGCCTCTTTTCTCTCCAATTCATGACAGTTATCTAAACACCATACAAAACAAAAAGCTTGAAGGTAACACCCTGCGTGTGAAGCTTACCACTGGGCTGGATCCCATTATCTGGCAAGAACACAAAGAAAAGCTCTTGAGAAAGCCTTAAGGATACAGTCTTACCTCCTGCTATTTAGATATAAAAGTAATTGGCTTTTTCAAAACTTGAAGATTGAATATCACTGGACTCTCACTTAATTTAAATTGCATGTTGCACTCAGAGAGCCTTCCATGTCTGGTTGCACACTGACCAGCACTGACAAGGAGTAGCTGATACATACCAGCATTCTTTTTCCAGGCTCAATAAGCTGGTGGTCTGCCTTCAAAGGTATTCCAGGTGACTGTTGTCCAAATACGCCCCAAGATCTAACAAGAATCAATGGCTATCCAGCATGCCATGCCTGCGAGCTTTTTGTCTACCACCTGACCTCTCAGTAATTCAAATATATTTCAGGTTTTAGGTATTCCTACTTCTGGGTATTAAATTTTGGACTAGTTATGGTATATGTTGCAAAGGCTGTAAAATAGACCCAAATAACATAATAGTGGCTTATACAGGATGAAGTTTATTTCCCTCTTACCTAATAGTAAGAGCAGTTTAGGGGTGCTACGGCAGCTTCACATGATGAGGGTCCCTCTTACTTTGTTGATCTACCTTCATCAACACACAGTCTCTATCTCTGGGTCTACCCTCCCCTCACCCTCCCATCATGCCTTCCCCTCTGCCAACAGAAGAAGGAGAATACAGGCAGAAGAAGGCATGCTTGTTCTTTTAAGGTTATGAACAAGTCAGTGGTCCAAAACACTCCTGCTCATATCGTATTGGAGCGAACTTAGTCATAGTCACACTGAGCTGTGTGGGAGTCAGGGAAATGAAGCCTTTAGCTGACAACTATGAGCCCAGCTAAAACCTTTATGGTACTATAGAAGAATGGTAGAACAGACACCTGGAGATAGCTAGCAGTCTCTGCACTGTCCATTTTTCTATTAGGTTTTTGTTTTCTGTTCGTTTTCTTGGTTTATTCTGATAGATTTCCTGTTCTGTCAATTCTTATTGATTTGTATAAATACCTTATCTATTGTAGAAATTAGTCTCTTATGGTTTGAGATATTACAAATATATTCTCCCAATCTAATATGTGTCTGTTAACTTTATTTCCTTCCATTGATGCTTACAAATGGATTACTTTTGCCTGATGTCCTTTCCCTCTTGTAGCAACTTGCTAAAACTTGCTAACAAGAACATAGATTCTAATTACTAATAATAGAATTATGGTCTCAATAGGTCATCTTCAGTTTTTAAAATTTTCTTATTTCTATTTAATCAATACATAATTTTTTCTTTAGGATTTATACATTTAATATGAGTACATTAGCTATTTGCCTACTTATGATATTAGTAATTTTCATCACTATAAGGTATATTACACATGTATGTATTACAAACACATATATAACAATGACATATACAAACTTATACATATATTGGTACATTTATAAAATAAAGGTTGGGACCAGGTATAGTGGCTGGCACCTATAATCCCAGCTACTTGGGAGGCTGAGGCGGGAGGACTGCTTGAGCCTAGGAGTTTGAGGCTGCAGTAAGCTAAAATTGTGTCACTGCACTCCAGCCCAAGCAAAAGAGTAAGACCTGTTTCCAGAAAATAATAAATAAATAAATAAATAAAATAAAGGTTGAATGTAAATGCTATAAATCATATAAAAATGTAATTGTATTTTCTATAGCCAATCTCATCTGGCTTTCAATTCTCCATTCTTGATTGATAAGACAATAAAAAGCTTAAACTTGTTTATTCATTTTCTAGTGTAAAACAGTCTTTTTGAGCTAATATTATTTAAGTCACTTCAGGATTTAAGCCTCAATGAATTCTAAATTCTTCCCCTCCTCCACTTTTTACTTCTTTTCTTGGGAAGTGAACCAAGTTTTTCGAAGTCTTACACTCAGCCTCTGGGAAAAGATATCTGATCTTTTACTGAGGTTTTAACTTTCCTGCCTTGTTTCAGGGTGTCCCTTGGTGTTACTGTTGAGCCAATCCTTACAGGTCCATTGGGGATTCTATTGGTAGCTGCCGCTGAATTTTGCCATCCTGATACGCACTGCCGTCTTCTATAATGTTCTGGCAACTTGTGGCCTCTCTGTCTAGATATGAAGCTGTTTGTGTTTCTTTTCTTTTCTTTTCTTTTCTTTTCTTTTCTTTTCTTTTCTTTTCTTTTCTTTTCTTTTCTTTTCTCGCTCCATTGCCCAGGCTGGAGTGCAGTGGCACAGTCTCTGCTCACTGCAACCTCCACCTCCTGGGTTCAAATGATTCTCATACCTCAGCCTCCCAAGTAGCTGGGATTACAGGCATAAGCCACCACTCCTGGCTAATTTTTTTTGTATTTTTAGTAGAGACGAGGTTTCACTATGTTGGCCAGGCTGGTCTTAAACTCCTGACCTCAAGTGATCTGCCCACCTCCACCTCCCAAAGTACTGGGATTACAGGCATAAGCCACCATGCCCGGCCATCTGATTATATTTCATTAGTTCCTCCAGAACTTACCTATCCCCTAACTAGAACACAAGCACCATTTGGATTCTCCAGCTGTTTTGCATGAGCTCCGGGAAATCTGGATGTTGTCTCTGGCCCATTTGTCTGGACACCAATTTGGCCATTTCCTATCTATGGCTCAGAGAGACACCATGTTACCCTGATGCTGAACATGCAGACTCTTTAGGGAACTTAAGAATGCACTAAGCAAGGATCCAGCCTGCTGTTCTGGGATTGCCCCCATTTATCTGTATGTCTCTACCATATACTCCCACCCCTGAGATTCATCTCCTTTCCCCCTAAAGTGCAGGGGCAGGAAAAGCAAAGACATTTAAATCAGATTTCATGCTAATCAAGTTCTTATTCCCCAGGCTCCTCCTCCATGCACCAGAATGTCTTTTCTTTTCCTGGGCAGTAGAGGCTTTCTTTATGTTATACCTTTACCTCTTCTACTCTCAGGTTAATTTTTTAAAATTTTATACAACAAACTTCTAGGTTTGTATCCTTATAAATTCCACTCTGTATTCCAATTTTCCAGATGTGGATATATATACATATATATGTGTGTGTGTGTGTGTATATATATATATATACGTGTGTTTGTGTGTGTGTGTGTGTGTGTATATAAAGGCCAGTTTGGTAGTTTGAAAAAATCCTTTTATCTCAACACAGCTTGAATGTTACAACTTAAAAGCATATGTTTTCAAATAATTGTCTTGCTATTGACCTTTAAAACTATTTTTTAAACTAAAAGGTAAACGTGAATGCTTTTTTTCCATTTTTTGTTTGTTTGTTTGTTTGTTTGTTTCTGAGACAGAGTCTTGTTCTGTTGCCCAGACTGGAGTGCAGTGGTGCGATCTCGGCTCATTGCAACCTCCGCCTCCTGGGTTCAAGAGATTCTCTTGCCTCAGCCTCCTGGGTAGCTGGGACTACAGGCGCATGCCATCATGCCCAGCTAAATTCTTGTATTTTTAGTTGAGACAGGGTTTCACCGTGTTAGCCAGGATGGTCTCGATTTCCTGACCTCATGATCCGCCAGCCTCAGTCTTCCAAAGTGGTGGGATTACAGGCATGAGCCACCGCACCCGGCCGTGAATACTTTTTTCCCCACTGAATCCGCTCTCCCCCAATACGCCCCAAAATTGACCTTATAGGATAGTCTCAATCAGAAGGTTGTGAATGGGAAATATGAAGGGAAGTGGATAAAGGAGACGAATTACAAAGAAGGGAACTTATGTTGTATACTAACATGATTAAAATGATTATTGAATGTTTACTATGTGCAATGCAATATGACAGATGTTCTCTATATATTGCCTCATGTCAACTTTTATTTTTTTACTTTAAAAATACAATGAGCTCCAATAAAGCTGCTGCCCATCCCAAGACCTAAAACATTACTATACCTTATAACTTCCTATAGACTCCTAACCTACCCCATTCCCTGCCTGCCTCATTCTAGAAGTAATCATATTCAATTTTGTTTAATTTACTTGTGTTTTAATAGTTTTATAGGCCGGGCATGGTGGCTCATGCCTGTAATCCCAGCACTTTGGGAGGCCGAGGTGGGCAGATCACTTAAGGTCAGGAGTTTGAAACCAGCCTGGGCAATATGGCAGAACCTTGTCTCTACTAAGTGTACCAAAAAAATTAGCTGGGCATGGTGGCACGTGCCTGAAATCCCAGCTATTCAGGAGGCTGAGACAGGAGAATCACTTGAACCCAGGAGGTGCAGGTTGCAGTGCGCCATGATCGCGCCTCTGCACTCCATCCTGGGAGACAGAGTGAGATTCCATCTCAAAAAGTAAATAAATAAATAATAACAATAATAGTTTTATAAAAATATATATACACAACTATAATGTAGTCTCATTATACATTTCTATATAAATATATTATATATTATAGATTATATATCATATATGACATATATTTACCTAGATAATGTATCATTAGTTTTATCTGTTCTTAAACTTTGCAAAAAGTATACCATATTATGTTTACTTCTGGAACTCGCATTTCTCACTCAACATTTTACCAAAATTCATTCATTTTGTCTGTAATTTATTCACCATCAATGCTGTATAATATCTAAACTTGTAACTAACGCATTTACCCATTGTCCTATCGATGGGAATTTGGGCTGTTTTCAGGGTTTTCGCCATTATGAACAACAGTATTATGGAAAGTCTTGGACTACAAATATTGAAAATTTCTCTTATGTATAGACCTAGAAATCAATTGCAAGATCAGAGGGTAGGTGAATGTTAAAATTTACAAGATAATGTTAAATGTTTTCCAGAGTAGTTCTGCCAATTTACATTTCCACCAGCAATATGAGGAAATTCCATTGATCTATGTCTACTCCATGCTTTTGTCAAGCTCATTCATATTTTTGCCCCAAATCATATCTCATTGTCATTTTGATCTTCTCTTCCCTGGTTGTTAACGAAGTTGAGCATCCCTTTGTATATTTATAAGCCCTATGGGTTTTCTGTTCTGTAAAATATTTGTTCATGCCATTTGCCTATTTTTCTATTTAATTGCTGGCTTCTTTTTCCTTACTGATTTGTCACCTAACAGTATTGCAAATATTCACCAGTTGCGATGTGTCTTTTCACTTTCTTTAATGTGCCTTAATGAAGAAAAGTTCTTAATTTTAATTTAGCTGAATTTATTAACCTTTTTTATTATGATCAATTATTTTATACCTAAGAAATTCTTTCCTGCCCCAAGTTCAAAATACCTGCACTTATATTTTCTCACAACTTAAACTTTTGTTTTTGATGTTTAAATTCTTTATCCATATGAAGTTGTGTGTGTGCGCGTGTGTGATAACAGATCTATTTCCTTTACGTTTTTTTTTTCCAAACGGTTAACCAATTTTTTCAAGCTTTATTTGTTGAACAGATCCCATTTCTGCAGTAAGCTGCCATGCCATCTCTATCATGTCAAAGTTCTTCATCTGCATGCATCTATTTTGGGCCACTCGCTTTTTTTTTTTTTTTTTTAAAGACAGGGTCTCGCTCTATCTTCCAGGCTGTGATGTGATCATGGCTCACCACAGCCTCAACCTACCAAGCTCAAGCAATCCTCCCATTTCAGACTCCCAACTAACCAGGACTACAGGTGTGCGCCACCATGCCTGGATAATTTTTGTGTTTTTCGTAGAAACAGGGTTTTGCCACATGCCCCAGGCTGGTCTTGAACTTCTGGGCTCAAGAGATCTGCCTGCCTCAGCCTCCCAAAGTGTTGGGATTACAGGCATGAGCCACCATGCCCAGCCTCGGGCCACTGTCTTCTATTTCTTGGTCATGTTGTCTATCCCTGAACCAGCACCCTACAGTTTTCTAGATTTTTAATAAACCTTTGCATTTCTGAAGAAACACCCTGCTTCGTATAGTTCTTTAGCATTGCTTTAGATATTCTTGGCCTTTTGTTCTTCCATATAAATTTCAGAACCAATTTATTAGGTTACCAAATGTCTTTTTAGATTTTTATTTAAATCATATTAATTCCATGGCTCAATTTTGGGATAATCAGTTTTCTAAAAAAATTAAGGATTCTACAGGAGTCAGACAATCTTAAGATCTCTTGCAAGTTCCAACATTTACTAGATGCGTGACCTTTAATAAATGACAGTTTTTCTAAATCTATTCTCTTCATTTGTAAAGTGGGTATTTCATATGAAGGTACAGGTAAAGTACCTACAACACCACTAAATGCCTGGTGGACAATCAACAAATAAATTTTATCATTTTCACCAATAGTGTTGCAATCTAATGAAAACAATATTACTTGTAAATAATGAGCCACAATCATGGTTACACAATAAATTGATAATTGAATGAATTGCACACATTTAAAAATAAATTAATTAAGACTTCTTATCTCTGAACATGATGTCTCTCTACATTAATTTAGAAGATTATCTTTGGTAGCTTTCAGTCAAGTATTTTTTTTTACTTCCTTCATAAAGATCTTGCAAATCTTTTGTTGTGTGTCAATGACATCTGCTCTCAGGGTTTAAACATAAATGCAGAATATTTAGGCTCTAGGGATTGAAAACTGTCAAGAGAATGTATAAAAATTTACTTTCTGGAGTTGTTTTTTTTTTTTTTTTTAAATTTTCACTTTGTTTTTGAGACAGGGTCTCCCTCTGTCACCCAGGGTGGAGTGCAGTGGCGCCATCTCAGCTCACTGCAGCCTCAGCCTCCCTTTAATCCGGTGATCTCCAGAATAGCTGGACAACAGACGCATGCCACCATGCCCGGCTAATTTTTATATTTTTTGTAGAGACGGGGTTTCACCACGTTGCCCAGGCTGATCTTGACCCCCTGGGCTCAAGCGATCCACCCTTCCTGGCCTCCCAAAGTGCTGAGATTACAGGTGTGAGTCACCATGCCCAGCCACTTTCTGGAGATTTTAAAGAAACGTTTTAGGGAAGTGTAACATATATACAGAAGAGTACATGTATAAAAACTGTATAGCTTGATTATCACACAATAAACACATCCATATAAAAAATAAAACATCACCAACACCCCAAAGATTCCCTCATGTCCCCTGTCAGCTACTACCCTACACCCCTCCACAGGTACCTCCTGTCCTAATAAATAGTAACCTTTTGAACACTGTGTTAGGAATTGTTTGTAGCTGGCAAGTAGAAGCACTAACTCTGGTACACCCTGCCATCTTGTTAAGCTTTTCTATTTATTAAATCATTCGTCTGTGTGTATTCACAGGTGAAAGAAATAAGGTTTAGATGGTGAGGCATTCTGCTCAAATCCGGGCTGTATATCAGAGAAGAGCAGATTTGAATGGTGGTCTTATTGATTTTATTCTGTTTTGCTAAATTATCTACTTTGTATTTTTCACTGAAGT
Organism: Papio anubis; assembly: GCF_008728515.1. NCBI lineage: Eukaryota > Metazoa > Chordata > Mammalia > Primates > Cercopithecidae > Papio > Papio anubis. Next base: position 55,530,688 of record NC_044981.1, read on the forward strand.
TAGGCAGAAATTCAGAATCCTGGTTTCTGTTTCTCAAGAGGCATATGTACATGAAACTTTGTTCTGCCCTTATTTTGAGTTCCTCTGCCTGCTGGAGGACAAAGCTTCAGCTAGATCCGCAGCAGGAAGTGCCTGTGAGAACAAGAAATTTGTAGTCCCAACAACATGCAGTGGTTAACCTAGGATAAATCACTAAAGATGCTATGAGGCTTCTTTTATTGTGCCTGCCTTCTATTTTAGAGAGACCCATATTCGGGAAATGCCTTTCTGCCTGGTGAAAGCTCCAGTGAGGATGAGGAGCCTTTAGCAGAATTGTCAAAGGAAGAATTGTGCGCCAAAATAAAAAGCCTGAAAGAAAAACTAACAAACACCCGGAAAGAGAACGGCCGACTTCGACAGTCTTTGGTCATGCTTCAAGGTAAACGTTGAAAAAATTGACATTTTAGATAAAAGGGAAAGTATATCATCATTGGAAAGTATTGCAAATTAGCTGTCAAGAATAAAAAAGAAAATCCATACCTCTGGGAACTCAAAACTCACAGTTTTAGAAAAAAATCACTGATTATATAATTTAAACACAGAAGCACTCTATTGAAAGATCTAGCTTATGGCTCAAAAAATTTTAGATTCTCCTACAAAACACTAAATATTGTATTCATTTAATAGTGTTTAAGAGACATTTATTAAGCATTTAATATACGCCACTCACACTGCTAAGCCCTAGAGAGAAAACATTGTTAAGACAGAGCAAACATGTTAAGGTGCCCATGATGTGCTTAGGTCACCCCTCTCTGCTAGGGAAATCTCTAGAAAATGGAACTTATTGTGATTCTTCATGAAATCACTGGAATTAGAGTCCATAGAGTACATCTTCATTTTTTTCTGTTGGGAAGAGTGACTTGGGAAAACAATAGCATTCCACTGGAAAAATATAAAGAAGAAAACTCACCACAAAATACTCCAGTGTCTGGGGAAAAAAATGAAAAAAGGAGAAAGAAGCATAAGCAAATTAAAAACTACTTGGCTTAATGCCTTTTTGTAGGATCCTATGTGATGTTCATGTGTTTATTTTTTCAAAAATTATGCTTTCCATTTGTAGTTAAGCACTATACATTATTTTATACAGCTGAATATTTTGTAATTAGGATACTATGTTGGCAGCACTCAGTTGTAAAACAGTAAATACACAGAACATTTTGAAAATAAGTCCTTCCAGTTTCTGTGTACAGAATGAGTACAAGTGGTACAAGAAAGTGAGGCAGAACCACCAGAAAGGCCGTACAATCATCCAGTCTCACATAGTAGCAGCCTACCCTACAACAATGGCTTATGAAAATAAAGAGAGTGGGCCAGGCGCGGTGGCTCAAGCCTGTAATCCCAGCACTTTGGGAGGCCGAGACAGGCGGATCACGAGGTCAGGAGATCGAGACCATCCTGGCTAACACGGTGAAACCCCGTCTCTACTAAAAAATACAAAAAACTAGCCAGGCGAGGTGGCGGGCGCCTGTAGTCCCAGCTACTCGGGAGGCTGAGGCAGGAGAATGGTGTGAACCCGGGAGGCAGAGCTTGCAGTGAGCTGAGATCTGGCCACTGCACTCCAGCCTGGGCCACACAAAAAGAAAATAAAGAAAGTGGTTCACAATGCATTTAGAGACAGAATAGTAATAAGAGACAGATAGAACATGGTGATGAATGAGGTTGAGAGTAATGATTCACATCCTTTCCTAAGAATATTTGTTAAATTAACGTCTTCATACTTTTAAGTAAAAATAGTCACATGTAAGAAGAAAGATGTTATTCAATTAACAAGCCATTACCTCTTTATTTCTTCGCTTCATTTTTTAAATTTGTTTGTTTGTTTTACAGAGACAGGGTCTCGCTCTGTTGCCCAGGATGGAGTGCAGTGATGAGATCATAGTTTACTGCAATCTCAAACTCCTAAACCTAAGCAACCCTCCTGCCTCAGCCTCCTGAGTAGCTAGGACTATAGGCATGCACCACCACACCCGACTAGTTTTAAAAATTTTTCATAGAGATAGGGGTCTCACTGTGTTACCCAGGCTGGTTTCGAACTCCTGGCCTCAAGCCATCCTTCTGCTTTGGCCTCCCAAAGTGCTGGGATTACAGGTGTGAGCCACCATACCTGGCCTTATTTCTTCATTTTAAATATTATGTTTTTAAAACTGATGTTTTCTTTTGACTAGTTTTTTATGATTTCCAAAGAATAGATAATTCCCATTTTTACATAATCTCTTCTAGAATTTAGCATAGGATGAAAAGCTAGTTTATAAAATTAGCATGAATTGCTAATTAAAAGCATTAATCTTGGAGCTATAGACCTTGGCGTGAAGCCCAACTTTGCTTTAAAACTTTGGCCATATTATTTCACTGTGCCCTTATCCCCTACTGCAATTTCCTCATCCAAAAAGCAGAGGAAGGCAATATATGACTTCCTTGTGGCTATGAGAATTGAATGAGTGAATTAGTAGAAATGCTTTACCCAGTACCTGGCACAAGAGAAGAACTCAGCAATGGTAGTTATTATTGCTGTTATATATTTTTATTGACACCTGACACATAATCCATTCCCCAAAAAACTGTAGGCTAAATTTCATTATAAATATAGAAGAGAAAATTTTAAATAAAGAGTACCAATCAGCTTCAATAGCATATGAAAATAATCACTTACTATGACCAGTTTCTTCTCTCTCCCAGGCTCCAAATTGCCATTTCATTTTCTTCTCTTTCTGCCAATTCCCAGTCTTCTTAACTCTCAGGTGATGGCTTTACTTCTTACTTCGCTGAGAAGTGGGAGGATATGAAGCCACTGCCATCTCCCCGCACCTGTGCTTCTGTACCCCCTTTACTTCCTCTTATTCATGAATAACCTATCCTTGTGAGTCTCAATCTCCTTCAGTGCACCAGATCCCATCCCCTTTTTTGTAATCAGGAACATTGCTCCAGAGATTCTGCCCCGTCTCCTGCAAGATTAGATTTTCCTTCTCTAATGAATCATTCCCATTAGTATCAAACATACTATTATTTCTCCCATTAAAAAAAACCTCACTTTCAGACCATTTGCTTCTCTACCTTCTGTTTTTCTCCTTCCTCTTATGGAAAAACTCCTTAAAAGTCTTGACTATACACACTCTATTCAGTTTCCTCCCTGTTATTCTTTCTGGATCCCACTCCAATTAGATCCTTTAATTTCATTGTAATTTCTCTTCTCATGATCATCAGTCATCTCCATGTATTAGCTTGCTAGGGCTACAGTCACAAAGTACCAAAAACTAGGTGGCTTAAACCACAGAAATTTATTCTCTCACCAGTCTCGAGGTTGGAATTATAAAATCAAGGTGTCAGCAGGGCCATACTCCCCCTGCAGGTGCTAGGAAGAATCTGTTCAGGCTTCTCTCCTAGCTTCTGATTGTTCCTTGAATAAATCAGCATAACCCCAGTCTTCACAGGATGTTCTCCTTGTGTACTTCTCTCTCTGTATCTAAACTTCTCCCTTTATATAAGAACACCAGTCGTATTATATTAGGGCCCACCCTAATGACCTCATTTCAACTCAATTACATCTGTAAAAACCCTATGTCCAAATAAGATCACATTCTGAGGTAATAGGGGTTAGTCTTCTGACACATCTTTTTGGGGGACACAGTTCAATCATGATATTCTGCATTGCTAACCTCAATAGTCATTTATCAATTGTCATCTTAAGTGTCCTGTTACCAGCATTTTGACACATTTGGACAACTCTCTGTCCTTGAAAAAGGTTCTTTACCTGCTTTCCAGGATACCAAATTCACCAGCTTTCCTCCCATATTGTTGGTCTTTCCATCTTATTACATTTAGCTGATTCATTATCTCATCCTCTAAGTATTTTATGATTCCCCTGGCTCCATACTTGGACTTTTTTCTTTTCTATCTGCATTCATTCTCTAGATGACCGACTCCAATAATATGGTATAAATATCCATCAATGAGGCTGGGCGCAGTGGCTCACACCTGTAATCCAGCACTTTGGGAGGCCAAAGCGGGTGGATCACTTGAGACCAGGAGTTTAAGACCAACCTGGGCAACATGACGAAACTCCATCTCTACTCAAAATACAAAAATTAACCAGGCATGGTATTGCACGCCTATGGTCCCAGCTACCTGGGAGGCTGAGGCACAAGAATTGCTTGAACCCGGGATATGGAGGTTGCAGTGAGCTGAGATTACACGACTGCACTCCAGCCTGAGCAACACAGTGAGACTCTGTAAAAAAAAAACAAAAAAAACAAAAAACAAACAAACAAAAAAAAAACACACACACACACACAAAAATCAGTGAGCTATGCTTGTCAGATTTCTATCTCCTGCCTGGGCCTCTTTAACTCATTGTCTAACTGAATGCTTGACATGACTGATAGGCTAACATGTTTCAAACCACATTCCTTACCTCCCTCAACCTGTTTCTTTCTTCCTCATCCTAGCTAATGTTAATTTCATTGTTCCAGTTCCTTAAGCCAGAAACTATGATGTTATCTTCATGTTATCTTCTATTTCTGTATTTATTTTACACCCCACACTCAGTCCATTAGCAAATCCCATTAGCTTTGCCTTCAAAATATTTCTGAAACTCAATCCCTTTTACCACCCCTACTGCTGCTGCTCTGGTCCTAGCCACCATTACCTCTCATCTATAATTAAGGTGGCATTGTAACTTGCATTGCTACTTCTGTTCTTGTTCCTATGAGGTCTATTCTCAACACAGCAGTGAGAATGAGTCTGTTAAATGTAAACCAGTTCATGTCCTCCTGTGCTTAAAACTCTCCAGTGAATGCGTACCTCATTCAGTATAGAAATTAAAGTCCTTTTATGATCTTTGGTTCCTTACATGATCTGGCCACCTCCCCTCCACTTACTTCTCTGGCCTTGTTTTCTACTCCTCATCCTCTCCTTCTCTGTGATCCAGACAACTGGACCACTTACTTTCCCTCCGAAGACATCAGGCATGATCTTATCTTCAGAGTCTTTGTGCTTTCCATCCCCTCTGCCCAGAATGTTCTTCCTCCAGTTATCCATAGGCCTTGAACCCCCACTTCTTTCAGATCTTCACTGCTAATTCAACTTTTCCCTGATCTTCCTCCCATCTAAAGTTTCAACCTTTCGTCTCCCAGTTTATATTATCTTCCCCTGTTTTGTTTCCTTTTTGGCACTTGCAAGTCTGTGTAATCTACTATGTATTTAATATTGTCTATCTCCACATGTCCCCACCACATACACACACACTAGAATTTAACCCTGGAAACGAAGTAGTAAAGTTGGCAATTGACTGGACTTGTGACAACAGAAGTCAGGAACTGCCTACTGTCACTGCAGTGTTCATTTCTGCATTTATTCATTTTATTTATTTATTTTTTGAGACGGAGACTCACTCTGTCTCCCACGCTGCAGTGCAGTGATACGATCTCGGCTCACTGCAAGCTCTGCCTCCTAGATTCATGCCATTCTCCTGCCTCAGCCTCCTGAGTAGCTGGGACTACAGGCGCCCACCACCATGCCTGGCTAATTTTTTGTATTTTTAGTAGAGACGAGGTTTCACCGTGTTAGCCAGGATGGTCGTGATTTCCTGACCTCGTGATCCGCCCACCTCCACCTCCTAAAGTGTGCGGGGATTACAGGCCTGACCACCGCACCCAGCCCATTTATTCATTTAGTAAATATTTATAAAGTCCCTACTATGTGAAAGGGGCTATTCTAAGTACCTAGGAAACTCAATGGACAAAACAGTCAAAGATTCACGCTTTCATGGAGTGTGTGTGTGTGTTTGTGTGTATGTGTGGCAAGAGGGGATGGTTAAAAAACATACAAAAGAGGCCGGGCGCGGTGGCTCACGCCTGTAATCCCAGCACTTTGGGAGGCCGAGGCGGGCGGATCACGAGGTCAGGAGATCGAGACCATCCTGGCTAACACGGTGAAACCCCGTCTCTACTAAAAATGCAAAAAATTAGCCGGGCGAGGCGGCGGGCGCCTGTAGTCCCAGCTACTCGGGAGGCTGAGACAGGAGAATGGCGTGAACCCGGGAGGCGGAGCTTGCAGTGAGCCGAGATCGCGCCACTGCACTCCAGCCTGGGCGACTAAGCGAGACTCTGTCTCAAAAAAAAAAAAAAAAAAAAAAAAAAAAACATACAAAAGATAATTAAGTAAATTATATAGTATGTTGGATGGTGAAAGGTGCTTTGGAAAAAATAGAGGCTGCAAAAAAGGATTACGTTTTGAGGGAGAGGGAGTGGCTTATAATGTTAATGGCATGGTCATAGCAGGCCTTCTTGTAAAGCTGCAGTTGGAACTAGGAAGATAACAGAAAGTTGAAATCTCTTGTATAATACTGTTAAGAAAGGGGTCTAAGGGAAGACTATATGCTGATTATTTACTTTGTTTGCAATAATGTTCCTAACTCTTTAAGAATCAGGGCTGTTTCTATGTTTATAAAGCCTGGTAACTAAGAAAAATGGCAGAATGAATATGCCATTGTAGACATTCAGGATGGCAAATGTGTGTGTGTGCTATGTGTGTGTGTTAAGCATTTAATACATATCTTGTGCACTACAACTGACCAACACAATAGGATGTGAAAGAAAATAAGTGATATATCTATTGCACAGAAAGGTATTAAATAGTCAGTATTTATCATGTGTACACCTAAGAAAAACAAAGCATCAGCCAAAAACTTAACTCTTGTAAGTAATGACATTTTAGTAAAGAATGAAAAATCAGTGTTTTTAGACTCCAGAAAACAACCGAAAATGGATTAAAGACAAACGTTAAGACCAGAAACTGTGGAACTTCTAGAAGAGAACATTGGGAAATGCTTCGTGGCATTGGTCTGGGAAAGGATTTTTTGAATAAGACCCCAAAAGCATAGGCAACAAAAGCAAAAAAAAAAAAATGACAAATAGAATTACATCAAACCAAAAAGCTTCTACACAACAAAGGAAACAATCAACAGAGTGAAGAGACAACCTCCAAAATGGAGAAAATGTTTGCAAACTATGCATCTGACATGGGGTTAATATCCAGAAAATATAGGGAACTCCAACAATCCAATAGCAAAAAATCAAATAATTCCGTTTAAAAATGGGCAAGAAAATTGCTGGGTCCATCAGCCCACTCCCCTGAAGTCATCGTGCAGCAGTTTCCTCTCTGCTTCACTCACAGGACCCAGGCAGGTGTCCAGGTATTAGGAGCACCCCCTCATCTGGTTCAGCAGCCTGAGTTGCTCCCTACCCTTCTTGGGCATAAATCTTGGTGCAATGGGACTCTCTCCACTCCATGCCCAGGCAGATCTCCAGGTATTCAGAGCACCTGCTCATGTGGATTAGGAGCTTGATTCACCCCACCCTTTCTGTACAGAGATTCACAGAGATTCTGTACACTGATGGCATGAAGGCCATCTCCGCTTCATGCCCAGGCAGATCTCCAGGCATTTGGAACACTTGCTAAGCTGATTCAGCAGCCTGAGCTGCCCCACCCTTCTTGTGCAGAGAACCAGGTGCAGGGGGATCCTCACTGCTCCACATTCAAGCAGATCTCCAGCATCTATTGCACTCACTCTCCTGGATTAGTTTAGGACACCTCCCTCATGCCTGTGCAGAGAACTTGGGGCCAAGGAGATTTCCCAGCTCCACATCTAGGCACACCTCTGGGCACTTGGTGGCCACCCACTGGATTCCCCCTCAGTACTGATGCTTGTGCCTGCTATCAGGGAGCCTGTAGGTGGACCTGTCCATCCAGCCCTGCCCATTTTGGTCCCTCCTTTCCCTGCGGCTAAGCAGAGAGCACAGACCACTGTGTACTCTACCAATCAGCCCATTGACTGAGACCACAGAGAACTTCTCTCAGTAAAACAAGGATCAAGTCCATACCCAGCCACTTTGGTTGTAGCCAGCTCTTACCTATAAGTGCCATGTACTGGCCTGTAGGTCAAACTGCACAGCCCAATATGAAACCTGCCAACAGAAGTGCATAGACCTATAGAAACGAAGCCAAAAGACCCTACCCAGTATTCACTACAGCCACAGGGAGAAAAGGGAAAGAAAAAGAAAAAAAATTTTAGGGAAAGAAAAAAAAAAAGAAAAAAAATCATACCCACATGAAAAAGAAAAAGAAATCCAGAGAATACCTGTTACATCCTATACAAAATGAATATCACCAAGACATATAGTCACCAGACCCTCCAGGGCCAATGCTGAAGAAAAAATCTTTTTTTTTTTTTTTGAGACAGGGTCTCAGGGTCTCTGTTGCCCAGGTTGGAGTGTAGTGGTGCCATCACTGCTCACTGCAACCTCCAGCTTCTGAGCTTGGGTAATCCTTCCACCTCAGCCTCCCAAGTAACTGAGACTACAGGCATGCACCACAATGCCTGGCCAATTTTTCTATTTTTTTGAGAGATGGGGTTTTGCCATATTGTCCAGGCTGATCTTGAACTCCTGGGCTCAAGTGATCCACTACCTTGGCCTCTCAAAGTACTGGGGATTACAGGCATGAGCCACTGCACCTGGCAAGAAAAAAATCTTAAAAGCCACTAGAGAAAAATGTCAAAGGGAACCCCATCAGGTGAACAGTGGACTTCTCAACAGAAACTTTGCAAGGCAGGAGAGGTTAGGGGCCTATTTTCAGCATTCTTAAAGACAAGAAATTCCAACCAAGACATACATATCCTGACAAACTAAGCTTCATCAGTGAAGGAGAAACAAAATATTTTCCAGACAAGCAAGTGCTAAGAGAATGAGTTATTACTAGACCAGACTTACAAGAGTTTCTTAAGGGAGTTCTAAACATGTAAACAAAATAATGATACCCACTACCACAAAAACACACTTATGTACATTTTCCACAGATACTGTAAAATAACCACATGATAGAAACTACAAAGCAGCCAGCTAACAACTTTACAATAGGATCAAAAATTCACATATCAGTATTAACTTTGAATGTTAATGGTCTAAACGCTGCACTTAAAAGGCACAGAGTGGTATGTTGGATTAAAAAAAACAAGTAGACCTCATATGTAATGACACCCATAGGCTCAAAGTAAAGGGCTAGAGAAATATCGCAAATCGAGAATAACAAAGAGCAAGGGTCATGATTCTTATATCAGATAAAACAGACTTTAAGCCAACAATAGAAAAAGAAAGGACAAAGTAGAGCATTACATAATGATAAAAGGTTCAATTAAATAAGAAGACTTAACTATCCTAAATATATATGCACCCAACATTGGAGCACCCTGATAAATAAAACAAGTACTCTAGACCTATAAGAAGACTTAGACAGCCATACAATAATAGTGGGGGACTTGAAAACACCCCACTGACAACATTAGACAGATCATTCATGCAGAAAACTGACATAGGAATTCTAGAATTAAATTGGACATTTGATGAATTGGACCTAAGAGACATCTACAGAATATCCCACCCATCAACCACAGAATATACATTCTTCTCATCTGCTCATGCAAAATATTGCAAGATTGAATACATGCTTGGCCACAGAGCAAGTCTCAATAAATTCAAAAAAATTGAAATTATATGAACCATACTCTCGGACCACAGTGGAATAAAAATAGTAATCAATATCAAGAAGATCTCTCAAAACCACACAATTACATGAAAATTAAACAACTTGCTCCTGAATGACTTTGGGTAAACAATGAAATTAAGGCAGAAATTTTAAAAATTCTTTGAAATTAATGAAAAAGAAATACAACATACCAAAATTTCTGGGATACGGCAAAACTAATGTTAAGAGGAAAGTTTATAGTACTAAACATTTACCTCACAAAGTTAGAAATATCTCAGTGATCTAACCTTTACACCTAGAGAAACTAGAAAAACAAGAGAAACCCCAAAGCTAGCAGAAGGAATCACTAAAGTCAAAGAAGAACTAAACAAAATTGAGACCCAAAAATCCATACAAAGAATCAATGAAACTAAAAGTTTTTTCTTTGAAAGGATAAACAAGATTGACAGACTGCAAGCAAAATTAACAAAGAAAAGAAAACAGAGAAAATCCAAACAAGCACAATCAGAAACAACAAAGTTTACATTACTGACACCACAGAAATACAAAAGATCCTCAGAGACTATTATGAACACCTCTACACATACAAACTGGAAAATCTAGAGGAAATGGATGCATTCTTGGAAACACACACTCTCCTAAGGTTGAACCAGAAACAAATTGAAACCCTAAACAGACTAATATCAAGTACTAAAATTGGACCAATAATAAAAAATCTGCTGGGCACAGAGGCTCATGCTTGTAATCACACCACTTTGAAAGGCCAAGGCAGGAGGACTGCTTGATCTCAGAGTTCGGGATCAGCCTGGGCAACAACACAAGACCTTATATCTATTAAAAATAAAAAGAATTAGCCAAGTGTTGTGACACGTGCCAGTAGTCCCAGCTACTCAGGAGTCTGAAGCAGGAGGATTGCTTGAGCCTGAGAGATGGCGGCTGCAATGTGCTGTGATTGCACCACTGCACTATAGCCTGGGTGACAGAGAGACCCTGTCTCAAAAACACACAGCAACAACAACAACAACAACAACAACAACAAAAACTACCAACTAAAAACACCCAGACCAGATGGATTCATAGCCAAATTCCGCCAGACATACAAAGAGCTGCTACCAATTCTACTGAAACTATTCCAAAAAATAGAGAAGGTAAGGACTCCTCTCCAGCTCATTCCACAAAGCCAGCATCACTCTGATACCAAAACTTTGCAAAGACACAATGAAAAAAGAATACTACAGGCCAATATCCCTGATGAACATAGATGCAAAAATCCTCAACAAAATACTAGCAGTTCAAATCAAACAGTGCATCAAAAAGTTAATTCACCACTATTAAGTAGGCGTCATTCCTGGGATATAAGGTTGGTTCGACATACACAAATCAATAAATGTGATTACCACATAAACAAAAGTAAAAACAAAAACCTTATGATCATCTCAATAGATGTGGAAAAAGCTTTAAATAAAATCCAACATCCTTTCTTGATAAAAACCCTCAAGAAACTAGGCATCAAAGGAACACACCTGAAAATAATAAGAGCCACCTGTGACAAACCCACAGCCAGTTCATACTGAACAGGTAAAACCAGAAGCATTGCTCTTGAGAACTGGAACAAGACAAGGATGACCACTGTCATCACTCCTATTCAACCTAGTACTAGAATTGGTAGCCAGAGCAATGAAGCAAGAGAAAGAAATAAAATGCATCCAAATAGGAAAAGAAGTCAAGCTATCTCTCTTTGCTGACAATATAAGTCTATACTAGAAAACCCTGAATATTCTGCCAAACATCTCCTGGAAATGATAACAACTCTAGTAAAATTTCAGGATACAAAATAAATGTAGGGCAGACGTTCTTCACAGAGACTCGCCAAGGTTTCCTGCTTCAACAGCGCTTGGACAGAACCTGGCGCTCGTCCCCCCCCCCCCCCGCCAGCCGCCCATAACCAGCCCTCCGCCACCTCCTCACCGCACCCTGGGACCGTCGCAAGGCCTCCGCCGCCGTTCCAGCGCCGCATAGCCACCGCCACCGCCATGACTACCACGTCCCCCTCGCAGGTGCGCCAGAACTACCACCAGGAATCAGAGGCTGCCATCAACCTCCAGATCAACCTGGAGCTCTACACCTCCTACACGGGCTAAATGGAAAGGAGTGGGCATTACATTTGGAAAGAAAAAGTGTGAATCAGTGACTACTGGAACTGCACAAACTGGCCACTGACAAAAATGATCCCCATTTGTGTGACTTCATTGAGACACAGCACCTGAATGAGCAGGTGAAATCCATCCAAGAATTGGGTGACTACGTGACCAACTTGCACAAGATGGGAGCACCAGAATCTGGCTTGGCAGAGCATCTCTTTGACAAGCATACCCTGGGAGACAGTGATAATGAAAGCTAAGCCTTAAGCTAATTTCCCCGTATCTATGGAGTGACTTCCCTGGTGACCAAGGCAGTCCATACATGTTGGGGTTTCATTTACCTTTTCTATAAGTTGTACCAAAACATTCACTTAAGTTCTTTGATTTGTACCATTCCTTCAAATAAAGAAATTTGGTACCAATAATAATAATAATAATAAATGTACAAAAATTAGTAACATTTCTACACACCAATAACATTCAAGCCAAGAGCCAAATCAAGAACACAATCCCATTTACACTAGTCAAATAAATAGATAAATAAAATACCTAGGAATACATCTATCCAAGAAGGTGAAAGATCTCTACAAGGAAAACTACAAAACACTGCTGAAAGAAATCACAAATGACACACAAAAAAAATGGAAAAACATTCCATGCTCATGGATTGGAAAAATTGATACCATTAAAATGAACATACTGCTTAATCTACCAATTCAACATTATTCCTATCAAACTACCAATGTCATGAACTGGAAAGCAACTATTCTAAAATTCATAAGAGACCAAAAAAGAGCCTGAATAACTAAAGCAATCCTAAGAAAATAGAACAAAGCCAGAGTCATCACATTATCTGACCCCAAACTATCCTATCAATATATAATAACTAAAACAGCATGGTACTGGTACAAAAACAGACATGTAGACCAATGGAACAGAAGAGATAACACAGAAATAAAACTATACACCTATAGCCATCTAATCATCAACAAAGTTGACAAGAATAAGCAATGGGGGAAGGACTTCTTATTCAATAAATGGTGCTGGGATAACTGGCTAGATGTATGCAGAAAAGTAAAACTGGATCCTTACCTTTTACCATATACAAAAATTAACTCAAGACGGATTAGAGATTTAAATGTAAAACCTCAAACTATAAGAATCCAAGAAGAAAACCTAGGAAACACCATTCTGGACATCAGTCCTTGAAAATAATTTATGACTAAGTCTTCAAAAGCAATTGCAATGAAACAAAAATTGACATGTAGGACCTAATTAAACTAAAGAGCTTCTGCACATCAAAAGAAAATGTCAACAGAGTAAACAGAAAACCTGCAGAATGGGAGAAAATATTTGCAAGCTACACATTTGACAAAGGTTTAACATCCAGACTCTATAAGGAACTTAAAAAATTGAACAAGCAAAAAACAAATAATCCCATTTAAAAATGGGCAAAAGACATGAACAGACACTTCTCAAAAGAAGACATACAAGTGGCCAACAAACATATGAAAAAGTGCTCCACATCACTAGTCATCAGAAAAATGAAATCAAAACCACAGTAAGATACCATCTCATACCAGTTAGAATGGCTACTATTAGAAAGCCAATATTAAATACACTGTTGTCAGTATATTTATGGACATACTGTTGTCCATAATGGCTGTACTAATTTATATTCCCATCAAGCATATGAGTTCCTCTTTCTCCACACCCTTGCCAGCATATGTTATTTTCTGTCTTTTTAGTAACAGTCATTCCAACTGGGGTAAGGTGAGATCTTAGTATGGTTTTCATTTGCATTTCCCTAATGATTAGTGATGTTGAGCATTTTAAAATATACTTGTTGGCCAGTTCTGTGTCTTTTTTTTTTTTTTTTTTTTTTTTAGAGATGGAGTCTTGCTCTGTTGCCCACGCTGGAGTGCAGTGGTGTGATGTCAGCTCACTGCCAACCTCCGCCACCTGGGTTCAAGCAATTATCTTGCCTCATCCTCCCAAGTAGCTGGGACTACAGGTGCATGCCACCACGTCTGGCTAATTTCTTTGTATTTTTAGTAGAGAAGGGGTTTCGCCATGTTGGCCAGGCTGTTCTCGATCTCCTGACCTCAGGTGATCCCCCCGCCATGGCCTCCCAAAGTGCTGGGATTACAGGCATGAGCCACTGCACCCAGCCTTCTGTGTCTTCTTTTGAGAAATGTTTATTCAGATTGTTTGTCCACTTTTTTTTTTAAGTAATGTCAGCTTTCATTTTAGATTCAGGGGGTATATATGCAGGTTTGTTACCTGGGTATATTGCATATTTTAAAATATTAAATATAGGGCTGGGCATGGTGGCTTATGCCTGTAATCCCAGCACTTTAGGAGGCCAAGGCAGGGAGATTGCCTGAGCTCAGGACTTGAGACCAGCCTGGGCAACAAGGTGAGACCTCATCTCCACTATAAATAATTTAAAAATTAGCCGGGCATGGTGGCTCATTCTTATAGTCCCAGCTATGCGAGAGGCTAAGGCAAGAGGATTGCTTGAGTCTGGGAGGCTGAGACTGCAGTGAGCTATGATCGTGTCACTGCACTCCAGCCTGGGTGACAGAGCAAGACTCTGTCTCAAAAAAAAATAGTAATAAAAATAGCACTACCATATGATCTAGCAATCTGACTACTTGGAATTTATGCAAGGTGAAGGAAATCATTATGTGTAAGAGATATCTGCACCCCCATGTTTGATGCAGCACTTTTCACAATAGCCAAGATGTGGAATCCAAGTGTCCATCAATGGACAAAGGGATGGAGAAAATGTGGCATATATATATAGTGGAATACTATTCAGCCATAAGAAAGAATGAAATCCTGTCATTTGCAGCAACGTGGATGAACCTCAAAGACATTATGCTAAGTGAAATAAGCCAACCACAGAAATATGAATACTGCACGATCTCACTTATATATGGAATCTAAAAAGGTTGATCCAGAAATAGTAGAATAGTGGTTACCAGAGGCTAGGAGGAGTAAGAAAGAGGGAGATAGGGAGAGGTTGGTCAACGGGTACAAAATTACAGTTAGTTAGGAGAAATAAGTAGTAAAATCCATAAAACCACAAGGACCAAGAAAACTCAAGAGAAGACCACACCAGATAAAAGATACCAAGAAAACTCAAGAGAAGACCACACCAGATAAAAGATGCCAATAAAATTTTAGAAGCTGAAAAGCAGATGGATGAGTGGTGTCTGACTTAAAAATCTGAAAAAGCTGAACTCCAGTATCTGTGATGGAGGTGGGCAGAAGACAGGGAGAGAAGTTAAAAAGAAATAGGCTAAATTACATCAACAGCAAAAGCTTTCAGGAATTGGACCTGTGAAAGGAATTATGGTAGTACTGGTAGTGTGAAAACTGGAAAACTCATTGAAAAACCTATAGGAAGACACTTTCAGGCCAGGCACAATGGCTCAATCTTGTGATCTTGGCACTTTGGGAGGCCAAGGAGGGAGGTTTGCTTGAGGCCAGGAGTTTGAGACCAACCTGGGCAATATAGTGAGACTCTTGTCTCTACAGAAAGTAAAAACTGTAGAGATTCAGTCTTTACTGTTCTTGGAAGAAGCAGTGTGGCATAGGAGCAAAGAGGTAAAAATTTGGGAAAGCAAAGCACCTGAGTTCAAGCCCTGCTCTGCCACCTAGTGTCTGTGTAACCTTGTGCAAGTTGTTTAACCATGCTGTGCCTCCTTTTTTTCATCTCTAAAATGGAAATAATAAAGTACTCACCTGAGTGACAGGGAAAGCATTCAGAACAGAGCCTGGCACATAGCAAGTATTTGTTGTTACAATGTTTGCTATCACAATTCAACATGGCCGGCTTTGTAGATGTGTGACGTGCAGTTACATAAGGCCCTGCTCTTAGAAGGGCCCACATACTGGTTAAAGGCTCTGCTGTCACCATCTTAAAATTCTTTAGAGGTTCTGAACAATGAGCACTGAATTTTTTGTTTGTGTTGGGCCCTGCAAACTATGTAGTCATGTAGCAAGTCCTGCAAGTCAATCAGGAAAAGGATGTGTTGGGAAAATTGATATTCCAAGCTACCTTCTCATTTCACACCAGGTGACTCACTAAGAACATAACTATACAGTTTAAATTAAAACTCCATGTTCTGATTTTGAATGGGAAGTACTGGTTTGAACACATAATAAATGTTGTCTTTAAAAAGTTGTAGTTTACCCAAAGCAATGTATAGATTGAATGCAATTCCTATCAAAATACCAATGACATTTTTCACAGAAATAGAAAAAACATTTTTTATAATTTGTATGGATTCGTGAAAGACCCTGAATAGCCAAAGCAATTCTGAGCAAAAAGAACAAAGCTGGAAGTATCACTCTGTCGACCTCAAAATATACTACAAAGCTGTAGTAGCCAAAGCTGCATGGTATTGGCTTAAAAATGACACATTAGACCAATGGGACAGAATAGAGAACTCAGAAACTAATCCACATACCGACAGTCATTTGATTTTTGACAAAGCCACCAAGAACATTCACTGGGGAAATGTAGTCTCTTTAATAAATGGTGCTGGAGCCAGGCACGGTGGCTCACACCTGTAATCCTAACACTTTGAGAGGCTGAGGTGGGAAAATCACTTGAACCTAGGAGTTCGAGACCACCCTGGGCAAAACAGGGAGACCCATCTCTACAAAAACTGTTAAAATGAGCCTGGTGTGGTGGCCTCAACTACTTAGGAAGCTGCGTGGGAGGATTGCTTGAGCCCAGGAGGTTGAGGCTCCAGTGAGCCATGATCACATTACTGCACTCCAGCCTGGAAGATGAAGTGAGACCATGTCTCAAATTTAAAAAAAAAAAAAAAATCGTGCTGGGAAAACTGGATAATTATTTGCAGAATGAAACTAGACCCCCACCTCTCATCCTATGCAAAAATCAATTCAAAATAAATCAAAGACCTGAATTTAAGACCCAAACAATGAAACTACTAGAAGAAAACATAGGGGAAACACTCCAGGACATTGGTCTGGGAAAATATTTTGTGAATAGGACCTTAAAAGCACAGGAAACAAAAGCAAAAGTGAACAAACATTCTGATTTAAAAATGGCCAAGACTAGAGGATCACTTGAGGCAAGGAGTATGAGACCAGCATGGGCAACATAGCAAGACCCTATTTCTAAAAAAAAAAAAAAAAAAAAAATTTTTTTAATGAGCTGGGTGTGGTGTCTTATGCCTGTAATCCCAGCTACTCAGGAGGCTGAAATGGGAAGATAGCTTGGGTCCAGGAGTTTCGAAAGTTTACAGTGTGCTGTGATCATGCCACTTTGTTCCTGGAACCAAGCCGGGTCCAGCTGTGTTTTCTCGAGGCCCAATAACAGGAAGCAGACAAACTAGGAAAGAAGGGAATTTATTGCTGTAACTGGATACAGGGAGAAGGCCAGAGATAATTCCACTAGACCAACTCAAAGTGTTGCAATTTTCTTTGTGCTTATATAGGTTGGGGTTATGTGCCTATGTGCAGTATAGCATTGGCCTAAGTCTACTGGTAACTAATTTTGTTTCAACTAGAAGGTCAGAGACAAAAATGCTTGCTAAGTCTGATTAAAATGGCCCCACTACCCTCAAGGCCTGTCTACTGTGGTACCAGAGTGATTATTTCTATCTTATCTCCTTTACAGCTTGGTCCAGAGAGCTGCCTTAGACTCTCCAATGAATCTGTTCAAACAGCTGCCTCTGTTACCTTGACTCATCTCAGATACAGGTCCTGGCGCTAGGAATCAAAGACTGTCTCTATTATTTTGGCTTGCTCCAGGTTAGGGAGAAGCCCATACAAGGCTCCTACTGATCATGTTTCATTTCTAGCTTTGATGTCTGGGCACTGATTTCCCTAGGTTTAACTATTTGCTCAACGTCAAGGCAGTGCTGTGGAAATCTGTCTGTGTAACTGGAGTGCTTGGCAGGCCTGTCTGTGTGACTGTCATGCAGGCCTGTCTGTGTGATTGTCAGGGAGAACTGGCCTGCCACAACTTCACTCCAGCCTGGGTGACAGATAGAGACACCATCTCTTAAGAAAAGAAAAAAGAAAAAAAATGGGCAATCTGAACAGATATTTCTCAATAAAACATACAAATGGCCAATAGGTATATGAAAAAAATGCTCAACATCACTGATCACCAGGGAAATACATGTCAAAACCACAGTGGGGTAGCATCTCACCCCAGGAAGGATGGCTATTATCAAAAAGATAAAAAAATAACAAATTCTGGTGAAGATGTGGAGAAAAGTGAACTCTTATACACTGTGGGTGTGAATGTAAAAACAGTACAGCCACTGTGGAGACAGCACGGTTCACAATAGATAACGTAGAGAATCAACTTAAGTGTCCAACAACAGATGAATAGATAAAGAAAATGTGGCATAGATACACAATGGAATGTTATTCATCCGTAAAACAGAATGAAATCCTGTCATTTTTGGCAACACGGATGATCATTATGTTAAGTGAAATAAGCCAGGAATAGAAAGCTAAACACTGCATGTTCTCATTTGTATATGGAAGCTAAAAAAAAAGGTTAATCTCGTAAAACTAAAAAGTAGAACAGAGGATACAAGAGACTGGAAAGGGTAGGGGGAAGGGAGAGGTAGGGAGAGATTTATTAAAGCATACAAAATTACAGCTAGATAGGAAGAATACTTTCTAATGTTCAATATCCTTGTGGGATTACTATAGTTAACAATAGTATATATTTTCAAGTAGCTAGAAGGAGGATTTGGAATGTTCCCAACATAAAGAAATGATAAATGTTTGCAGTAATAGATATGCTAATCACCCTGATCTGATCATTATACACTATATGTATCAAAACATCATTATCTGCCCTATGAATATGTATAATTAAAATATTAAATAAAATCAAATTTAAACAAGTTTTCTAATATGGTTCCCTGAATAGTCCTAAAAACAGGAACTCAATAGCCAAGAGCACTCCTAGATATTAGATGTGCCTTTGTAATATCATTAACCTTTAAAGGGAACGATGACTTCTTGGGTAAATGGCAGATTCCACGTCTTGCATACGAAATGTACAGAATAAGACTTGTGAAGAAGCTTAAGCAGGAAATATACAGGAACATCTTGTCATATCAGAAAGCAAGGAAGTTAGAACACGCAGATGTGTCAACTAGAAGAGCTTCCCACAAGCCAAAGATGGGACAGTTTGAGCATCAATAAGAATGACAACCACAATAGATAGACACATATTGTATTAATATATGTTTAAATGCATGAGTTCATAGTGGTATTCAAAAAAGAAAAAAAAGTAATGATCTTCTGAAAACAACCAACTTGTAATTTTGAAAATTGGCACATACAAACCAAAATCAAGCATGTATCCTGCCATTACTATATGAAATGGACTTCTGGGTAACCAAACAGTTGATAAGAGGAAGTTTCCCTTTGTAGGACTCCAGCTAATAAATGAAGAAGAAAATTATTAGAATGTCACTATTTTACAACCCATCGTGACATAATGAATCTATGCAGTGATCATCCATAGCTGCTGAGATGACAAAAAAGCTAGCCAGGCATTAAATGCCACCTGATGGAAGTTAAAAACACTACCTGAATCCGATCAACCCTTCACATCTAACTACCAATCTACATCGAATACAGGGAACCAGAGAATATGTCAAATACCACCAAACGGTGCAATCACAGCAAAATCTGACTATAGGAAATTCTCCAGGACAAATGACCCAGTTTCCACAATTAATAAATTGCAAGGGAAAAAAACTAGGAAGGGAGAGGAAACCTGTAGTTTATATGGAAGAGACAGCAACCGGTTGTAACGTATAGTCCTTACTGGATCTTGATTCAAACAAACTGTTAAAAAATAAGACCATCAGAGAAAATTTGAACATTGACTATGGTTTTTTAAAATGATATTTAAAAACTATTGTTAACTATTTCTGGCTGTAGTAGTGGTGTTAACAGTTATATTTTTAAATACACCTTTTAGAGATGCCTACAGAAATTTTTACAGATAAAAATGAGATGATGCCTGTGCTTTGCATCAAATAATTTGAGGGAGAAAAGGGATCAGGGTATAAGTGGAATGAGACTTGCCATGAATTGAAATGGGAGAATTTGCTATTTTTGTTTCTGTTTAAAATTTTCCATTAAAAGTTTAAAAAAATATATCCAGGAAAACAACATACTTGTGAAAAGATATTTAAACTCTACAAAATTATTGGTGAATATTTAACTGATCTGAGTAATGAATGACTTTCTAAGTATAAAATAAACAGATAATATACTAAGAAAAGACTGCTACTTTCAACTAAAATGAAAGTTTAAATTGTGTGTGTTTAAAATGTTATAAAATTAAAAGATACACACTTTGAGAAAAATATTTGCAACTCAAGAAAAATAAAAGGTTAAAATGCTTAATATATAAGGGAGTTAATAATAAAGCTAATACATTCTGCTTATAATGTGCTAGGCACTCTTGTAACCACTTTACAAAAACCATTTCAGTTCTTATAAAATAGAAAAAGTACCAAGATCCCATGCTCCAATAGATAATTGATAGAAGAAATTCTAATAATCAATAAACAAATTATATTTAACTTCACAATAATTAAATAATTGTAATTTAAAATGTACTAAGATTTAAGCTATCAAAAAAATGAAGATGGTTGTTACTGATTAACACCTATTGTTGGTGGCACAGTGATATGGTCAATTTCTTATATTGCTGGTGGGAATGTAAGTTGGAAAAATGTTTCTAGAGAGCAATTCAGCAATATGAATTGAATCTTGAAAGCATTTATATCTCTTAATGCTGTTATGCTCTCAGGAATGTATAGCATTGACATGATCAGAGGTACATATGAAAATGTAGATGCAAGAAGGTTTATCAAAGCTTTATTTGTAATTAAGAAAATTGGGCCTAGCAAAGTGGCTCCCCACTGTAATCCCAGCGCTTTGGGAGGATCACTTGAGCCCAGGAGTTCGAGACCAGCCTGGGCAACATAGGGAGACCCCATTTCTACAAAAAATAAAAATATTAGCCAGGTAGACCCAGCTACTTGGGAGGCTGCGGTGGGAGGATTGTTTGAGCCTGGGAAGTCAAGGCTGCAGTAAGCTGTGATCATGCCACTCTACTCCAGCCTGGGTAATAGCAGGGCTCTGTCTAGAAAAAGAGAAAGAGAGAGAGAGAGAGAGAGAGAAAGAAAGGAAGGAAGGAAGGAAGGAAGGAAGGAAGGAAGGAAGGAAGGAAGGAAGGAAGGAAGGAAGGAAGGAAGGAAGGAAAAGAAAAAAGAAAAAAAGAAGCATTGGAAGCAACCTAATTTCCAAGTGAGAAAAGGAGCATTTAAAGAAGTTATAGGACCGGGCGTGGTGGCTCACGCCTGTAATCCCAGCACTTTGGGAGGCCGAGGTGGGCAGATCACCTGAGGTGAGGAGTTCAAGACCAGCCTGGCCAACATGGTGAAACCCCATCTCTACTAAAAATACAAAAATTAGCTGGCATGATGCACACCTGTAGTCCCAGCTACTCAGGAGGCTGAGGCCAGAGGATCACTTGAACCTGGAAGGCGGAGGTTGCAGTGATTCGAGATCATGCCACTGCACTCCAGCCTGGGTGACAGAATGAGACTCTGTCTCAAAATAAGTAAATAAATAAATAAGTTACAGAACATGAATATATTGGATATTAGGGAAAATAGCCCATCAACAGGTGAATGGATACATTAATTATGAAGTAATGGAATGTTAGCAATAAAAAGAAATGAATTATGGTACACACAACATGGATGTGTTAAACTATTATGCGGAGAAAAAAGACAAAAAAAAAGGGAGAATATACTGTTTGAGTTCATTTATATGGAATTCTAGAACAAGTAAAATTTATCTACAGCTAAAGAAGTCAGATTAGTGGTTGCCTCTGAGGTAAGTCCAAGGATTGATTTAGACAGGATGTAAAGTAACATTCTGGGAGGATGGAAATGTTCTATCTTGATTAGGTGTGTTTTTAATGGGTGCACCCATTTGTCAAACTCGTCCCCTTTACCTATGAAATTTCTGCTCAGACTTCATGTAAGGTTTTGCCTTTAACTGTATGTAAATTAGACCTTAAAGACTCATATTTTCCAAGAAGATTTAATAAAACAGGCAAAATATTCACCTTACCATTTTAATTGGAAAAAAAAGAGGCATGATACAATGCAATGTATACAGCATGGTTCTAATTACGTAAAAGAAAATACATTAATAAAACTAGAGATACACAGGCAGAAATAACAAGAATGATGTATGCCAATGAACATATACAAACGTAATTTGAAAAAAATAGTAAATATTCTTGTAGTCCCACTTCATACCAAATTCTCTTTTTCTTCTTACGTTCTAGACTTCACCTTCTTTCAGTTCCTCATATGAAGAAGGTGCTATTCCCATACCTCTAATGACCCCCTCATTCTCTTCAGCAATTTAATCCCTGCTCAGTCTTAAGTTGTCAGATGAATCTTGACTTCCTCAGAGAAGCTCTGCTTTCCCCATCCAAGTCAAGCCCTCCCATTCCCCAGGCTGGGTCAAGCACCTTATGCTGCTGCTTTGTGCCATTTAAGAATTGTGATTTTTTATTTTTTGCATATACCTCAGGTAAACCAAACTGCAAAGTTAAGGGCAGTGTCCTCCACACTGCCAAGAGTGCCTAATACTTCTGACACCAACTACACATGCAGGAGTTTCCCGAAACCACCCTCATATTCAATAATTTTCTCTAACAGAAAAACTCACAGAACATTCGTTACAAGGAAAGGATACAAATTAGAATCAGCCAAAGAAAGAGGGCAGAGTCTGGGAGGTTTCCACATGTGTCAGGCTTTGGTTGTCTCAGGATGCCTTATGCCCATAGCATCTATATGTGACAATCCACATAAAGTATTGTCTATCCAGGAAGCTCACCAGAGCTCTACTGTCCAAACTTTTTATTGGAGCTTCATAATGCAGGCATGATTGATCGGTTGATTGCCTGCCCATGTGGTTCAACTCAGTCTCTAAATCATATGGTTGGTCTTTCTGGATTTCAGGCTGTGGCCAGCTGCCACCCTAAGGCTATTGCATGTGACTTGGCCCCACCATGAGTCAGCTTATTAGCATAAACTGTCAGGCATGGTCCCAGGAGCTCATGATGAGTGGTGAAGACACTCCTGTCAGTCAGGAAATTCCAAGGATTTAACAGTTACTTCCCAGGAACTCGGACAAAGGCCAGATCGTTCTTTGAGCAGGGCAAAATTCTTGCTACACAGGTGGGTTTGTAAATAAGTCTCCCCTTCACCCCTCAGACTGTAAGCTCCAAAAGAACATGGATCACATCTGGTTTTGCTCCCAGTTTTATCCCTCACACCTAGCATAGTGGTTGGCAAATACTGAGAATCTGCATAACATAGACTTGGGAGGCAGCCAGTCTGAATTTGAATCTTGGCTTTTCTCTTCACTAACTGTGTGACTCTGGACGAATTACTTAACTTCTTGTTGCCTAACTGACTTCATCTGGAAATGAGAGGTAAAGATAATACCTATCTCAGAGAGTTGCAATGAGTATTGGATGAAAGAACATCAGTGAAGGTCTCAGAATAGTGCCTGGCACAGAGAAAAAAAACTAGATAAATGTTTAATATTATTAAATGCTTGATAAGTAATTACTGATGGAATAAGTGTCTGGCACATGAAAGGTGCTAATAAATGTTTTTGAAAGAACAGAAAATAATATTTTCTTCTTTAGTAGATTTTCCTTTAATATAGAACCATATACTATATACTATACTACATACTGTATACTATATATAGTACCATATATACTGATTTGCACATCATTAATTATTCTAAAATTGTAGCTCAATAATATGCTTAAGAAAAGTATAAAAAAAGTTTCAGAGTTTTTTCACCTCTCCAGCAGGCTGTTCCCTCAACCATGTAGTGAGGAACTGAATTAGACAAGGTTCAAGATCTCTTCCAACTCCAACAACATGTTATTTGTCCTTAGGAAACAAACTAGATATAACAACAGAGAAGACCATTTTACATGGAGGCATGAAAACTTTGAATGTGTAAGTTTCCATTTTAAAAAAAGGAACAAAGAAAATATTCCATTGATTACCAAAATTCATCTTTAATATATCACAACACAAGTTTGAATTGTAGCAGTACATTTTTAATAATTTGATGAAATTTGACTCCCTTGTAAACCATACACGGTCATAGAAAATTTATTTTCATCTGTGAGAAATGGCTAGTTTTATCTTGGCACATAAACAGGCCTAATGTAAGCTTCTAGAAGGTTATTGATAATAGAATCAGTAATAGCTCCAAACAAGAGATTCAACTCAACATCTTCAAATAAAACCCCAGCAACTAGAAAAAAAAGAATCAACTTTTAAAACATTATTTTTAGTTACAAAGTAATGCATATTCATTTAACTGCAAAAACCAAATGTTTTTTCATTGCTTTATTATTATTAAGCAATTACTAAATTATTTAATAATAAAAGTAAATATGTTCCAAACACCTTTCCTGCCATGTTTATTTTCCAAAGACAGCAGATGTTAACAGTTTGTTCTGCATATTTCTATGCACATACACTCAACAAAAAAATATATATACATATGCACCTTTTACCTATGGTATTTGTAAAGTGTACTTTTTCTTGCCATTTTAGTGTTACCACAAGCAGTCACCCAGTTTGAAGAATTGGTTGGTATGGCTGAGGCTCTGCTTAAGGGTGGAGGAACCATGTCTACATCTGCATCCACCCTCTGGAGAGCAACAAACAACTCCTCGCCAGATTCATTTGCCTCAACGTGCAGTAATTCTAACTCCAGTTCACCAGATTCCTTAAAGCCTGAAGAAGAGCATCAGACTGATGAGAAACAGGTCAGGTGCAATAACCGCCTTATTGTTCTTTGGAATACAGTTAAATAAAAAATTTAAATAAGGGTAGACAATGATCATTGTTTTATCAGATAACTATTGGATAAACTAGTTTTATGCAATAGGAATATTACAATTATTAAGTACTACAAAAAAGAGGCATAAGGTGACTGGGTGTGGTGGCTCACCTCTGTAATCCCAGCACTTTCGGAGGCCGAGACAGGCAGATCACGAGGTCAGGAGATTGAGACCATCCTGGCTAACACGGTGAAATCCCATCTCTACCAAAAATACAAAAAAAAAAAAAAAAAAAAAAAATTAGCCGGGCATGGTGGCAGGCACCTGTAGTCCCAGCTACTCGGGAGGCTGAGGCAGGAGAATGGTGTGAACCCAGGAGGCGGAGCTTGCAGTGAGCCGAGATCGTGCCACTGCACTCCAGCCTGAGTGACAGAGCAAGACTCCGTCTCAAAAAAAAAAAAAAGAGGCATAAGGTGCTTGACCTAGCCTGGGGAAAGGGAAGGGAGGGCTTGACTTAGGAGGGGCAAGAAGATCTTCTCTGAGGAAGTCAAGATCAATCTGAGAACCAGAGGCATAAAACTGTTGTCCTTTTATAATAAAAACTAGTATTTGTGAAACAAATACCCAGTTTAGAACATTAAAGGCAAATTGGGGACAAAGATAAAGTTATTGAACTTAAAAATTCTTATACCAGTGACAGAAGGATACCTATGCATTCAGGATTATACAATTTTATATCATTGAGAGGTAAATTTCAGCCTCAGCATGCTGGCTGAACACAAGTCTTTTTCTATTTTTCTACTTAATCAAGACACAGATGCTAAAAAGACAAAGTTTTGTTAGAATCAGGTAGTCTCAGTAAGTATACCATCAACCATGATAAATATTAACTAACAATCTAACATTCAAAATATTTGAATCTTAGTGTATCAGTTACCTATTGCTATATAACACATTATCACAAATTTAGTGATTTCAAATGACCCAAGTTTACTATCTTAGAATTCTATAGATCAGAAGTCTGGTACAGGTCTCACTAGACTAAAGTCAAGGTGTTAGCAGGTGTATTTCTTTCTGGAAGCTCTAGGGCAGAATCTGTTTCCTGCTCACCCAGGCTCTGGTAGAATTCATTTTCTTGTGGTTGTAAAACTGAATTCCCCACTTTCTTGCTGGTTGTAAATTGAAGGCCATTCTCACTTCTAGAGGCAATCATATTCCTTGGCTCACAGCCCACTTCTGCCATCTTCAAAGCCAGCAACAACTGGTGAAGTCCCTCTTACACTTCAGTTCTTTCCTCCCTCTTCTGTCTCTTTTTCCTGATCTACCCTTTTGCTTCCTTCTTCTGCTTTTAAGAACTCATGTGATTAGATTGAGCCCACCTAGATAATCCAGGATAATCTCCCATCTCAAGGTACTTAGTTTTAATCACATCTACAGAATTGTTTTTGCCCTGTGAGGCAACATGTTACAGATTTCAGGGATTAGGATGTGACCTTTCAGAGGGCCATTATTCTTCCTACTACATTTACGATGAAGCACTGAGTATGGGACTAAGCCTGAAAGGAACAAATCCAGTTTACATGACAAGAATTTGTATACACCTTGGAACAAATACCCCATAAATAGTGAAGAGTATCACACAGATAACACTTAACTCTAATTCCTGACATGTAAAATAGATATTAAATTAAAATGTAAAATATATATTAAAATACATATAATACATTACCTTAAAAAATGTTGACATTGTTTTCTCTTATGCCTTAACTCAATTAGTAATATATTTCTCCATATGGAACTTCCTTTTTCCAACTTCAACTCTTTCTTATCTTTTTAGTTCCAGATTGAAAAATGGCAGATTGCCCGTTGTAACAAGAGCAAGCCTCAGAAGTTTATTAATGATTTAATGCAAGTACTTTACACAAATGAATACATGGCCACTCACAGCCTGACAGGGGCAAAATCCTCTACTTCAAGGGACAAAGCCGTAAAACCAGCTATGAATCAGAATGAAGTTCAAGAAATCATAGGTGATAATATGATTGCGTTACATTGTCACACGAATTTTAAATCATGTTACCACTCAAGGTCAAGGTAGTCCTTCATGGTCCTTTTATTTTTTAAAGTTTCTTTTTCTAGGAAAGAAAAATCTCAGGTTAGTCTAAAACTCTCATTAAATATGGGAAATTTTATAGAAAAACTTTACATTAAAAATGGTTATTAAAATAAAACTAAGTTTTATATCACGAAAAAGTTTGAATTCATACAATTTATAGCTTTGGAAACGTAAATTCTTACAATCTTTTAAAGTAAAATTTCAATAACAATTTCTACTTTGCTTTTGTTATATTTCTTATCTTTCATTCTAGAAAGATAAAGGCTAATTCGACCATCCTATTTGTGGTTTTCAAATTAATGAATCTCCTTAAATAAAATCTAGATTATCCAATTAATTTTTGACAACATCCAACAAATTTAAGGATTCTCTGAATCCCAGCTCTATATATGTCATTTCTTAATGTACAACAATGTCTGTCTTCCTGAAACAAAAAAACTACTACTTGTAACAACTGCAGTGAAATTCTTTCCCTTGGCTCACACATACTGTTAGACTGACTTTAAAAGTTAGAGAACATGGCTAGGCGTGGTTGCTCATGCCTGTAATCACAGTGGTTTGGGAGGCTGAGGCAGACAGATACAGAAAAAGATCAGTCAGAGTTTAGTTGTTTCAACTAATGTTGGGAATGGATAAAAATACATTCCTAACGTTTTAGAGCAAGAGGACTTAGAGTTTAAAGCAAGTAGGAGGATTAAAGTTAATTGCTACCATAGGATCTCAGTTGATAATACAGATCTGCTGATATCTCTTGCTTTACTTAGAAAAACCTGCCTATATATTCATCTGTTTAAATATCTCATGGGTCTTTGGGCTACTTTTGTAAAATGGAAACAAAATTATAATGTAGAATACTTGATGTTTTACCTCAGTTCATCCCCTAAGATGCAAAGGACTCATAAAGTTTCTTGTGTGTTGTTATTGGTTTTTTACAGGAGTAACAAAACAATTATTTCCCAATACGGATGATGTTTCAATTAGGAGAATGATAGGGCAAAAGCTAAACAACTGTACCAAGAAGCCAAATGTAAGCAAAAATCTTAACTCTCAGGATATTAAATAGATCCTTTTGGTAAGTCTTTTAAATCTTCAGTCCTTTCAATGTGGCAAGAAAATGTTGTAATACTTTTATCTATGGAATAGCATTTTCCAATTACTGTGCTAGAAAATACTAGTGACCTGTGAAAGGCTAATAGGTATTCTTGGTGTCAAAAGGGGAGAACTTGGAGCGGGTTTAAATTTGGAAAATGCTGGATTCAGTTTTTCTTTCTCAGAACCTCTCAGATATTTTGATACCCTTTTAACATGCCCATGTGCACCAGAAATCTCTAAGAAAGGGATATAGTGTGTAGTGTTTTCCAAATGTGTTTTACTGAGGAAATTTTTTCACAGAAATCCTGTTAACTTGGTGGTGATAGAATGGAGCCAAAGAGAGGACACATGACAATTTAAGAAGTATTTCTCTCTAAAACAGAGGAGATTTAGACCCTTGGGAAATCTCTTAGGTACATTGATGAGACTGAACTTCCGGCTCTAAAAGTGGTCTGACATTTGCACGAACTATTGGCTGAAGTGTGGAGGGTTCTTCTCCACCATCCTACATGTTGCTTCTCATGGTCTTTAAAATTTTAAATTAGTTGTTATTGTTTAATAAGGATTTTTACCAAGATGCATGTCCTATACTAAGAAAAAGAATAATTTTTTAGTGAGAGTTCTAAAGTAAATATGCTTC
Source organism: Papio anubis (assembly GCF_008728515.1). Classification (NCBI taxonomy): domain Eukaryota; kingdom Metazoa; phylum Chordata; class Mammalia; order Primates; family Cercopithecidae; genus Papio; species Papio anubis. The sequence goes on from NC_044981.1 coordinate 55,559,190, forward strand.
CTAGTCAGGCCTTGACCCAGGCAAAACTGTGAAGTGGAATTTTTCCACCCACTGTCCTGGCCAGCTCACTTGTACTTACCCTTCCTCTCTCTCTACTATTTTGATGGAAAATATATGAAACCATGTGTATGATTGCATTAAGGTTTTCATTGATTAATAGAGGCATGTGGGTAACACATGACGGTAAGGCCCACCACGTATATTCCTTTTTTCCTTCCATTTTCCTTCCATTTCTATGTTTGACTTGTACTTTGCCTGTCCTCTGCCTAATTCCAGCCACTTTTGAGACCATTTTACTTGTCTTCATTTTTTCTGACCATATTTTAAATGACGTGTGGAGCTGAATGTAATGCAGAAATCCCCTGCCCCCCATGCCCTACACATTACTGACTACCACTCCCATCCTCCTCCCGAGAGGCTGAGGTGGGAGGATAGCGAGGTCGAGGCTGCAGTGAGCTGTGATGGTGCTACTGCACTCCAGCCTGGGGGACAGAGTGAGACCTTGTTTGCAAAAAAAAAAAAAAGTTATAAAAGATAAAGTTACCTGTATCTTTTTTCTCCAAGTGATTATAAATTTCAGTAGATTGTGACCTCACAACTTTTCAATTAGATAATTGCTTAAATATGCCCTTAGTACTTCCCATTTTGACATGAGGTTAGCCACCCAGTTACCTTGATGTATAATGACCAAATTCTCTCTCTTTTTTTTTTTTTTTTTTTTTTGAGACAGGGTTCTCACTTTGTTGCCCAGGCTGGTTTTGAACCCACGGGCTCAAGCAGTCTTCCCCAAGTGGCAGAAAGCACTCCACCCAGCAACTAATTTCCTTGTCTTTTCTTATTTTTATTTTTTGAAAACAGAGTCTTGCTCTGTAGCCCAGGTTGTAGTGCAGTGGCACGATCTCTGCTCACTGCAACCTCTGCCTCCTGGGTTCAAACAATCCTCCCGCCTCAGCCTCCTGAGTAGCTGGGACTACAGGCCCGCACCATCACACACAGCTAATTTGTGTATTTTTCGTAGAGACGGGGTTTCACCGCGTCGCCCAGGCTGGTCTCGAACTCCTGACCTCAAGTGATCTGCCCACCTCAGCCTCCCAAAGTGTTGGGATTACAGGCATGAGCCACTGTGACCAGCAAGTTCCTTTTTTAAATGCTATGTTACCAGACCTCCAAGCCAAGTGGCTATCTTTTGGGGCACACTGTTATATTTCAGAGGTCTGTAAAGCATTCTAATATCCTAAACTCTTGTTTTTTTTAATATTTCTGACTTCCAAGGATAGACACAAAACTCATCCCTGACTGTATCAGTCAGCAGAATGCTAAAGAAGTGAAAGTTAAGAGATTTTTATATCAGTTTTGCTTGTACTTAACAATAGAAGTGTTATTAAATCTGCTAGCTATGGCATTAATTAAAATTGAAACAAGGAACAGACATTTTGCTATGAACCTTGTGCCTTTTGGACCTGAGCCTGGCTTAATAGTGTCAAGTTGTTTAGACTAGAAATGCATGTATTTTGAATCAGTAATGGAGATAAGCTAGAATGGAATTTTTTAAATTTGCAAATATCTTTCATTTTAAGTATGGCTGAATTCAAATTATTGCAAAAAGAACCTAGGAAAATGTGCTGGAAAAGACAGGGTCGTGTAAGACCTAATTTGGACATGCTTGATGAATTCATCAGATATAGCACCGTCTAGTGGAATACTGTTACCTTTTTCTGTTCTGAGTCATTTAACTCACAGGAGCCTATGGCCCTGCCCTGCCACCAAAAATACCCTTTGGAAAAATTACTTTTCTAGCATGGTCCCTGTAGTAGACCGTGCCCTCCGCTCAGTCCTGAGCTCAGGTTGTCACTGGTGGCTTAGATTTAAAAGGGTAACAATTTCCCAGTTATGGCTCAGGTCTGTGAGGGTAAGTCCTAAACTCCTCCCTTCTTTTTTTCATCTATTCTCTTATTCCTGTGGCTGCCCTAAAGTTGCTTGTAGCTCTCACATGCCAAGAGCTTGATTTTTTTCCAAGGTGTCTCCATGTTTCACTTCTTTCTTGCAGGCATTGAAGAAAACTGTATTTATAAGATTTACAGAATGTTAGGCTAGCACCTCTATAACATCCAACTAAGTGACCAAACAGCCTTCTCCTGAAATTTCCAAAGCGGCCTCAGGGTATACAATCTCTGGCATAATGTTACATAACATATATTATAACTTCTAGGTGATCTAATACAGTGGTGCTCAAATGGTGGGGGACGGTGGGGAGGGAGGTGTGATTTAGCCACCTTCCTCCAACACAGGGTATTTAAGAACGTCTGGAGATATTTTTGATTGTCAAAACTGGTGGTACTTCTGGCATCCAGTGGTCAGAGGCCAGGGATGCTGCTAAACATTGTTATTGAATTTGGTTTGCTAGTATTTTGTTGAAGATTTTTGTATCTGGTTCATCAGTGATGCTGGCCTGTAGTTTTGGTTTTTTGTTGTGCCCTTCTCTGGTTTTGGTGTCACGGTAATACTACTTTGCAGAATGAGTTTGCAAGTATTCCCTCCTCTTCAGTTTTTTTTTTTTTTTTTTTTTTTTGAAGAATTAGAGTAGAATTGGTATTACTGTCTCTTCAAATGTTTGGTAGATTCAGGAGTGAAGCCATCAGGTACTGGGCTTTTCTTTGAGGGAAGACTTTTTATTATAATTTTGATCTTGTTACTCCCTACTGTTTTATTGAAGTTTTCTATTTCTTCATGGTTCAGTCTTTTTGGGTTGTATGTGTCCAGGAATTTAGCCATTTCTTCTAGGTTTTCCAATTTGTTGGCAAAGAGTTTTTCATAATAGTCTCTAATGAGTCTATTTGTGTGGTCTCAGTTATTATGTCTCCTTTTCCATTTCTGATTTTATTTATTTGGCCTTCTTTTTATTTCTTAGTCTAGCTAATGATTTGTTGATTTTCTTTGTCTTCTAAAAACACCAGCTTTTTGTTTCATTGATCTGGTTTTTAAAATCTGTTTTGTTTCTTTTTGCTCTGATCTTTATTATCTCTTTCCTTCTACTATTTTAGGTTCCATTTGTTTCTGCTTTTCTAGTTCTTTGAGGTTCACTGTTAGGTTGTTTATTTGAAGTCTTTCTACTTTTTTGATACAGGTGTTTATTGCTACGAACTTCCTTCTTAGTACTGCTTTTGCTGTATAGTATAGATTTGGGAGTGTTGTATTTCCATTTACATTCGTTTCAAGAAATTTTATACTGTTCTTCCTAATTACTTCATTGGTCATTCAGGAGCGTGTTATTTAATTTCCATGTGTTTGTGCATTTTCTGAGACCCTCATGTTATCAGTTTCTAGTGTCATTCCATTGTGGTCATAAAAAATACTTACTTGATATGATTTCTACTGTTTTGAATTTATTGAGACTTGTTTTGTGGCCTAGATATAGCCTCTTCTGGAGAACGTGCCATGTGCTAATGAAAACAATGTGTATTTTATAACAGGTGAAATATTCTGTGAATATCAGTTTGGCCTATGTGATCTATTGTATACTTTAACTCTAGTGTTTCCTTGTCAATTTTCTGTCTGGAGGATCTGTCCATTATTGAGAGTGAGGTGTTGAAGTTCCTCAATATTACTATATTGCAGTCTATCTCTCCCTTTAGATCTATTAATGTTTGCTTTATATACGTGGGAGCTCTCGTGTTGTGTGCATAGACACTTTTAACTATTATAGCCTCTTGCTGAAATGACTCCTTTATTATTATATAGTGACCTCCTGTGTCTCTTTTTACAGTCTTTGACTTGTACTTGTTTTACCTGATATAACTACTTCTGCTCTTTTTTGGTTTCCAGTTGCATAGCGTATCTATTTCTACACCTTCACTTTCAATCGATGTGTGTCTTTATAGGTGAAGTGACTTTCTCACAGGCAACATGCAGTTGGGTCTTGTTTCTTTGCCATTCAGCCATCCTATACCTTTTAATTGGAAAACTAAGTCAATTTACATTCAATGTTATAATTTTTCTTTGAGGCAAGGTCTCACTCTTGTCCCGGCAGTGGTGTGATCATGGCTCACTGCAGCCTCAACTTCTTGGGCTCCAGTGATCTTCCTACCTCAGCCTTCTGAGTAGCTGGGACTATAGGCACGTGCCACCACACCTAGCTCGTAAGGTAGGATATCACTATGTTGCCTAGGCTCAGTGTTATTATTGATCAGGACTTACTACTGCTGTTTTGCAGCTTGTATATTTTCTAACTCCTCTTTTCCTTTCTTCCTTTTGTGCTGTCTTCCTTTGTGGTTATATGATTTTCTCTGGTAATATGTTGTAATTTGTTGCTTTTTATTTTTAGTGAATCTATTAAAGGTTTTTGCATTGTGGTTACTATGAAGCTTATAAAAATATAGACATAGATTATTTTTAAAAGATGGCGATTTTTATTACAAATAAGTTTTTAAAAACTGTATAAAGGGTTTTTTTAGGTCTACAGTTTAATTGCATTCACCCCACATTTTGACTTTATGTTGTCTCATTGACATGTTTTTATATTGCCTATCTCTTAATAGGTTGCTATAGATATTATTGTTTTGATAGATTTGTCTTTTGAGCTTCGTAGTGGTGTTATGAGTGGATTTTAAACAACAATTACAGTTTTAGAGAATTTTAGATTTGTCTGTATACTTAATTTTACCAGTGGATTTTATACCTTCAGATGTTTTGTTGCTGCACATTAGCATTTTTGCCTTTCAGACTGAAGAGCTCTCTTTAGATTTCTTATAAAATGAGATTGTTGGTGGTGAATTCTCTCAGCTTTTGTTTCTCTGGGAAAGATTTTATATATCCTTCACATTTGAAAGATAACTCTGCTGGATACAGTATTTTTGGATGACAGGTTTTTTTTTCCTTTGAGCACTTTGAAAATGTTGTTTCACTCCCTTCTGGCCTGTGTGGCTTCTGTTGAGAAGTCTATTGCCAGGTGAGTTTGAATTCCTTTATATGTTAGTTGCTTCTTTTCTCTGGCTGCTCTTAGAATCCTGCTTTGTCCCTGATGTTTGAGAATTTGTTACATGCTTTTGGGTAGTCTTATTTGGGTTGAATGTGATTGGTGTTCTCTGACCTTCCTGTACCTGGATATTTAACTCTTCCTCAAGTTTTGGAAAGTTTTCTGTTACTATTTTTTAAAAAGGGCTTTCTAATCCTTGCTTTTGTGTGATTCCCTCTTGAATAAAGATAATTCTTAGATTTGGTCTTTTGAGTTAATTTTCTGTATCTTGAAGGTGACCTTCATTCCTCTTCATTCTTGTTTCTTTTTGCTCCTCTGACTGTATATTTTCAAAAAGCCTGTCTTTGATTTCGCAGATTATTTTCTCCACTTGATCCATTCTGCTGTTGGGAGCCTCTAACGAATTTTTCAGTTCAGCAAATGTATTTCTCAATTCCAAGATTTCTGTTTGATTTTTTAAAATTATTCCTATCTCTTTGTTAAATATCTCTGATAAATTTATGAATTGCTTTTCTGTTTCCTGGGAGGTCACATAGTTTCCCTAAAACTGCTATTTTGAATTCTTGGTCGGAGAGTTCACATATCACCATTTCACTAGGGTCAGTCACTGATTTCTTTTTTTGTCTGTATGAAGAGGTCATTGTTGCTTGTTTGCTATTATTTCTTGTGGATCTACATCTATGACTTTGCATTGAAAGACTAGTTATTTACTTCTGTCTTTTTGGTCTGACTTGTTTTGGTTTTTATTGGATATGCTTCCTTATTTGTAATATACCAGTTGATTTTCTGTCTTTTTTCCCAACTAGGTCACTGCCTCCTTTTTGGCACTAACTGGTGCCTTAAGCCCAGGTTTGCCTCAGTTCTAGCCAACAATCAGAGTGCTGCCTGACCTGAATGGGGGTTGTCCCAAAGAGGATATCCTGGTTATGTGAAAAGGCTGGCTAGGGGTCCATGCTCAGGGGACCTGTGGAACACACCTCTTACAGTGTAGTGCTGCTAAACAGGCACTCTGATTTGGTGCATCAAGATGATGAGGAAGTTCACTGTCCACCTTGATCTCACTTTTTGCAGTGTAGAAATTGTGAGTCAGAAAGAAATTTTCCTTGTGCTTGATGCTGGGGATATTAGGGGAGAGGATTATGGATAAGGAAGCCTGAATCTCTTACCACCTACTTGGAGCTTTTTATTTTTATTTTTATTTTTTTACTTCTCTGTGGCCTGGGAAACTGTTTCATCCTCTTACTTGAGTTCTGGGATATTGCTGGTGATAATCTTGGCACTGTATGTTTGTTTTTGGTTTTCTGTGATAGGGAGTGAAGCCAGCTTGCTTCTACACTGCTATTTTGGAACCAGAGTCCCTCAACAATTTGTATTTTTAATACAGATTTGTAGTAGATACAAAAATGAATAACTAATACAACTGTTAAAATACTATGAGAATGTTAACATAAATTTGTATTTCTTTGAAATTTGCTTTTTATAGGTATTACAGGTATCTGAAACAAAGCACCTTCAGTTCTAAATCTAGCACTGGATTTTGTTGGAGAATCGGCAGCCTTCCTGGCAGTGAGCAAGGACAGACATGTGCAGTGACAGGCTGTAAGACATATGTAACACTGCTGAGCTCTCCTAAGGGACCAACAAGCTTGCTGAAGAAGCTGCATGTAGATTCCACCCTCAGTACTAGTGATGCATCAAACCAGAGAATTTCTGCCAGTCAAATAAGCATGCAATATGGTTTCTTTGGAAATAAGCATTTCCCAATCCCCAAACACCCCTCTGTACAGTTAATTTAACAGGATAGTCAGAGCTCTTATCATATAGCAGTCAAAACTTCAGCCCATAAGATTAGTCATTGTCCTAACCAATCATTGTACATTGATTATTACCAATGACTTCCCATTATAGTTTTTGGATCTTTAGCATAAGCACATGTTTGCAAAAGTAAACAGTGAAATAATTAGTGTTGGCAAATATGGGAACAACAAAGTCACCCCAAAATCTGATAATCATGTCTAACCAAGTAATAATGTTTTAGCAATAAAATTACAGGATTATTCTGTTATCTAAAAATGTATAAAATAGGAATATGAAAAAAATGACAACAGCAAGATGTTTTATTTTAATATTAAACAATTCCACCACACTTCTGAAGAATAAACCTAAGTTTTTGTGATTGTTAAAACAATGTATCAATTTTCAGGGAAATCTTTTTGTTTATCTACCAGACATGTTCTAACTTTGTATTGCCCAAAGTATATTAAATACAGATGTGTAATATAAAGCATCAATATCACCTAAAACATCCTATATAAGATATAACCGGATAGATGGTCGATTACATTGCTATACTGCTTAGTTTTAACTGGTTTATTTTTATTGTAGCAGAAGAGAAATGACCTGAAAAAAAAGTATGAGTTTGATAATCACACACATGAAAGTACCATTTTGTAACTCAACAAAAGATAAAACATACTTCATCAAAAGGCTTCTCGCTTGGTGTCAGGTTGTCACATGTGACCACTCTGCAATGCGAAGCCATACTTCTTCAGTGCACAAAGTCATGTTTAAACTTGGAAAAGAGGATGCTACAATAGTTTCAAAGTTCAGTGTTGTGGACCCAGAAAACTTTCCGTAAGTCTTGCTTGATAACAATGTGATTGTACAAAATAAATGTTCTTAAGGAAACAACTTATGTAACATTTGCTACCTTTACTTAAACATAAATAAATCCCATTGAAAAGATAAAAGTTATTTTCTTCTTGTTTCTTTTTTAATGTATAAAAATTAGGAAAAATTTTGTTCTAGGCTAATAGCTTTTTCACTCATCCATTAAGGCATTACCATTACAATTTGACTATGTAGCTCTGACTAATTTTTCTTGTAAAGAGCCATGCTATGTAGGATATGTAGACAACATCCAGGAAAGTAAATACATTTAATATTTTTATTGAAAAAAGATAATCTTACTAAGATATATGCTATTTGCTTTATTTAAAATGCTACTTGATAATGTAAGTTTTGCCTAATAAAGGCAAATAAAATTACCTTTGCAAAACATAACTGTATTATTCAACTGGAACTTGTATGGTCTTATGTATTTTGAAATATGTTGACATCTTTATAGATAATAGAATAAATGTATTTTTGATTCATCTTTGTAAATTGGTTCTAAATGAGTTACAAAATAAGAAAACTAATAAAACTGAAGAGAGTACCCAGCAAGCAATTAATATACATGTAGGTATCTATATATACGTATATTATGTATTCACATGTATAAGACTTAAGAATATGATTAAAGCAGAATCTTTAATAAGTAGGGAAAGGAAGGTTTATTCAATGATACTGAGACAACTAATAAATAGAAAACATTGTTATATTCCTACTTCGAGTCATATTACATAGAAACTTTCAGATGAATGAAAAGCAAAAAATGGACTCAGATGAAAAAAATGTTAAATACAAGAATATTTTTATGTTCTGTGAATAAGAAATACATTTTCAGTCCAAAGTTAGTTCAGCCAAAATGCCAAAGAAAAAACTTACTAACACATGAGTTCCTACATGTGTGTTTTGTGATTTTCCTATACAGAGGTGATCATTTCACTAAAAACTTTACCTTGTGGTGGATATATGATATGATCAGCATTCTCGCTAGTTCTGTGACATCATCCTTCTTGTGAATGTTTTCATGCATTTATCCATTTTTCCAGCTTTATCGAATTGTTTCTTATAAAATCTTTGTATTGATGCTGCGCTACAGTCTTTCTTGAATACTTATTGTTTAGTGACATAGTTTTTCCTGGACCAGCAATTTACGGGCAGTTTCATGGATGGTAGGAGACTCCAGGGTCTTCTTTTGGGCTTTAAACCTTGCAAAGGCCCTTTCTTTGCTGTCACAGAGACCAGTGATCCTGACAGGTATGGCTTTTCTGGGAAATTTTTTTGTGCATCCTTGCTTCCTCTAGTTCTCTGATCCAAGCTGAATTTGGAAGGGTTTCCGTCACCAGCCCTGCATTTCCCAGGCCCTTCAGGACCTGTAAACAAAAGAGCAAAGTCCTTGGCTGGGCATGCAACATCACAAAACCTGTCTTTACTTAAAAAAAAAAAAAAAGAAAAATTAGCTGGGCATGGTGGCCTGTGCCTGTAGTCCCGGCTACTTGGGAAGCTGAGGTGGGAGGATCACTTGAGCCCAGGAGGTCAAGGCTGCAGTGAGTTATTGTGGATGTCATGGGCTCTTGATCCCATAAAGATTTGCTAAAAATAACTGAAACCGCCTTTGTGAAAATAGTAACTGAGGAAATTATGACAGTGAAAGAGATCAGACCTAACCCACCCCATCTTCCTTCTAACCTCTAAACTGTCTGTTCATTCCTGGGCATAGGCCTAACTAACCTTGGGAAAGAATTTATAGTTTAAACTCTGAAACAAAATTGATAATAGCCCTTTCCCAAAAAACGCCTTCTTGCTTGGCCACCAGTCTGCTTTTTTAGGACTAACAAATTAGCTACAAGATTAGAAATTACGGTTCAGGGGCCATGCAGCCTCTGGCTGCAAGAGTCTGAACCTCCCCAAATTCCTCCTGGGAATAACATCACTGTTGCAAAACCTAAGATCAGTGCTTGAGAGATTTTGCAGACCCTGCATTACGACAACGATGCAGCAGATGACACCACCCAGACCAACAATCTGGCTCAACCGGTTCTGCAATCCCACTCAGGAACAGAACTCAGCAAGACCTCACTTTGACCCCCTATGATTTCATCTTCAACCTGACCAATCAGCACTCCCCACTTTCTTAGCCTATCCTCGCCAAATTATCCTTAAAAACTCTGATCCCGAATGTTCCGGGAGACTGATTTGAATAATAACAACTCTGGTCTCCCACACAGCAGGATCTCCGTGAACTACTCTTTAGCCATTGCAATTCCCCTGTCTTGATAAATTGGCTCTGTCTAGGCAGCAGGCAAGGTGAGCCCATTGGGCAGTTACATCACTAACATGAGGTAGATTGATCAATAGTAGAAAAAGCATACAAATTTATTTAACATCTATACACAGGAGTCTTCAGAATTGCTCCTGGCAAATCCACAGGGGTCAGCAGCAACCTCAATTTTTGCCTCCTCAGGAGAAAGAATTCAATGGAAGGGCATAAAGTAGAAGGAGACACTAAGTCAAGTTTCAGAGCAGGAGTGCAAGTTTATTCAAAAGCTTTATTTAGAACAGGAAGGAAAGGAAGGAAAGGAAAGAAAAGAAGGAAAGTACAACTTGGAAGAGGGCCAAGCCAGCCATCGACTTGAGAAACCAAATTTACCTCTTTGCATCTTTAATATTGCAACAATGTATCTGAACCTATCTTTTGGCACCTCTTTTTCACTAGTATTAAGTAGTATTATGTGTATATCAATTCCTCTGATACAGTTTGACTGATTGTGTTCATGTCTGCATGAGTGTATATTTATACCGGTTTATTTATATACCATTGATTTCCAAAAGAAGAAATATTGGCAGTGTTTGCAAAGGAACTACTATACTGGTTAATACAGATGTTGTGACTGAGTTAAATTCGAGTTTCTGAGGTAAAAGTTATAAGTTACATAGTTTATTTTTATTTGTATTTTTTGAGATGGAGCCTCGCTCTGTCAGGCAGGCTGGAGTGCAGTGGCGTGATCTCAGCTCACTGCAACCTCTGTGTTTCGGGTTCAATCAATTCTCCTGCCTCAGCCTCCCCAGTAGCTAGGATTACAGATGCCCGCCACCATGCCTGGCTAACTTGTGTATTTTTAGTAGAGACAGGGTTTCACCGTGTTGGACAGGCTGGTCTTAAACTCCTGATCTCAAGCAATCCACCCGCCTCGGTCTCCCAAAGTGCTGGGATTACAGGCATGAGCCACTGCACCCGGGCAAATTACATATTTTATTAAAGAAACGAAGATGCAAGAAGTTGCTCAGCAAAATAAAGGTTTTACTGCATTAAATTCTGGAGGAAATTTTAATAAGGAATATCATGTAAAATTTTACAATGGTCAATCATATTTGTTTTACAGCAAATGTAGAAGATGTTGACTATTGTTCTAGACTAAAAATAGCATAGACTTGGGTTTTACTTCTGTTTCTGACACATCCAAACACCATACCTTTGGACAAAATACCATTTTATTTATCTCAGTTTAGTTAATTATAAAATAGGGATGATACCACTTACTCACAAAGTTTAGATTTGAATGAGGCAATGTATATCAGGTATCTGTTGCATGGTGGGTTTAAGCATATCTTAATTCACATAAATCTCTTCTTACAATGATTTTCAAGAAAAACTCAAGGGCATACCACTAAGTTTACCCGCAATGAAAGTAATTTTACAAGGGGTAAGCAAATATCTGCAAGGTTCATACCTTCTGGGAGTTTGGTATAAACCAAAAGAACACGTAAGTAGCTGGCAAGGTAGATGGAAGACATGTGTCTTGAAATATTTTTCTTGAACTTTGGCCAGGAATGAGCAAGGGCAGCTTGGAGGTTAGAAGCCAAATGGAGTTGGTTAGGTCAGATCCCCTCCACTGTCAACATTTTCTCACTGTTATAACTTTTGCAAAGGTGGTTTCATTTTCAGGAAGTATACTTTTGTTGATGCTCACTGAGATCTACCATTCATAAAGTACCTTGACATTCTCTTTGCATTTTTGCCCAATTTAACTTCTAACAGCAACTTTTAAAAGTCTTTGGATTCTGTAGAGATTTTCGGTCACTTACATCACTAAAAATACCAGACCAGGTATTTTGTTTTTACTGCTGTTGCTCTGTTTTTATTTCTCTGTGTTGTTTTTTTCTTATTTCTTAGAGGAGCAAAAAGGTAAGAAAGTCCACTTTCATAATCATACAGAAGAGTTAGATCCAGTGCTTCTACTGCAGGATTGCTGGTAAAGATGACTGCTCAGTTAAATTTGAATCAGATGAGAAATGAATATTTCTCACTATATCTCATGTAATATTTGGCATAACCTTACACTAAATTGTTATTCGTATGAAATGCAAATTTAACTGAGTGTCCTGTGTTTTTTTTACTAAATCTGGAAACCCTGTGTTACAATGAAGACTAATATCACTCTATTTCTCGTTCTTTTATTCAGAAAATGTCCCTCCATTCTCTCCAAGGGTCCTTTAATTTTCTCTTTCCCCAACACAGTAGAATTTGATGGAAATGTGCTTTGTTGCATATCCTTTTTTATTCATTGCACTGGGTACATGATGGACCCTTTCAAACTGGATTCTTATGTCCTTTAATTCTGGGGACATACAGAGATATTTCCAGTATTCCAATTAATTTGTCAATTTAATGATAATATGTTGATTCTGTTGATTTCCTATCTTTATAATTTGTTAATCTCCTTGCTTCTTTCTTTTTTCTGCTTTCTGGAAGATTTTACTATATATTTTAAACCCCTCTATTAAATTATTTATTTTTTCCATCAAAATTCTAATTTCCAAGAGTTTTTTCTTGTTCAGTGATTATTCCTTTTTCATAAAATTATAGGCTTATATGTGCATGCTGTATTGCTATAAACTGGATGTTTGTGTTCCACTCCCCATCCCTCTGCAAATTTATATTTTAAAATCTAATCCCTAAATTGAGGGTATTTGGAGGTGGGGTCTTTGGGAGGCTCTGCCCTCATGAATGGAATTAGTGCTCTTACAAAAGTGGTCCCAGAGAGGTCCCTCACCTTTTCTGCCATGGAGAACACAGCAAAAAAACAGCAGTCTGTGAACCAGGAAGCAGGCCCTCACCAGACACTAAATCCGCTGGCACCTTCACCTTGGACTTCTTAGCCTTCAGGACAATGAAAGATAAATTTCTGTTGTTTATACACCATCCAGTCTATGATATTCTGTTATAGTAGCTCAAGCTGACCAAGATAACTACCTGTATCTCTCTGACAATTTTTATTACTGCTGTCCTTCTTTTTGAAATATTTTTCCATACAAAATCTGTTTCACCCAAGATTTCTTACTATTATCATTTTGGTGTCTTTTTCCTTATGACACTCTTACTATAATATCTATAATTTTTGTTTTTTTCTTTTGTCTGATGGGTCTTTAGATAGGAACCCAGCTGTTTTGTTGAGATATTCATACATATAAGCTTATGCTGACAATTATCTATTGGGACTGAATATTTCTCCAAAATGATTCTGTGGGTCTTCTGCTTGCTCATATTTTTCATACAGGACCAAAAAAGGGGGCTAGAAGTGACAATATTCCAAAACCAGACTTAAGTGTCTGCAGCTCCCCTATTCCCAGAAATACACCTAGAGTCATGGGCCTTGGGCATCTCCTATGACATTCAAATAGGGAATGTCCTGTGAGTAGATGCCTTCCATAAGTCACCTCCTTTTCCACCTGAACTTGTATTGGTGACAATAAAGGTATAATTTCCACTTAAATCTAGGGAAAGTAGATTTTGAACGAGGCCAAATGCAGATTTGAGAGTTACATTTAAAGAATTTCTAAACCTTCAGGAGAATGACATACATTTAAGAAGGAATTTTGAATAGTCCTCAGTACTAAAAGTCTCAGTTTCCCTGATTTAAGCCAATTCATGCATTTATTAGTATGTCCCTCAGGAACAAGCACTTGATTATAAAAGTAAGTTTTCTAGAGAATGATACATCTGAAGCACACAGGCATACCTCAGAGATATTGCAGGTTTGGTTCCAGACCTCTGCGATACAGCAAATATCACAACAAGCAAGTCACATGAATGTTTTGGTTTCCTGGTGCAAATAAAATTTATGTTTACACTATACTGTAGTGCAATAAATTATGTCTTTTAAAAGTACATATCTTAACTTAAAAATACTTTATTGCAGCTAGGTGCAGTGGCTTACACCTATAATCTCAACACTTTGGGAGGATCACTTGAAGCCAGGAGTTTGAGACCAACCTGGACAACAAAGCAAGACCCTGACCTCATTTCTACAAAAAACAAAGCAAAGAAACAAAAAACTTTATTGCTTAAAAATGATAACGAGTATCAGAGCTTTCAATGAGTCGTAATTTTTTTGCTGGTGGGCAGTCTTGTCTCCATGTTGATGGCTGCCGACTGATCAAAATGTTGGTTACTGAAGGTTAAGGAATCCGTGGCAATTTTTCAAAATAAGACAGCAATGAAGTTTGCCATATTGATTATTTCATGAAAGATTTCCCTATGGCATGTGATGTTGTTTGATAGTATTTTAACCACAGTGGAACTTATTTTGAAATCAGTCAATCCTCTTAAACTGACATGGCTTTATTAGCTAAGTTTATGTAATATTTTAAATCCTTTGTTGTCATTTCAACAATGTTCACAGCATCTTCACCAGGAGTAGATTCCATCTCAAAAAACTACTTTCTTTGCTTATCCATAAGAAGCAACTCCTCATCTGTTCAAGTTTTATTATGAGATTGCAGCAATTCACTCCCATCTTCAGGCTCCATATCTAATTCTAACTAAGATTCGAATTAGAATTAGAATTAACTCTAGAATTAATCTAACTCTTGCTATTTCCTCCACATCTTCAATGAGTTCCTTCGCTGAAGTCCCAAACCCTCATACTCACCCATGAGGGTTGGAGTCAACTTTTTCCAAACTCTTGTTGATGTTGATATTTTGACCTCCTCCTATAAATCACATATATTAATGGTATCTAGAATAGTTAATCCTTTCCAGAAGGTTTTCAATTTACTTTGCCCAGATCCATCAGAGGAATCACTCTCGATGGCAGCTATAGTCTTATTTTATTTTATTTTTTTTCTGAAGCTGAGTTTCGCTCTTGTCACCCAGACTGGAGTGCAGTGGTGCAGTCTCGGCTCGCTGAAACCTCCACCTCCCAGGTTCAAGTGATTATCCTGCCTCAGCCTCCTGAGTAGCTGGGATTACAGGCGCCTGCCACCTTGCCCTGCTAATTATTGTATTTTTAGTAGAGATGCAGGGCCAGGCTGGTCTTGAACTCCTGATCTCAGGTGATCCACCCGCCTAGGTCTCCCAAAGTACTGGGATTACAGGCATGAGACCCTGCGCCCAGCCTGAAATGTATTTCTTAAATAATAAGACTTGAAAGTCAAAACGACTCCTTGACCCATGAGCTAAAGAACGGATGCTGTTTTAACATGCATGAAAACAACATTAATCTTGTTGTACATCTTCATAAGAGCTCTTAGATCACCAGGTGCATTGTCAATGAGCAGTAATATTTTGTAAGAAATCTTTGTATCTGAGCAATATGTCTCAACAGTGGACATATTTAGTAACATACATATTTAGTAAATGCTTCTGTAAACAAATGTACTGTCATGCAGGCTGTGTTGTTTTTCCTTTCCTTTCCTTTTTTTTCCTTTTTCGAGACTGAGTATTTTGCTCTTGTCACCCAGACTGGAGTGCAGTGGCATGATCTTGGCTCACTGCAACCTCCGCCTCTGGGGTTCAAGTGATTCTCCTGCCTCAGCCTCCCAAGCAGCTGGGATTACAGGCACGTGCCACCACGCCCAGCTAATTTTTGTATTTTTAGTAGAGACAGGGTTTTACCATGTTGGCCAGGATGATCTCAATCTCTTGACCTTGTGATCTGCCTGTCTGGGCCTCCCAAAGTGCTGGGATTACAGGCGTGAGCCACCGCACCCGGCCAGTTTTTCCTTTTCTTGGAGGCAGTGACAGTGCTGAGAAAGCACCTCTTATGGAGGAGATGGAGTGGGGCGGGAGAGTGGTGGAGAAGGTTGGGGGAAGGAGAAAACAGAAGCTGCTGGAGAAAAGGAAAGAAGCCCTCCAATGGATCCCTCTTCCCCGCATCTCTATGAAACACATCTTCAGCTGCTGGAAAAAGGGCATGGAACTCAGTTACCCTTCAGAGCCCTGGTGAAGCCCCACTGCAAGAAAGAGAAAGAAAAAGAAAAAACAATTACCCTGCAGGGAAACAGAACATTTATTGGGCTCATACCAACAGCTGCGGGAAAACTGGATCACCAGGAAGTCCCCACTCTGAGACTCAGGGGTGCATTGCTTGAGATAGTCTTAATCAGAATAGAGAATGCCGCCTGTCAGCCATGTGTGGTGGCTCATGCCTGTAATCCCAGCACTTTGGGAGGTGAGCAGATCCTTGAGCTCGAGAGTTCAAGACCAGCTGGGGCAATGTGGTGAAACCCTGTCTCTATAAAAAGAAGAAAAAAATACAAAAATTAGCCGGGCATGATGACATGTGTCTGTGGTCCCAGCGACTTGAAAGGCTGAGGTGGGGGAATTAATTGAGCATGGGTGGTTGAGGCTGCAGTTAGCCGTGATGCCACTGCATTCCATCCTAGGGGACAGAGCAAAACCCTGTCTCAACGACAAAAAACAAACAAACAAACAAAAAAACATCAAATAACAGGTAAGGGCAATCTACCCCTGGACTGCTGGGAGATGGGTAAAAGCTTGGGGGAGTGGCCTTTTCTAAGGAACATCAAAAAGAGAAGACCTAAAGTTTGAGGCTGGAGTAGACGCTGAGATAAACCCTCTAGTAAGCCAGCCCCCAGCCTAAGCACAGAGCAATCTGAAGCCTGATGTGCAGTGAGAGAAGCATGACAACAACAAAGTCCACACCTCACCCACCTCCTAATTAGACTGGTTCACCTCCTCACACTAAAGGACTACCAGAAGGAAAGAAGTACTATTTCCAGGCAGGAAACTACTAAACTGAGGGTTTTGATTTGGATCAAAATGAAATATTGAGGATTGGATTTACTCTCCCAACTAAAACACTATATAAAATACACGAAACAGCAGCCTTCAACATATTGCATGTCAAACACTGAAGGACAGTGATCCTCAGAAGACAGAAAACCTTAAAATTGACCCAGCTTTTTCCTGGAGGAGGTTTCTAAGCCAAGAAGCAAGGAAGAGAAACCCAGGAATAGCCTGTTGGTCTCCCTAAACTGAGGAGATGGACTTGAGAGTCCAGGGAAGCCAAGGTAGTTAGAGCACACAGAGAAGACCACCAGAGAGGAGACAGCCAAAGAACTCCAGAGATCTGCAGAGGGTGTGCCTTGCAACTGAGTCTCATCAGCACATGTATGTGAGAAAAATATCCAATCAAGAGCAAACACTGCTCAGATTTCAGAGGATGCTGCCTGCCAGATTTATGATTCCTACTGAAAGCTTCAGGTGGGGAAGGACACATGACTTGGAGTCCTTCCCTGCCTCTCCCATCTGTCCCCATTTTTCACTGACTGAAAATCATCAGACTTTCAGTCACCTCTTGAAGATACATTATTGATATTGAATTCTTGTGTTTGGCTTTCTAGACTATTTGCAGTCTGACAGTTTGTACCTTTAATGGCAGAAGTTATTCAACAATGAGCTGATCACATGACTCTATTAATCTTACTTTTTCCTGTTATATACTCCTCAGTAGTTTGATTGTTGTCCCCAAAATGTGATTATAATGGGGTGTCCTCATAATGGGATTATCTTTATTAGGCTGCTACTGAATATGATTGGAACAAGAGGTGTGGGAAGTTATACAATTCTATTTTGAAAATTTTGAACATTCAGAATTTTGCTTTGGCCTAGCTTCATGCATTGTTCTTCTTCCATTATTCTTTTTCCTACAGTCTGGCTTAAGAGGGCCTAGGAGATATCAGACTTAATTCTGGTTAAGTTGTATAAAAATGCTTTTCTACGAAAATATTTTTCTCCTTCTTACACCCAAATCCTCTTGACAAAAGTTCTGAGTCAAAGTAGGAAATAAATGGGAAAGAAACATGAGGCGAGACACACAGAGTGTGTAATACTCAAGGAAGAGCAAAAACTTTGGTTCCCAAAGAGGTAAATTTTAGACTCCAGAAAAAGTGTGGGGGTGGTGGTTGAGAGGGGGAAGAAATAATGATTTGTTTTTATTTTTAAGAATTGCCTGTGGAAGCCTTCTCCTCCTGAAAAAACAAAAATACTATCAGTGAGCAGGTGGAGCAAGATGGGCAAGTAGAAGCCTCCACCGATCTTCCTTCCTGCAGGAATACCAAATTTTACAACTATCTACACAAAAAAGCATTTTCGTAAGAACCAAAAATGAGGTGGATGATCACCGTAACTGGTTTTACCTTCACATCACTGAAAAAGGCACTGAGGTGGATAGAAAAGACAGTCTTGAATTGTTGACACCACCCCTTCCCCATCCACTAGCAGTGGCCACATGGCATAGAAAATCGTGCACTTAGGGGAGGGAGAGCACAGCAACTGGGGGACTTTACGCTGGAACTCAGCGCTGCCAACATGTGGCAGAACTTAGCCTGCGCCCACAGAGGGAGCATTTTATAAAGCCCTAGCAAGAGGGTATTCACCCATCCCAGCAGTTGCAACTGAGTCTTGGCTAGCCTCACAACCACAGGCTAAACTGCTCTGTGATCCTAAATAAACTTGGTAGGCTGTCTAGGCCACAAGGACTGCACCTTCTAGGTACATTGTGGAGCTATACTGGGATTGCAGCCAGTGGATTTAAGGGACACATGACCAAGTCAGAGAGCAGCTGGTGCAGCTAAGGGAGTGCTTGCATCACCCCTGCCCCAACCCCAGGTAGCACAGCTTGCGGGTCCAAAAGAGACCCCTTCCTTCTGTTTGAGGAAAAGAGAAGGAAAAGTGAAGAGGACTTTGCCTTGCAACTTGGATACCAGCTCAGCCACAGCAGGACTGGGTACTGGGTATCAGTCATGAGGCCCCCTTTCCAGGCCCTAGCTCCTGGACAACATTTCTAGACACACCCTGGTCCAGAAGGGAACCCACTGCCTTGAAAGGAAGGACTCAGTCCTGGCAAGATTCATTACCTGCTGACTAAAGAGCTCTTGGGGCCTGAATAATCAGTAGTGGTAACCAAGTAGTACATGCTGTGGGCCTTGGGTGAGACTCTGAGAGGGGCTGGCTTCAGGTGTGACCCAGCTTATTCACAGCTGTGATGGCTACAGTGAGAAACTCCTTCTGCCTGAGAAAAGGAGAGGGAAGTATAGAGGGGACTTTGTCTTGCAGCTTAGGTACCAGCTCGACTACAGTGAGGAAGAGCACCAAGTGGGCTCGTGGGGTCCCCATTTCCAGACCTTGGCTTGTGGATGGTATATCTAGCCCAGGGATGGACCTGCCCTGGGCTACAGGGGAGTCCAGTGCTCTAAAGGGTGAGTCCCAGGACTGGTAGCATTAACCACAAGCTGACTAAAGAGCCCTTGAGCATTAAGGGAACATTGGCGGTACTGTGGCAGTACTCCCTGTGGGCACGTGGTGGTGGTGGACATAGGGGGAGGCCCTTCTGCCTGGGGAAAAGGGAGGGAAGAGTGGGAAAGACTTAATCTTGTGGTTTCAGTGCCAGTATAGCTGCAGTAGAATAGAGCCACCAGGTATATTTCTAAGGTTTCTGAATCTAGTCCCTGGGTCCTGGACATCATCTCTGGACCTACCTGGGGCTCAGGGGAACTTGCCACCCTGAAGGGAAGGACACAAGACTGGCTGGCTTCACTACTTGTTGATTGTAGAGCCCTGGAGACTTCAGCAAATATAGGAGGCAGCCAGGTAGTGGTTACAGCAGGCCGTAGGTAAGACTCAGTACTATGCTTGCCTCAGGTTTGACCCAGCCCAGTTTCAGTAGTGGTGGCCACAGCGGTGCTTATGTCACCCCTCATCTAGCTTTGGGAAGCTCAGCACAGAGGGAGGACTCTGGGAGAAAGTAAGGGAAGAGAGCAAGAGTCTTTGTTTGGTAATCCAGATAATTTTTCTGGATCTTATTCAAGACCACCAAGGTGGTACCTCTATGAATCTGCAAGAACTACAGTGTTACTGGGCTTGGGGTGCCCTTAATGTCGATATGGCTGCAGTGACCAAAAACTTAGATTACAACACCCAAGTCCCTTCAAATACCTGGAAAGCCTTTTCAAGGTGTACAAACTAGCCCAAACTGTGAAGACAACAATAAATACCCAACTCTTTGATGCCAAGACAGCAAGGAACATACACAAGCATCAAGATCACTTTGGAAAACACAACCTCACCAAATAAACTAAATAAGGTAGCAGGTGCCAATCCCAGAGAGACAGAGATATGTGACGTTTCAGACAGAGAATTCAAAATAGCTGTTTTGAGAAAACTCAAAGAAATTCAAGCTAACACAGAAAAGGGATTCAGAATCCTATCAGGTAAATTTAATAAAGAAATTGAAATAAGTAGAATCCAGCAGAAATTCGGGAGTTGAAAAATGTAATTGACATACCGAAGAGTCTCTTAGTAGTAGAGTTGATCAAACAGAAGAAAGAATAAGTGAACTTGAAGACAGGTTACATGAAAATATACAGTCAGAGAGGACAAAAGAAAGAAGAACAAAAAGAATGAAGCACACCTACAAGACCTAGAAAATAGCCTCAAAAGTGCACATCTAAGAGGTATTGGCCTTAAAGAAAAGCTAGAGAGAGAGAGACAGGGGTAGAAAGTTTATCCAAAGGGGGCAGGCACGGTGGTTCACGCCTGTGATCCCAGCACTTTGGGAGGCTGAGGCAGGTGGATCAGGTCAGGAGTTCAAGACCAGCCTGGCAAACATGGCAAAACCCTGTCTCAACTAAAACTACAAAAATTAGCCAGGCATGGTGGCAGCTGCCTGTAATCCCAGCTACTCAGGAGGCTGAGGCAGGAAAATCACTTGAACCTGACAGATGGAGGTTGCAGTGAGCTGAGATTGCGCCACTGCACTCCAGCCTGGGCGACAGAGCGAGACTTCATCTCAAAAAACAAAACAAAACAAAACAAAACAAAACAAAAAAGAGAGAGAGAGAAAGCTTATCCAAAGGGATAATAACAGAGAACTTTCCAAAACTAGGGAAACATACTATTATCCAAGTACAAGAAGATTATAGAACATCAAGCAGATTTAACCCAAAGAAGATTACCTCAAGGCACTTAAAATCAAACTCTATGTTTAAGAGACATAACTTAAAGTAATAAAAGCCTTCTATGACAAGCTCATAGCCAACATTATACTGAACAGGGAAAAGTTGAAAGCATTCCCCCTGAGAACTGGAATAAAACAAGGATGTCCACTTTCACCACTTCTGTTCAACATAGTACTGGAAGTCCTAGTCAGAGCAATCAGACAAGAGAAAGAAATAAAGGGCATCCAAATTGGTAAAGACGAAGTCAAACTGTTGCTGTTTGCTGATGATATGATCATATACCTAGAAAACCCTAAAGACCCATCCAAAAAGCTCCTAGAACTGGTAAAAGAATTCAGTAAAGTTTCAAGATACAAAATTAATGTCCAAAATCGGTAGCTCTGCTATACCAACAGCAACCAAGCTGAGAATCAAATCAACAACTCAACCCCTTTTACAATAGCTATAAAAATTAAATACATAAATACAATAAGGTACTTAAGAATATACCTACCCAAAGAGGTGAAAAACCTCTACAAGGAAAACTACAAAACACTGCTGAAAGAAATCATAGACGACACAAACAAATGGAAACACATCCCATGCTCATGGATGGCCAGAATCAATATTGTGAAAATGATCATACTGCCAAAAGCAATCTACAAACTCAGTGCAATTCCCATCAAAATACTACCATTATTTTTCACAGAACTAGGAAAAACAATTCTAAAATTCATATGGAACCAAAAAAGAGCCCACATAGCCAAAGCAAGACTAAACAAAAACAAGAAATCTAGAGGCATCACATTACCCAACTTCAAACTATATACAAAGCCATAGTCACCAAAACAGCATAGTGCTGGTATAAAAATAGGCACATAGACCAACAGAACAGAATAGAAACCCAGAAATAAAACCAAATACTTGTAGCCAACTGATCTTCAGCAAAGCAAACAAAAACATAAAGTGGGGAAAGGAAACCCTTTTCTGCAAATGATGCTGGGATAATTGGTGACCCACATGCTGAATTAAACTGGATCCTCATCTCTCACCTTATACAAAAATCAACTCAAGTGCATCGAAGACTTAAATCTAAGACCTGAAACCATGAAAATTGTACAAGATAACACCGGAAAAAACCTAGACATTGGCTTAGGTAAAGACTTCGTGACCAAGAACCCAAAAGCAAATGTAACAGAAACAAAGAAAAATAGACGAGACTTAATTAAACTAAAAAGCTTCTGCACAGCAAAAGAAATAATCAGCAGAGTTAACAGACAACCCACTGAGTAGGAGAAAATCTTCACAATCTATACATCCGACAAAGGACTAATATCAAGAATCTACAAAGAACTCAAACAAATCAGCAAGAAAAAAAAAAAAAACCCATTGAAAAGTGGGCTTACGACATGAATAGACAACTCTCAAAAGAATATATGCAAATGGCCAACAAACATATGGAAAAAATGCTCAACATGGCTAATTTTCAGGAAAATGTAAATCAAAACTACAATGCGATTCCACCTTACTCCTGCAAGAATGACCATAATCAAAAAACCAAAAAATAACAGATGTTGGCATGGATGTAGTGAAAAGAGAACACTTTCACACTGTTAGTAGAAATGTAAGCTAGTACAACCATTGTGGAAAACAGTGTGGAGATTCTTTAAAGAACTAAAAGTAGATCTACGATTTGATCCAGCAAGCTTACTACTAGGAAAAGCAATACCCACAGAAGAATAAGTCATTATACAAAAAGATTCTTGCACATGCATATTTATAGCAGCATAATTTGTAATTGCATAAATATAGAACCATCCTAAATGCCCATCAATCAACAAGAGAATAAATAAAATGGTGTATATACACATACACACACACACACACACACCCCCACCATGGAAGAGTACTCAGCCATAAAAAGGAGCAAATAATGGTATTCACAGCAACCTGGATGGAACTGGAGACTACTATTCTAAGTAATGTAACTCAGGAATGGAAAATCAAATGTTGTATGTTCTCACTCATAAGTGGAAGCTAAGCTATGAGGACACAAAGGCGTAAGAATGATACACAGGACTTTGGGGTATTCAGGGGAAAGGGTAGGAGGGGGTGAGGGATTAAAGACATTGGGTACAGGGTACACTGCTTGTTCACCTTCGAAGACACCTTCGCTGTAGTTCAGAGTCCTTTTCCATTCTATTTTAGTAGAGCAACAGCGAAGGAAGACACCTACTAAACAGCGAAGGAAGACACCTTCGCTGTAGTTCAGAGTCCTTTTCCATTCTTCATCCACGCGCTGGGAAGTCGCGCGCCGCGGTGGCCCGGCGGGTAGGAACTACCATCCCAGCATCCTACGCGGCGCAGGGAAGGAAGCCCGGGAATGAGAGAAAGCGGCTCTGAGGGGATAGCGGGCCAGTGAGGGCCGCCGGTGTTTTGAAGCGGTTTTCGTCTCTTTCCGCTGGGGGCCTCGGAGCTCACGCTGGGGCGGGTCCCGGTAGCGCGAGGCGGTGCAGGGCGGGAAGGGGAGTCGTGGCGGCTGCGGCGGCGGCGGCGGCGGCAGGGACAGCAGGAGCAGTGGTGCTGTCAGCACCGCCGTCGGAGACATGGGAGACCCGGGGTCGGAGGTGAGTAGTCGAGTGAGGGCGCTGGGGTTCTCAGAGGCGAACCGCGAAGGGTTTATGTTTTCTGCGGTCTGAGGCCTGGTGCTCCATCGCAGCCTCTGGGCGATACCTCTTCAGTGTCTTGGGCCGAGCCCAGCCCTGGGGCCTGGTGCGTGTCTGAGCGAGGAACCCGCAGCAACAATGGCCGCCCGTCCCCCCGCACGGGGCCCGGCGTTCGTTGTGGCCCCCGCTGGGCCAGTGGGAGCGACGTTTTAAGGCAGGATTGCCCTTCGGTGTTGAGCTTGCGTTCCTTCTTCTGGAGTAGATAAGGGGAATTCCAGAGTCCTCCTTCTGGAGTAGATAAGGGGAATTCTGAGAGGCTGGTACTGCGTTTTCAGCGTTGGGTGCCTGCAGCTCCGCACATGCTGTGGCAAGAGCCGACTGCTCGAGTTCTGTTCCTGGTCGGGTTTGCGTGAAATTGTGCTCAGTTCGTTTTCCTCAAGAGCTCTTTGTTTTTAATTGTTTCTTTCGGAAACGCTCTCTTCCTACAAGAATGTGGCTGAACAGATAAGCATGTTTTGGCTTGTTTTTATAGATAATAGAATCTGTCCCTCCAGCTGGCCCTGAGGCATCTGAGTCAACAACGGATGAAAATGAAGACGACATTCAGTTTGTCAGTGTAAGTAGCAACTGATGATTGGGTTTTTCCCAGAGTAAAAGACTATGGTGGGCCCTTACGTAATTTTACCTCACCTGGTCATTTAATGTTTATGAGTGTCTAATACATACTAGACACTGTGGAGCATGGCACAGGATTGGGATCTTTACCAAAAGAGCTGTCTGAGCCACCCCCGTAGCCATCACAAAGAGCATGGCCTAAAGAACGTGCTGTACACTTAATCTCACCCCCTACCTTTCATTTAGACTTAAGATAAAACGCTGGTCTCTAAGACGCTGTTTTGAAATGGAGCAAGAGTAACTTCTAAAGGCGACACAGAGGAAGGAGCAGCTAATGATGAGCAAGGTCGTAGAAAACAGGAAGGGTTGCGAGAGCCCAGAATCTTAGCGTTATGGTGCTTCTAACATGAAGGCAAATAGCTTGAAGATTTCGCTAACCTCTGAGATCATCATGTTACAGCATAGTACAGTTGATGCTCATAATGAAGAATCCTGCATCACTGGGAACATGCTCTATTTTTCTGAGTTTCTTCCCTTTGGGACAGTAGTTTCCAAGCCTTAGTAAGTATAGACAGGCAGATTGCTGGGCCCCGCTGCAGACCTACCGAATCAGAATTTCAAGGTGGGACCTAGGAATTCTCATTTTCAGACAAGTGCAGGGACATGTGGATTTCTGAGCACACTTTGTACAGCATTGGTTTCCAAAGCAGAAGGAGGTGTTTTATGATGTATTTTGGGATGATTTTCATCCATAGTTATTGGAGTTTTAGAAAGGCTTTGTGTAAAGTGGTATCTCAGCTACTAGGCAGAAAATAGTTCTGTCCCAAACTCCTCTTTTGGAATGCTGTAGTTAGTTGCAGTTTGGTATTCAAGCTGTAGAAGTTTTCTTTAATGGAGTGTCTAATGTTTCTGTGTTTTTTAGTTTTTGTAGGTTTAGGGTGACTTTGTAAGTCACTTGTTTTTTAAATTAAAATTTCCTCCCTAAACATTGTTTTGTTAACATCGTTGTTTTCGTTTTGTGTAGAAGTTCTTTACACTGTCACTTTCTGGACATTTTTCCCAATTAATATTGTGTGTATATTTTGTTCCTGACATTTGGGAACCTTTCTAAATATTGATGGTACCAAGGGGGATTATTTGCCTACTCTGCCTTCACGGTTATGGAGTAAGCAACGTAACTCGAAATCGAAGAGCAGTGGTTTCTGTTTTTTTTTAATGAGAAACATTTGGGAAGAGGATTTCATGGGTCTTTAGGAAAAATAATTCTGGTTCCTCTTAACTGGTATAAAAACAGGAATAATTGGGACAGATGATCTTGATGAGTTTTTGTGCATCTGTATGTAGAAGTGACACTCGTCTGATTCATGATCCATGTATCATTGAGAAACACAGATGGGCTGTACAAAATTAAGTTTGGAAAAGTAAATAGGTATAGATTTGTGTAATATCCTGAGGAACAAATCACTATATTTTAAATTCTGAGTTAATATATAGGCTGTGTTTAGCTGAGGTTTAAATTACTTTAAATGTTATTTTAAATATAAATATTCGTCTGCATCTTTTCATAAAATATTTTGTGTATCCAGCATGATAGAACCCTTTATATTTAACCCTGTTCAAAATAGAGGATCAAAAGTTTGACAGCTCTTATATGGAAAAGTGACTTACATGCTGTCAGTGTAATTGCAGTACCAGAAAGAACATAGTAAAACATCCCTGTTGCATTTCAGTGGTGCCACGTAAAAGACAATAACTTAATTCTACTTTAAAATGCATTCAGAGACAACTTTCTTTTGTAACCCCATCCTATACTGGGCTCTACCAGGATATGCTTATTTCTCTGTGTTTTTTATAGTACCATCCAGTAAAGATGCAATGCTGCTGGGTATAGTTCTCTATTTGTGGGTTCTTCATATTAAAAGAAAAAAAAATGTGTTACGTCTTGATATATTCTGCTTTGGATTCCTTAGTCTTTTCATATAAATGTTGATTATCCAGGCTTCATTCTGCGTTGTGGCACAGAATCCTCTTTGTGTTCTGTCATGTACCTAGCCTCCAAAATAAACAATATGCTGAAAGAAAGGAATGATGAAAGATTTGGGGATATAAAAAGAGCCCTTACCTTGATGTAAATTTTATTGAAATATAGTACATATACAGGGAAGTTTACTTCCTCCTTGCCATCGCTATTTTTGTACCACATTGCCATTTGTCTAGATTGATTATCTTGTTTGTATTCTTCCCACATACTCTCCTATGTGGTTAACCTTCTTGAAACAGCTCTAATAATGTTCCCATCTTGATGTTATTTATTGATTCCTTTGCCTATAGAATAAAATCTAGACTTTTGACTAGGGCATTTATGGCCTGGTCTATGATGAGGGTAGTGTATATGTAAAGAAAGGATCAGGAAGATTCAGAGTTTGATGTTTGGCTGTATAGTGATGTGGAGGATAAAGCAGGGTTATCAGAGACCTTCGTTATTTTGAAGTTAGCTATCTAAGAGATTACTGATAATCGTTTCAGTTAAAAAAAATTGTACTATGAAATCTATATCTTTTTTTTTTAATGAGGTAGAGCCAGGGGTGGGTTTTTCACTGTGTTGCCCAGGCTGGAGTTGAACTCCTGGGCTCAAGTAATCCTCCTGCCTCAGCCTCCTGAGCAGCTGAGACTGGCACTGTGCCTAGCTGAAATCTGTATCTTTTTAAATCAATGTCTGTGCTATTTCCCATTTTGAAAGGAATCTACATGCAGGAACATTATTACATGTTAATGTACTCTGACTCTTTTCCCATGCTTTTTTTTTTTTTGAGACAGTGTCTTGCTCTAAATTTTATCTAGGCTGGAATGTGATGGCATAATTATAGCTCACTGTAGCCCCACCTTCCTGGGCTCCAGTGATCCTCTCACCTCAGCCTCCCAAGTAGCTGGGATTACAGGTGTGAGCCACAACACCCATCTGATTTTTTATTTTTGTAGAGTTGGGGTCTCACTATGTTGCCCGGGCTGGTCTTGAACTTCTGAGCTCAAGTGATCCTCCTGCCTTGGCCTCCCAGTGTGCTAGGATTACAAGTATGAGCCATTGCTCCTAGCCCCTTTGCCCCTTTTGTTTCTAATTAGTCTGTGCCACTTGCAAGATTTTCTTGAGAATCTTTGCCGATTCCAACTAAAAAAATCTCCCACTAATTGTTAAATTTAAGTTTAATTTGAATGATTGTTCATGACTTGTAAATTTGCCCACTTCCTTTTTAGGAAGGACCATCGAGACCTGTTCTTGAATACATCGATCTGGTCTGTGGTGATAATGAAAACCCTAGCACCTATTATAGTGATGTAAGCACATTATATTTGTGTTTGTTCAGTTTTCTTGTTAAGTGCAGTAGTGTGTTGGAGGTGGCTTGAACTGGATCATAAGAACTAATTGTTGGCCAGGCATGGTGGCTCTTGCCTGTAATCCCAGCACTTTGGGAGGCTGAGGCGGTTGGACCACTTGAGGCCAGGAGTTCGAGACCAGCCTGGCCAACAAGGTGAAACCGCCGTCTCTACAAAAAATACAAAAAATTAGCCAGGCATGGTGGCACGTGCCTATAATCCCTGCTACTCGGGAGGCTGAGGCAGGAGAATAGCTTGAACCTGGGAGGTGAAGGTTGCAGTGAACTGAGATTGTGCTATTGTGCTCCACCCTGGGCAACAGAGCAAGACTCCGTCTCAAAAAAAAAAAAAAATCTAGTTGTTAAACTTTCAGAAATTTTGTGAGCTGATTGTAAACAGAGCAGTTATTACAAATTAAAGTATATAAATGTACAAGTACATAAATGTTCATTATATTTAATGTAATACTTAATACATCATTTCTTGCTATCTGTGCACTTGAGGTTATTTGCATCTATAGGTAGAAAAACTATTAATAAATAGTGTCCTGCTGCAGTATTGGTAGAACATTACCCCATTGTAATCAGTAAAATACAAACTAGAGTTTGAGTTATTGTTTGTTGATTAAATTTAAGAAAGTGAAGGATAGAATGTTAATGCAGATTAAATTTTAAAGCGTGATGTGTCTCTGCTAGACTAAATGCGATACAAAAAATTGAGGAAGTTGCTTTGCAATATTCCAAAACTCAGCCAGGCGTGGTGGCTCACACCTGTAATCCCAGCACTTTGGGAGGCCAAGGCTGGCAGATCACTTGAGGTCAGGAGTTCGAGACCAGCCTGCCCAATATAGTGAAACCTCATCTCTACCAAAGATACAAAAATTAGCCGGGCATGGTGGTGCATGCCTATAGTCCCAACTAATCAGCTGGTGTGGTGGCGTGTGCCTATAATTTCAGCTACTCAGGAGGCAGAGACATGAGAATTGCTTGAACCCGGGAGGTGGAGGTTACAGTGCACTGAGATCGCACCACTGCACTCCAGCTTGGGTGACACAGCAAGACTCCATCTCAAAAAAAAAAAAATTTTTTTAACTCTTCATTAGTTCAGAAGGATGTTGATGTCATTGATGAATGAGTAAAACTCTAATATATGTCTTTATTGTTTCACTTTCATTTTATTCATTAATGTAATTGAAAATATTATCCACCCTTCATGTTGCTACTACAGTCAGCCCTTCATATACTGTGGGTTCCACATCCGTGGATTCAGCCAACTGTAGATGGAAAATATTTTTTAAAATAATAAATAAAAATACAATAATAAAAAACACATTAAAAAGTAATATAAAAACTATTTTGTGGCATATTATATTAAGTATTAAAAATAATCTAGAAATGACTTAAAGTATACGGGAGGATATGCAAAGGTTGAGTGCAAATACTTCATTTTATACAAGGGACTTGAGCATGGGAGGATGTTGCTATGGGGAGGTGCAAATAGCATACTTATTTGCAAATCATATGACCAACCTTTTTGCTAATTGGATGATAATAATTCATAGTCAAATTTTGTGAAACTGTTGTTGGTTGTAGAATTTTAAAAATTAATAGTGGTTTTTTCAAGAAATAGCAAGTTATATTGATGTTATAGATATAAACTGAAAATCAGGTTAAATGTTTAAGTTTAAAATTTATTTCCAAAATTAGATAAAGAATCACTAAGAGAACTTTTTACATTATTTTTGAATTTTACTTACATATGTAAAATTATTTTTCAGATTCTGTTTCCTAAAATGCCAAAACGACAGGGTGATTTTTTGCATTTTTTAAATATGAAGAAGGTGAAAACAGACACAGAAAATAATGAAGTGAGCAAAAATCATTGTGAATTGTCTAAGGCAAAGGAACCACATTTCGAGTATATTGAACCACCAATCATTGAAGAAAAGCCATCACGTTCATCAAAGGAAGAAATAGATAATCTTGTGCTTCCAGATTGTTGGAATGAAAAACAAGCATTTATGTTTACAGAGCAATACAAATGGCTTGAAATAAAAGAAGGTAAATTAGGATGTAAGGATTGTTCAACAGTTCGGCATTTGGGATCGAAAGCAGAAAAGCATGTCCATGTGTCCAAGGAATGGATTGCATATTTAGTAACCCCTAATGGCAGTAATAAAACTACTAGGCAAGCTTCTCTACGAAAAAAAATTAGGGAACATGATGTTTCTAAAGCCCATGGTAAAATTCAGGATTTGTTAAAGGAATCAACAAATGATTCAATTTCTAATTTAGTGCATAAACAAAATAATAAAAATATTGATGCTACTGTAAAAGTTTTCAATACTGTTTACAGTTTAGTAAAACATAATAGACCTTTATCTGATATTGAGGGGGCAATAGAATTACAGGAAAAAAATGGAGAGGTAAATTGTTTGAATACACGTTACAGTGCAACAAGAATAGCAGAACATATTGCAAAAGAAATGAAGATGAAGATATTTAAGAATATTATAGAAGAGAATGCCAAAATCTGTATCATAATTGATGAGGCATCTACAGTTTCAAAGAAAAGCACCCTAGTGATTTATCTCCAGTGCACAATTCAGTCAGCTCCTGCACCTATTATGTTATTTGTGGCTTTAAAAGAATTGGTGTCAACTACAGCAGAGTATATTTTCAATACATTATTGACTACTTTAAATGATTGTGGTTTTACAAATGAATATTTGAAAGCAAATTTAATTGCATTTTGTTCTGATGGTGCTAATACAATCCTGGGAAGAAAGTCTGGAGTAGCTACAAAATTGTTAGAAAATTTTCCTGAAATCATCATTTGGAACTGTTTAAATCATCGATTACAATTGTCACTTGATGATTCTATATCTGAAATAAAACAAATTAATCATTTTAAAATATTTCTTGATAAAATTTATTCTATTTATCATCAACCTAATAAAAATCAAACCAACCCTCTAGGAACTGTAGCTAAAGAACTTGAAACTGAAATTATTAAAATTGGTCGGGTAATGGGACCAAGATGGGCAGCATGTAGTTTACAAGCTGCTACTGCTGTATGGCATGCATATCCTATATTATATATGCATTTTTCTCATTCTTTCTGTGGTTTGGCAAAGAGATTAGCTAACATTAATTTCTTACAAGACCTTGCTTTAATGATTGACATTCTTGAAGAATTTTCAGTACTTTCAACTGCATTACAGTCAAGATCAACTAATATTCAGAAAGCACAAAAATTGATCAAACGTACCATAAGAGCTTTGGAAAATTTAAAAATTGGTACTGGAAAGTATGAATCTCAAATTGAAGATTTGATCAAGTCAGATAAGTTTAAAGATATTCCATTTAATAAAAACAATAAATTTAATGCTCTTCCTAGGAATATATTACTAGACAATATAATTCAGCACATGAACCTACGCCTTTTATCTGACGGAAACCATGAAAGTATTTTTAATTACTTTGATTTGCTAGAACCTTCTACATGGCCTTATGAAGAAATAACTTCACCATGGATAGCTGGTGAAAAAAAATTATTTCATTTGTGTGAAATTTTAAAATATGAAGTTGATTTGAATGATTTTCGGGAATTTGTAAATAATAATATAAAATCAAACAATGTTTCAATTCCTGCAACTATACAAAAAGCTAAAAAGATAGTTAGCACCATTGCAATCAATAGTGCTGAAGCTGAAAGGGGTTTCCATTTAATGAACATAATTTGTACAAGGGTGAGAAATAGTTTGACAATAGATCATGTGTCAGATTTAATGACAATAAATTTATTGGGGAAAGAACTAGCAGATTGGGATGCAACACCATTTGTAAAATCCTGGTCAAATTGCAACCACAGGTTGGCTACAGATACAAGAGTTCGGCAAAAGTCAACAAAAGTCTTCCATGAGAATCAATTGGCTTTATGGAACTTACAATAGAATATTGTGTATGTTTTTTATCATCTGTAAATTACGTACTGCACATCCTTTATGTACATAAAGGTTTTTTTTTTTTTTTTTTTTTTTTGGAAAGCCAGTTAAACTTTTGTCAGCACGTTGCTGTTTAAAAGGCGTTCTCTAAGAAGATAATCTTGAAGATTGGTTTTAGGAGCTATAGGTTTTTAGACATTGGCCCATGTTTCCTAGAATGGGTCATAATACGTATTCCATGAAGTTCTGTACAGAACAAACACTATTTATAATTTTGTACTGTTTTACTTTAAGGATGCAAAAAATAACAGGACTCAGATAAGTTCTAAGCCCTGGAGGTTATATCAAATAAAAGAGAAATGGAATAAAAACTATAAGCCTTTTGGCTCTTGTCTTTCTCATTTAAGGACTAAAAGTAAAATTTTAATGTATTTAATTTTACCTAAGAAAACTGAAACGATGTAAAATATTTTTCTGCTTAGCTTTACTGTTTTTCAGGTGGACATTTTACTCCGTTACCTTGCATAAGATATGGTTGTTGTAGTGTGCCTGTCAAACTTGTGTGTCATTTCCAGTATAGAATATAAACGTATTGCTCATAGATATGATACTGCTGTCAGCAGATGGATTCAATGCAAGTTATTTTTTCTATGAATTGATGTAACATCATGTGTATCAGAATATTTTATGCAAACAACAGGAATTACAGTGATTCCTGTGTAAATTGTAACTGGTAATTGAAATACTTATTTTAATCATGATTAAATTATTTTTCTAGTTTACACATGAATATGAGCAAATTTTTAAATTTAAAATGAAGGCATACTGAAAAAGAATCAAGTGGAGATGCAGAACCTAGTACAACTGGAACAGTAAAGAGACTCGAAGGTATGTTGCAGATTTGACAATGAATGGCAATTGCAGTTTGCTGTGGCAGAGCAAAACAAGCTGCTGTTTAAGAAGCAATTAAAGATGAAGTAGGAAAATTGAGACTTCAGCAGATGTAGAATGAATTGGGTAAATTATATTTCATATGCCAAAAAGAATCAATGAAATTAAGTCACCTGAAATCAGAATTAACAAGAGTTTTTAAAAACAATTTTAGAAGGAACTAAAGTTGTAAGTTTGGCCAGATGTGAAATAGCTGAGATTCTTTTTTTGATGTTATTTTTTTCAAGAAGGAGTTTCGCTCTTGTTCCCCAGGCTGGAGTGCAATGGCGCAGTCTTGGCTCACTGCAGCCTCTGCCTCCTGAGTTCAAGCGATTCTCCTCCCTCAGCCTCCCAAGTAGCTAGGATTACAGGTGTGGTGCCACCACACCTGGCTAATTTTTTTGTTGTTGGTGGTGTTGAGACAAGGTCTCACTCTGTCACCCAGGCTGGAGTGCAGTGGTGCAGTCTCGGCTCACTGCAACTTCCACCTCCCGGGTTCAAGCAATTCTCCTGCCTCAGCCTCACAAGTAGCTGGGATTACAGGTGCCCGCCACCATGGCCGGCTAATTTTTTGTATTTTTAGTAAAGATGGAGTTCGGGGCCGGGCGCGGTGGCGCAAGCCTGTAATCCCAGCACTGGAAAGGCCGGCCCGAGTGGATCTGAGGTCAGGAGATCGAGACTATCCTGGCTAACATGGTGAAACGTCTCTACTAAAAATACAAAAAAAGTGGCAGACGCGGTGGCCGAGCCTGTAGTCCCCAGCTGCCCGGGAGGCTGGCGGCAGGCGTGGCTCCCGAGGCGGAGCTTCTGATGAGCAGCCACTGCACTCCAGCCTGAATTACAGTGAACTCCGTCTCAAAAAAAGATGGAGTTGACCTTGTTGGCCAGGCTGGTCTCAAAGTCCTGACCTCAGGTGATCCGCCCATCTCGGCCTCCCAAAGTGCTGGGATTACAAGAGTGAGCCACCATGCCCAGCAGAATAGCTGAGATTCTTGCGTGAAAGAATTAGGGTTTTTGGATGGGAGAGGGGAAGGTCTTGCTATATCACCCAGGCTGGACTGCAATGGCTCGCTGCAGCCTCTTCCTCCTGGGCTCAAGCAGTCCTCCCACCTCACCCCTGAGTAGCTGGGAATACAGGTACATGCCACCACACCCAGCTAATTTTTATATCTTTCTGTAGAAATGGGGTTTTGCCATGTTGCCCAGGTTGATATTGAATTCCTGGGCTCAAGCAGCCTTCCTGCCTTGGCCTCCCAAAGTGCTGGGATTATAGGCATGAACCACCATGCCTGGCCGAGAACTAGTTTTAAATGGATAAATGTGAAAATATTTCAGTTGACGAAATTGTTAGAAAATTATGAGTAAAAGCCTAAATAAGATGTGTTATTAAAAAGAACAAGGCCTTGCCGGGCGTGGTGGCTCATGCCTGTAATCCCAGCACTTTGGGAGGCCGAGGCAGGTGGATCACAAGGTCAGGAAATCGAGACCATCCTAGCTAACATGGTGAATCCCATCTCTACTACAAAAAATTAGCCAGGCGTGGTGGCATGTGCCTGTAGTCCCAGCTACTTGGGAGACTGGGGTAGGAGAATCGCTTGACTCCAGGAGGCAGAGGTTGCAGTGAGTCGAGATCACACCACTGCACTCCGGCCTGTGTGACAGAGTGAGGCTTTGTCTCAAAAAAAAAAAAAAAAAACAAGGCTTTTTGTTAAGCCACCAAACAATTGCTTTTAGAATATAGGACCTAGCAATATTAAAGATTAATTGATTCTAAATCTGAAAAATCATAAGTACATTTCTGTAGTTTTAGAACAGTTTCATAATTTGAGAAACTACCCAACTAACACACTATGTTGTGTCTAATAGGACTTAAAAATTATGAAGAAATGATTTCAACTGATGGCTTCAAAAGTCAAGTTTATGGCCGGGTGCAATGGCTCACACCTGTAATCCCAGCACTTTGGGAGGCCGAGGCGGGTGGATCACCTGAGGTCAGGAGTTTGAGACTAGCCTCACCAACAAAGTGAAACCCCACCTCTACTAAAAATACAAAAATTAGCTAGGCATGGAGGCAGGTGCCTGTAGTCCCAGCTACTCGGGAGGCTGAGACAGGAGAATTGCTTGAACCCGGGAGGCGGAGGTTGCAGTGAGTCAAAATCGCGCCACTGCGCTCCAGCCTGAGCGATGGAGCGAGACTCCATCTCAAAAAAAAAAAAAAGGCAAATTTATGCAGCTTTTTTTTAATAATTAACTTTTAATTATTATTATCATTATTATTATTTTGAGACAGGGTCTTACTTTGTTGCCCAGGCAGTGGCACGATCTTGGCTCACTGCAACCTCTGCTTCTAGGCTCAAGTGATCCTCCCACCTCAGCTTCCCAAGTAATAGGGATTACAGGCACATGCTACCACCATCGGCTAGTTTTTGTATTTTTGGTAGAGACAAGGTTTCCCCATGTTGCCCAGGCTAGCCTCAAACTCCCTGGTTCAAGTGATCCACCTGCCTTGGCCTCCCAAAATGCCGATAGTACAGGCATCTGCGCCCATCTCATGATAGTACACTGCGCCCATCTCATGCAACTGTTTTAAAATCTCTACCCATGTTATAACAGTTTCAGCTAAATGAGAAAAAAACTACTTTCTGTCACAATAAATGGCACTCCAGCTGAGTTAGGTTAAAAAAAATCAGATTCCATTAGAATTTTAAAACAAACTTGATGTTTCTGTTATTTCTTCATTCCACTAAATGATATGGTTTGACAATATTTATGCTCAGTTTTTTTAAAATAGTCTCTACAACAAATTGTCACTTGTTGGGTACAATTAAGTGCTCATTGTATAAGTGCACATGGTACAAATCAACACCAGCTTATAGGATTGCGGAAAGAATTAAGAGATTAATTTAGTGATCTTATGTACCCTGTCGGTCATATTGTGGAAGAGCTCTACAAAACTTACTGTACTGTTAACTCCAAGATTTTCTTCCAGTAACAGGAATGCTAGCCAGATGTTTAATAATCAAAGACCAAAAATGGCAGTTTAATTTTTCTACCCAATATCCTATGGCATATGAATGATCTAAATTTGAAGCTCCAAGGATAGGAAAAAGCTTACATGTGCCTGTCCTAGACAAGTACTAGAGTTTATATTGAAATCAAAACTTCTAAAAATAAAAATCAGTAAGATTAATTTTACTCATTTTTCTAACATGAGTCAGTATGCTTGAATTTTTCATTGTATTTGATAATGTCATGTAAATTTACTGTAAAAACTAAGAAAAAATTTTAAAATGCATTATTGATTAAATTTAGGGTTGCTTTTCAGTATACTCAGTAACTCTGAAGTCAGTGTTAACAGTACTGAGCTTACATAAGATTTATTGAATTTACCTAACTTAGGCAAATGTTTTCAAACTGATATGCTTTTGGTCCGAAGTCAAATCAATTATTTTGAAAAAGATAAATGGGATTTTTTTTTAGTGTGGATATGAAAAATAAAAGAAAATGATAACTATGTTTGGAACAATTTGGGTTTGTGAGTCTACTTTGTCATCGGTGAATTTTATGAAATGTATATACACATCAAGTATGATGAAAACAGGAATTGAGATGTGCCTTAGGTGTGAAATACACATTAGATTTTAAAGACTTAACGTGCAAATTATCACATTTAATAACTATGTTGATAATATGTTGAAATAATATTTTGGATATATTTGGTTAAATAAAATAATCACTGTATTTTAGAATTACATATGTGGGCCAGGCACAGTGGCTCACACCTGTAATCTCAGCACTTTGCGAGGCAGAGGTGAGCGGATCATGAGGTCAGGGGATCGAGACCATCCTGGCTAACATGGTGAAATCCCATCTCTACTAAAAATATAAAAAATTAGCCGGGCGTGGTGGTGGGCGTCTGCAGTCCCAGCTACTCAGGAGGCTGAGGCGGGAGAATAGCATGTACCCAGGAGGTGGAGCTTGCAGTGAGCCGAGATCACCCCACTGCACTCCAGCCTGGGCGACAGAGCGAGACTCCGTCTCAAAAAAAAAAAAAAAAAAAAATTACATATGTGGCTTGCAGTATAGTTGTATTAGACAGCACTACCCTATATGATAGTTATTCTCAAAACCAAGTTTCACCAATCTAGACCTTACTGTTGACTTCAGGATCCATAGTCAACCGTCTTTTCATCAGTTTCACATTGTTGTTCCATAGGCATCTTAAACTGAATAGGTCCAAAGCTGAATTTATTCATCCCTCATCATACCTGTTTTGAAAAATGGCCCAACCATTTCCCTTGATGCTCAAACTAGAAATGTAGAAGATATTTGAAACCTTTTATTCATCCACCTTGCCCTGTCTCTTCCACCTCTCCTACTGTAGTTATCTTGGTTCTTGGTTCAAGTTGTTATTTTTCTTGCTTAGAATAATGTAGTAACTTTCTAACAAGTCTGTCTGCCTTCATTCTTGCCCCTTGTTAATACTAACATATCCTTCATACTAAGGATTGACTATTCAAAAGTTTACATTTATTTTTATATAACTTTTATTAGGAAGACATTCAGACAACTAGATCTAGAGATGGCTACAGTCTGCTTGAGTAGCTCAATAGTGTCATTGTTGTGTTATCTGGGGTGATTTTGGTCTTTCCCTCGTAATTGCAGGATGCCTGGCACAGTTTTAGGGATGCTCGATTTAAGACAACATGGCAAGTCCTGGATCAAGCCCTGTGTATTCATCAGGAAGTCAAAAGCTTTGCCAGAAGCTTTTCCAAACAGACTTATATTTCACTGGCTAGAACTGTGTCAGCATGGCCATACTCACTGAAAGGGAATGTTGGAATGTAAGCTTTTACCTTCCATAGCGTCTGTATTAGAAGTAGACAATGGAGAAAGAATTGGGAATGGGTGGTTGGTTAGCTGGTCTATGAAGTCTAACATATTTCTCTACTGAAAAGGTTTTACTGGCTCCCCACTTTGTTCAGGATAGTTTAAAGTTATAATGAGTCTGTGCCCTCTGTCTGGTACTGAGCTCAAGGTAACTGCCACTGGCCTGGTTATGAAAGGGCAATTTAAAGATTATCTAATTGGGTCTCTTTGTTTTGTAGGTAATAAAACTGACATTTCAAGAGGTTTAGTCAATTGCCAGGGTCACAGTTTGTTATGAACAGATAGCCAAAGTTATTGAATGTTTGGGGAACTGAAAATGTGATTTATTTATTTATTTTCATTATAGAAACTGGGTCTTGCCATGTTGCCCAGGCTGGTTTTGAACTCCTGGCCTTAAGTGATCCTCCTGCTTTGGCCTCCCAAAGGGCTGGGATTACAGGCACGAACCACTGCACCTGGCCTGAAAAATGTGATTTTAAATTATGTTCCACCTTTTTTTTTTGAGACAGAGTCTTTGCTTTGTCGCCAGGCTGTAGCAGAGTGGCACGATCTCGGCTCACTGCAAACTCCACCTCCCTGGTTCAAGCGATTCTCCTGCCTCAGCCTCCCAAGTAGCTGGGATTACAGGCACACGCCACCACGCCCAGCTAATTTTTGTATTTTTAGTGGAGACGGGGTTTCACCATGTTGGCCAGTCTGGTCTTAATCTCCTGACCTTGTGATCCGCCTGCCTCGGCCTCCCAAAGTGCTGGGATTGCGGGCATGAGCCACTGTGCCTGGCCATGTTCCACCTTTTAATATCAAAATGGCCTGGGAGAGTTGATTGATGTCTCTGAGTATTAATTTATCTTTCAACAAGGAAAATAATTGTATCTTGAACAGTTCTATTTATTTATCTATTGAGACAATGTCTCACTCTGTTGCCTAGGCTGGAGTGCAGTGGCACAGTCATGGCTCACTGCAGCATTGAACTTCCAGACTTGGGCAGTCCTCTTGCCTCAGCCTCCCAAGTAGCTGGGACTACAGGCACACACCACCATGCCCAGCTAATTTTTAAATAATTTTAGAGACAGGGTCTTCTTCTGTTGCCCAGGCTGCTCTCAAACTCCTAGGCTCAAGTGATCACCCTGCCTCAGCCTCCCAAAATGCTGGGATTACAGGTGTGAGCCCCCACACCCAGCCTAGTTTCAGGTTTTATGGGGCCTGTTGGTTATTGAATTTGACACACTCTAAGAAAAATAATCCCACAAAATTGTGAATATACCATTAGAAATGATTTGAAATACTTATTTAGATTAAGAAAATAAATCATTATAATCTTCACAATATTTAAAAGTTAATATTACAAAATATAGAGGTGAAAAACACATGATTTTTTTATTTATTTCAGCTCTACAATTATTTTTTCCTTCATTTTGTTTTTTTTTTCTTTTCTTTTTTTTTTTTTGAAACAGGGTCTCACTCTGTTGCCCATGCTAAAGTGCAATCTCGACTTACTGCAACCTCCACCACCTGTGCTCAAGAGACCCTCCCACCTCAATCTCCTGAGTAGCTAGGACCACAGGCAAGTGCCACCATGTTGGGCTAATTTTTGTATGTTTTTGTAGAGACAGGGTTTCACCATGTTGCCCAGGCTGGTCTCAAACTCCTGAGCTCAAGCAATCCACCTACCTTGGCCTCCAAAAGTTTGAGGATAACAGATGTGAGCCAGATTAATGCCTGGCCCCTAGTTTTCTTTTGGTTATATATGCATTGATTGTCTCCATTTGACAATTCTGTAATATCTTTTTCTATAGAGGTACAGAAGGATCATTTACAGTATCCTCTAGCATAGTTGATGGAAATTTGCTTTTTTATTTTTGACAGTTTACATAGGTTTCTTTCCAATTCTCCACTGTGATTAATATACAGTGTAATTTTTAGGATTATTATCACATATGGGGAAACTCCTATTAAGAGTCACATCTGAACTACAAGATTTCACAGCATTTCATTTTTCCCTGGAGTGACTGCTCTTAAATATTGTTTGAATTGACCATTCAAAGTATTCCCAGAAGACTTCCCAACTGAGATGGCCAGCAATAGTTTAACTATACATGGAAGAAATTTCAAAGTACACAAATATATCCCAGTCACTCTTTAACAAGAGCTCAGAAATGTCTACTGCCACTATATGGTTAAAACAGGAAGGGAAAATACACAGAAGGTGCAGCTGAAATGAAAGAGATGATAGTCTTAACTGACTATGGTAAAAATATTTTTGTGGTCGGGCACGGTGGCTCACACCTGTAATCCTACCACTTTGGGAGATTGAGGTGGGCGGATTGCCTGAGCTCAGGAGTTCAAGACCAGCCTGGGCAATATGGTGAAATCCCATCTCTACTAAAATATAAAAAATTAGCCGGGCATGGCAGCGTGTACCTGTAGTCCCAGCTACTCGGGAGGCTGAGGCAGGAGAATTGCTTGAACCTGGGAGGCGGAAGGTGCAGTGAGCCGAAATTGCGCCACTGCACTCCAGCCTGGGTGACAGAGCGAGACTCTGTCTCAAAAAAAAAAAAAAAAAAAAAAGCAAATTTAACAAAAATATATAAATGTGAAGAGATATTTCTGTGGCTCCTTTTTTGGAAGGTACCCCTTCAAGTTTCATAGTTATTCTGCCTCTGACCTAGCTCTTTTGGTTTTTTGGATTCTTGAATGAGGTAAAGCAGACTTGGGAAATTGTTAGACACTTAATAAGTAATCAACAAATGTTACTAGAAAAATGATAGAATTGTGGATAATTTTTTAAGCTGGTTGCTGAGTATTTGTGTATGGAAGGGGGGGTTTGTTTTACTTCCTATTTAAAATTTTCCCAGTGAAAGTATTTTTAAAATCACATGAGATAAATGTAAAATAATTTAACTTTTTCTATGCTGGAATCCTCTAAATAGATTATGTTATTTTTATTTATTTATTTATTTTTGAGATGGAATCTTGCTCTGTTCCCCAGGCTGGAGTGCAGTGGCACAATCTTGGCTCAATGCAACCTCCTCCTCCCATGTTCAAGCAATTCTCCTGTCTCAGCCTCCTGAGTAACTTGGATTACAGGTGCGCACCACCACACTTGGCTAATTTTTGTATTTTTAGTTGAGACAGGGTTTCACCATTTTGGCCAGACTGATCTCAAACTTCTGACCTCAAGCGATCTGCCTGCCTCAGCCTCCCAAAGTGCTGGGATTACAGGCGTGAGACACTATGCCTGGCAGATTATGTTATTTCTAAATAATAATAGCTATTATTAACAATTTTTATTTTTAAGCAAAAACACCTAGTAGATATAAAAACAACTTACAAATACTTCAGATACTATAAAACAATACTGTGAATTGGCCCTTTTAAAAAAATTTGCTTTTTAAGATATTATATGTACTTGAAACAAAGTTCTAAATACAGCATTGGATTTTGTTGGAGAATCTGCAGCCTCCCTGGTGGTGAGCACACAGAGACATGTGCTGTGTAAGACATCAGTAACACTGCTGGGCTCCCCTAAGGGAGCAACAGGCTTGCCAAAGAAGCTGATGTAGATTCCACCCTGTGTAACACAGTGATGCATCAATCCCGAGAATTTCTACCAGTCAAATAAGCATGCATAACGGTTTCTTTGAAGATACATATTTCTCCATTCCAAAAATATAGTTGATGTATGAGAAAAAGTTAAGTTATATTCCTACCTCAAACAAAATTCTAGAAAAAATTAAAGATGGAATAAAGAATAAAAGTTGAAGTCATAAAATAAAAATAAGCTGATGAATATTTTTGTGTTCTCTGAATAGGAAGGATATTTTCAATCCAAAGGTAGTGCAGCCAGAGTGCTCCAACAAACCTTAACCAACTCATGAGTTCTGCCTATATGGAGGTGAACAGTTCATTAAGAATTTTACTCTGTGGTAGATGTGTGGTCAGCATTTTTATCTCTTCAATGACAGCATTTTTCTTGTGAATGTTTTTCATGCATTTGTGAATTTTGCAGCTTTCTCACATTTTTTCTTATAAAATCTTTGTATTGATGCTGTGCCACAGCATTTCTTGAACACATATTTTAGTGACGTGGAGTTTCCTGGACCAGCAGTTTGCAGGTGGATTTATGGATGGTGGGAGGACCGGGGGTTTTCTTCCAGGCTTTAAACGTTCCAAGGCATTCTCTTTATTGTCATAGAGACCACTGATTCTGGCAGATGTGGCTTTTCTGGGAAATTTGTGTGTGTGTATCCCTGTTCTCTGATCCATAGTGAATCTGGAAGAGCTTCTGTCACCAGGCCTGCACTCCCCAGGCCCTTCAGCACCTGCAGCTTCATGTGAGCTTTTCACCTCAGGGAGTATGTTTTTGCTGGGCCTTTCTGAGAGTGCTGCTAAGAGCCCTCTAGATATTCTCTGTGCTTTTTCTCTCTGCATTCCATCCTCATGACTTTTGCTGAAGCTCAGCTTCTACAGCTCTGTGCCCACTCAGTTGTTAGATTTTTGAGTTGACGATTTTGCATTTCCTGGTGAGTTCCTCCTTTTTAGGAAGTATTGTTTTGCTGAGGCTCTCAGATTTGCTATTCATAAAGGACTTTGATATTCTCTTTGCATTTTCTTAATTTTAATTGCTTTTCCTTTTGACTCTGCAGGATTTATGTGACCTACCTGCTGAAAAAAAAAAGGGCAATTTTTTAAAACCTTCTATATTTTGTTCCTAAATTTTCCTTGTTACATTGTTTGCTGTCTCAGAGGAGAAGGAGAAAGAGGGTAAGGCTACTACCAATGTGCTAGGTAAGATTGACCGGGTGCAGTGGCTCATGCCTGTAATCCCAGCACTTTGGGAGGCCGGGGCAGGTGGATCACCTGAGGTCAGGAGTTTGAGATCAGCCTGGGCAACATGGTGAAACCCCGTCTCTAGTAAAAATACAAAATTA
Source organism: Papio anubis (assembly GCF_008728515.1). Classification (NCBI taxonomy): domain Eukaryota; kingdom Metazoa; phylum Chordata; class Mammalia; order Primates; family Cercopithecidae; genus Papio; species Papio anubis. The sequence goes on from NC_044981.1 coordinate 55,601,421, forward strand.
GCCGGGCATAGTGGCACATGCCTGTAATCCCAGCTACTCGGGAGGCTGAGGCAGGAGAATCGCTTGAACCTGGGAGGCAGAGGATGCAATGATCTGTGATCGTGCCTTTGCACTCCAGCCTGGGCAACAAGAGTAAATCTCTGTCTCACCAAAACAAACAAACAAAAACAAAATAAAAAGAACAAAACTCTTAAGATTTTGATTGGAATTATACTTGAGTAATTTTCAAATCTGGGGAGAAGTTATATCTTTACATTTATTTTTCGGTAGACAAGATGGCGAATAGGAACAGCTCCAGTCTCCAACTCCAGCTGAGAGTGACACAGAAGACAGGTGTTTCTGCATTTTCAACTGGTGGGTTCATCTCACTGGGGAGTGCTTGGGACAATCAGTGCTGGTGAGCTGCTGCAACCCCTCCAGCGAGAGCTGAAGCAGAAGCGGTATCGCCTCCTGGGAGCTCAAGGGGAAGGGAATCCACTTTTCCTAGCCAAGGGCTGAGACACAACACCTGGAAAATCAGGTAACTCCACTAATACTGTGCTTTACCAAGGATCTTAGCAAACAGGCACACCAGGAGATTATATCCCACACCTGGCTGGGGTCCCAGCCCACGGGCCTCCCTCATTGCTAGCAGTCTGTGATCTACCGGCAAGGCAGCAACAGGCTGGGGGGAGGGTGCCACGCCATTACTTGAGGCTTAAGTAGGTAAACAAAGTGGCTGGGAGCTCAAACTGGGTGAAGCTCACAGCAGCTCAAGGAGTCCTGCCTGTCTCTGTAGACTCTGCCTCTGAGGGACAGGGCACAGCCTTAAGCAACAGCGACAACAAAAAGCAGCTGAAACCTCTACAGACACAAGCGACTCTGTCTGACAGCTTTGAAGAGAGCGGTGGATCTCCCAGCCGCGAGGGTTGAGATCTGAGAACAGACAGACTGCCTGCTCAAGTGGGTCCCTGACCCTGAGTAGCATAACTGGGAGACATTCCCCACTAGGGGCAGACCAACACCCACCTCACCTGGGTACGCCCCTGAGAGGAAGCTTCCAAGCAAGAATCAGCAGGTACACTCGCTGTTCAGAAATATTCTATCTTCTGCAGCCTCTGCTGCTACGATACCCAGGCAAACAGGGTCTGGAGTGGACCTCAAGCAATCCCAACAGACTTACAGCTGAGGTCCTGACTGTTAGAAGGAAAACTAACAAACAGGAAGGACACCCACCAAGCCCCATCAGTACCTCACCATCATCAAAGACCAGAGGCAGATAAAACCACAAAGATGAAGCAGGGCAGAAAGCTGGAAATTCAAAACTAGGCGCATCTCCTGCAAGGAACACAGCTCATCGCCAGCAATGGATCCAAAGCTGGGCGGGAGAATGACTTTGTGAGATGAGAGAAAAGCCCAGTCCATCAAACTTCTCAGAGCTAAGGAGGAATTATGTACCCAAGCATAAAGAAACTAAAAATCTTGAAAAAAAGTAGAAGATTGATAACTAGAATAATTAATGCAGAGAAGGCCATAAGCGAGACTGACTGACAGAGATGAAAATACATGACATGAGAAATCGCATTGACAAATGCACAAGCTTCAGTAACCGACTCGATCAACTGGAAGAAAAGAGTATCAACAATTGAGGATCAAATGAATGAAATGAAGCGAGAAGAAATCTAAAAAGAAAAGAAAGAAAAAAGGAAGACAAAGCCTGCAAGTATGGGATTATGTAAAAAGACAAATCTCGATCTGATCGGGGTGCCTGAAAGTGAGGGGAAAATGGAACAAGTTGGAAAACACTCTGCAGGATATCATCAGGAGAACTTCCCTAACCTAGTAGAGACGATACCAACATTCAGAAGATTCCAGAAATACAGAATACCACAAAGATACTCCTCGAGAAGAGCGAAACTCAAGACATAATTGCCAGGTCGCAAAGTTTAAATAAAGGAAAAAATCTTAAGGGCAGCCAGAGAGAAGGTCGGGTTACCCACAAAGGAAGCCATCAGACTCACAGCAGATCTCACAGAAACTCTCCAAGCCAGAAGAGAGTGGGGCCAATATTCAACATTCTTAAAGAAAAGAATTTTAAACCCGGAATTTCATATCCAGCCAAACTAAGTTTCATAAGTGAAGGAGAAATAAAGATAACTACAGATAACCAAATAGAGATTTTGTCACCACGGGCCTGCCTTACGAGAACTGAAGGAAGCACTAAACATGGAAAGGAACAACGGTACCAGCCAATGCAAAAGCATGCCAAAATGTAAAGACCATCAAGGCTAGGAAGAAACTGCATCAACTAGCGAGCAAAATAACCAGTTAATATCATAATGGCAGGATCAAGTTCACATAACAATATTAACCTTAAATGTAAATGGACTAAATGCTCCAATTAAAAGACACAGACTTCAACTTGGAAGCCTGGATAAAAAGTCAAGACCCATCAGTTTGCTGTATTCAGGAAGACCCATCTCATGCGAGACATAGGCTCAAAATAAAGGGATGGAGGAAATCTGCAAGCAAATGGAGAACAAAAAAAAAGCAGAGTTGCAATCTAGTCTCTGATAAAACAGACTTTAAACCATCAAAGATCCAAAGAACAAAGAAGGCCATTACATAATGGTAAAGGGATCAATTCAACAGGAAGAGCTAACTATCCTAAATATATATGCACCCAATACAGGAGCACCGAGATTCATAAAGCAAGTCATAGAGACTCAGACTCCCATACAAGTAAAATGTCAACATTAGACAGATCAGCGAGACAGAAAGTTAACAAGGATATCCAGGGTGAACTCATCTCTGCAGCAAGCAGACCTAATGAACGCTATAGAACTCTCCACCCCAAATCAACAGAATATACTTTCTATTCGGCACCCATCACTTGGCCAAAATTGACCACATAATTGGAAGTAAAACACTCACTCAGCAAATGTACAAGAACAGAAATTATAACAAATTGTCTCTCCAGACCACAGGTGCAATCAAAGCTAGAACTCAGGACTAAGCTCAATCAAAACCACTCAACTACATGGGAAACTGAATAACCTGCTCCTGAATGACTGCACTGGAGTGCGTGAAATGAAGGCAGAAATAAAGATGTTCTTTGAAACCAATGAGAACAAAGATACAACATACCAGAATCTCTGGGATACATTTTAAAGCAGTGTGTGGGGGAAATTTATAGCACTAAATGCCCATAAGAGAAAGCTGGAAAGATCTAAAAGTGGACACCCTAATATCACAATTAAAAGAACTAGAAGCTTAAGAGCAGAAACACATTCAAAAAGCTAGCAGAAGGCAGAAATAACTAAAAGCAGGAACTGAAGGAGATAGAGACACAAAAAACCCTCAAAAATCAATGAATCCAGGAGTTGGTTTTTGAAAAGATCAACAAAATTGATAGACAGCTATAGACTAATAAGAAAGGAGAGAAGAATCAAATAGAGCGCGTAAAAATGAAGTAAGGGATATCACCACCAACCCCACAGAAATACAAACTACCATCCAGAGAATACTATAAACACCTCTATGCAACATAAACTACCATCAGAGAATACTATAAACACCTCTATGCAAATAAACCAGAAAATCTGGAAGAAATGGATAATTTCCTGGACACTTACACTTTCCCAAGACTAAATGGGAAGAAGCTGAATTCCTGAATAGACCAATAGCAGGCTCTGAAATTAAGGCCCAATAATTAATAGCCTACCAACCAAAAAAGTCCAAGACCAGATGGATTCACAGCTGAATTCTACCAGAGGTGCAAGGAGAGGAGCTGGTACCATTCCTTCTGAAACTGTCCAGAAATCAATAGAAAAGGGAATCCTCCCTAACTCATTTTATAAAGGCCAGCATCATCCTGATACCAAAGCCTGGCAGAGACACAACAAAAAAGAAATTTTAGACTGTATCTGATGAACATCAATGCAAAATCCTCAATAAAATACTGGCAAACCCGGATCCAGCAGCACATCAAAAGCATCCACCATGATCAAGTGGGCTTCATCCCTGGGATGCAAGGCTGGTTCAACGATACGCCCAAATCAATAAACATAATCCAGCATAAACAGAACCAAAGACAAAAATACATGATTATCTCCCGTAGATGCAGAAAAGGCCTTTGACAGAAATTCAACTGCCCTTCATGCTAAAAATGCTCAATAAATTCCCAGTATTGATGGGCATTATCTCAATAAGAGCTATTTATGACAAACCCACAGCCAGTATCATACTGAATGGGCAAAAACTGGAAAATTCCTTTGAAAACTGGCACAAGGCAGGCTGCCCTCTCTCACCACTCTTATTCAACATAGTGTTGGAAGTTCAGCTGGGCAATCAGGCAGAGAAAGAAATCAAAGCATATTCAGTTAGGAAAAGAAGAAGTCAAATTGTCCCTGTTTGTAGTGACATGATTATATTTAAACCCCATTGTCATATTACAAAATCTCCGTGAGCTGGATAAGAAACTTCACTAAATCTCCAGGATACAAAATAAATGTGCAAAAATGACAAACGTATACACCAGTAACAGACAGGCAGGCAAATCATGAATGAACTTCCATTCACAATTGCTTCAAAGGTCAATACCTAGGAATGCACCTTACAAGGGATGCCAGGGACCTCTTCAAGGGAGAACTACGACCACTGCTCCAGTGAAATCAAGAGGACATACAAACAAATGAAGGCATACCATGCTCATGGATAGGAAGAATCAATATCTTAAGTGGCCATACTGCAGGTATTTATAGATTCAATGCCATCCCCATCAGCTATGAATGAGTTTCTTTGTAGAATTGGAAAAAACTGCTTTAAAGTTCATGGAACCAAAAAAGAGCCCACATTGCCCGAGCAATCCTAAGTCCAAACAACAAAGCTGGAGGCATCATGCTGCCTGAGCTTCAAACTGAACTACAAGGCTACAGTAACCAAACAGCATGGTACTGGTACCAAAACAGAGATATAGACCAATGGAACAAGAACAGACAGAGTCCTCAGAAATAATACCACCATCTCAGCCATCTGATCTTTGACAAACCTGAGAGAAACAAGAAATGGGGAAAGGATTCCCTGGCCCAATAAATGGTGCTGGGAAAATTGGCTAGCCCTAAGTAGAAAGCTGGAGTGGATCCTTTCCTTACTCCTTGCTCACGAAAAATTAATTCAAGATGGATTAGAGACTTAAATGTTAGACCTAAAACAATAAAACCCTAAGAAGAAAACCTAGGTAATACCATTCAGGACATAGGCATGGGCAAGGACTTCATGTCTAAAACACCAAAAAGCAAAGGCAACAAAAGCCAAAATTGACAATGGTATCTAATTAAACTAAAGAGCTTCTGCACAGCAAAGAAATTACCATCAAGGTGAACAGGCAACCTACAGAATGGGGAGAAAATTTTGGCAATCTACTCATCTGACAAAGGGCTAATGCAGAACCTACAAAGAACTCAAACAAGTTTACAAAGAGAAAAACAAACAATCCATAAAAGTGGGCAAAAGATATGAACAGACATTTCTCAAAGAGACATTCATACAGCCAACAGACATGAAAAAATGCTCATCATCACTGGCCATGGGAGAAATGCAAATCAAAACCACAATGAGATACCATCTCACACCAGTTAGAATGGCAATCATTTCAAAAGTCGAAACAACAGGTGCTGGAGAGGGATGTGGAGAAATAGGAACACTTTTACACTGTTGGTGGGATTGTAAGCTAGTTCAACCATTATGGAAAACAGTATGGCTGATTCTTCAAGGATCTAGAACTAGATGTACCATATGACCCAGCCATCCATTACTGGGGATATACCCAAAGGATTCTAAATGCGTGCTGCTATAAAGACACGCACCGCATTATGTTTATTGCGGCACTATTCACAATAGCAAAGACTTGGAATCAACCCAAATGTCCATCAGTGACAGACTGGATTAGAAAATGTGGCACATATACCATGGAATACTATGCAGCCATAAAAAGGATGAGTTTGTGTGTCCTTTGTAGGGACATGGATGCAGCTGGAAACCATCATTCTCAGCAAACTATCGCCAAGAACAGAAAACCAAACACTGCATGTTCTCACTCATAGGTGGGAACTGAACAATGAATCACTTGGACTCAGGAAGGGGCAGCATCACACACTGGGGCCTATCATGGGGAGAGGGAGGGGAGGGATTGCATTGGGAACATACCTGATGTAAATGACGAGTTGATGGGTGCAGCACACCAACATGGCACAAGTATACATATGTAACAAACCTGCATGTTATGCACATGTACCCTGGAACTTAAAGTATAAAAAAAAAAAAAACTTATTTTTCCAATCCAATAACAAGATCAGGTTAACATATACTTTTTCTTTCTCCTCAGTAAATATTTGCATTTTTGATGTAGGCCCCACACACTCACTAATTTAATTTCTATGTATTTTGTATGTTCTTACTTTACATGTTGCTACCATAAATGGGACATTATTTTATTTTTATAATTGACTATTGCTGTATAGAAAACATATATTTATGTATTCCTTTTTATGTGTCCAAATTACTTTTTTGATTCAAGTGGGTTTTCTGGATAGGGGAAAAAGTTTCTTCTTCAAATAATGATCATTTTACCTCCTCTTTCTAACATTTATGACTAGCATTCTTTTTCTTATCTCATAGCATTACTTATTGACTTCAGAAATAATAGTACTGGTTACAAATATGTTTATTTTATCCTTCACTTTAATAGGAATGTCTTTAGGATTGTTATGACTGATATTTGTTGGCTGCATGTAGACATTCTTTAAACAAGTGTCCCACTAACTTGTGTTTTGCTTTTGCTGCTTTAAGCTAGAATGTCCCAGGAAGTACGCAATCTCTCTCACACACACAACTGTCATAATACACTCATGAAAAGAAAAGAGTTCTTTGAGATTCTAATATCTGGGATTTTTGTGGTAGACAATCAAGCTCTATCCTCAGAGGAAAAAAAAATTGGACATTTTGATTTGAAAGTGGCAGGATCCAGAGGCAAAAAAAAGAGGAAAGGAAAATAAAGAGATTCTGGATTTTTGGAATTATGTGGCACACATTCCTGGTACCACTTCCAGTTTCATTTGCTTTTTACATGATTCCATTTTATGAGCACAGTGATGACTGTACCCCATGATTTAAAAAAAAGTCTACTTGGCTTTATTTTATTCTGTTAGTATGAATCAAGCTGAACTCGTGAACAGTGATTGCTGTATCGTAAGTTCAAAAGGTATTGAATAAGTGGGACTGTTTTCTCCTATACCAAACAGTCCCTGACTGTTACTTCTTTGGTTCTTTAATCTATGTTTTAAATATTTGTTTTCTACCCTGCACTTTCCAGCTGTTATCTTTTTCTGCAACTTTGAGTATATTTGCTTCCAGTAAACCTCCCCTGTCTCTACTGATCTGCTGCTTCTGATCATCTCAGACTCAAAAATGCAATAAACCTGTTTAATGTAACTAAATCTAAAGAGTAAACAGGGTATGTTATAGGGTCTAACACCCATGAGTAATTCAGAGTAATTTTTATGTAATGATAAAATTATTTTGGTACCCAGCAGGCTAATAAAAAATAATTATTTTAATTAATTTTGAATGGGTAATACGTGCACATAGTGAAGTATTTTTAAAACTTAGGCCAGGCACATGCCTGTAATCCCAGAACTTTGGGAGATCAAGGCAAGAGGATCTCTTGAGGCCAGGAATTCCACATCAACCTGGGCAATATAGCAAGACCCTGTCTCGACAAAATCTTTTTTTTTTTTTAATTAGGTGGGTATGGTAGCATGTGCCTGTAGCCCCAACTACTTAGGAGGCTGAGGCGGGAGGATCACTGGAGTCTAGGAGTTTGGGGTTACAGTGAGCTATGATGGCACTACTGCACCCCAGCCTGGGTAGCAAAGACCCTGTCTTTTAAAATAAAGTACAAAATCCAAATGGTCACACATTGAAAAACAGTTTGTCCGTCACCTGTACCCCAGACACTCACCAGAGGAAATCACTGCTATCACTTCCCTATGTATATTTACAGCATGTATATATCATATATATAACCATATACGTATATTTTTCACAAATGGTAAGATTTTATATACACTTCTGAACTTTGCTTCTTTTAGGTAAGAATGTATCTTAAAGATGAATGCATATGTCTATTTAAAGCTGCTTTATTGCTTTACAAATTTTTTCTTGAAATATACATGCAAGAAATATCAATTGTAAGTGTACCGAGTGTGAGTGATTTTTCATAGTACGGTATGAGTTTTTTAGAAAAATATCGTGAAATAATCAATCACAATTAAATTTATCATATAGCTATAAATACTCAAAGACGACATGTAGGATATAGACATAAGAGAATCAGTAAATAGAATAAAACAAAATAGACCAACCTAAAGTATATCCCTGATTTTTCCAACAAAATTACATAATAGAAGAAAAACAATCTCTCATCTATTGGAGAGAGAGTGGTATGTAGTAAAAAGAAAATAGACCTCAACTTCATCTTACATAGAGTTAGCTCAAGGTTGATTTATAGACTGAGTGTAAGTGTAAGGCTATGAGTCTTCTGGAAAAAACAGGAGGAGAGAAGGCGGGTAGCGTGGCTCAAACCTGCATAAATCCCAGCACTTTGGGGAGGGGAGCAGGGCAGGGAGGCCCGAGATCCGAGGTCAAGGAGATCCCAGAGACCATCCTGGCTAACACAGTGAAACCCCGTCTCTACTAAAAATACAAAAATAGCTAGGCGAGGTGAAGCGGTAGCCTGTGCTCAGATCCCAAGAGTACTCCCGGGAGAGCTGAGGAGGCAGGAGAATGCAGGCGTGAACCCAGGAGGCGGAGCTTGCAGTGAGCTGAGATCCAGCCACTGCACTCCCAGCCCTAGGCAGAGAGCCAGACTCCGCCCTCAAAAAAAGAAAAAAGAAAAAAAACGGAGAAAATCTTTGGGAACTGGACAGCAGGGGTGCTAGAGTTAACTGAGCATGATAATAAAGAGAGAGCATGGATAAATTAGACATTAAAGTTTTACACTTACCTTGAAATACGGCCTGTTGGGAGGAAGAAAGACAAGCTATATACTGGGAGAAAATATTTTCAAATTGCATATGTGACAAAGGGACTAGCATCTACAGAATATATAAAAGGGAGCTCTCAAACTTGGTGCAGAAACAGAATGGGGCTGGGAACGATTGATCCATATCGCTCCGGTGGCACTTGAAATCCTTAGAGACAGAAGGAATGCTTGACCAGACCAGGAATAGCCAAAAGCATAGTAGAAACCATCTATAAATTACAAAGTATCTAGAGGAGTAAAGTAGCATGCTACATCATGATACTGTTAGCCTACTCAGAAAACTAAAGTGAAGGATACATAAACCCAGAAGGTCGAAACTTAATATAGATGCACCATGGCCGGTCCAGCCTGGGCGTGAGTTCAGTACCATCAAATAAATAAAATTTTAAAAAAGCAATCCAATTAGAAAATGGGCAAAAGATATGAAGAGACATTTCAACACACAGGATATACAGGTGGCATAAAATAACATGAAAAGACAGTATCATTTACCATTAGGGAAATAAAAATTAAACCTACAATGAACTATCAGTACACACTTACCAGAATGGCTAAAATAAAAAATAATGACAACACCAAATGTTGGCAAGGATGTGGAGAGATTTGATCATTCATACATTGCTGGCAGGAATGTAAAATGGTGCAGCAACTTTGGAAAACAGTTTAACAGTTTCTTTAAAAAGTAAACATGTTAAACCCTATGGCCCAGGAATTGCAGTCTTAGGTATTTCTCCTAGAGAAATGAAATCTTACACTCACAGAAAAACCTGTACACGAAAATTCATAGCAGCTTTGTAATAGTTAAAATCTGGAAACAACCTAGGTGTCCTTCAACATGTAAATAGTTAGACTGTGGTACAAACATACCATGGAATGCTACTCAACAATTAAAAAAAAAAAAAAAAAAAAAAAAACAACTCTTGATACATGAAATAACCTGGAAGAATCTCCAGAAAATTATTCTGAGTGAAAAAAGCCATCCCCAAAAGGTTACCTACTGTATTTGTTCAGTTATATAATGTGAGAAATAGGCTCACACATCCAAACCCAAAGAATGGACTCAGAGGCACAGAGAACAGTGAAAGTGAGACTTTTAATAGTGGTCTTGCAAGATTGGATGTCTGGTAGGCAGGCATACTCGGGGCAGCTTCAGCGTGTAATTTATCTCCTAGCCTGCAAGTCCCTCCCCTAGCTCCTCATTGATAGAGTACTATGGGGTTACAATCTGCCCTGTCACCTAAGTTTCATTATCCACCTTATAAGGTTATACCCTTGTCCCCTTCCTTGCTTAAGTTTCGGTTTCACAGTAACGAAACTTTCTTCCCTTTGATGGGCTGACCCCTCCTCTGCATTCTGTTCACTTATGACTTTCTAGGAGTGTGAGCCATACAGTTTGTTAAATCCGCAGGCTGGCTGCCAGTGTGTAGATTTATCATGACTTGAAAATGGACCATTTAAAGTCTTTTCTCACATATAAAATTGATATGACAAAAATAATAGTAATGGAAAACTCATTAGTGCTAGGTAAGAATTAAGGAGGAAGCAGGGCTGGGTGAAAAGTTATGGCTATAAAAGGACAACAGAAGAGATCCTTGTGGTAATAGAAACATTCTGTATCTTTGTAGGAGATCGGTCAGGGTGGTGGGAAAAGTTATAAAAATTATAGGAAAAACGTAAACCTTCTTGGAAGGCCAGGAGTTGTTGGAAAAGCTTCGAAATAAAATTTGGCTGAAGGCAGCTGAATTCTCTCAGGGCAGACAACAAGGAAGTGAAAGAGAATTGATCTAGATAAGTTAGTTTCCTTAGGCCTTGGAACCTGGCCTTTAATCATCCGCATGTAGGACTGCTGTCTGGGGGGTGGGGGCAGGCAGGGTGGCGACCATGTTAATTACCCCAAGTTCTGTTGACTCAAAGCCTTTGTCATTAAATCTGTACTAAATAAATGCTGCAGCACAGGCTTGTCGGGGCTGCTGTGACTCTTTATGGCACCCTCCTCGGTGTCTATGAGCAGCCTGGTCCCGTAGTTGCAGGCCCAGGCAAAAAACCTGTGTCTGCATACATTTTTTCATCTGTCACTTAGCCAGAGTCTGCGTCTGCGGGTCAGACCTGGCAGTTGGTGCCCTGTGTGAGGAACACTGCAACAGAGCACGATGGAACCCTCAAAGGTGAAGAGACGGCACAGTCAGAAAGTCACTAAGTCATTGGTGCCCTCTCAGGATTTCCAAGTTTGAGGGAATAGTTCAGGCCAGGGTTTCATCATGGGACAATATATAAAAGTATTGAAATAGCTGCTTAAAGCTAGTGGAGCCTCAGTTTCACAGACTCAATTAAGGGACCTAATGCAAGCTGCTGTTTCCCGTAACCCATGGTTCCCAAAAGAAGGTATGCTAGACGTAGAGCTCTGGGAACAAGAGGGGAGGAATTTTAAACAACATCATGCACAAGGTCAGTGGGTCCCAGTAACATCTCTAACATTATGGGCTTTAGTTAGGGCTGCTTTGGTCCTGCTCTACACAGAAGAGCCTAAAAAGGGAAGGGAGGAGGAACCATCACCTACCTTACCACCTCCTCTTTCTCTCTCAGCCCCACCATTAATGGGCAGAAATACCAAAGAGGAAAGAGTTTTTTCCTGAGCCCCCTCCTCCAATAAATTGGAAAAAAGACAAGGGATATGCTACAGCTATGGGATCCTGACTTAAGCAAGCGTCATTAGAAGGGGAGCTCTTAGCCTGCCCAGTAATGCAAGATTGACAAGGCAATCAGGTGTATGAACCCATTTCTTTTGATGCTTATAAAGAGATAAGGAAAAAGCATTAGAAAAAATGGAGCCACTAGCCCATTTACGAAAGGGTTAATTGAGGTCACTCTGCAGACCTCTTTCTAATCATGGCCACTGTTATTCCTCCCCTACCCCTAAGGTGGCTCTCTCAAAATCCTATTTTGGTAGAACAGTAGCCTTTAAAGGGAGAGAAATTACAAAGAGCTCATGAATTAGTTGAGGAGCAATTAAAAGCCAGCCATATAGAACCATCAAACAGCCCTTGGAAATCGCCCATTTTCATTCTCAAAAGATCTGGTAAATGGAGACTTTTTGCAGGACTTACAGGCTATCATGCTAATTTGCAACCTATGGAGCCCCTTCAACAGGGCCTCCCTTCCCCTGCAGCGATTCCTCAAGATTAGCCTATAGTCATTATTGACTTAAAAGACTGCTTTTATACTATTCCCCTTGCAGAACAGGACAGAGACAAATTTGTGTTTACAATACCAGCTATTGATAATGAAAGGCCAGGTTGCCGATTTCACTGGAAAATACTTCCTCAAAGAATGCTGAACAGTTCTACCATGTGTCAGTATCATGTGAATCAGCCTTTGCTCCCCAGTAGAAAAGAATTTCCTAGTTGCAAGATTATTCATTTATGGTTGATATTTTACTAGCAGCCCCAACTAAGCCAGTACTTTTAAGTTTATACGCCTCTGTCGTAAAGAATTCACAGTTAAGAGGTTTAATCATATCACCTGAAAAAGTGCAAATGTCCTCTCCTTGGAAATATCTTGGATACATACTAACTTCCCAGTCAGTAAGACCTCAAAAGGTTAAATTAACTACTAGCAACTTACACACCTTAAATTATTATCAAAAATTACTAGGCGATATTAATTGACTTCACCCCACCTTGGGCATAACTACTGATAAGTTACAAAACCTGTTTTCTATCCTAAAGGGCAACATAGCCCTAGACTCTCAAGTATTTAACTCCTGCAGCAAAAAGGAAAATTAAGGAAATAGAGCAAGCTATTTCTCAGAGGCAGCTAGATCACATAGACCCAAAATATTCAGTTCAATTGTTTTTCCTATAAACATTCCCAACAGTATTAATAGGACAGATGGCCCCAGGGCTGTGCTTCCTAGAATGGATTTTTGCTCACATACCGGGACTAAAACTCTTATCTCCATATATCCAGCTAGTTAGCAAAGTCATGTATTCTAGCTGCAGATGATACCATCAGTTGCTAGGTTATGACCCTGATGTCATCAGAATTCCTTTGAGTAAAAAGTAGTTTGAAGCAGTATTGCCCCTATCTCTAGATCTTCAAATAGCACTCTCTGATTACACAGGTCATATACAGCATGCCCTTCCTGCTGACAAACTAATTCAGTTCTTATCTCATACTCCTGTAGTTGTGCCTACAAAAGTAGTTCACTCCCCCATACCCAATGCTTTAATGCTTTTTACTGACAGCTCTGGTAAAAATGGAAAAGCGGCAGTTCGGTGGAAACCACATAATTCCCTCACTTGTTCTGGATTTACTAGCACTCAGCTAAGGTTGGAGCCTTAATACTGGCTCTGGAAACTTTTTCTGCTCAGCCCATCAATACCATTAGTGACTCTGCTTACTCTGTTTATTTACTGCAGAAACTTGAAACAGCCCTCATTAAGTCCACTCTTGAGTCCACCCTGTGTGCACTTTTTCTTCAACTTCAGCAATTGCTAGGTTAACGTACACATCCTATTTTTATCACACATATTCAAGCCCACAGCTCACTGCCTGGACCCTTGGCTTATGGCAATGAACAAGCAGACCTATAAATTACGATGTCACTGCTTGACCAGGACACCCAATCGCATCAATTTTTCCACCAAAATTGGAGAAACTTAACTAAACAATTTAAACTTACCCAAAGACTAGTTAAACAAAGTATCCTGCAATGCCCAGATTGCCAATTCACAGGCACAAACCCTCCTTCAACAGGTGTTAACCCTAGAGGACTAGAACCTAATCAGTTATGGCAAACAGTTATTACTCACATCCCTGAATCTGAAAAACTAAGATAGGTACATGTATCTGTGGATACCATTTCTCAATTAGCACGCATGCTTTTCCTGGAGAGTCCACCCAATATGTTATTAAACATCTTCTCTTAACTTTTGCATTTATGGGGAAGCCCACAAAAATTAAAACTGATAATGGGCTGGTTTATGCCAGCTCACAATTTCAACAATTTTGTCACACGTGGAATATCCAACCTTCCACAGGCATCCTGTATAAACCCCAAGGACAGGCCATAGTAGAATATGTCCATTCCACCTATAAAAATATGCTTAGAAAACAAAAAAGGGGGAATATGAGTAAGAACCCTGCAACACTACTAGCACAAGCCTTATTTACCCTTAATTTCTTAAATTTAAATGATAAATTTCAATTAGCTATAGAAAAGCACTTTGCTAAAACGTCTCAAGACATAAAACATGCATGCAGTTTTATGGAAATACATAAATAGTAATGTATGGTGTGGTCTAAATGAATTGCTAACATGGGGAAGAGGATATGCTTGTGTTCACACCCCCTCAGGTCCTCTTTGGATTCTAGCATGATGCATCAAACCTTACCATAGCATGGCTAGGACCCAACCTGGTACCAGAAATAAAGAAAATGACCCTACAGGACCCACAACCCTGAAAAATGCGGATTCTTCAGATGACACAGGCCTCCTCAGATGACACAGGCCGACAGAGGCCCCAGACATAATGCTGAAGAGGACAAGTCAGAAGACTGAGCAAATGCTGCCCCAGACACAGACACTATTCACTCCAGATAATTTGTTCCTTGCTAGGCTTTATTAACCTTTTTTAATTCTCTCACTCTGCCTGCAACCAGTACCTGCTACACTCTATTGGGTCCATCTTCTAAATCCACCTTTCTTCCACCCTGTTACCTGGGCAGACACCCACTTCCCAGCCTCTAGTAATGTAACTGCTTGGCTGGAAGGGGTTAACATATCCCCAGTGGGGTTCCTTAGTAATGACACTCATTGAACTGAGGTGCCAAGTAACACTACATGTCATTCCTTCATTGGAAAAGAATGTTACTGGTTACACTCATGTTTGTCTTATTTACTAATTCTAGGATGCAAAGCCAGAGTACAAGCAGTGACCACTATGCCTGACAAGCTTGTTGCTGCACACATCTGTACTCTTCATTCAACAAAACCAGATGCAAAAAAAACAGAAAAAGGAGGAGATGTAGGAGATCAGTCAGGGTGGTGGAAAAAGTTATAAAAATTATAGGAGAACCACAAACCTTCTTGGAAGGCCAGGAGGTTTTGCAAAAGCTTCGAAAGAAAATTTGGCTGAAGGCAGTTGAATTCTCTCAGGGTAGAAAACAAGAAAGTATAAGATAATTGATCTAGATAAATTAGTTTACTTAGGTCTTGGAACCTGGCCTTTAATCATCTACGGGCAGGACTGCTCTCTGGTGGGGAGGGGGGTGGCAACCATGTTAATTACCCACAAATTGTATTGACTCAAAGCCTTTGTCATTAAATCTGTACTAAATAAATGCCTGCAGCGCAGGCTTGTTGGGGCTATGGCTGCTGTGACTCTTTACGGCGCCCTCCTTAGTGTCTCTGAGCAGCCCGGTCCCCTAACCACAGGCCCAATCAAAAATCCTGTGTCTACGTACATTTTTTCATCTGTTGCTTGGCCAGGGTCTGTGGGTCAAACCCAGCATATCTTGACTATAGCACTATCAATGTCCTGGCTAGGATGCAGCACTATAGTTTTGTAAGGTGTCACCACTGGAAAAGTGATACATGGAATCTCTAATTCTTTTTTTGAAACATTTATTGTAATATAACTCACACACCATACAATTCACTCATTTAAAGTGTACACTTCCATGATTTTTAATATGTTCACAGATATGTACAGCTATCACCACAATCAATTTTGGAATCTTTTTTATCACCACAAAATGAAACCTTGTACACTTTAGCTATCATTCTCCTATCCTCATGTAACCCTCCACAACTGTAAGCAACCACTAATCTCTTTTCTATATAGATTTCCCTCTTCTGGATGCCTAAGATGAACGGAATCATATAATATGTGGTATTTGTGACTGAGTTATTTCACTTACCATGTTTTGAAGGTTCATCCATGTTGTAGTATGCATCAAGCATTTTATTCCTTTTTATGGCTGAATAATACTCCATTATGTATGAACATACCACATTTTATTTACCTATTCATCAGGTAATGAACATTTGAGTTGTTTCCACCTACTGGCTATTATGAATAATGCCGTGATAAACATTCACAGACAAATTTTTGAGTGAACATGTTTTCACTTCTCTTGAGTATATATCTAGGAATGGAATTGCTGGGTCATATGGTAACTCTATGTTTAATCATTTGAGGAACTGCCAAATGGCATTCCACAATGGCTGCATCCTTTTATATTGCCACCAGCAGTGTTTTAGGTTTACTATTTCTCCACATTCTTGTGAATTCCAGTTATTACCTGATTTTAAAATTCTAGCTATCCTTGTGGTTGTGAAGTGGTATTTCATCATGGTTTTGATTTGCATTTACCTGATGATGAATGATATTGAACATATTTTCATGTGCTTATTGGCTGTTTATATATCTTCCATGCAGAAACATCTATTCAGATCATTTGCCCATTTTTAAATTGGGCTGTCTTTTTATTATTGAGTTGTAAGAGTTCTTTATATTCTGGATACAAGTCTTTTAACACATATATAATTTGTAAATATTTTCTCCATTGGCTTTTCTTTATCAACGGTATCCTTTGAAGCAAAGAAGTTTTTTTTTTTTCTTGTTTTTCATTTTGTTTTGTTTTTGAGACAGGTTCTCACTCTGTCTCCCAGGCTGGAGTGCAGTGGCACCATCATAGTTCACTCCAGCCTTGACCTCCCCAGGCTCAGGTGATCCTCCCACCTCAGCTTCCTGAGTAGGTGGGACTACAGGTGTGCACCACCATGCCTGGCTAATTTTTGTATTTTTTGTAGAGACAGGATTTCACCATGTTGCCCAGGCTGGTCTCAAATTCTGGGGTCAAGCAATCTGCCTGTGTTGGCCTCCCAAAGTTGTAGGACTACAGGCATGAGCCACTGTGCCTGGTTAGCACAGAAGTTTTAAGTCTTGATGAAGCGCAATTTATTTCTTCTTCTGTTGCTTGTGCTTTTGGTGTCCTATCTAAAAATTATTTCCCAAATTCAATGTCATGAAGATGTACCTCTGTGTTTTCTCCAAAGAGTTTTGTAGTTTTCACCTTTTACATTGAGGTCCTTGACCCATTTTGAGATAATTTTTTTTTTTTTTTTTTGAGATGGCATCTTGCTCTGTTGCCAGGCTGGAGGGCAGTGGCACGATCTTGGCTCACTGCAACCTCCGACTCCCTGGTTCAAGCGATTCTCCTGCCTCAGCCTCCTGAGTAGCTGGGATTACAGGTATGCACCACCATGCCCAGCTAATTTTTGTATTTTTAGTAGAGACGGGGTTTCACCATGCTGGCCAGGATGGTCTCAATCTCCTGACCTTGCAGTCCATCTGCCTTGGCCTCCCAAAGTGCTGGGGTGAGATAATTTTTGTATATGGAGTGAGTTAAGTTCCAGCTTCATTCATTTGTATGTGGCTGTCCAGTTTTCCCAGCACCATTTGTTGAAAAGACTATTCTTTCCCATTGGACAATCTTGGCACTCTTGCTAAAAATAAGTTGACCATGGATGTATGGATTTATATCTGGACTCTCAGTTGTATTACGTTGGTGTGTATGTCTGTCCTTGTGCCAGTACAACACTGTTTTGATTGCCATTGCTTTGTAGTAAGTTTTAAAACTGGTGTCTTCCTACTTGATCTTTTACAAGATTGTCTTGACTATTCTGGGTCCCCTTCAGTTCCATATGAATTTTAGAACCCATTTGTCAGTATCTACGAAGAAGTTATTCTGATAGGGATTTGAATAGGGATGACATTGAATTTGTAGATCAAGGTGGAGAATATTGTCATATAATGATGTTAAATCCCCTGACACATGAACATGGGATGTTTTTCCAGTTATTAAGATCTTTAATTTCTTTCAACAAGATTTTGTAGTTTTTCAGAGTATAAATTTAGCACTTCTTTTCTTAAATTCATTTTGATGTTATTATAAATGGAATTGTTTTATTAATTTCACTTCTGGATTATTCATTGTGACTGTATAGAAATACATTTGATTTTCATATATTATTTTGCTTGTTTGTTTTTTTTACACATTGTCTTGCACTGTTGCCCAGGCTGGAGTGCAGTGGCATGATCTTGGCTCACTGCAAGCTCTGCCTCCAGGGTTCAAGCAATTCTCCTGCCTCAGCCACCCAAGTAGCTGGGGTTACAGGCACGTGCCACCAGGCCTGAGTAACTTTTGTATTTTTAGTAGAGATGGGGTTTCGCCATGTTGGCCAGGCTGGTCTTGAACTCTTGACTTCAGGTGATCCGCCTGCCTTGGCTTCCCACAGTGCTAGTATTACAGGTGTGAGCCACTATGCCAGACCAATTTTCATATATTAGTCTTGCATCCTGCGGCCTTGTGAAGCTTGCTTTTGGGTTTTTTTTTTTTTTTTTTTTTTCTTCTTGGTTAATTTCCTGGGATTTTCTATATACAATATTATGTCACGTATGAATAGTTTTACTTTTTCCTTTTCAATATGGATGCCTTTTATATCTTTTTGTTTGTTTTGCCCAGGCTGGAGTGCAATGGCATGATCTCAGCTCACTGCAACTTCCACGCTTCCCAGGTTCAAGTGATTCTTCTGCCTCAGCCTCCCAAGGAGCTGGGATTACAGGCGCCCACCATGATGCCCAGCTAATTTTTTTTTGTATTTTTAGTAGAGATGGGGTTTTACCATGTTTGTCAGGCTGGTCTCAAACTCCTGACCTCAGATGAGCTGTCACCTCGACCTCCCAAAATGCTGGGATTACAGGCATGAGCCACCACGCCTGGCTGCCTTTCATATCTTTTTATTGCCTAATTGCCCTGGCTAGAACCTCCAATTCATTGTTGAATAGAAGCCTCAAAGAGGACATCCTTGCCTTGTTCCTGATCCTAGGGGGAAAGCATTTACTCTTTAAATACGATGGTGGCTGTGGGTTTTTCATAGATGTCCTTTATCAGGTTG